>NC_134112.1:50385000-51010000 GCF_040939455.1 Microcebus murinus
CCATTTGTGAAACCAGATATGTCCAAAGATGGCTTGGAAGTATGCCTCTTATCTCTTAGGCACAGGAGAAAGTATTTACTACTTAGTAAGCTTTATAGCAGGCTAGCACTAAAAATACCTAGCAACCACACAGGATAAAGCATCCTGCAAAATGAGTAATTTATAGTCATGTATGTAGTAAATATAAAACAGAAGTACATTTAACTGCATGGAAGTAATATTGTCTTGCAAAGAAGAATCCAAATGTATTACACTGTGGGATTGTGGGAAGAGGAGAAGGATGGATTACCTTCAGACACCACAGTGAAAGAAGTGAAGTATACTTTTCCTTGGTGAGATAATCTAATACTGTGAGACTACAGGATGAAACCAAAAATACTGCCAGAGATGAGGATGATTCCAAATATTTCTTCCCAGTATTGCTTCCAATAAGACGCTCTATCACCAATCTTCTTTGGAGTAGACATCTTGTTATCCATACTTGATAGGCACACTCTGGCCTTGGGGTCATCATACTACTGGTTGTTCTCTTGTCCTGGAATACTCAGTTTCTAAGATACCTGCATGGCTTACTCCCCACTTTCTTTAAGTCTTTTCCTTATGTTACCTTTTCTGAGGCATAATGGACTACCCTACTAAAAATCGGAACCCATGCCACCTATACTCCCCTGCACTACCAATCCCCACTACCATGCTATATTTCTTCTTTTCCATAGTACCTACCACCTTTTAACACACTATATAATCTATCATTTACTATGTTTTGGTCTATCAGCTAGAACATAAGCCCCAGAAGAAAGAAATTTGCAGTTTTCTTAACTCACTGATGTATCCCAAGGACCCAGAACAGTCTCTGTCACATAGCAGGCTCTCAATAAATATTTAGGGAATGAATTAAAAGGATGTCAGCTCAGAAATCAAATCATAGGAAATAATTGCATTACACACATACACTGCATTAGTGTTACCCAAAACAGTTATTGAGCCTTACTTGAAATATAAAAGAACCAACAGAAAAATTTTAATTACAGAGCTGGCAAGTTTAAATTTCTTAAGAAAAGGAACAAGATTCAAAGTCTGTTAAATATTTGCCAATCCCCCAAGTTCCTCATTATGCAAAGACAGAACAACAAAAAGAATCAAGAATCTCCAGTTTTAGTGAAAACATGCTGCAGAGAACAGGAGCTATAAAAAGGCATGATTAATAGCTTAACTATAACGAAATACCCAATTGTATAAGGGCCAGAAGGTTCAGAGAAAAGTATAGCTGTTTCTCCTCTCATGAAGTGAAATGTAAGGACTAAAACTGACTCAGTGGCCTTATGGAGATGAGATATCCCACAAATACTCTATATATACACACACACAAACACCCTACTACCATCAGCTACAATGCTATCTGTACTTGGAGCTCTTTTCTTCCTGAATACTTTCTGCAGTGAACATATGATGCTAAAATAAAAGCATACGGACTTCTTCTAACCTAATTATTTCTTGAGAAAGAAAAATAACACAAACAACTTTGCAATAACATATTTTGGAAAGACTGTTGAAAACTGTTAGAAATTCAGGAACACATTGTTGATTGATTAAGTGTTAAAATATTTATTAAATATGGGAATCCACTGCAAGAACATGAAAGTTCTTCCACTAAGCTAAAGGTTACATCTAATGCTGGGCCCAGAGTCATCTTACTAAGAAGCTGAATAATTTAGTATCACAAGTAGCTCACAATTGTACCAAAAAGAATACATTGATAAAGAGTGAATATGCTGGGTGTGGTGGCTCACACCTATAATCCCAGTACTTTGGGAGGTGGAAGCAGCAGGATTACTTGATGCCAGTAGTTCAAGACCAACCTAAGCAACATAGCGAGATAGCAAGATGCCACCTCTGCAAAAAATTAAAATAATTAGCTGGGCATAGTGGCACATATCCGTACTCCAAGCTACTCAGGAGACTGAGGCAGGAGAATCACTTGAACCCAGGAGTTTCAGGCTGCCGTGAGCTATGATTGTGCCACTGCACTCCAGCCTGGGTGACAGAGTGAGACCCTGTGTCTCAAAAAAGAAAAGTGAAGAGCCAGAATAGAAAGGGAAAAACAATGAATCGAGAACAACAAAGGTTTATTTAAAAATGTATTAAAAACCACTGAATTGTACACTCTAAAAATGAGTGAATTTTATGGTATATAAATTATATCTCAATAAAGCTGTTATTTAAAAACCACATTTAAAAATCAGTATTGTTGGCATAAATATAATTCAAATGCAAGGCAGTTTTAGTTTCCACAGAAGTGATTTTGTTATAACTGCTACCTTCCACAAAATTTTGGAAGCCCCTTCTCCTTCACCTGTCTGTTCCTTTCAATTTGCATTTTGGGGTCTTCAGATAAAACTTGTTTCATTTAATAAAAAAAGAAAAATATGACAGGTTCTTAAAATTGAGCATTTTATCCTCTAATCTGGTAGTTATGCTTTGGGGAACAACTACAGTGAGACTAAAGCTGAAATCCAGAACTAGCACCAGAGTCCAAATCGTTCTATCCTCCTGCAGTATTTGATGCAAATCACAGCTCTTGCGAACACAGAGAAATCCAGTGATTTGTGTATATAAGGAACTGGCTACCAGTTTTATAACAAGAAATGATAATTATGGGAGCTAAAAAAGGAGCTAACATTTATTGAGCTCTTACTATATGCCAAACACCCAGCTACAGCTTTATGTATATTATCTCTTTTAATCCTCACAACCACGTATGAGCTGGCTACTATTCTTATTCACATTTTATTGATGTAAAAAGTCAGGATTAGAGAAGTTAAGTGCTTTCCAAGTTCACACAGCTAACCAGTGGCAGAGGTGGCCTTTGAATCTATGCAGTTTAATTCCAGGTCCTCTAACTCTTAGTCAGTATTCTATACTGCTTTTTAAAGAAGAAAACCACATCAGGGACTTACTTTATGAAAAATTAAGACATTCTAAACTATAGTAGATCCTGAAGTACTAAAATAGCACACAGACACAGAATTATTAAGAAAAGGATCGATACGGATAACATTAAAAATTTTTTAAATCATCTGTTACAACAAAAGATACCGTGAAAAGAATGAAATAAGCCACAAACTAAAAAAACAAAACAAAACAAAAAAAAACATGCAAACCATATAATATTTTCAAATGCCAAAAATCCATATGAAAAAGGCAAAAAACCAAACAGAAAAATCAAGAAAGGCTGAACAGGTCAGTCAGAGGAGAAAATGGAGATCAGCAAAGGTGCTCCACCTCATCAGTCATGGGGAGATGGAAAGTAAAATAATTAGATACCATTTCATAACCATGATATTGTTAAAAATTTATAAGTTCTTCTGATTCCAAATAGTGATGAAGATGGGATATAAACAAATTCGCATGCACTGCTGGCAGAGTGTAAACTGCTATATCACTATTTGATTTGGCAATATGTGGAGAAGGTGAGAATGTACAAACCCTAGGCATCAACAATTTCACTGCCACAGAAACTCATGCAAATGTGCGTATCAATGGCATACACTGCTTAAAACAGCAAAACCTGTAAACAACCTATAAATATTACTAATAGGAAAAATGAATAAATGAATAAACTAGAAAGCCAGGAAGCAATAAAAAGGAATGAACTCAATTCTTTTACCTGTATCATCATAAGAGATCAAAAAACAATGTTGAGGGGCAAAATGATATGCATGATACCAAACATGTACATTTTAAAAACACACAAAGCAGTAATATATATTGTTATGCATATATATTTATGTATGTATGGAAACAAGACCAGGAAGGATGCACACCAATCGCAAGATAATGAGTTCCTCTGGGAAGGAGGGGAAATAGAAGGGCACGAGAGCATCAATTGAATCTGTAATGTTTATTTCTTTAAAAAAATGACTAAATTTTTGTTCATTCTGGGTGATGAATACAAGGGCACCTGTCACATTATTCTACCTTTGTGTATCTTTAAACTATTTCAAAACTTAAGCTTTTTACATTTAAAAGAGTAACTCAAGAAATTTCTACAAGCAACTTTACGCAATTTCACTGATACCGTACAACAGCTAAAGGATGAGTAAAGAACCACAGTGATGTCTCTAATATTGTTGCCAGGAAAACTACAAGAAACAAAAGATAATGGCTGGAAACTGCAAGGAGGCATATGTTGATTCAACCTTCTGCACCCTTTTTAAACCAGACCTGTCCAAAGGAAGGGCTGCCTCATATGTATTGAGCACTCATCTATCAGGAATCCTGTAGGGCAGTTTTTAAAACTATAGAAAAGATCATGACCCTTTAGAGGGCTCTGAAATCATTTTAGTGCACCATAGCCAGGGTTTTTTTTTTTTTTTTTGAGACAGTGTCTCACTTTGTTGTCCAGGCTAGAGTGAGTGCCGTGGCGTCAGCCTGGCTCACAGCAACCTCAATCTCCTGGGCTCAGCAATCCTCCTGCCTCAGCCTCCCGAGTAGCTGGGACTACAGGCATGCGCCACCATGCCCGGCTAATTTTTTTTTTTTGTATA
Organism: Microcebus murinus; assembly: GCF_040939455.1. Classification (NCBI taxonomy): domain Eukaryota; kingdom Metazoa; phylum Chordata; class Mammalia; order Primates; family Cheirogaleidae; genus Microcebus; species Microcebus murinus. The sequence goes on from NC_134112.1 coordinate 50,389,548, forward strand.
TATATATTTTAGCTGGTCAATTAATTTCTTTCTATTTTTGGTAGAGACGGGGTCTCACTCAGGCTGGTTTCGAACTCCTGACCTTGAGCGATCCGCCCGCCTCGGCCTCCCAAAGTGCTAGGATTACAGGCGTGAGCCACCGCACCCAGCCCATAGCCAGGATTTTTTAGAAAATGAAATAGAACACAGTAGAATGAAAAGTATACCACTACATGTAATAAGGATAAGTATGTTTTCACAACACACTTATTTTGATCTTTGGTGTTTCCACATGTCCATGCAAAAACTTTTACACAAATGTTCACAGCAGCATTATTCACAATAGCAAAAGAGTGAAAACAACTCAAATATCCATCAAGATAAATGGATACATAATGAAATATTATTCAGCAATAAAATGAAATGAAGTACTAATACATGCTACAACATGGTTAAAACTTGAATACATTATGGTAAGTGACAAATGCCAGTCACAAAAGACCAAATAGTGTATGATTCCATTTGTATGAAAAGTCCAGAATTAGCAATACTATAGAGATAGTAGCTTAGTGGTTGCCTAGGGCTAAATGCAGTGGTGGAGGGGGGATAATTAGGGTAAATGGGTATGGGTTTCTTTTTGAGGTGATGAAAATGTTTCAATATTGATTGTGGTAGTGGTTGCACAACTCTAAAATATTTTGAATTGTACAGCATTTTTAAATGGGTAAATTCTATGGTATGCAAATTATATCTCAATGAAACTGTAATAAATGTATATGTAAGTAAAACATGAATTATTTTGTTCCTGAGATTATAATAGGTAAACTGAAGTCATGCAAACTGTTAAAGATCTAATTTCTGTGGGACAAATACTTGATCTGTATCTTTTAATGTGGGGCCTCTTCCCCACTATACGTCCTATCCTTACTTTTTCTTCTGGTCTTATACCTACTTTCAGATCCTTCATTCACACTAAGACATAAATGCTTGAAACTACTTATACTTTAATGACTATTCTCTGTTTTTTTCTGGTTTAAATCAGCATGTGCAGATCTTGTAGAGGCATGGAGATTTCATGGACTACAGATAACATTTACCTCCTAAGAAATAAAAACATTATAAAATAATATAAATACTATATATTAGATTATTAATATAATCAATGAATTAACTTATATAATTTGTCTTTAAATTTATATATTTTATTTATATTTTATAACTATAAAATGAAGTTTATAGTTCTATGTAAATTTGCATAATTCATATTTTAAAATATAAATATTTTATATTATTTGTTAGACCATAAAAATGAGTGAAAATTAGAAAAAACTCAAATAAAAATTATTAAACAAGAAAATATCTGGGGCTTAGCTACAGGGGGAAATAAATGAAGATAGTGTCCTTAGTTCGAAACCATAGTTTGAAAAAAAAAAATCAAAACTCTCAAGAAAAAATATCAAAGGAAATCCTTGGCTGAATATGTCATATGAATTCAGATCCATCAGAAATACTGCATGTCACTCTCTCAGAAGACATAAATCATTGTCTTAAAGAAAACGCAGCTCCAGGCAGCAAATGACAAAGTGTGATGAATAAAGTCACATACAAAGGTTAAATAGCTTGGATTTATTTTTGTTGGAAGAGAAGGGGCTATAAACTGACATGAATGATTTTGTCACAGTGATTAAAGCGGTCTGGAGACAGCAAGGCGGCTTTATGTGGTATAGTGTCAGTATACCAATCACCGTCCAAGTCCCTGCCACATTCTCTGGCATGCTCTCTCCGCTTATCACCATGGCCCTGCCTTTCTTAATAAACCTTGCCTCAGATTTCAAGCAAGAAGGACAACTATTTCAGTTCAGACACCCACTGTGAGGGGATCCTCACAGAAATTGGGCATACTGTATACAGGGTGGTTCTGCTGGGCCAGCAGGAATATATGTGGGGAAACAGGAAGAAAGAGCTCAGAGATTAGGAGTAAATGTGGAAGGAGGGCCATGATTCTCTCCACTCCATCCCAACAAAAAACTTGCATAATCCAGAGGAGAGAAATACTGTAACTGTTGTAAATACCTCAAAAGTACATAAAATCACTAACATAAATGATCACAGAACTGTTTTTCTGCATCTTTGAAGCAGAAAATTAAAACAAAAATAGACGCTAAATATTTACTGAGTATAGACTGTGGGTCAAGCACAGTGCTGAGCAGTGAATGAACACAGTGAACATGAGTTATCAACTTTGAGCTTAAGACTATATCTAGCTCATGAGAACACCCAAGTTATCAGTGCTCTATGCCCCTCCCCTGACACACACATAAGCATGCAAAATTTTAAGCCAAGCCTACAAGGTTTTACTTTTAGTATACCTGCAAAAATGCCTTGTCATTCCTTCATACTGAATACGAATCCTGTAGCAATACAGCAATGGATCACTATCCTGTAGCAAAGGATTACTGTCAAAGACTTTGAGAAGTGACATGCTCAGCTAGAGTGGAGGGTGAACTAAGCACATAACTCAAAGCTTAAATCCAGGGGATTATGAGCCATGAGAACTAGGAAAATGATTTTAGGAAGGAGATTATTCCAGCAGTAAAGAGCAGAAAGGGACCCTACAATTCATATCCAAAGAAGAGAATGAATGAGGGACAATTTAAAGGGAACAAAAGAAATGAATGAATGAAAAAAAGAAAAAATACAGGTTTAAAAGTAAGTACTGAAATGGAAAGCTTGTTGAACTATAACACATTTTCTAAATCCCAAAATAAGTCCAGCAATGTACAACAGGGATAGTTCCCAACACTGCATGTAAATAACCTTTCAGAGACTTGTTTTTACTTTAGTTGCTAAGAGAAAAAGAGACACTTAACAAAAAGAGGGGGGGGGGGAGAATATTATAAAATAAACCAAAGGTAACAGGGACTGAAAACAGAACAAGGTTATACTCACAGGAAAATTACAAATGGACAGAGCTATGGGAAAGTGATAGAGACTATTCTGAGAGATAAGAAAAGAAAGAAATGAAGAGAAAAGTAAAGAACTGAACAGAGAAAACGTAATATAAGAATACAAGTATGGGAGCATAAAAATCAAACAGGGCCTCTATAAGTCATGGCATCAACAAATTCATTCAGTCAACATTCGCTTGTTGAGCACTTGCTACTAACAAGCCTCTATCTGTGTTCAATGCTGGGAAGAAATAAAAATGAAGATGAGGGTCCATGACTTTAATTCCTTGTTATTCTGTGCAATTAAATTTAAAAAAATATTTAGCCCATCACCCTATAATTGCAAACTTTATGATTTCATAATCAGAACACTTAAATGCCCTAAACAACTCATTAATCAATAACCTCAAGTAGATTTCATATTAAATTAGTTAAGTTATGAATTAATAGTACCTTTCCTTCATTAATTGTGAAGAACATTGTCTATGCAAGATTAAGAACTGTAAGGACATCATACTAAACCTACCTCAGATATTAAATGAGAATTCTCAGTATCTAAGCACCAATATTTTTTCCCTTTTTTAATCCTAGAGGATTCTGAGAGTCAACAAAAATTGCTATATACTGTAGTTTGAAATAGTCTTACCTCTAGTCACTTATCCAGCCAGAAATGGCTTCACCTTTGGTGACAGCAATGAACACTTCTTAAATTTCCACCCACCTTCTTATCAATCAATATCTGTCCAAGTTAAAAGGTACTTCTATGATGAAATAAGTTAGAAAAAAAGCAATGTACTATTTATAACTAAGCCAGTTGTACAGGATCATAAAATGTGAGAAAAATTTTATAGTCCCAAATCAAAACTTTTATCATCATCAATGATGTTTAAGTTTCTATCAAAGGTAATAAAACTCTTCCTAAGAAATGATTGGCTTCATCATTCAACATAATGGTAAATTTATAAATGTATCTGTTTAAAAAAAATCCTTTAAGTTTTTCTGGAGGGCACATCAATGTACTTCTAATTGATGAGCTGCAATACCAAACTCTCCTGGAAAATTCACTATCTATGGCAAACAAAGACTGACACCAAAACCGTCCATCTTAGTAACAAATTTTCCAGACTCCAACTTAGAGACTCTTCATTCACTCAACATACATTTATTTAACACACAGCACATACCATTCAAAATGAGACTGTTGCTTATTTTGTACAAACTAAATATGATTTTTAGAGTTTCAAAAACTCCTGCATAAGTTAGGAAATCAACCTTTATTTAACTGGGTCTCATCTCTTGACCCAGGAGAGGCACAGAGTTTACATTACATATGAGAAGAGTGGGCCCCTTGAAGTCCTATGCCACTAGCCTGCAGACTTTAGAAAGGAGGAGGAGGAAGAAGAGGAAAAAGAAGAGGAGGAGGAGAAAGAAAGAAGAAATAAGGAGGATAGAATAAAGTAGGAGGAAGGAGAAGAAAAAGGAGGGGAGAGGGAAAAGGAGGAAGAATTCTTCCCTCTGAACCAAACACTTAAAGCTCATGGGGAGGATGAAAATAATCCCAGGGACCATCAGAGCAAGCCTGGCTATAAACACACACACACACACACATACACACACACACACACACACACACACACACACATACACACACACACACACACACACACACACACACACACACACACGGTTCCCTTTAGAAACTGAAGACCTAGATCATGAGTGGAGCCATTAACACCTAGGTGGCTAATATTAAAAACTCAGAAAGTGCCTCAGACTCTTCCAGGCAGCTCTCTGTAGTCGAGCCATGAGGATACTGAACTGACCCAGCACAGTGGACCTAGTATCTTGTTAACTGCTCTCTGATTTCCCTCGGCCTCACCTCCCACCATCCTTTTACCTACAGCCTGTTCCTGCCCATATCTGCTGATCCTAGATCACTCCTCAGCCATCTGCCTTGCTCTTTCTCCAGGCTACCCTCAATTACCACCACCAGGCTATGCATAACCTCGACTGCCACTGATGTCTACTGAAGATGCACAGCCGGGTTCCCAGGCAGAACCCTGAAGATATTCCAAAGGCATTAAAAATCCACTAGGGGCCGGGCGCGGTGGCTCACGCCTGTAATCCTAGCACTTTGGGAGGCCGAGGCGGGCGGATTGCTCAAGGTCAGGAGTTCGAAACCAGCCTGAGCGAGACCCCGTCTCTACCAAAAATAGAAAGAAATTAATTGACCAACTAAAAATATATATACAAAAAATTAGCCGGGCATGGTGGTGCATGCCTGTAGTCCCAGCTACTCGGGAGGCTGAGGCAGTAGGATCGCTGAGCCCCAGAGATTGAGGTTGCTGTGAGCCAGGCTGACGCCACGGCACTCACTCTAGCCTGGGCAACAAAGTGAGACTCTGTCTCAAAAAAAAAAAAAAAAAAAAAAAAAAAAATCCACTAGGGGCTGGGCACAGTGGCTCACACCTGTAATCCTAGCACTCTGGGAGGCCGAGGCAGGTAGATGGTTTGAGCTCAGCAGTTCGAGACAAGCCTGAGCAAGAGTGAGACCCCATCTCTACTAAAAATAGAAAGAAATTAATTAGCCAACTGTATCCCAGTTACTCTGAAGGCTGCAGGAGGATCACTTGAGCCCAGGAGTTTGAGGTTGCTGTGAGTTAGGCTAACACCACAGCACTCTAGCCAGGGCAGAGTGAGACTATGTATAAAAAAAAAAATTTTTTTTTTTTTTAAATCCACTAGGGAATTCAAGGAACGCTGCAGAACCAGGTTCTGTCAAGCGGCAGCTCCTCCAGCAGCATTTTGCTATTTAAGCCAAAGAAAGAGAAACCATTTAAAGAAAAAGCTTGAGCTATAACCAGGACAAACAAATTTTTGTGTAACAGCCTAATCTCAACACTCTTATCTCTCTAGTAGAGGAAATGCAGGCAATTTCTCCCAAACAAGCCTACTTACAAGGTATACTAGAAAAAAAAAAAATTCAGAATAGAAATTGACCAATTAGAGGTAAAAGCTAGAGACCTAGGGCACTGCCAAGTAGAATTAAGTGTTCTAAACAAAACTGTCAACCAAGAATTCTATGCCTCAGGTAGAAAACAAATATTTTTTATGGCACCTACTTTATAAGAAGAATTTTGAAATTTACAAGTAATAATTGTACATATTCATGGGATACACAGAGATGTTTCAATACATATAATGTATAGTGATCAGCTCAGGGTAATTAACATCCATCATCTCAAACATTTCAAGTGGAAAATTTTTAAACCACTTGCAAAATATGAGCTCTCAAGGCCTATCTCCAGGAAAGGATCATCGATTTCTCATCTTCAAAGAGTTATATCTAATGATCTTTACTTGGGACAAAAAATGCAACAAAAGGGCTACTATTGCTAAGTGCTAAAAATCCCATGGTACAAAATTAACTTTTAAAAAGGAGAAGAAAAATGTTCATTTATCCTTACTGACACCTAAAGATTCTGAAAATCTCTTCAATAGATTTAGGGGCTAAGGAGAATGATTGAGTTCTTTACTTCTTCTCTTTCTAGTTAGAACTGCTGAGATTTCTGGATCATGGTACAACATTTTTAATTTTATTTTCAAAATCAAGTTACATATAATAGTCTGTCTTGGGGAAAACAAAATAGATTTCTATTTTAAAAGGAATTCGAATGCTGAAATCAGAAGTAAAAAAACAGCTAGAAGTCTAAAATCATTTTTATATGAAGTATTTATATTTTTAAAAATACAGCATGTTGAACTCTATTTTAATTATGTGCAAAATAATTGCAAGTCAGCCAGAGAGAAGACCTGAGCAGGCCAAAAGTATCTTAAATAAATAATGTTAGGTATGGTCCAACACAGAGATGAATGGGAAACCACATGTTAAACAAGCAAAGATTACAAAATGATTATTTTATGTTGATTTCTAACCTTTCAAGAATCCTATTTCTCGGTTTTATCACTTATTACCTGTATGACCTTAGGCAGGTTAATTAGCTTCTGTAGCCTGTTTCCTCGATTATAAAATAGGTATATTACTATAATAGTATCCTCATACTGAGAGAGAATGCATGTAAATCACTCAGAACAGTGCTTGGTACATGGTAAATAAATGTTACATATTATTTATATTTTTATATCTAATATTATATATTATTATTCATATTAATTCTTATTTTTTCAACTGTTTCCCCCAATGTTTGCTTTCTAGTTCTTTTATTACCAAAGTAAACACATCCAACTAGAGGTTCACAGAAGCTATTAATTTTTGCTATTATTGATTATGTATCTCTTTTACCTGAATGATTTGACATTTGGGACTCTGGAGCTATTAGTTCTATAAAGACAGAGAAGGTATTTTGTATTTTTTCTTGTGTGGAAAGACATATGAATATGGATCCCTGTTTACCACTTAATATTTCTATTTATGGAACTTTTACCACAAAAGAGCATATATAATTTTGGTGTTGATTGCTGAACACTAAAATCTTTGATTTATAATAAAAGAGTATAGCAATCAATTTACATATCTAGAAACAGAACACATGTTCTTCAAGAGGTGCTCTTTACCTTTAAAATATCAAATATCTTTACATATTCCATTTTCATTCTGAATATCATAAAAATGAAGCATTCCTGTTGTGTTCTGCAAGCTTCTTCTCTATTGTATAATTCTAAATATACATATATATTTTTTCAAACACTGCAAGAAATACTATCCTTAGTGAAGTATCTAAAGAATGGAAACACAAACACCACATGCACTCACTACTAAACTGGAACTAATTGATGAGGACACACGTGCATAGAAGTAAAAGTCAACAGAAATCAACCAGGGGGCGGAGGGGAGGAGGGGACTGGCGAAAACCTAACTAACGGGTACAATGAATAATATCTGGGTGACCGGCACTCTTATAACCATTATACAAGTGATTCATGTAACCAAAATTCTTTGTACCCTGTAATATTTTGAAATTTATTTTCACGGAGATGTCCGTGCAGCCCCGGACATCTAAAAGAAATTGCAAGAGATATACAGTGCCAATGGGATAAATGTAAGAAATCTTTGACCCCATCGAATGACATCTAAAGAACTGCTGGTAGCCTCTACCATAAGACCAGTTTAGCATAATGGTTAAGCACACAGGCAGGTAGGACAGTGGAGCTTATGTGCCTGGGTTCAAATCCCTTATCAGCTTTGTGATTTTTACAGATGATAAGTATTACCTGTCACACATGATTTCTGTGAGGATGCAATGAGTTAACGTACATCTAGTGCTCAGAAGACTCTTTGGCACATAGAAAATAACCGTATAAGTTACCATATATTTAAATACTTTAGTATCAATATATAATATATATAGTAATATTATTACAAGTATTTTTCTCTTTTCCTTCCTCCTCCTCACCATTCTCCTCAAGGTCTCTTCCTTTTCTTCTGCTTTCCCTCCACCCAATTTCATAAACATCTTCTTTACCTTCTGGACTTATCCGTGATACTTAACGATAAATGTGGCCCTATCTTATGAAGCTGTTTGATACTACTGACCTTAAAGATTCCTGCTCTGTGTGTCACAAGAAAAAAGCAGGCTTCTTTCCATGTACTTCTAGGAAGGGCTCTAATTGTTAAAAATGATAGAACTCTTGACACTCTTTGCCAATATGAGAAAGCAAATGCAACTACAAACAATGTTTATCAACCCATAAAGTCTTAGAGCTACTCATAGTTCCCTATGTGTAGCTGTAAAGTAGTGATGAAAAACTGGTTCCTCTTGTGTACAGTAAAATCACTAGGTAGAATTTCAAAGATACTCCCCAAAATATATATAAATTGGAATCTCATAGAGTAGAAGCATGACTTACGGGAAATTCCTATAATTCCAAATTTTACTTTAACTATTTAATTGAAACAGAAGATGATTGGTAGGAAAATAAAAATGCATTGTGAAATGACTCCATCCTATTTTTAGCAGAACAAAGTTTTGATTGGCGGCAAAATTTTATCAATATTGATTTATATAGTTTAACAAATGCACATTTAAAAAAAATGTTTGTGCTATCCTTGCAAAATACTTCCAAAGTTGTAATTCCTTGGAGCCCTTTTTTGCCAGGGAAGCAGTACTGCCGGCAATTTACCATCAGGCTGACTCAATGCTCCCAAATGAAACAGCACAATGTTAAGTACAGCTCATCCATGCTTAGGCATATTTATAAATCTATTCATAAAAATGGAGCACACCTACTGCTGCCGTCTTGCTGCCATTGTGCATTTTTCCCATTCGTTACTGGTTATCAAAATTATGATAAACTGTAGATCTATATCCTTGGCACTTGACTACTTATGAAGCTACACTTTACAAGGAAACAGAGAAAAAAGTAGCCCATCTATTCACGGACAATGAAGACATCTGACGAAAAGAAATTTTGCTACTTGTAGAGAAATACAATCACTGGGTGAAAAACAAATTATTCAAAATGTATGGGGTGACCACACAACAAAATAAATCACAAAATAATCTATCCTCGATGCTACAGTAAATCTGTGTAATGCTTGGATGGCAAAAAAAGAAGTCATCATTGAGGTGCTTACTGAATAAAATAGCAATTATGTGATTATCTGTTATCAAACCATCAGTAAGACTCAGCAGGTGATATGTTGCTGATATAGAAGGCCAGTTAAAAACGTAAGTTCCATCCTTTTACCTGAAAACATACAATTTTTTAGCACAAATAATTTCAAGACAGAAGAAAGGAAGACTGAATATTTTGAAGATTCTAGTCCTGCATGCTGTTTTCCAAGACTGAAATTACTTCAGACTAGGTAAACAACCTTGAGGATAGCAAGGTTACCCATACTCAAATATGATTACTCTGACTAGCATTTCTAGGACTTTGTGGCATAATAAGCTTTTAATATGGGTGATCATCCCACTTGGGATAAAAATAAAGTATGCAGTCAAGTTACTGACCACACAGTAAAGAAATCTTTTACAACATGTACTCATGGCAACAGAATTACTATTTACTATTACATACTATTTACTATTAATACTAGTTACTATTACACCAATCAAATTGTCAGCACTTAAACAAAACTAAAATAAAAATTTCTTCCAAAATTTAAGTTTTCTTCTGGTCTCATTTAGGGTCAAAAACTGAAAGAAAGACACAGTAAGAGTAAAATTAAAGTGTTTTATACCTTATACTTCTTGTGAGATTTCTGAAACATTATGTAATACATTGCTAATTTTCTTACTCTTTTCAAAAAATTTTTAATTGGCATATAATAATTATACATATTTATGGGGTACATATTGATGTTTCAATATATATAATGTGTAGTCATCAGATAAGGATAATTAGCATATCCATCTTAATGGCTTGATCTTACCAACTGAAGAGTAATTCCTGAATTAGGTTAGATGACCTATAAGGTCTCTTCTGTTCCTAGGATTATTTGATCCCACTTAGTTATATAAATTCAAGTAATTTGTAACCTACTTCTGGGAATGTGTTAAACTCAGGTAATTAAGGCACCATTTTACATTCAAGTAATGTCATAAAATTTCTAAATAGTATTCAAGCAGCCTGAGGGAGTTACTGTTATTTAACAAAGACTTATACAGTGCTTACTTATGTCCAGAATTGTTCTAAGTGCTTTATAAATATTAACTCATTTACACAGTATTTTCAGTATTTTCAATAACTAAGTTCTTATGAAGCTTAATGATTATGTACACTGGCATTTACCAGTGAATAAAACAGCAACATTCATGTACTCTTTTAAATTAAAATTATTCATTTCTAACAATTAGGATTATCCCACAATAACATGAATCTGGTCAGTTAACTCTTCTTACTAAACTCCTTAGCCTTTATGATGAAAGGTCAAATTCCTCAACAAGTTATAAAGGTGCTACAGCATCTACTTCCTGCTTTCCTGTTTTGTCTTATTTGTCCCTTAAATCTTAACTATTTGCAATTAACAAAAACATGCCCGGGTTCCCACATGCCTAGGTACTTACTACCCCTCCAGTCGGATCTGCACCTCTCCCTTTAATGTGGCAATTCCTAACTTAACCTCTAAACACAGCTCAGACAGCCTCCCCAGAAAGCCCACCCTGACTATTCACCTGGGTTAATTACTGGGCATTCTCTGCCTCCACAGCTCTCTATGATCACCTCCAGAAAATCATAGGGCAAAGTATCATTGCAGATTCACTCATTCCTCTTCCCACTTGTTTGTGAACGCTTAAAAGCTAGAACTGTATCTTTTCACTCTAAATTCCCAGCACCTTGCACAAAAATTGGCATAAAGTAGTAGCTCAAGTAAATAAATGCTTCTTAAATAAACAAATCAACAAATGAATATAGGCTTTGTGAGTTCACAGAAAATCACCCTGATTTTATTTCTGAAGTAGAAAAGAAGTTGCTAAAAACATCTACGGTACATAAGATGTCATAAGTTACATCTATTTAATTATCAAGAAAATGGCAAGGGCCATATAAAATCAACTGAAATTTTTGGATCCAACAACAGCTCTTAGGGAAACTAGAAATGCCAAAGTTCAAAAAAACTCCATTGTTTCTTTACAAGTAGGAAAAGGCCAATAACTAGGTCTTTAGCGTTCTAACTGCCAGATTCAGTCCTAGTTGCCAATGATTTCCACCTGTAGTTTAAGGATGGTAAACTGCAGTGGCTCCCAGGTGATATAGACATCAATTACTGTGTACCTTACTGTGTGCCAGGCACTGAGATAATTTCTTGTAGTAACTACTTTGATAGTAGTATCATTGCTTTTGCTTCTGACTTGAATTAATCTATTCATACTCTTAAACCTAAATCGTACCAATCCTTCACACCCCACCAAAAACCGGAGTCTTTTCAATTGTGAGGTGTATTGCTATAGAAAGTAGAAGCTGCATGGGCCCAAGGTGTCTTCTGCCCCAAGTGGCCTACAAACTAAAAAACTGCAGATGTGGTGCTCCATAAATGGGGAGAAAAGGAGGCGGACTAGTGGTCCTTCACCAAAACTGAGAAGGGCAGAAGGTGCCTTGAAGACATTACCAGCATAAGGCAGAGATTCTGATAGTTTCCAGATTTAATCCTGTGGTTTTCTTTGTATTTCTACTTTCTTTAGTCTCCCTTTGTCTCCCAGAAAGAGTCTGTGATTTGTTCTAAAGCACTGGCTATCTATCTCAGCAAAATCCAGACTGAGAAACTATAAGGGATGGAAGACCTCATGTCTTCAGTGAAATTATGGCAAGGGGGAAAAAAAGGAAATAGAAGCAGAAAATCATACATTAAAAGACTTAAAAAACAAACCAAAAAACTAATTGGAGTCTACAGACATTATTTTAGGACCTGGCTCAGGCAAACAAACTTAAATATATACAGTATATATACTTTTGATAGTAGTAAGAGAAAATATAACATTATGGTTAGATTTTTTAAAGAATCTTTATATTTTATAGGTATATTACTGAAATTTTTTATGAATGAAATGATATGATTTGCTTCAAAATAATACAGGAAAGGGAAGAAAATAGGTAAGGTATAGAGACAAAATAAGAATGGCCATGAGTTGCTAACTGTTGAAGCTGAAAGTTAATTATGTTGTTCTATCTACTTTCATGTGTTTGAATTTTTTAGTAACTAAAAGTTAAAATGGGTGTCAGAATATTCCTCCACAGAAATAATCCTAATTAATTGAAAAATAAGACAAGGAAACTGTATCCCTTGCTTCTTCAGTTTTACCATAGAAACAAGGCAAAATAGAAAAGGAATAAGCATTAACCAAATGTTAACTCAAATAAAAGAATTCTTCATTAGAGGCTTAACAAATTATATTTTCTACTACAATAATCTAAAACTTTGATAGATATTACTGTAGCCCTTTAATTTCCTACCTTATATTAAGAAAATTTTAACAGAAGTATTTGGCTACAAATACATATTCAAATAATATTTTTACATTTTTGTACATACAGAGAAGTTAGCATAATTATTACCTCATCAAGATATATATATATATATATATATATTTTTTTTTTTTTTTGAGACAGGACTAGAGCTCAGCAACAGCTCAGTCATGGTTCACTGCAGCCTCAAACTCCTGTGCTTAAACTATCCTCCTGCTTCAGCCACCTGTGTAACTGGGACTACAGGCCCTCACCATTTAGCCAACTAATTTTTTCTATTTTTTGTAGAAATGGGGATCTCCCTATTTTCCTAGGCTAGTCTTGAACTCCAGGCCTCAAGCCCTCCTCCCACCTCAGCCTCCCAAAGTGCTAAGTTTACAGGCATGAGCTACCATGCCTGGCCAAGATGTATCTTAAAGTACTGAACATATTTACACGAGTGAAAATGTGTAAAGCACTGCCTTTGCTTCAGTGAAGTTTACAAAAATTTTCAACTACATGAACAAGTCCAATATGTGCTTACAGGTAGGTGAACTGCCTGCCAGGCTGATGTATGTAAATACAAAACATATTTACATATCCCTCCCCCCCCCCAAAATTACTGAAATTAGCCAATAAGTTCAAAATAATTTTCAGGAATATCTGTGGATGTGTGATATTGATCTAAATATGGGCACAATGATGAACTAGATTTTTAAAACGTTATTTATAAATGCTCAATAAACACCACACCCCTAATTAAACCAAGAGAACTACTACGCACAAAAAAGGGGAAGGTAGAGGTGTACGGAAATATCTTGGGTGTACACAAATCAAGTGAACGGAGAACCTAGAAGTTTAGGTGATTTTTACAGTTTGGGCTTTTTAGGAAGGTGCAACCTTGGTTTTTACAATGTTTCTACAGTATCACTTATATTCTCTTGGAGGATTAAAAAAGTAACATTTATTATACTCAAAAACTGCCCAAATACTATGTCCTTTCTCCCATGGGCAGGGCTTTTGCTTACGGAGAGACGAGAGGACCTCCGCCCTTTAGCTCAGGTTACCGCACTGCTGGAGGCACCCCGCACAAACTTCCCTAGAGCAAAGCCCCCGGCCTGTGGTTCTTCTGGGGGGGGGGGGGGATTTGTACCCTTTTCCCTTCTTTTTTACACAGGGAGCGCCATGCATAACTCGCATGAGGACTGCGCTCGCTCCATCCGAGACAGCGCGTCTCCAGGGCAACCGAGAGCAAACGCGGGGTCGCTGGCGGGCAGGACCACCGCCGACCGCGCCTCTCACCTGCCGGCCGCCGGGGCTGCCCCGCACTCGCGTGTCCAGCGCGTCGTGCCGAGTTTCGTCTTCGCCACCGGAGCGGTAGATGAGGCGCAGTGGTACGATGCTCTGGCGCTCCAGGAAGCGGTTTTCGTTCCTCTTCTCCAGGTCCGTCAGCGAGGCGTCTCCTCCAGGCAGGAAGGGGGGATGGAGGAAGTAGAAAGAAAAGGCGAAAATAATGACCCTGACCCACGCTCCTCTATCCTGCGGTGCTACGTCTCCTCTACGAAAACCCGCTGCCCCCTCCTTCCCGGACCCCATCTGGGAAGGACGCGGAGACACCAGCCGGAGAGCTTTGGACCAGCTCATCTGGAAGCATCCAGGATCGGGGCCCAGAAGCAAGGCACCCCTTTCCCATCCTCCCCACTCCTCTTCAGAAGAAGAAAAACAGGCTTTTGACCGCAGGCTTCCAATGCACCCGCTCGCCCCCACACATATATTTTTGCTCCACTTCTCATCACCCTTCCAGATAAAAATTCTCCCCGCGCACCCGGGAAATGGGGGCGCCCCTATCCATTGCGCCGGAGGGCTCCAAAGATTCCCGGAAAATGGTACGTCCCGAAGCCACAGAGGGTGGCTAACTTACCTGCCTGGCCGCAGCGCGCCGGGGGGCAGGTCCCGAGGGCGCAGAGCAGCAAGAAGGGCACGGACGCAGCCGCCGACGCCTGCATGGTGCTGCCGTCAGCCCGCCTCGCCCGAGACGCTCAGCTCCTCATGCTGGAGCAGCCGAGCCCGGCTCCCTGGCTCGGCGCCCCGCGGGTCCGCACGGCCGCCTCCTCCCAGCCCCAGCCGGTGCTGCGGATGCCGCGGCGCTGCAGCCTCCACCGCGGCGCTGCCTCAGTGCTGCATTGTGCTCCGCGGGCGCTTCCGCTGGCGGGGGGAGCGAGCGAGTGCTGCATTGGGCGGTTGGCTGTAGCTAAGTGGCTTCTAGCGCCTCCCACCTCATCCCCTGGCAAAGGCTCGGGCGGGCGACGAGCGCTCGGCAGGGAGCGAGCGCCCGGTACTCTCGCCCCCCGTGCGCGGGCAGCGCCGCGCGCAGGAGAGTCAGCTGGGAAATGTAGTTCTCTCTCCGCGCCCCGCCGGTCTCCACGACGGCGCGGGCTGCCGTGACCTCGTGGGCGCGAGGTCCTCCACGGCCTGCAGACGCGGAGGAGGAAAAGGGCGAAAGAAAAAGGGCGCCGCAGGCAGGCCTTCTGGCACCGGAGGTGCACTGTGCATTTGCAGCAAGCCGGTGTTCATCCACATTGCCCGCAAGGAACTGTAATATTTCCCACAGACTGATAGATCCTTAAGTTATTATCAAGGAACCGTACCCTCGCGAGTAGTCGGTAAGTTAATCATTTAACAAATATAGGTTGAGGAACTACTGTGTACCCCGCAGTTGACAACCGGAAAGACATCGGGATGAGGCATATGTTCTCGGATACAACTGGACTATATAGACCATTTTTACAATACAGTGTGGAAAGTGTCTCGGTAGTGCATAGACGAGGGCCATTAACTCAGTCTCCAGAGTCAGGGAGAACCTCCTGGAGGTCCATGCAGGCACTCGAAGGATGGTTTAGCCCAACACTCCTGAATGTTTTATTGTTTCTGTAACTTCTGACAACCTCAAACCTATATGTGAAAACCAAACGTGGGAAACTCTGCTTTCTCAAGCTGCTTATTCCATTTTTCTCTAATTACAAATGATAGAAAGTCTTGTGGATAAAGCAATAGTAAGATAATTATCTAAATAATTAACATGTACGTAGTATTTTTGTTTTTTGGAGTTCACATATGTTATAATTTGATCCTAAAGTCAGCAATTTGATCAGAATTATTATTCCCATTTTAGAGAGGAGAAAATTAGGCTTAAGCGGTGCCTTTCAAATACCATAGTCAGTAGCCACATGTGGCTATTTAAATTCAAATTAATTTAAATTAAATTAAAAATTCAATTCCTCAGTCACACAATCCACATTTCAGGTATTGAGCCTGTGGTTAGTGGCTACTGTATTGGACAGTAAAGATAGAGAACATTTCCATCATTGCAGAAAGTTCTATTAGACAGCACTAGCTTCCAGAATTTAAATAAGTTGCCCCAAGGACCCATGTCATCTAATCATAAGTAGAGTGAGATCTGGTTCATCTCCTTTCAGGTCGAGTCTTTTTCCACAGTATCTGCCTGGTTGAAACCTGTGTTTGTGTAACCTTCAACTTGATCCTGGTTTTGTAGAACATACAGAAAAATCTTCCACATGATGTTCTTTGGAGTTGTTTTTCTCCTTCCCTGGGGAATTTTTTTTTTTACCCCTGCCTCATATAATGGTTTTAGGTTCCTTCACCATCCTGATGATCTGAATATATACTCCATTGTGTCAGTGCCCCAGCTAAAGTGTGGTATCCAGAATTAATTATGTATAATTTAGCCATGATTTCACAAGCAAATAATAGAGAGGGACTCTTCTTCCTTGTCCTAAATCTTACCCAAGAGGACATCCTATCTTATTTTGGTAGCCAAATCTCATTGAACTTATAATGTCATTTCTCCAAATCTTCAAATCAGTGAGACACTTAAGAAACCAATATATGGCATGCAACTATAGCCTGAACAAGATTTCAATAGTACACATTAGACCTTAATGCAGGATATTCCATAATAGTTACAGTAAAAGAAAATTAGAACCCAATGACCTGGAAAAGTCCTTCTCTACATCATGGACCCAAATTCTTAACTCAGTTATCTTAGTTGGAAGAATGGATTGTACAGGTTTTATAATTATTGCACTGCTCTAAGTATATACCCTTTATTTTTTTATTTTTTAAAGATTTTTTTAAATATTTAATTTCAAAAGGTAAATACATCAGCTTGATGTAATAAAAATTAAAAGAGTTTTTTAAGAGTTTGTCTTACCTCAGACTGCTATTATAAAAATACTATAGACTGGGTTACTTAAACAGTAAACATTGATTTCTGACAGTTCTGGAGGCTGAGAAGTCCAAGATCAAGGCACTGGCAGATCTGGTGTCTGATTAAAACCATTTCTTGGCTTCTTGCTGTATCCTCACATGATCCAAAGAGGGCTAGCTAGCTCTCTTCATCTTCTTATATAGACATGAAGTCCCAGCCAGGCACGGTGGCTCACGCCTGTAATCCTAGCACTCTGCGAGGCTGAGGTGTGCAGATCGTTTGAGCTCAGGAATTCAAGACCAGCCTGAGCAAGAGTGAGACCCTGTCTCTACTAACAAATAGAAAAAAATTAGCCAGGCATGGTGGTACATGCCTGTAGTCCCAGCTACTCAGGAGGTTGAGACAGAAGGATTCCTCGAGCCCAGGAGTTTGAAGTTGCTGTGAGCTAGGCTTATGCCACAGCACTCTAACCCGGGCAACAGAGTGAGACTCTGTCTCAAAAAAAAATAGAAGACATTAAGTCCCAACATTATGGTTCCACCCTCATGACCTAATTACTTCCCAAACCCTCCACCTCCAAATAGCATGACTTTAGGGCTTCAACATAGGAATTTTGAGATGATTCAAACATTCAGTCCTTAGCAGAGGTTAACAAGACTTGTTAGTTTAAATTCTTGGGTGCTTGACATGTTAGAGAAAAGAAGTAATAAATTACAATTTTTTTCACTAGTTATGTACATAATGTTTACTACTGTGTTTCCCCGAAAATAAGACAGAGTCTTATATTTGATTTTCCTCAAGAAGACACCCTAGGGCTTATTTTCAAGGGATGTGTTATTTTCCCCTCAAAGCCTTAGCTTGCAGCACACACAGGATGACTGGGACCTGACAGGGGGAGCCGACCTTGCTGGTGGGGCTGCTGCACCTTTCTGGTCACCTCTGGGATAGTAGCTGTTACGATGGGGCAGATGAGAAGGGCTGCTCATCTTCTTGACCTTCCCAGCAAAATGCATGGGTTGTGCAGATATGCTGCGAAGCCACGCCCATCACTAGGTCTTATTTTCAGGGTAGGGCTTATATTGTGCAAATGCTTAGAAATCCTGCTAGGGCTTATTTTATGGGTAGGTCTTATTTTCCAGGAAACACAGTATTTGGGAAATTTATTCTGTCAAATTTATGAATTAACTGAATATGAGTCAAAGAATAAGTGAAAGTGATTTTTTTTAACAAAAAATAAGATTGTAAACTGAGCCTAAAAGCTTAAGGAAAACTATGTCTTAAATTTTATGAGTTACCAAATTGAATAACAATGAAATAAAATGATGATAAGTATTCCTTTTGTGAATTAATGCCCCCCTTAGGCAGAAAAAGCTCAAAATATGTGAAGGGGATGGCACATTCTGAGGAGCTTAAATGTGCTTCTGTACATGGAACACACAGTTGGGGAACTGTAGCAACCACTCCATTACAGTGACCCTCAAGGAAAGAGTAAAATAAAGATAAATTAAGTCAGGAGGGTTAAACCACCTTTATTCACCACTGTGGCCTCCAGTTCACCCCATTTCCTGCCATATAACAGCATACATCTTTGGCACCAAATGGAATGATTAAAAAAACAAAACAAAAATAACAGCATAAATGCATTAAGAAGTCTTTCTGATGTAGCTCCTACAGTGATGCTAAATGAGTGGGGCACTTTTGAGGGCAATGGAAATCTAGAATTGGATTATGTTGATAGGAGCCCAACTCTAGGAATTTTCTGAAAATCTTTTAAACTACATGGTGAGTTTTAAGAATTTTATGGGAGTGCCCTAGCTACTCCAAATACTTCTACTATTGAAGTATAGTAAATTATACTTCAATAAACCTATATTTTTTTTAAAAAAGGGGCTCTGAAAGAGATTCCTATTTTAACACAAGGCTAAGTGTAGGATGGGGCAAGCTTACAGCTGAGAAATCCTCTGTTTTCACTACTCTGGAAAAGTATTGTGATATTAAGGAGGGAATGAAAGACTGATGATATGAAAAATTACAAGTTTTTGCCTATGCCAGTTATATGTCATTAGTCATTTTTAACTGTTACTCTCTTTTAACATGGCTGAGTTAACCTTCATATTTTTACAAATAAGGACTTATTCCTTTTGAAAAGAGTCTGTGACCTCAGAAAGTTGTAATTTCTGCAAATGTATGATAAGCAAATTGAATTTTTAAATGATATTTCAGTGGCAAAATGTTTGTAATTGTAAAGGCTGGGTGGAGAGCATATGAGAGTTCATTTATACTACTCTCTGTACTTTTATGTGTTTGATAATTTTTAAATGATATTCAGAGTTCTTGCTGCCTCAAGTAAATTTGTATAGAGAAATCATTAATTGAAAATATGAAGTTTTCATTATTTCAAAAATATTTTTAAACTTAGAATTCCTACTTGAAATATGAATGTATATTATGGGCAGAAAGAATGAATCCATATAAATATCTTTGTATGAAAAGATAAAATGTTATAGCCTTTATGATTTCTATACCAGCAAAAACAAATTTAAAGTGTTTTTAACAATTTTTAAAATATAATGTTGCACATAAAAGAGAATTTTTATTTTCTATGTTGCTAATAACAAGCAGCAATCCATGAATATACTAAGATATGATAATGATAAGATGCTAAGATAATGAAAAGATAACGTTTAATGGAAATATATATAATTTCTCCAAGATATACGTGGTGGGGAGGGGGATTGAGAAATGATTTCCCTGTTTTGGGCCACATCTTGGCTATTTCATATATATATTTATGTCTACAGTCACGCATCACTTAAGGATGAGAGAACATTCTGATAAATGTGTACTTCGGCAATTTTATCATTGTTCAAACATCATAGAGTGTACTTACGCAAACCTAGATGGTATAGCCTACTATATACCTAGGCTACCTACCATATAACCTATTGCTCCTAGGCTACAAACCTATATAGCACGTTACTGTACTGAATACAATGGGCAGTTGTAACACAATGGTAAGTATTTGTGTATCTAAACAGAAAAGGTACAGTAAAACATAATAAAAGATAAAAAGTGGTACACCTATATGGCACTTACCATGAATGGAGCTCACAGGACTGGAACTTGCTCTAGGTGAGTCAGTGAGTGAGTGGTAAGTGAATGAGAATGCCTAGGACGTTACTGTACACTTAGGCTACACTAAATTTATTTTTAAATTAAGCAACTGTGCTACAAAATTACTACAGCTATGTCATCATGAGGACAGAGGAATTTTTCAGCTTCATTATAATTTTATGGGACCACCATTGTATATGTGGTTTATCATTGATGGAAAAGTCATTATGGGGCACATGACCATATTTCTATACAATTAATTAAACTAGAAATCAGTAACAGAAAGATAGCAGGAAAATCTCAAAAATACTTGGAGATTAAACAATATATTTCTAATTAACATGAGTCAAAGAAGAAACCCCAGGAGAAATTTTAAAATATTTTGAACAAAACAAAAATAACAATACACATAACAGAATTTTAGAGATGTAGTGAAAATAGTGCTTACAGGGAAATGTATAGCATTGAATGTATATATTAGAAAACAAGAAATATTTAAAATCAATATGTGTTTACCTTAAGAAACTAGAAAAAGAAGAGCAAATTAAATCCAAAGTAAGCAATAATTTTTTTTTTAAGTTACAGCAAAAATCAATGAAATTGAAAATAGGAAATCAACGAGAAAATCGACAAAACCAAAAACTTGTTTTGGGGAAAGATCAATAAAATTGATAAACCTCTAGCCAAGCTAACTACAAAAAAATTGAGCGGACACAAATTATTAATACTAGAAATGAAAGAGGCAGTACAAGTACTGATCCCATTGAGATTAAAAGAATAATAAAGGAATATTATAAACAACATTATGCCCCCAAATTTGATAACCTAGATGAAATGGACCAATTCCTTTAAATATACATTACACCAAAGTTCACACAAGGAGAAATAGATCATCTAAATAGACCTATTCATATTAAAGAAATTGAATCAATAATTAATGACCTTTCAAAATAGAAAGGCCCAGGCCAAGGTGGGTTTACTAGAGAATTCTACCAAATTTTTGAGGAAGATTTTAATATACCAAATTCTCTACCATCTCTTCCACAAAATAGAAGCAGAGGGAACACATCCTAACTCATTCTATGAGACCAGCATTATCCTAGCACCAAAAGCAGACATTATAAGAAAGGAAAACTACAGATCAATATCTCTCATGAACATAGATGCAAAGCTCTTTAATAAAATATTAGCAGATTATACCCAACAATATAAAAGAAGAATTATTCACCTTGACAAAGTGAGATTTAGTCTAGGTTTATAAAGCTGGTTTGATATTTAAAAATTCATTAATGCAATTCATCACATGAATAGGCTAAAAAGAAAAATAATATGATCATATTAATAGATACAGAAAAAGTATTTGACTAAATTCAACAGCTATTCATGATAAAAACTCTCAGCAAACTAGAAAGAAAGAGGAACTTCCTCAACTTGAAAAAGACCATCTATGAAAAGCCTACAGCTAACACCATACTTAATGGGCAGAAGCTAAATGATTTTCTGCTAAGATCAGGAACAAGGCAAGGATGTCCACTCGTACTCTCCTACTCAAGATTGTAAGAAAAGATAGTATTTTTTCAGCAAATGGTTCTGGAGCAAGAAGACAGTCACATACAAAGAAATTAATCTGGGTCAACTAGACTAGACTTTACACCTTACACAAAAATGAACTCAAAATGGATCATGGACCTAAGTGTAAAACATAAAACTATTAAACTCCTAGAAGATAATGTAGAGGAAATGTAGGCAGCCTTGGGTTTGACGGCGAGTTTTTAGATATGATATCAAGAACATAATCCATAAAAGAAAAAATTGATAAGTTTGACTTCATTATAATTAAAAACTTCTGCTGGGCACGTGCCTCAAGCCTATAATCCTAACACTTTGCGAGGCTGAGGTGGGAGGAATGCTTGAGGCCAGGAGTTTAAGACCAGCCTGAACAACATAGCAAAACCCTGTCTCTACAAAAAATTAAAAAATTAGCCAGTTGTGGTGGTGTGTACCTATAGTCCCAGCTACCCAGGATGCTGAGGTGGGAAGAACATTTGAGCCCAGGAGTTCAAGGCTGCCTGTGAGTTATGATCATATCATTGCACTCCACCTTGGGTGACAAAGCAAGGCTGTCTCAAACAAAACAAAACAAAACAAAATTTTCACTGTGTTAAAGACGTTGTTAAAAGAATGAAAAGACAAGCCAAAGACTGGGATAAAACATTTGCACAACACATCTGAAAAAGGACTGGTATCCAAAATAGACAAAGAACTCTTAAAAGTTAACAATAAGAAAACAAACAACCCAATTAAAAAAATGGGCAAAAGATCTGAACAGATACTCCACCAAAGAAGATATACAGATGGCAAATAAGCATATGGAAAGATGCTTGACATCATACATCATTAGAGAATGCAAATTAAAACAATGTGATACCACTACACACTTACTAGAGTGGCTAAAATCTAAAACACTGACAACACCAAATTCTGGTGGCGATGTGAAGCAACAGGAACTCCAACTTATTGCTAGTGGGAATGTAAAATGATACAGCCGCTTTGGAAGATAGTTTGGCAGTTTCTTACAAAATTAAACATACTGTTACCATGTATGATCCACAGTCATGCTTCCTGGTATTTACTCAAATGAGTCAAAAACTTATGTCCAAACAAAAACCTACATCTTAGGTTTAGATCTTTCTTATTTTCTCATGTAAGCATATAATGCTATAAATTTCCTTTAAATTTGCTTTAACCAAATCTCACCAAAATTTTTTCTTGAGACAGGATCTTGCTCTGTTGCCCAGGCTAGAATGCAGTGGCATAATTATAGCTCACTGCAACCTCAGCCTCCTGGGCTCAAGCCATCCTCCTCAGCCTCTCAAGTAGCAGGCAGTACGGGCACATGCCACCATGCCTGGCTAATTTTTCAAAAAAAAATTTTGTAACATCTTCTCACTACATTGGTTAGGCTGGCCTCCTGGCCTCAAATGATGCTCCTCCCTAAGCCTCCCAATGTGCTAGGATTATAGGCATGAGCCACCACACCCTGCCTCACACATTTTGATATATGTATTTTCATTTTTATTGACTGCAAATGAGTTTTAATTTTTCTTGAGACTATGTCTTTGACTCATGTAATTTAAAAGTGTATCATTTTATTTATAAATATCTGGGGTCTTTCTAGATATCTGTTACTTGTTTCTAGGTTAATTCCATTGTCTGAGAATATATTTTGTATGATTTCTATTCTTTTAAGATGTTTAAGCTTCCTCTTATAACTTGGAATATGGTCTATTTTGGTGCTTGATCAAGAGTATCTGTGCACAAGATTAGATAAAGGAGAGTTTCTTAGTTGGGAGGACTCTACTGAAACACAGGATTTAACATCCTGACAAGAAGCCCTGGATATAGTGTGAACTTGCTGATGGTATGGCTTTTAGAAGTATATAAGAATTGATGACTCATGCTAAGTAAAATAAAATTGCCATAATTTCCATGGTAGATGGTTGAGAAAGAGTAGTGGACGTACTTGAGTGAATATACTATATTAAGACCAGAAAACCCATCAGGTTATTATATTCTATGGGAAATTCCTGACCATACACCATTTACCTAGGCCATAAGGAATGCCTTAGAAGGAAGGGTAACAATATTACTAAAATACACAGTGGTGGCTCTCCTCTGTGTGCCAGGGCCAGCGGTGGATAAGGCCATTATAGAATTAGGCTCACTATTAGCAGTGGGTTTGGTAAAATCTGAAACAACAAAGGCCAGATGGTGCCATTCAACCATCAGAAGCCAGGTGGACATAACTATCATAATAAGTGGTAATGTTGAAAAGACAGCCAGGTGCTGCCTGATCCTCAAGAGAGTTATAGAGTTAGGTAACGGAACATAGCACCTTTAGGAGCAACAGGGATAGAGAATCACTCAATATGTGCCATTATAAATCAGCCTCAGAAGACTAAGGGCAGTTACTCCAGTAAAAAGTCATGATTTCTTGTTCTGTTTTTAGATTTAGGTCAGTTTTTAAATGCTGAAACCATTGACTAGGGAAGAGGCCACGTCCTCAAGAGAAAGACCCTACACACCCTTCAACTACACATGGTAATTATTCCCTAGTTACTCGGGTACCTGTGCACTGAAGGAAGAGGAATACCCAAGTATTTGTGGAATATGGAGTCTGAATTGACATTGATACCTGGGACTCAAAGCACCTATCTATGGTAAAGGCAATATGGGAGCCACATAATAAGTGGAGTCTTGCTAAGGTTTGGTTCACAGTGAGTTAACTGTCGTTTGCTTAGTCCCTGAATATATTATTAGAAGAGAAATACATAGGACTTCATATACTCCCTCGTACTGTGTTCCTGGTATGTAGGGTAAAAACTATTATTAATATATTGGAAAAGACCAAGTGGAAACCTTTGAAACTGCCTGTACCCCTCAGCCAAAATAATAAATCAAAACAATATTTTAACCTAGGGTGGGGATCCTGGGGGTAGTGACAATGATGGAGGAAATTAGTGCCACCTTTAAATATCTAAAAGATATTTAAATATCCTAAAAGACACAGGAATGGTTAATTCCCATTATATTCATATGGATCATAAAAATTGACAGAAGACCATGACAAACTGCACTAAATAGTAGCCTCAATTTCAGTTTCGGTGCCAGATGTTTATATTTTCTTTTCCTTTTCCTTTTTTTTTTTTTTTTTTTGAGATAGGGTCTGGCTCTGTTGTTGCCGTGGTTAGAGTGCAGTGGCATCATCACAGCTCACAGCAACCTTAAACTCCTGGGCTCAAGTGATCCTCCTGCCTTAGCCTCCTGAGAGCTGGGACTACAGGTGTGCACCACCATGTCTGACTAACTTTTCTGTTTTTTATAGAGACTGGGGTCTGTCTCGCTACTTTCCTCAGGCTGGTCTCCAACTCCTGGCTTCAGGTGATCCTCCCGCCTTAGCCTCCCAAAATGCTAGCATTACAGGTGTGAGCCACCAAGCTGGGCCTGGATGTGGTATATTTTCTACTGTAAATGAACATGGCCTCAGATGCATGGTATGCAGCCACTGATTGGGTAGATGCATAATTTTCCATCCTTATCAGAAAAAAATGTATCAGAAACAATTTGTATTCACAGGGAAAGGATAATATATGTTTATAGTTTTACTCCAGGGCTGCTTAAACTTTTTTGTTCTTCATTATATTTGAAGAGATTTGGACCATCTGGATGCCATAGAGAATATCACATTAATCTTTTATAGTGATAACATCTTATTATTCAAATCAAATGAGCAAGAAGTTGCTAGCACATTGGGGACTTTGATAAGACACATATTCTCCACAGGTGGAGATTTTCAGGGACCTGTTACATCAGTAACATTTTTAGAGTCCAGTGGTCAGGGGCATGCCAGGACATCATATCCAAAGTGAAGAACAAATCATTGCATACTTAACCTCCCAAACGTGAGGGAAACATAATGCCCACTAAGCCTCTTCACATTCTGGAGATAATAAATTCCTACTGGAAATGCTGCTTCAACCCAGTGGCAGGAAGGGCTTCCAGCTGTAAGTGGAGCCGCAAAGCAGAAAGGGCTCTGCAGCCATGTGACAAGGCAGGTTCCAATGTTCTGGAGGTTCAGTGGTTATAGTGCTGTGAGGAATTTAGGGCAAGCCTTCCACCCCCAATAAAGAAATCACAGCACAGGCCCTGGGGATTTTAGATTAAGTCCAGACCATTCTTACTGGAGAGTCATTCATTTTTTGAAAACCAAAAATACTTTGTTGTGTCAGATAATGATGTATGAAAGATGGAGCACCCAGCCATGGGGCAGATCCTACCATGTGTTCACAACTACCAATCATGAGCCCGGGTTTTTTGTTGTTGTTGTTATTTTTGAGGCAGAGTCTCACTCTGCTGCCCGCGCTAGAGTGCCATAGCGTCAGCCTAGCTCACAGCAACCTCAAACTCGTGGGCTCAAGCAATCCTCCTACCTCAGCCTCCCAAGTAGCTGGGACTACAGGCATGTGCCACCATGCCCGGCTAATTTTTTTAATATATATATGTTAGTTGGCCAATTAATTTCTTTCTATTTATAGCAGAGACAGGGTCTCGCTCTTGCTCAGGCTGGTTTCGAACTCCTGACCTCAAACGATCCGCCCACCTCGGCCTCCCAGAGTGCTAGAATTACAGGCGTGAGCCACCGTGCCTGGCCAAGCTGGGGTTTTATAAGACCTACCAAGTTATAGCACTGGACAGCTGTGGCAATAATCCATTGTAAATTGTAATTGGTTTATTTGGGATTGACTAGCTCTCTGGGAGGCCGAGGCGGGCGGATTGCTCAAGGTCAGGAGTTCAAAACCAGCCTGAGCAAGAGCGAGACCCCGTCTCTACTATAAATAGAAAGAAATTAATTGGCCAACTGATATATATATAAAAAATTAGCCGGGCATGTTGGCGCATGCCTGTAGTCCCAGCTACTCGGGAGGCTGAGGCAGAAGGATCGCTCGAGCCCAGGAGTTTGAGGTTGCTGTGAGCTAGGCTGATGCCACGGCACTCACTCTAGCCTAGACAACAAAGTGAGACTCTGTCTCAAAAAAAAAAAAAAAAAAAAAAAATATATATATATATATAAAAATATTTGGGATTGAGCACGAGGAAGATCAGATCAGAGGGCTAAAGGAAGTTGCACTAGCAAGCAGCTGAGACTCCCATGTCATACATTGCTATTGTATCAGTGCCTCTCCCTCAGGTCACACCTACGGATGTACAGCCCAGGCTGTCCCTTAAGACCATCTGAAAAAAGATGAAAATCTCAAAACTTGATTCATGGATGGGTTGCTTTGTTAGGTGCAAAATGAAAATATTAATACATGGCAAGTGCCACATGGCTCTACTCTGGTGGCATTGAAAGCCAATCACAAGGAAAAATATTCCCAATGGGCAGTTTCAAGTGATGTGCCTGGTCATCCACTTGTATGGAAAAAGAAGTAGCCTGAGTTTAGAATATATGTACATTCATGGGGAGAAAGAAATAGCTTGACTGGCTATTAAGAAGCCTGGGAAGAGAAAGACTGGAAGACTGAATACAAAGAATAGAGGTATGTGGTGTGTATGGGAGTGCACATGAAGTGTAAACATCTTCATATTGCATGTTAATGCCACCATGTTTACACAATGGGCATATATGAGCAAAGTGGCCATGGTAGGCAGGATGAAAGCTATTTATGGGCTTGCTAGCATAGGCTCCTATCATAGGCTGCTATTCACCAAAGCTGATCTAGTGTTTCACTGCCAAATGTCCAACCTGCAGAAACAAGAGATCAAAGCTGAGTTCCTGATATGGCACAATCCCTCTTGGAGGCCAACTAGGTGTAGTGGCAAGTTGTTAATACTGGGCACAGTAATAGACATGTCAGGTATGAGGTTTTTCTTTTTCCCCCCACACCATCACTTTTTGAGGGCTTACACAGGGTTTCACTGTCATGATATCATATATAACTTTGTTAGACCAGGGGATTGATTTTACAGCAAAGGATATGGGAGTGGGCCCATGATCCTGCAATCCACAGGTTTTATGGCATATTGAATCAGCAAGAGGCTGCCTGAATGATGGGGTTGGAATGGCCTAAGTAGAATCAGCTTAGAGGCAGTACTGTTGAGAATACAGCATCATCTAGGATGCAGTATACAGTTTGGATTCAAGATGTTTTTATGGTGCTGTGCCCCCATAAATGAGTACACAGGTTTGGGAACCAATGGGTAGAAACAGGAGTGGCCCTACTTGCCATTACTTTTGTTACTTTCTTAGATTTGTGTTTCCCATTGAGCAATTCCTATTGAATTATAAGCTGCAAATACCACATGGCCATTTTGGGTTCCTTGTGCCTAGAAACCAATAAGCAAAGAGTCACTATAAGAGGTAATTCATCTTGCTCCCTCTTTAATAACTTGTTGCCCCAGCTGCTGGAAGTACTGACAGTAGACTGCTTTCAACTCTTAGCTCCTTCAGGAATTGTCTCAGCTGAGGAAAGTCACCACCCATAGTCATGCCCCTTCCTGGAGCCGGCCCACATTGAGTATCTTACCAGTCATCTTCATTTGGCAACTCTGAAAAGCTCCCTGTAGGGTCAACTAATATCCATAGGCACTTCTTGGTAAACATCCTGCATACCAAATTTAATCTCAGAGTTTGCTTCCTGTGGGAACCCAACCTGTAGTGAGTTACCCTGAGGCCCTCATGATAGACTTTTTAGAGACTTTTGTAACTGTCAATTTCAGTTTTCATACTGGTTGAGGGTGCTAGAACAGTGTAAGGTAAGATTTTATGTGATTACTACTGGGTTGCCTAATGTGGTCTTTGCAAACTTCACAAGAGTTTTTTTTTTGGGAAAAACAAACAAACATCAAACCACTGAATTTTTTCTCTCTTCAAGTTAAAAATGTTAACAGTATTAGCCAGGCACGGCAGTGCATGCTTATAGTCCCAGTTACTCGGGAGGCTGAGGCAGGAGGATCACTTGAGCCCAGTTCAAGGCTGTAGTGAGCTATGATCACACCACTGCACTTCAGCTTGGACAACAGAGACACTGTCTCTTAAAAAAAGAAAAAAAAAATTAACAGCAAGTAAATAAACTGCTTTTGTAATGGTTATGATATAGTGAGCGCATTTTGAAAATGGGTATTTGAAAATGTTTCCATTGTTACGTGAATTTATCACTGAAAATATACGTCACTTATAAGAACCCTCATACTTGTAAATGTAATTTTCTATCTTGTTTAAAAATCTTCCAAAAGACTTTTGCTTAAAAAAATGAATAGATTACCTTCTAATTAATTGAAAATGGATTAATATTAGGGATATAGAAACTAATTAGATTTCAATAAAAAATCTGTCATTCTTAGAGAACAAGACTGAAAAATTATGATTTAGCAAAAAGAGGTAACAATACAATTCTTCCTTTAGGATCTAGGTATTTATATGCTTTTGTTTGAGCTATGACAAACATAAAAACCAAGTACTGAGATAACTGAACTTAATCACAAAATTTTTAAAAATGAGAAACCATAAAGGCCTAGCCATCTAGTTACTTTATCTAGTTCTTTTATTCATTGTAAATTTTTTTAAAAAAAGTTTTATACATATAGATAGAGTCTCTCTTTTTTGCCCAGGCTGGAGAGCAAAGGCCCTAACCTTGAATTCCTGGACTTGAGTGATCCTCTTGGGTCAGCCTCCCAAGTAGGTAGGACTATGCTATGGATATGCACCACCATGCTTGGCTTTTTTTTTTTTTTTTGAGACAGAATCTTGCTCTGTTGCCTCCCAACTAGCTGGCACTACAGGTGTGTGCCATCATGCCCAGCTAATTTTTCTACTTTTTGTAGAGGCAGAGTCTTGCACTTGTTCAGGTTGGTCATGAACTCCTGGCCTCAAGCGATCCTCCTGTCTTGGCCTCCTAAAATGCTGGGATTACAAGCATGAGCCACTGTGCCCAGTCATGTAAAATATTTAAATAGCATATTTTTATTGAGAGCAAAAAGGTATTGGTATCATTAGTAAAATAAGACATTTAAAAAATATTGCATATATTTATATTATCCTTAAATTTTTTATGTATGTGTGCATTTAAATTTTAATAGAGTAGCATATGTATATCATACAACACACACATATACTTGCCTATTCCCAATGATCATTTAAGCATTTAACTTAGGATTTGAGAAGTCAAAAGTATTGAAGTCAACTGAATTTATGCCATAATACAAAAGCTAAATACAACTTACTCTACATTTAAGTAAGACCAAGTAAAATAAATTACAAATAATATCCAGGGACTTTGATAATTTTAACTTTTCTCACGAAGGAACTGGTGACATTCTTCAGTAGGTATGGCTGACTATATCTGTGTTTTAATCTGGCTGTTATTTAAGGTAATTTGGACCCAATTAGTATATCTTGAACAACTTACTCTGTGACTGGCATGGGTTCACATTTTTTTTTTGCCTGGGCTGGAGTGCCATGGCGTCAGCCTAGTTCTGTGATTACAGGCATGAGTTTCTTCTTCTTATTCAAGTCATATGCTATTCTCTACAATGTTCAAAATGGCATACCTCTTTCTTGCAGAATATTACTTTGTTGACAAATTATTTTTTCCTCTTTAATTGCCCAGAGCTCTTTCTACACACACACATACATGTACATTTGGAATGGGATTTTAAGAAGGCTACATTACTCAAATAATGCCTGTAAAATTAATTCTGCTAATTAATGGTAAAAGGCTTGTTTGGAAGGGCATAAGTTATGCACAACTGCTAGTGTGCACAGGTGAACAGTTGGGTATAATGCTGCTTCTCTATGCAGAAAGGATAACTTCTTGGTTGGAATTTGTGGAAACATGATGCCATATTTTTTGTGTTAACACCATTAAACATTACCTATAACTACCTAAAGGTTAAACTGCCTTTTCACTTGGCTTGTCTTTGTATTATGCCATTCCTCTTCCCTAGTCCCTGACCCCTCAACTATAACAAATAATGTAATAACAGCACATGGCTCATGGACAATATTTGTATACTGCAGACTTTGATACAGAGAAGTCCACAGTGGCTGTTATCTAAGGTAATTTGGGCCCAATTAGTATCTCTTGAACAATCTACTCTGTGACTGGCATTGTTTCACTTTTTTTTTTTTTTTTTTTTTTGAGACAGAGTCTCACTCTGTTGCCTGGGCTAGAGTGCCACGGCATCAGCCTAGCTCACAGCAACCTCAAACTCCTGGGCTCAAGCGATCCTCCTGCTTCAGCCTCCCTAGTAACTGGGACTACAGGCATGTACCACCATGCCTGGGCTAATTTTTTCTCTATATTTTTAGTTGGGCAATTAATTTCCTTCTATTTTTGGTAGAGACGGGGTCTCACTCTTGCTCAGGCTGGTTTCAAACTCCTGACCTTGAGCGATCTTCCCACCTCAGCCACCCAGAGTGTCAGGATTACAGGCAAGAGCCACCCTGCCCGGCCATTTCACATCTTTTTACTTGGCAATCTCATGGTTTAAGATACAGGTAGCCCAGTGAGTGTCTCAAAAAATAACAATAATAATGATGATGATGTAAACTAAACAGAGTCTCACTCTGTTGCCTGGGTTAGAGTGCCATGGCATCAGCCTAGCTCATATCAACCTCAAACTCCTGGGCTCCAGTTATCCTTCTGCCTCAGCCTCCTGAGTAGCTGGGACTACAGGCGCACACCACCACGCCCAGCTAATTTTTTCTATTTTTAATAAAGAAAGGTCTCACTCTTGCTAAAGTTGGTCTCAAACCCAAGCTCAAGTGATCCTCCTGCCTCAGCCTCCCAGAGCACTAGGATTACAGGCTTGAGCCACTGGGCCAGGCCTAGTTTACATTATTATGCTTAAGAATCTTCCCATCTAATTTAGGAGGGGACCCATCATTCTCACATTTGACTTTATTAATGAAACAGCATTGGAATGATTTCTGATTGAAAAGTGCAACATAAAACTATCTTTGGTCTCACAATCAAAACTACATTTATAGAGATTGATAACATTTAAATAACATTTATCAACTACTTTAATAAATCTTTTAGATAGCAGAATAGTATTAACTATACATCCATCCTAGCAACAAAGTGCTTAAAAAAAAAACCTCCAAATTCTCATATAACATATAGTAATCCTACATTTGCAGAAATAAGGATTCAAGTTCAGTGGTTTTAGGTGAAAGTCTTACACCTAAAGTCTTCTTTTTTATTCCTCTTTTAAAGGTAAGTATATTTTGTTTTTACATTCATTCAGGCCCTCTACAAATTACAAACATTAGAATTAGAAACGTCTATATATGGTTCCATAAATTATTTTAGTATTAGGCATACTAAACTATCTATGCAGAAGTCATTGGCTTCAAAAACGTTTAAGAGATTATACTGATTTGTGTAAAATACACTTTTTGCTACAATTGCATATTTATCATCTTGAAAAAACAAACATTCCTTTCGAGTCACAAAATCACATTGTCTCCCCTGTTGCTATTTCTATTAATAGCTACTCTTAGAAAAATAGAGCCACCATCTTTCCTGCTGCTGTTACTATTAATAGCTACCCTTAGAAAAATAGAGCCACCAACTTTGAATGTGACACTACTTGCTGCCCTTAGCTGAAATTTAATTAGGGTGCCCTTTTTTTTCTTTCCTAACACCTTTCAACTTCAGTGCTTTTGATATATCACAAAATTCTGCTTATCCTTTGCTTCCTGGGGATTTCTTGTTATTTGTCTGGACTCTTTTGGCAAAGCATGTCACTTTCTATTAGGCAAATCAAGAGTTCCTATTTACCCTGCTGAGGAATCTTTGAAGATTCCTACTTTTGAAGATAACCTTGCTACACTAAAGATTAAGTGTCCTTTTGTAAGCAAATCTGGGAACCAAACCAAAATTTATGCTGTTAGGAAATTAAAAAACAAAAACAAAAACAAAAACAGCACCCTCTGGGTAAACACAACCACAAATGTCCCTTGGCAAAAATTAGGAAAAAGTACTTCTACCTATAGGAGGAAGCAGGCTTAATGATTCATCTTCTTGGCTGGGTGCCCATCTGCATAGCACAACCCATCTAAAACTCTATGTGGTGGTCCTGCTAAAATTTGTGGAATTGTTCCAAATAAACTGAAATCTAAGCATTTTTAAAAGCCTAATGTTCGAAATAATAGTTCAAAAATAGTGTCAAAATAAAGTGTAACAACCTTAACTACTGGAGGATTCAGATTGAGCCTTTTTTTCTCATTAAATAAAACTAAGGCAAAATTATGCCAAACAATTGTGGGGCAGAGTACCACAGCAAATTGTAAAGACTTACTCTAAAGTCAAAGGATCGTAGAGTAAGTTTAAATACCTTTTAATTATTTGGAAAACTTGGGGGAATGTAGAGAATAATGGAAGGGGAAAAAAAGCATTCTACAAATAATTTCCAAGTTTCATCTAGATTTTTAGAAGGCTATCTACAAAACTTGACACAGATTCAGGTACACACACATGCCTTTTTTGTGACAGAAAATGCTACAATAGTTTACAATGGAAACAAGGTTTGCATATATGCACTCTTAAGACTCTTTCAATTGACCCTACTTAAGGTACTGGTGTGAACAATAAAGCTGTTAAAAAGCCAGAATTTCTCATTGACATTGTCCACATGGTCAAAATAATACATACATGAAAAGGATATGAACTAATCCTATATTGGGAGCTATATATATAGATTTCAAAAAATTAAGACTGGTAAAGGTCATTTTTAGTGAAAATGTATTTATGTAATATAAAATGGCACCAATTTTTTACTGTAAAAAATGTCATTGGTTGTAAATACCTTATTCCTATAAGAATCTATTCAAAGGCAAATGCCTGATGTCCACACATGAAGTTGAAATTTTTCTTACATTTGAATTTTCCCTTCTCCAAATTATTGTATCTACATCACAATTCCTTATATACATTCCCAACTGTATCTATAGTTTAATGCCATACTTCCTCTTTCATCCTGCAATACCAAATTAGGGGGCAGAGGCAATTTTTGAATAAAATTATTCTCAGTTATTAACAAAGGTAAATAATTAAAAATAATTAAGAATGGCAGAAAAATTATATTCCATTTGGTAGCCTGGTTAAAAGTTTTCCCTTCATGGCTTCTAGCTATCCCTACAGGTAATCTCACTCTTCCAGGCTAAAATACTAAAATGGTTCAAACTGGGTCACCTTCAAGTATCAATATTTCTGGTAATGACTTCCAGAATTCAAATATAGAAATTAACACATTTTCCTTTCTGTTTGAAACTTAGGTTTTTAAGGGCAACAATGTTGTTTTACCATGGGAATCTATTTTAATTGACAATAGATATAACTAGAATATCCAAATTTAAAGTGCTAAATTATTGCTATTTTCAAAATTTCACTTGAAATTGGTTTTCAGTGACATAAACCAAACTATATTATAATTCTCAAGACAAGTCACATGTTTATTCTGCAAGTTTTGTATAATAGATACTCAATTCTATAGAAAACTGCAAACATTACCTTTATTGTTAATATTTACATTTGGTTCTGTAAACAAAGTTGGCAAAAAAAATCCTAAGAATTTTTATACATATTTATAAAAATTTCAAGAATATCAACCCTCGTCACTTCTGAAAAGCATACATTTTTTTTAAGGTCTAAAAGCCAGTAAACGTAGAAGTCGAAGGGGAAGAGAAAAGCATTGACAACAGACTATTTGAATTTTCTTCTTGCCAGATATCTAAAACATTGCATATAGCACTGTTTTCGGTGTAGCTTGTAAAACCCAAAAATTCTGATTTCTCTTCACTAGTCTGAAACAAGTCCAGTAAAGATTGTACTGGTGAACTACAAATTCTGTTTTCTTCTTGTGTAATAAGAAATTCAGTTCTTTTCTTATCTAATTCAGTATTTGGTTCCAGATTTTCTTTTTTATTTCGTCCTAATAATATTTTCACTTTTCGATGGATTTTACCAGAAGGTAAACTATCCATATTCTTGATGTCACATTCATTGGGTTCCTCAGAAGGACTATGGGATTGAGTCTTTGCCTGAATTGTTAGGTGCTCTTGTGAACTGTTTGTTATCAGACCAGAATCATGACCAAATATTGAATGCAGGTCCCTTCCCTTCAGATCCTTTGCTGGAAAAAGCAAAGTATCTGACTTTTGCTTTCGTTGAGATGCACTATTATCCATGTTGAAATTAGAAACATGTACAGATGTCTGCAGACTATAAGGACAGGCATCTACTCTTAGTTCTTCTGAGTCATTTTCACTTACAATTAATTGATGTTCAGGAATGTCAAGAATGCATTCCTGTTTATTTTTATATGAAGGTAGCTGTGTAAAATTCTGCTTTATGTCACTTTCAAATGGATCTAACATGGAACATTTATTCGCTGTTTTCTCATTTGGTCCTCTCAGTTCATTTGAAGGGGAGGGGATGGAACTTGAAATAAACATAAGCTTTTGTCCAGAATCCCGGGTTTCTTTACACAGGAAATTCTGCTCCATCACTTGTACATTATTTTCTCTGAAGTCCTTCTGAGAAATACATTGCAATTCTAGTTTTCCTTTTGGTTCAGTCTTTTTCAGGACATTTGCAGAAATGGGAGAAAGTGATCCAACACTGTATTTTATTCTTTATAGGAAAAAAAATTAAAACAATTGCTATCAAAACAAATTCCTGAGTAGTTAGATTATTAAATTAGTAAAAACATCTTTTAAATTTTTTAAAGAAACTTATTTAACTTAGAAAATATTACCAAAATACAGGAATCTTAACATTTTGTCAAATTTACTTTAGATGTTTTTAAAGTAATAAAATTTTATAGATATAGCTGAAAACTCCAATATACCTCTCTTCTCATCCACATTCTTTTCTTTCTTCCCAGAGATAACCAATATCCTGAATTTGGTGTTAATATTCTAGCACCACTAAAATTAGGCTGAAAAATTACCTTTTTTTTTTAGGTGTGTCCCTTTCGTATTCCATAAAGTCAAAAACAAACATAGATACAATATCATCAACAACTTGATACTGGTTACTCTGTGCAAAGTTTCTGTGTTGCTCACTTAGAAGGTGCTAAAACAAAATAATAAGAAAGCTCATGTCATAAAAAATTATATTTTAAAAACAGATGCCAATTTGTTCAGGTTAGCTAACATTTTCATGCCCCCCAAATTAGGTCTGCAATAACTACTCCAAAAAAAATACTTTTTTTTTTGAGACAGGGTCTTCCTCTGCTCTTAAATATTAGAGTTTTAGAAACATCAATCCTTTAAATATAAAATCACATTTACAGTTTTGAGATCTTCATATTTCTGCAAGCAACATTCACAATATCCCTTTTTTTTCCTTCTCTTTCAACTGAAGTTGGATTGGGGTTGCACCACATTTATCACCATCTGTTTGGATTCTGGTGATAGAAATACATAGTAAAATACATGGTGCAGTGGCTTTATCACAGCTCACTACAGCCTCAAGTACCTGGCGTCAGGGGATCCTCCTGCCTCAGCCTCCTGAGCAACTAGGACTATAGGTGTGCTCTACCATGCCTGGCTTATTTTAAACTTTTTTGCGGAGACAGGGTCTCACTATCCTGCCCAGGCTGGTCTCAAATGAAAATACCCTTTATTAGACTTCAAAGGATGTTAATAAGTAAAATAAAAATAACTTCTGAGAATCCAGTAAAACTAATGTCGTTTTTATAGTCTTTCATTTTTCAGTGAGAAATGTCAAGTACTAACATGTGTTTATAATGGAACTAAATTCCAGCAGTCTTCTAGCTAAAAAAAAAAAATAAAGAAATAAAGAACAATTTTATTATTAAATATATTTTAAAGAAAAAAAACCCAAAATATAATGGAACTAAAAAAAATGAGCTATCTCATAAATCCCCAACTATTATATAGTTCTCCCCTCTACCTCTATTTAGTTCTTTTGCTCATCCTTTAGGGTCCTGATCAATAGTCGTTTTCTCACTTGGGCCTTCTATGACCATCATACCAGGTTAAGTAACCTCATTTTCTATCTATATTGCCCTTTATCCTTCACTTTTGTGACACTCATCACACTTGCAAATACATATTTTATATTTGTCTTCTATGCCAGACTACAGATGTATAAATGTAGGGAATGTCTGCCTTGTTTGTTGCCTTACCTCTAGTACTCAAAAGATTCAAAAAACAAAAGAATATTTTCTTTAGTCTCAGTAACTAAAAAAAATGTAAATGAAAACCTAAAAAATATGATCTTAAATTTCCATCCCAACATCTACTTTTACTAATTTTCCTTCTTTGTGGCAATCAGTGGCCAATGTTTTCATTTTTTAGCCCCAATATTTTCTGAGCATTAAATTAGGATCACAAACTAATGTTAATGAAAGCATCCATTCTAGATCATTCTATTGGTACAATGAAAAGTAACATTTCAAGACCAATCTGTAATTTTAGTTTTCAAAATGATTTTTGGGAATGGGAAATATTTCTGAGATAACTCTAGCTTCCAATTTAAAGCAATCTTAGACTAACCATATTTTCCTCCTTTATAACAGAAATGCAACAACACACAAAACATTAATTTTAAGTTACAAAACAATCAAACTTCAATTTAGAGTTTAAAGACAATTTTTTTTTTTGGAGACAGGGCCCCCACTCTGTTACCCAGGCATGAGGGAAGTGGTGTCGTCATAGCTTACTATAACCTTAAAACTCCTGAGCTCAGCCGGGCGCGGTGGCTCACGCCTGTAATCCTAGCTCTCTGGGAGGCTGAGGCGGGCGGATTGCTCGAGGTCGGGAGTTCGAAACCAGCCTGAGCAAGAGCGAGACCCCGTCTCTATTATAAATACAAAGAAATTAATTGGCCAACTAATATATATAGAAAAAATTAGCTGGGCATGGTGGCACATGCCTGTAGTCCCAGCTACTTGGGGAAGCTGAGGCAGGAGGATCGCTTGAGCCCAGGAGTTTGAGGTTGCTGTGAGCGAGGCTGACGCCATGGCACTCACTCTAGCCTGGACAACAAAGCGAGACTCTGTCTCAAAAAAAAAAAAAAAAAAAAAAAAACTCCTGAGCTCAAGTGATCCTCCTACCTCAGCCTCCTGGGCTAATTTTTGTATTTTTTGTAAAGATGGGGTCTTACTATGTTGTACAGGCTGATCTTGAACTCTGGGCCTCAAGTGATCCACTTATCTAAGCCTCCCAAAGTGCTGAGATTATAGACGTGAACCACTGTATCCAACCTGATTTAATTTTTATCCTGTGACCTATCTCCACCTGTACTACCATTCCACAGAATGTAACCTTCACAAAGGTAGGAAATTGGTCTCTTTTGTTCAATTCCATACATCCACTGTAGTGATCAGTACATAGGTGCTCAATAAATATTTGTTGAATGAATAAAAATGGTTTTTAAATATTCATTTCCCCCTTTGAGTTCTTAAAATTTAAGATATTTCTATCAAAAAGAAAAATACACTACTTGTAATTATTAGGTTGTAAACCACTATCAGAAGAAAAGTTAAAATTTAGATGGCAAATATTACAGTTTTAGAAACATCAGTCCTTTAAATTTAAAATCACACTTACAGTTTCAAGATCTTCATATTTCTGCAAGCAACATTCACAATATCCCTTTTTTTTCTTCTCTTTCAACTGGAGTTGGATTGGGTTTCCACCACATTTATCACCATCTGTTTGGATTCTGATGATAGAAATACATAGTAAAAGAATTAATTGCTAAACCTATGGAATAATTTTTAAAAGTTATTGTCCTGACATATCATATACAAAATCTGCCATAATTTGCACCAAGATTTGTAACAGCAAATATTTTTCATCACATTTCATTTTAAGAAATTAAGCAAAGAATATAATAAATACACTGAAGAATACTTTAGATCACCCAAGAGAAACAACACATTTTCATTATTTGCAAATATTTTATGCCCCTGACTCCTAAATCTGTCTAAATATGACACTTAAAACAGATTCAGACTTCAAATTTAGCATAGAGGGATTAAAAATATACAGGGGAAAAGTAACCAGAATAATAAGAAACACAAACACCATCACAGCATAAAACAAACTATTACAAATGTTTGTTTAAAAAGAAAAATTACTTGAGATGATATTCTAAATAACATTAATTCTAAAAATA
Source organism: Microcebus murinus (assembly GCF_040939455.1). Classification (NCBI taxonomy): domain Eukaryota; kingdom Metazoa; phylum Chordata; class Mammalia; order Primates; family Cheirogaleidae; genus Microcebus; species Microcebus murinus. The sequence continues at coordinate 50,428,439 of NC_134112.1, forward strand.
AAGATTCAAACCAACCTTAGTTTAACCTGAGTTTGTTTTTGGATGCTAGATGGCTTATCTACATCAAATGGGCTGCAAGGCTTCTGAATGGAATAATTTATAAAAGGCATATCGGTCAGCTGAAGATAAAATGGCCTATAAAGTCTAAAAGAATAAAAAGACAAATATGTGAGATTCTCTATGATGAAAGAAAACAAGTTTTAAATTTTTACATTTCAAAATCATATAATTCAGCTGGAATCTGAAATAAGCAATAGGAATCAGTTAGGCTTCCCTTCAAAAAACCAATTTCTAGGCCTAAATTTTAACATTTAAAAATAGTATCTAAACTGTGGCAAAATATAACATGACAAATTTGCTATCTTAACAATTTTAAGTGTACAATTCAGTTGCATTAAGTATTCACAATGCTTTGGAACCACCACCACCAGCATCTATCTTCTAGAACTCTCTATCTTGCAAAAACCGAAACTCTGTACCCACCAAATGGTAACTGCCCATACCTCCTTTCCCCCTAGCCTCTTGCAACCACTATTCTACTTTCTGTTCTTATGAATTTGACTATTCTAGGTGCTTCATGTAAGTGGAATCATGCAGCATTTTTCCTCTTATTTCACTTAACATGATGTCAAGGTTCATCCATGTTATAGCACATGTCAGAATTTCATTCTTTTTTCAGGCTGAATAATATTCCATTGAGAGAGTATATGTGTGCACGTATACAATCCCTCACATTAGGTTTATCCATTCATCTGCTGATGGACTTGGGTTGTTTCCACCCTTTAGGTATGACAGGTTTTTTTTTTCTTGATAGTAGTCATCCTAATGAAAGTGAAGTGGTATCTCATTGTGGTTTAGATTTGCAATTCCCAAATGAATAGTGATGCTGAACATCTTTTCATTTGCATTTAGCTTTTGTATATCATCTTTGGAGAAATGTATACTCAGTGATTTGCCCATTTTTTTAATCGGGTTGTTTAATCCCTTTTTACTGTACTGCATCCCTTGAAGCAGAGAAATTTATTACATCATTAAATATGAAATGTCCTATTTCGAATCAAAAGTATAGTTTACTGTATCTCAAACAAGCAGCAGTACAATTAATCAAAGTATATACCTAAACTATCAACACAGTTTTGCCATCTTAATGGTAGCTTGTTTATGCCAGCAGTGAAGAAGCCTAAAGAGGGAGTGGTGATGAAATTGTTAAAGGCCTTTTCCACAGCTTGTTGAGAATTGAATATTTTTCCTTGCAAAAAGTGGTCAGTTAGTACAAGGTCTGGTGAATATGGTGGATGACAAAGAGTTTCCAAGTCCAGCCTCTGTAGTCTGAGCAGCACTGTTTGTGTGGCATGTGGTTAAGCATCTTGCAAGAGGATTGGCTTCTTTCTATTAACGAATCTTGGCTGCTTAATCACAAGCATCCTCATCATTCCATCCAACTGGTTTCAGTAGATATCCACGGTCGCTGATCAACCAGGTTTCATGAAGCTGTAGTGGATAAAACCAGCACTGGACCACAAAACAGACAGCATTTAGTTTTGCTGGATGAATATTGGGTTTTGGACCGTGTTTTGGCACTTCATCTTTATCCAACTTTTTACCCACTGTGCCGAACTTTTGCGATTGTCAAAAAGAATCCACCTTTCATCGCATGTAACAATACGTTGTAGGTATGGTTTGTCTTTATGTCACAACAGCAAAGAAAGGTAAGCTTTGAGACAATTTCTCCTCTGAGGCTTATTTAATTCATGTGGAACCCATCTATCCAGCTTCTTTACCTTGCCAATTTGTTTCAAATGGTCCAATATTGTTGGAATAGTAATGTCAAACTTTGCTGCCAATTCATGCGAAGGGTTCAGATGGATTCCTTTCCTCTACAGCTTTCAGCTCATCATTATCCACCTTGGTCTCAGGTCACCCATGTGGCTCATTTTCAAGATTAAAATCAGAACAAAACTTCTCAAACCACTGATATACTGTGCACTCATTAGTCACATCCTTCTCAAATACTTCATTGACATTTTGAGCTATCAGTGCTGCATTGGTTCCATAACAGAATTCATTCAAATATAACATGAATTTTTTACTTATCCAGGGTTTCACAAAAATTGCTCTAAAAAAAATTTGACAGATAATCACAAGTCAAAACATGTGTTTGAAAGACTGAGGATGTAATTTCACAATAAATGTAAAACAAGAAGTGTCAAAGTGATATGTCAGAGACACCAACTGTTGAACTCAGTACTTAAGGAAATCAGACATTTCATACTTAATAACCTAATATAATTTTGATATAATTTAGTTTTTTTTAAATCTTTTGTTGCCTGTGCTTTTGGTACCATATACAAGAAACCATTGCCAAATTCAGTGTCATGAAATTTCCCCCCTATGTTCTCTTCCAGTTTTATCTTTCTCATCCACTTGGAGTTAATTTCTGTATATGATGTACAGTAGAGTCCAACATCGTTCTTTTGCATGTGGATATCTAGTTATGTGAATACCATTTGTTGAAAAGACAGTCATTTCTCCACTGAATGATCTTTACATCCTTGTTAAAAATCACTTGACTATATATATAATGTTTTATTTCTGGGTTCTCTAGCCTATTCCATTGGTCTATAGATCTGTCTTTATGCCAATACCAAATTGTTCTGATTCCTGTAGCTTTGTAGTTAGTTTTGAAAAAACTGTGAGACTCTAATTTTATTGTTCTTTTTAAAGATTTGGGGTATTCAGGGTCCTTTGAGATTCCATATGATTTCTGGATGGATTTTTCTATTTCTGCAAAATGATTGTAATTTTGATAAGGGTTGCAATGAATCTGTAGATTACTCGGGATAGTACTGACATCTTAACTATATTAAGTTTTCCAATCCATGAACATGCTATATCTTTTACTGGTTTCTTCATCAGGCCTCATTTTGAATTGTATTTTTTCTTCACAGTAACACATTTCATAAAAAACTTCTCCTCAAAAGGCAAACTACAGGACACACACACACACACACACACAAAACTTTCAACATACCCTATCATCTCAAGGTAAGCACCCAAGAGAATTAACCACACATGTCTAAAGGAGTAACTGGAAAATAAAGCAATCTAATTCTCCCATGCCAAACTACTTTATTTATATCTTCATTAAGATTATCCTACAAAACTGCAGAGTGAGTTTTGGAAATCTACCATACCATGTTAGATGTTATATTCGGATTTTGTATTTCTAAATAGAATCTAATTTCTTTTTCACAAAGGCAGGAGAATCTTTAAGTAGTAGTTCTAAATTGTTTTGGTACTCCATTTAGCCAGAGAAGGATTATTTGAAATACTAAAAAATGGTCTGACTGTTCTCAACCAGATTATTTCAATGAGGTATCTTCAACATACTGAAAGTAAATTCAGTCCTTGAGCACAAATGAATTAATGCTACATCCTATAACTGGTGCTTCGTGCAAATTAGTATGATATAAATCTAACATAAAGGCTAACAGTATTAATGGAGCTAGCTTAATTTGTTAGAAGATTTTCTCCTTTAATACTATACTTAAATTAGCAATATTGGACTTAGATACTTACTGGCTCATATCTTCCACCTTTACAAAAGGCTTTTTGAGTCTTCCTGCTTGAGAACATAGAAGACATGATTATTAGATACTTGCAAATCCAGGAATTTTTTTTTTTTTTTTTTTTTTTTTGAGACAGAGTCTCACTTTGTTACCCAGGCTAGAGTGAGTGCCATGGCATCAGCCTAGCTCACAGCAACCTCAATCTCCTGGGCTCAAGAGATCCTACTGCCTCAGCCTCCCGAGTAGCTGAGACTACAGGCATGCGCCACCATGCCTGGCTAATTTTTTGTATATATATTTTTAGTTGGTCAATTAATGTCTTTCTATTTTTAGTAGAGACGGGGTCTAGTTCAGGCTGGTTTTGAATTCCTGACCCAGAGTGCTAGGATTACAGGCGTGAGCCACCACGCCTGGCCAGGAATTTTTTTTTTTTTTTAAATAAAACAACTCCGGCAAAAACCCCCAAAACCAAAAAACAACTATGTATCCATTTCAAAGCCTTAAGTCTCAGGTGAGGTATCCTCCATTATCACCGCATTTGAAAAAATAGAAGCTATGTCTATATTCTGAGATTCTTAAACTGAATAGAGCCCTCAAATGAATAGGATTCAGGAGGATCATAAATTAGAACAGAAAAAAATTGCACTTTTATTTTCACAAACCTCTAATTGAAATGTAACATTTCCTCTGATTATAAGTGTAAGCAACAAATCACAATATTAGCAGTACCTGTTACTTTGATACCAACAGAAACAACAGATATTTTCATATCATTATTATTACAGATATCTGAAAGCATCATTTATGCTTATCAATTCAAAATGACAGTTGCAATTAGAATCACTACTAGAACTTGTTTTTAATATGTAATAAGCAGTAAGTATATTACTATTTTATAATTAAAAGCTACTCTGATAACTGAATTTCGATGTAATTATTTTCTTGGCAATATACTGACTTTTAAACAAATGTTTTTAAAAAAATTATTCTGAAGATGAGGGTCCATAGGCTTCACCAGACTGTCATAGGGGTCCATGTTCTAAAAAGACCAAGAAACCCCTGAATAAATTATTTAAAGTGCTGTTTACATGATTTTAGAAGATCTTTATATGATGTGTTCTTTTTTCCAAAAGCAAACCAAATACAGTTAAAGGCATCAAAATACTTACTTGTTTTTTGTGTGCCAATACCAACTTTTTTCCCCTAAAAAAATAAATATAGTGAAAAATCTGGTTTTGAAAGTACAGTAAAAACAGCAATTGGAATTGTTCAGTATCTTCTCGATTAAAAAAAGTGATATAGAAAACATACGTTACCAAAGAAAGGTAATTGTTTTGTTAAAAAACAACAACAAAAAAACCCCCCTGACTTTTAAAATAAACTCAACCAAGGAAATTAAACAATGATCATTCAAGAATTAAAAATCTTAACCATTAGTGCAGAATTAAATAGTACAGTTTTATATTATATGCAAGTTTTATATTATATGCAACAAAATACCTAGGTATAATTGTTTTTGCCTTCATAGGAAATCAACTAATAATAAAAAGGTAGTTGATGAAATAATCTAAAAAGAATTATATAAGCTATTTTTATATATTATTCAGCAAAACTTTTGTGTTAAACTGAATACAGAAATTAGTCAAAAATTTATTAATTTGTCAGTTCAGGCCAAGAGGAAATATATCCAATATGGGCAATTAACACCACTGATTACAACTAAAAACTCAACATTCAATTAATAGTTACTTGAAGAATGAAAAGTAAAATAAGCAGGCAGACTGTGGAAGGGAATGGTAACTTGGACCTCTAGTAATGCAGTTGGCAGCAGTGGCAGAGCCAGCAGCTACAAATCCTATACAAATTTCGTCTTTTTGGCTAGCAGAACCAGGAAAGAGGTTTTAGTGGTCCAAAGAATACCAAAAGAATCCCTATATTATTTATTTCTCTTCTTGTCACAGTTCGGCTCTGAGGGTGGACCCCTTAGGAAGCTGCAATTATAAAGGTAGCATGCACAGCTAAAACTAAGAAACCCTCACTCTCTGACTAGAGGAACTAAGAAAAAGGCCATTGTGGACTGGAGATTGAGGAGGAAATCCAAGAAAGGATCAAGGTGGAGAAGGGGATCCCTAATTCCCTGCATAAATCCACACAATTGCAAGGCTTAACTCCAAGTTGCACATGCTAAGGACAGATCCAAAGCAAAACAGCCAGGGCTATGAAAATGGAACTAAGATATAAACCACTGCCTGAATCTTAGACTAACCTGTATGTGGTGTGCATACAGGACAAACCCAAAGCTGCAGCATACAAGTCTTTGAAAACTTGAAACTAAGGTTAGAACCACCATCCACAAAAATTGAGACAAAACAGTCTGAACAAAACTGAGATGACTGCCTGCTAAAACAATAACATCTGAAACAAAATCAACATTCTCCAGACTATTATAATAGATCTGGAGCCTATACAAATATAACATTTATAATTTCCAATATACGGTCAAAACTCATTTGACATGTAAAAAACCAGGAAAATATGATCAATCCTTGAAGGAAAAAGATAATCAGATGCCAACCCCAAGATGTTCCTCATGTCAGAATTATCAGAAAATGACTTTAAAAATAAAGGTAAACATACTTAAAATGAATAGAAAGATACAAGTTCTCAGGAGAAAAACAAAATATAAGAATCAAACAAATTGTAAAATCTGAGATAGAAAATTCACTGGAAGGACTTAATAACAGAACATAGATGACAGTGAAGTGTCTATGAACTTGAAGACAAATAAACAAAAATCCCCAATTGGAAGAGAAAAACAAAAAAGACTGGAGAGGGAGGCAGGGAAGACACAAAGCCCCCAGGACCTGTGGGATAACATTAAGATATATAACTTTAATGTTATTGGAATTGGCGAAAGAGAAGAAAGATTGGTGAAGAAGAAAAAATCAATAGCTGAAAACTTTCCAAACATAAATTTACAGATTCAAGAAGCTTAGTGAACCACAAACAGAATAATTTCAAAGTAAACCATTCCTAGGCACATCACAATCAAACTTTTGGAAACTAAAGATTAAAAAAAAAAATCTTAAAAGCATTTACAGAAAAATGATACAGCATATATAAGTGAACAATTCAAATGACTACCGATTTCTCATCAGAATCCATGGAAGCTAGAAGATAACTGTAGAACAGGAGTAAAGTACTGAAATAAAGAACTCTCAATTCATAATTATTTCTCCAGTGAAAATATCCTTACATGAAGGATATCTAAGACAATTCATTGGCAGCAGAACTGCTCCAAAAAAAAATGCTAAAGGAAGTTCTTCAGACTACAGGAAAATAATATCAAAGGGAAACTTGTAATTTCAGGAATGAAGAAAGAGTAGAAGAAAGAGTAAATAAGACTATTTTTCTCCTTTTAACCTCATTAAAATGTGTGACTTACTAACATTGTCAGGTGGCATTTTACTTATAAGCATATGTAATAAACACTATAACATAAAGGTTGATGAGGAGGGTAAAAGTGCTTGAATAGCACTGGTTTCTACATTTCATTTGAAGATCAAACATTAATTCTAAATAGATTGTAAAAGATTTCACATATATAGCATAAATCTTATAGTAATCACTAAAACAAAACCACTATTCCCCACCCCCAAAATGTAGAGAGAAAGTAGAAAAGCTGATAGATAAATCTTCAGACAATCTGGAAAAAGGCAGGAAAGGGGAAGGAGATTAATAAAATACAAAGGCCATCATCCACAGAAAATAGTAAATTAGTAGGCCTAAATCCAAGCATATGAATAATTACATTATGTACAAAATCACTTACACCAATTAAAAGACAGATTATAAAATCAGATGAAAATATGATCTATAAGAAATCCATTTCAAATATAAAGATATAGATGTTATATGTAAATGGATCCAAAAAAATATATCATGTAAATATTAAACAAAAGAAAGCTGGAGTGCCTATCTTACCACAGAGCTGACTTCAGAACAAAAAATGTTAACAGGGACTGAGAGGCCATTATACAAAGATAAAAGGTTCAGTTCACAAGGAACATGTAAGAATATTAAATATGTACACACCAAACAGGCTTCAAAATACATGAATAAAAAAACTGTACTAGAACTGAAAGGAAAAACAGACAAATCCACAATTATACTTGGTAACTTCACTACTACTCTCTTTCAGTAGTAGACAGAACAAGATATAAAATCATTATGGTTATAAAAGATCTGAGCAATTCTATCTCCCAAATTGACTTAACTGACATCTAAAGAACACTCCACCCAATAGCAACAGAATATACATTATTTTCAATTGCACATGGAACATTCACCAAGATAATCTATATTCTGAATAATAAAAACTGACAAATTGACAAATTTTTTATAAGTAAAATCATACAAAGCATATTCTCTGACAATAATAGAATTAAAATAGAAATCAGTAACAGAAAGATAGCTGGAAATCCCCAATTATTTGGGAAAAAAATGGTGTAACTCCAAATAACCCACATGACAAAGAGTAAGTTACAAGAGGAATTTAAAAATACTTTTAATTGAAGATAAAAATCTAACATATCAGCAATAGGAATTCTCATTTATTGCTGGTAGGAATGCAAAATAGCACAAGCACTTTGGAAGACAATTTAGCAGTTTCCTACAAAACTAAACATTCTTTTAGTATGATCCAGCAGTCATGCTCCTTAGTTTACCCAAATGAGTTGAACATTTATGCCCACAAAAAAACCTGCACATGGATGTTTACAGTAGCTTTATGCTTAACTGCCAGAACTTGGAAAAAACCAAGATGTCCTTCCATAGAAGAATGGATAAACTGTCATACATCCAGACAATAAAATATTACCCAGCATTAAAAAAACAAAGAGCTAACAAGCCACAAAAAGACACAGAGTAACGTTAAGTGAGTATTACTAAGTGAAAGAAACCAATCTAAAAAGGCTACATACTGTATGATTTCAACTGTATGATTCTTTGGAAAAGTAAAAATTATGGATATGGTAAAGGATCAGTAGTTGTCAGGGGCTGAAGAAGAGAGAGGAATGAACAGGCAGAACATGGAGGATCTACAGGGCAGTGAAACTATTTGTATGATACCATAATGGTGGATACATGTCATCATCATACATTTGTCAGAACCCATAGAATATACAACACCAAGAGTGAACACAAATGTCAACTATGGACTTTGGGAGATAATGATGTGCCAGTGTAAGCTCACTGATGGTAACAAATGTACCATCAATGTACCATTCAGGTGTGGGATGTTGATAGTAAAAGAGGATGTACATATGCTGGGGAAAAGGGGATATGCGAAATCTCTGTACCTTCCACTCAATTTTGCTGTGAACCTAAATTCTCTAAAAAAATAAAGTCTATTTAAAAAAAAATCCAACATAAAACATGTGAGATGCAGGTAAAAGAGAGATTAAAGAAAATATACAGCATTAAATGTTCATATTAGCAAAGAAAAGTCTCAAATCAATGAATCCAATCTTCTTACCCCTAAGAAACCACAAAGAAAATTAAACCCCAAATAGGCAGAAGAAATAGCAAAAATAAACAAAATTGAAAACAAAAAAAGAGAGAGAAACCAATGATATTAAAAGCTGGTTCTTTGAAAAGATTAATAAAATTGGTAAAATTCTAGCTAGGCTGACCAAGGGAAAAAAAAGAGTAGACACAAAATAGTAGTATCAGAAATGAAAGAGGGGACCCACTGTAACAGACCCCACAGACATTAGAAGGTTAATAAGAGAATATTAAAAACAACTCTTTGCCCATCAATTCGACAACTTAGACAAAATGGACAAATTCCCTGAAAAACAAACTACCAAAGGGCATTGAAGAAGAAATAACCTGAATTGTCCTATAGCTAATGAAGAAATTGAATTCATAGTTGAGAAGCTTCCAACAAAGGAAACTCCTGGCCTAAATAACCTTATTAGTAAATTCTATTAAACATTTAAGAAATAAAACTCATTCCATAAAAACTTGTCTAAAAAATAGAAAAGGCATCTCAACATTTTATGATAGCATTTAACCTGGCACTAAAACTAGACAAAGACATGAAAAATAAGATCACTATTCCTCATGCACATATATGCAAAAAATCCTCAACAAAATAAACCACAAAGCACTTTAAATAAAGTAGTGGAGCAAAATATATTTATCCAAATTATTTTTTTAAGGATACATATTAACAAGAACATTTTTGAGACTCTAATATTTTCAGATTTACATGTATTTAGGTGTATAAGATTTATACATGTCCATTCAAGATCTTTAAATGTAATTTCATTAAAAAGTTTTATGTTTCAATACATGGTAAACCAAAATTTTCCAGAAACATTCCTTTCTCATATGCTAAAATAAAATTTTTTAGTATGAAAAGAATTTAACCAGTTATACATTCTGGACTAAAGAGGTTTTTGGTATTGCTATCCTTTATATTTTGGGAGAAAGGTAAGATTTGTTTCACAGCTATTTTTCTGTTTTATAAGGGCTCCTACTGCATGGCACATATGGGCATCGAGTATTTATTAATACTGAATGAATAATAGGGATTACATGCTCTGAGTCCTCATGAAATTTCTATCTAGTAAATACTGCACTAAAATCTGTTAACTACCTTTCAAATCTTCCCCTCCCCTTCTGTTCCTGCCTTAAGCCAGGCCTTTGACATCTCTCAGAATTACTAATAATATCCTAGAATGCTTTTCTTTTAAAAACTGTGGACTGTAACCTATTAGCAGGCTGTAAAGTCAACGCAGAGAGTTGTGATCAGTATTTTTAAGAAATGAAAATAATACAGAAATATTGGCATGTATCACATTAAGAAAGGTTTTGTTTAATGAAACCTGTTTTAGCTATATATATATTTATACATGAAGATAGACATGATGTGTATATTCACATACAGTCTATAAATGTCCTTGTGAATTTAAATTGTTTATACATGTACTCCTACACACAATCCAAACAGTATGCAAAGCGCAGTGGAGTTTATTTATATGCTATTTAGCATAGTCCTGTATAGGCATATCCACTCATCATTTTGTGAAAATTTGGAAATAGACACTTGAAATTTTTACCTGTAAATAAGACATACAAATATTAAATTTTATTTAAATACAAAATAATCTGTCGCCTTCTGCAAATTAGTCATATCTTACGTAAATGTGAATTTATTAAAAATGTAAAATTCATAGAAAACTTAGGCATCCTTAAATATGGTATACACATACTTGGTGGTCATGACGTAAAATGTACCTATTGAAAATTGTGGTTGAGAGTTCAAAAGTCATTTTCCAGTTGTCATTCTTGCCAGCAAATAATTCATTCTTCACTTGCAACCAGAAGAGCTTTCCAAAATGACTATCCAATCAGATTACTCTTCTATTTATAATATTTGAATAATATTTCAAGCCTTCAATATAAAGTCTAACTCCTTTATACAGTGTGCAAGGTCCTTTATAATCTGTATTTGCTGATTTTTCCAGCTTCATCTTTTGTCACTCACCCAAGATTAAGTTTTATTATACTATACTAAATTTCTAAAGCCATTCTACTATGGCTTCATATCTTCATATACATATTATCCTATAAATTTACTTTCTTTTTGGATCCCAGACATTGAAGCATTGAATGAAGGAAAAACAGACCACAAAAGAATGGCCTGAGAAATATGAAGAGAATCAGGAGAAAGCTAAGAGATGAGAGAAATTCCAGAAGAGGATAGAAAAGTTTAAGGAAGGAATGAACAAATACCTAAGAGAGAATCAATATGACTAGTTTTAAAAAGTGTCAAACTGATTTGGCAAATTGGTCAGAAGTTTCATATCTTGTAGGTTGAAAGGTGTATGGGAAGTAGATTTGAGAAGCTTGGATGGGAGAGATTATAAGGATTGTAGTTAGTTAAGCAGGGATGTGGGATCAAGGGAAGTTTTACTGTATTTGTTTTATAGAATAGAAAAGGCTTGAATCTATATAGAGGATTCAATCAAACAGCCAGGAAAAGGGAAGAGGCTAAAGATATGGTAATATTAGGTCTAACAGGTTGCAGTGTCCAATGTGGTTATCTAACAAATATTTCAAAGTCAGGCCAGCTAGCCACACTGTAGAACAAGATTTTGTTATATCACCATCTAGAGTAGTTGAAAAGTAAGTATAGTCCTTATTTATGTTCCAAAAAGGAATACATTATTTATATTAGGAACTTCTTATGCAATAGACTGATTTTAGTGTGTTTTTTTTTTTTAACAGAATAAACAAAATATGCTAAAAAAAATAGCAGTAACCAAAATGGGGGGAGGAAAAAACAAACAAAAATACCCCTCTGCCATTACCCTACCAACAACTTTTACCTCATGAATACAATCCTAAAGTTAAGTGATACACAACAATTTACTGGAACACCAGAAACATGCATATAACACACAGGCTTATCCCTAGGATATTCTGGCAATATATTTTCTACTTGGCAGGAAAAATTTACAGATACATAAATAAAACAAAGTTGATCACTTTTTAAAACTAGCTTAAAAATTAAAGAAAACATACCACATCTTTTACAGAAGTACTTGATTTCTTCAGTAAATACAACTCTTTTTTCTTTTGTTCAATGTAGTACCTAATGTCTTATTTAAAAGAAAAAAGGTTTAAGATTAGCAATTTTACCCTTCGAGTTAAACAGTGACATTTTCTTATAATTGTAGTAAATTTATATGAAGGAATTATCATTACAGGTATCCCTTGTGCTATCATTTAAAGATTTGTCCCCTCCCAAACTCATGTTAAAATTTAATCCCCTATGTAACATCATTAAGAAGTGGGGTCTTTTTAGAGGTGATTTATAAATTAATGGGTTAATGGATTAATGGGTTACATGAGTGGAACTGATGGCTCTGTAAGAAGAGGAAGAGAGATGTGAACTAGCATGCTCAGCCCTCTCGCCATAATGATACTCTGCACTGCCTCAGAACTCTGCCAAACTCCCAAAGCAAGAAAGCCCTCACTGTAACCTCTCGACCTTGGATTTCTCAGCCATCTTAATTGTAAGAAATAAACTCCTTTCCTTTATAAATTACCCAGTTTCAGGTATTCTGTTATAAAAACAGAAAACGGACTAAGGTACTTTTGCTATAAAAATTTTCACTGTGCAAAATCAGGAACCAAAGGATAGACATAGGTGCTTACAATATTGTCAAAAAAACAATTATAAAATCCTTACCATCAATATGAAGAATTTTTACTCCCCATGATAAGGCATTTGATAATATACTATTTGAAGGAATAAAATCCTGTAAAAAATAAAAAAGTTTTATAGTTTTTCTAGGAAATTACTATTTAAGGTGAGCTAAATTTTGATAAAAATTCAATTATTTAAAGCTTAATGTCACTGAGGTAGTTATAAAAGACTCTCATAGAATTACAATAGCAGGAAGGGCATTTAGATTTTCTTCTCGAATTTTTAAAATCAATTCCACTTAATTTATATCCATGTTCTGACAATTTAATGCACACTGTAAGGCAAGTTTCCAGTAATATTTCAAAAGGCCACAAGATGGGGATGTTTCTCCATGAAAAGTAGATTCTGTTCTTTGTAAAATGAAACAGGCTGAAATCTAGGCTTTTCCGAAAAATGAGGAAAGATTTCAAAAATATCTATAATTTCCAGTTGAGTTTTTAATAACAAAATGTACAGCATGAATTTTTAAAGTTCCCACTTACATGGTCCTTGATAGCTTTTTCAACTAATAATTTTCCTCTGCTTAAACACACCTACAGAAAGACCAAAAAAACAAATGGAAAAAGTTAAAACAGTCCTTCATTGAAGAAAAGGTTAAAAAGATAAACTTGCTCAAGTAAATAGATATATTTTACTTGTACATGTTTTTGGGTTTTTTTGGTGTGTGTGTGTGTGTGTGTGGAGCAACTAGATTTAACTTAATGAGACCCAAGAGGTCAGTTTTGTAGTTAAGTGCTATTCAATATGAAAAATAGAATATCTAGGTTCTACTGAAATTCTCCACCTATAATTAGTTGGTTTACATTTTAATTTCCTATCAAACTGAAGATTTAAGAAAAACAATCAACTTTATATATTGTTTTTACATGTTATTTCACTGTTTAAATAAAATACAAGGAAAAGTAGTTGAAATACTATGAGCAACAATTACTTTGGAACTACTTACTAATATATTGTCTCCTTGCTCCAAAAAAGCATTAACTAAAAGAATAGAATGTATAAAGCCTTCCTTAGTCTATTCTTTGACTTTTCTTCTTCTATGTATTATGTCTCTTTTTTCAAGTGATATCTCCTTTGTGACTCATTTTTTCTACTTGTTTTCCCCTCATTTTCCCTGCTTTTCAAAGAGATAGGTTGAGAAAGATATTTTAAAATAATTTAAGTACATTTCTATCTGAAAAATGAGACAAATTAAACATTTCTCAATCTCTTCCCTTCCCCATACCCAATTAAATCAATTTAATTTGTCCTTTCCTGTATCTTCTAACTTATTGGGAATGGAGTAGTAGGGATGTGATGTCAGTTATTATATATAGAACAGAGATTGGCAACATTTTTATGCAAAGGGCCAGATAGTATACATTTTAGGTTTTGTAGGCTGTATATCCTCTAACATAGCTATTCAATTCTGCCCAAAGCATGAAAACAATCACAAATAATATCTAAACAAATAGGTATGGCTGTGTTCCAATAAAACTTTATGGACAATGAAATCTCAATTTCATATAATTTCTAATTGTCACAAAATATTTTCTTTTGATTTTCTCCCCCAACCATTTGAAAATGTAAAAATCACACTTAGCTTACAGGCTACTAGAAAAACAGGCAGCAGGTTAGATTTTGCCTGTGAGCCACAGTTTGCTTACCTCCTGCTCTTAAATAAAAAAATGTTTATAGCTGCATACAGTGGCTGACACCTGTAATTCTAGCATTCTGGGAGACCAAGATGGGAGGATTGCTTGAGGCCAGCAGTTTGTGGTTATAGTGAGATATGATGAAGTCACTGCATTGTAGCCTAAGCAACAAAGTAATACCCTCTCTCAAAAAATATATATAAATTTTTTTAAAAAAAGTTTCTATTGGCCGGGTGCGGTGGCTCACGCCTATAATCCTAGCACTCTGGGAGGCCGAGGCAGGCGGACTGCTCGAGGTCAGGAGTTCGAAACCAACCTGAGCAAGAGCGAGACCCCGTCTCTACTATAAATAGAAAGAAATTAATTGGCCAACTAATATATATAGAAAAAATTAGCCAGGCATGGTTGGCGCATGCCTGTAGTCCCAGCTACTCGGGAGGCTAAGGCAGAAGGATTGCTTGAGCCCAGGAGTTTGAGGTTGCTGTGAGCTAGACGGCCGCCACGGCACTCACTCTACTCTAGCCTGCGCAACAAAGTGAGACTCTGTCTCAAAAAAAAAAAAAAAAGGCTTCTATTTCTCCTTTAAACAATGATCTGCTATTAACTTTTTAGTTGTAAATTACTCTACAAAATAAAAGCCATCCTCAAAAGCAAAGGGTATACTTTAGGAATCAGGGTACGATAACTATACAGATACCATTAAAAAAAAATCACCTTTCTAAAAGACAATAACTTCACTAACAATCAGAAACCCACATAGAATGTGACTTTATAAATGTTCTACCTAAGTGAACTTCTCTGCCAGCCTGTTATTTAAAATCATGAGATCCTCAGGTTAAACCTTTCTGAGAGTCTCAAAGCACATTTAAGACTTACTGTGTCTGGTGACTTAAATGAACTTCCATCGTGGCTGGGATGAGGTGAAGTGGTTTCTGCAGTAAATGCAGATTCTGGACTTGGTACAGGAGAAATTCGACCCAAGGTTTGTGCAAATTTAGCTTCCTTTTTATTTGAAATAAGATAACTGATATCTTTGCTGAGAAATTCTTCAACTCGCTAAAGGAAAACAAAGTATTTTTAAGTAAGTCATAAAAACCACAAACTGTTTCCTATGCTATAAGCACAGTATAAAATTCCAATCTGATGCACTTAATACCTTAAAAATTGGTGGTTCTTATACTATATTTTTCTAAACCTAGATTTATGAGGAAGTGTAATGGAAGTTCCAATAATAACACAACAGCAGCATGTGCCCTATATACTATTCTTAAGTACTTTACATATCCTAATTAATTTTCTCTATATAACAATCCCATTGTTACTAATATTATCTACATTTCTTGGAGGACATAACTGGAGAAGTTATCTCCAGTTATCTCCTCCAGCTTGAGGTTGCACCAGTAGAAAATAACAAAATTTGGCTACAGGCATTCTGACTCAAGCCCGTGATCTAAAGCAGCACTGTCCAATAGAACTTACCGTAATGATGGAAATGCTTTTTGTCCATACTACACAATGTGAGAGCAACCTACCCATGTGGCTACTGAGCACTGGAAATAAAGTTAGTGTGGACCAACTCACTGAATTGTTTTTGTTTGAGTTAAAGTCTCACTATGTTGCCCACACTGGCCTTGAAACTCCTGGGTTCAAGGGATCCTCCTGCCTCTCCCACCCAAGTAGCTGAGACTACTCATGCCACAGGTTCAAACCACTGATTTTAAAGTTTTCTTTCATTTTAATGAATTTAAATTTAAATAGCCACATATCACTACCCGCTACCATACTGGACATTACAATTTTAAATCATTAAGTTGTAACATTTTCCCTAAGGGTTAAACTTACAAGATAGAGGAAGCTTTACTCTTAAGAGTGTAAGATTGTTTGAAGAGAATTTCCTTACTAAAATGCTTGAAAACCACTGCTTAAATGCCTGAATTTACGTATTAAGTCATTGAATGAAATGTCCAATTTCAAATTAAAGGTGTAGTTTATTATATCTAAAACAAGAAGCAGTATAATTGATCTCAGCATGTACCTAAACTATCCACACAATTTTGTCATTATAATGGTAGCCTGTCCATGCCAGTGGTGAAGAAGCCTAGAGAGCAAGCAAGCAGTGACAAAATCGTGAAAGGCCTTTTCCACAGCTTGTTGAGAACTGAATGTTTTTCCTTACAAGGGGTCCACAGCCTGAAATAAGTGGTAGTCAACTGATGCTGGTCTGGTGAATACAGTGGATGACAGAGTTTCCAAGACCAGCCTCTGTCGTCTGAGTGTTGTTGTCTGACATGTGGTTGAGCGTTGTCCTGCAAGAGGATTGGCTTGTCTCTATCAAGTCCCCACTGATTATTGCAAGCATCCTCATCATTTCATCCAATTGGTTGCAGTAGACATCCACTGTAACAGAATGGCTAGGTTTCATAAAGCTGTAGTCGATAATACCAGTGGATGAATATTGGGTTTTGAACCATGTTTCAGTACTTCATCTTTATCCAACCATTGCACTGAAAGCTTGCAATTGTCATAAATAATCCATTTTTCATTACATGTAACAATATGTTATAGAAATGGTTTGTCTTTAAGTCATGACAGCAAAGAAAGGCAACCTTTGAGACAATTTCTCCTCTGAAGCTTGTTTAACCCATCTATGCAGCTTCTTTACCATGCCAATTTGTTTTAAATGGCCCAATATTGTTGGAGTAGTAACATCAAACCTTGCTGACAATTCATGAGTAGGTTGAGATGGATTTGCTTCCATTACAGCTTTCGGCTCATTATCCACCTTGGTCTCAGGTCACCCACCTGTCTCATTTTCAAGATTAAAATCAATGAAACTTCTTAAACCATTAACATACTGTGCACTCATTAGTCACATCATTCCTAAACATTTCATTGATATTTTGAGCTGTTAGCACTGCATTGGTTCCACGTCAGAACTCATATTCAAAATAAAACGAAATTTTTGCCTTACTCAGGGTTTCACAAAAATTGCTCCAAGAATATTTGAAAGGAGGCCAGGAGCAGTGGCTCACGCCTGTAATCCTAGCACTCTGGGAGGCCAAGGCATGCGGATTGCTCGAGGTCAGGTAGTTCGAAACCAGCCTGAGCAAGAGTGAAACCCTGTCTCCACTATAAATAGAAAGAAATTAATTGGCCAACTAATATATATATATATATATATATATATATATATATATATATATATATATATATATATATAAATTAGCCGGGCATGGTGGCGCATACCTGTAGTCCCAGCTACTCAGGAGGCTGAAGCAGTAGGATTGCTTGAGCCCAGGAGTTTGAGGTTGCCGTGAGCTAGGCTGTCGCCATGGCACTCACTCTAGCCTGAGCAACAAAGCGAGACTCTGTCTCAAAAACAAACAAACAAAAATTTGAAAGGTAATCACAAGCAAAAATGTGCATGTGAAAGACTGAGGATGTAACTTCATAATAAATATAAAACAAGAAGTGTCAATGGAAAATGTCAGAGATATCCTGTCAAACATAGTACTACTTAAGGAAACTGGACATTTTATACTTAATAACCTAATAAAAACAAATGTACCAAAGTCAATACTATTAAATATTAAAGATCACCCACATCCAGGAACAGGTAAATTAAGTGGAAATAAATACTAAGTAGAATATTAATAATATTACTATTTGTACAAATGAAATGCTTCTAAAAATATTTTAAACAGCTATATCTAATTGCTAAAGAATCTCATATATAAGATACCTTAAAGCGATACAAGTGAATCTACCATTTGATCCAGCATTCCCATTGCTGGGCATCTACCCAAATGATCCAATGACACTCTACAAAAAAGACACCTGCACTCAAATGTTTATAGCAGCACAATTCATAATTGCAAGGCTGTGGAAACAGCCCAAGTGCCCATCAATCCAAGAATGGATTAATAAAATGTGGTATATGTATACCATGGCGTACTTTCAGTTCTAAGAAACAACGGTGATATAGCACATCTTATATTTTCCTGGTTAGAGCTGGAACCCATACTACTAAGTGAAGTATCCCAAGAATGGAAAAACAAGCACCACATATATTCACCAGCAAACTGGTATTAACTGAGCAGCACCTAAGTAGACACATAGGTACTACAGTAATAGGGTATTGGGCAGGGGGGAGGGGGACGAGTATATACATACATAATGAGTGAGATGTGCACCATCTGGGGGATGGTCATGCTGGAAACTCAGACTTGTGGGGGGAGGGGGAGAATGGGCATTTATTGAAACCTTAAAATCTGTACCCCCATAATATGCCGAAATAAAAAAAAAAAGAATCTCATATATAAATGAGGATAATAAAAAAATGAAGTAAAGTGTGCAACAGTTAGGTTAATGTCATTTAAGAATGAAGCAGAATTTACTGCTGAGACCAATGGCTTCCTTGGTTAAGTGCAAGTCATTTCCTTTTTTCTATCAACATTTATTTTCATTGATCAGTAAATAAAATATCCACATTTATTTATTCCAGCAAGTACATACTCATATGCCTACAAGGCTCAGTCGGGAATATAATGAACAATTTACACATCAAATACTGTCTTCATTTTCATAAACAGGAGGCCCTAGCAATGCCAGAAGTTCTAATTTTTCAAGAGAAGCCTAATGTCCTACAGGTTTTACTATGACAAAATGTACATAAAATTTGTCATTTTAACTCCTCCCTTGTTTTTGAGACAAAAGTCAGGTTCTGTCACCTGGGCTAGAGTGCAGTGGCATCATCATAGCTCACTGCAACCTTAAACTCCTGCAGTGAAGTAATCCTCCTCCCTCAGCCTCCTGAGTAGCTGAGACTACAGGCCCAAGCCACCATGCCTGGCTAATTTTTTCTATTTTCAGTAGAGATAGAGGTCTTACTCACTCTTGCTCAGGTTGGTCTCGAACTCCTGAGCTCAAGAGATCCTCCCACCTTGGCCTCCCAGAGTGCTAGTATTACAGGTATGAGCCACCACACCCGGCCTATTTTAGCTATTTTTAAGTATACAACAATCACTACTGGCCATTTCTGGAATTTTTTCACCATCCCAAACAGAAACTCTGTACCCATTAAACAATAACTCCATATTCCTCAATCTCCCTAGCCCCTGGTAACTTTTCTTCGTCTGCCTGTGTCTATGAATTTAGCCATTCTAGGTACCTTATGTAAGCGGAATCCTGTAATTTGTGTTTTTGTGACTGGCTTTTTTCACTTAGCATAGTGTTTTTTAAAGTTAACCAATGTTGTAGCATATATCAGAATTTTATTCCTTTTTAAAGCTGAGTAATGTTGCATTTTATGTAATTACATTTTGTTTATCCATCTGTGAGACATTTGGGCTGTTTCTGTCTTTTGGCTATTAAGAATAATAATGCTATGAGCAAAACATACAAATATGCCTTTTAAGACTCTGCTTTCAATTCTTTTAGATATATTCTCAGAAGTGGAATTGCTGGATCATATGCTAATTCAATTTTTAATTTTTTCAGAAACTACCCATACTATTTTGCATAGTGGCTGCATCATTTTACACTCCTACTCACAGTGCACAAGAGTTCCATTTCTCCATATCCTTGTTAACATTTGTTATTTTCTGGTTCTTTGATAGTAGCCATCCTAAGGGGTTTGAAGTGGTAACTCATTGTGGTTTTGATTGACATTTCCCTAATGATTAGTGATGTTGAGCATCTCTTCATGTGCTTGTTGGTCCTTACTGTATCTTCTTTGAATAAATGTCTCTTCAGGTCTTTTACCTATTTTTTTAAATGGGTTGTCTGTTGTTGTTGGGTAGTTGAAATTCTTTATATAGGTATTCTGGATATTAATGCTTTATCAGATACATAAACTGCAAATATTTCTTACTATTCTGTGGGTTGTCTTTTCACTTTCTTAATAATGTCCTTTGAGGCACAAAAGTTTTTAGTTTTGATGAAATATCAATTTTGTATTTTTCATTTATTGTCTTTCATTTTGGAATCATATCCAAGAAATCATTGCCAAATACAATGTCATACATATTTTCTCCTATATTTTCTCTAGGAACTGTAGCTCTTATATTTATATAATTTTTCTTTAGAGGCAAGTCTCACTCTTTTGTCCTGGGTAAAGTGCAATGGCGTGATCATAACTCACTGCAAGCTCAAACTTCTGGGGCTCAAGCGATCCTCCTGCCTCAACCTCCCAAGTAGCTCAGACTGCAGATGCACTCTACCTCACCTGGCTAATTTTTTCTATTTTTGGTAGAGACAGGTCTTGCTCTTGTTTAGGCTGATCTCAAACTCCTGACCTCATGTGATCCTCCTGCCTTAGCCTTCCGGAGTGTTAGGATTATAGGTGGGAGCCCCCATACCTGGCCTATATAGTTTTTTTTTTTTTTTGAGACAGAGTCTTGCTTTGTTGCCCAGACTAGAGTGAGTACCATGGTCTCAGCCTAACTCACAGCAACCTCAAACTCCTGGGCTCAAGCAATCCTTCTGCCTCAGCCTCCCAAGTAGCTGGGACTACAGGCATGTGCCACCATGCCCGGATAATTTTTTCTATATATATTAGTTGGCCAATTAATTTCCTTCTATTTATAGAAGAGAAGGGGTCTCGCTCTTGCTCAGGCTGGTTTCGAACTCCTGACCTCGAGCAATCCGCCCGCCTCAGCCTCCCAGAGTGCTAGGATTACAGGCGTGAGCCACTGCGCCCGGTCTAGTTTTAAGATTACTTTTTGTAGAGACAGGGTCTCACTATGTTGCCCAGGCTGGTCTTGAACTCCTGGGTTCAAATGATTCTCCTTGGCATCCCAAAGCACTAGAATTATAGGCATGAGCCACTGTGCCTGGCCTAGCTCATACATTTAAATCTTAGGTCCATTTTGAATTAATTTTTGCATACCGAGTCCAACTTCACTCCTTTGCATGTAAATATCCAGTTTTCTTAGCACTAGCTATTGAAAAGATTGTCCCTTTCCCATTGAATGGTCTCAGCACCCTTGTTGAAAATCAATTAACCATTTATGCAGGCTGGGTGTGGGTGCCTCATGCCTATAATCCCAGCACTTCGGGAGGATAGAGACCCTGTCTCTACAAAAAATTTAAAAACTAACTGGGCATGGTATTGTGCACCTATAGTCCTAACTATGTGAGAGGTTTAGGCGGAATTGCTTGAACCAAGAGTTTGAGGTTACAGTGAGCTATGATTGAGCCACTGCACTGCAGCCTGGGTGACAGAGCAAGACCCTGTCTCTTAAAAATAAATAAATAAAACATATATGCAAAGGTTTATTTCTGGACTCTTTGTTCCATTCTATCGGTCTATGTGTCTTTTCTTATGCTAGTACCACACATTTCCTTTGGTTTTCCATTTCTTACAGTGTTAAAACTCCTTAGTAATGAATAGAATGCCCTTTACAATCTAGCCCTAATATACTTTTGTTGCTTGCCATTTCCCCCATCTAAAGCCCAAGCTCAAGACACATGCAACATTAGCCACTCAAACAAACCACATTGACTATATTTTAAATATGTTCTTTCCTCTATTTAGTATATCCATTTTGGGTGGTATATTCCCACTAGGCCTTCAAGATCTAACTCAAACTTTATCTCTGTTATGATTCCTAGTGGCAGAGTCAATCATTCCCCTGTGTTCTAACAGTAATTTCTACATATTTCTGTTAAAGCACTGACAATAGTCTACTATATATTAGTTGTCTGATGTTCCCACTAAACTGAGACTACCTAGAAGACTAGCCTTATATTGTTTTTATATCTCCAGCCTCTAAAATAGTGCTGGCATATGGAGACACTGGTGGAATAACTTTTGAATGAATTTCCATACACACATATCTTAATCATTCTTCAGAGCTGAGTTCAAATTATGCCCGTACAATGTCCTCCACAATTTCTCAGCTGTAACACCTCACTCCTCTTGATATTCACTGTTGTATGAAAATCAATTGTAGCTATGTCATCTTTAGCTAGATTAGAACTTGAGGGTAGAATGTACATAGGATTCATTTTTTAATCTAACGAAGACACATAAGAGTACATTATACTCTGTAAAGACTTGGTATCTTCTATCACTCAAGAGCAATTTTAACTTTGTGGTTTGCATAGATTTTTCCATGTTCTGTAATAACATTCTTAACTGTTATACTAGTCCAGACTAATTTACGTAGCTCCCCAATATTCATACTCAGGAGTTCTTGTTCTCTAAAGGACATCACAACATTACACTGAGCAGGCAATAGTTCCACTAGGACAAGGGAGTCTCATTTCTTATATTTAGGGAACTTTATACTAGACTACTAATCAGAGAAACCTGAAAGTGTTGTCAGGCTACAAAAGATTAAAACAAATAGTTTTTAATTAATGATAAACAGCTGATAAGAATTTTAAGCCAGGCACTAATATATGGCTTTGTTTTCTAAAATGAAAAATTTAAATGACTATATAGTAGAAAGTACCAGTTACAAAATTATCCTTTTTTGCCAGTGTATGTATGGTTTTCACTTACCCCTCCCAGATCCTTAATGTCCTTTTGCAGTTTTTCAGATACGCTAACAGAAGGTAAGTCAAGGTAAAATACTTTCCCCCAAAGTGGCTTATATTTGGATTTTTCTGGTCTGTTGTCAGTTTTCAGAGATTTCAAAGATGGTCTGTTTTTTTCATTTTTGACTTGGATTCCACCTGTTATTACAAATGGTTAGAATTAAATCATGTTTTTAGCAGGTATTTTCACTGTTTTAAAATTATATAATCATATCACAGAAAAAATCCTTATAATCCCACCAGTTTAAGTCATTAGCATTTAAATGTAGTATTACCTATAAAGGCCAAATGCCCCATATACCTTCACAGATCCTATATTGTAAAATAGTCAAATCAGCAGGAAATATTCATATTTATTCACGTCTCATGTATTAAGCCATGGAACTATATAAAACCTTTTGAGAGATTTTCTTCCTTAGGATAAAAACTCCATAAGGGTTTATCTGCCATTCTGTTGAACACTCAAAACTGGTGCTTAAAATCCTCAACATTTAGCAACGTTAAGAAACCTGTTACCAAAATGATCTAGCACTTAAGGGTCCCTGACTGCTCAAGCTTTAGTTTCATACAAAGTTTGTCTACATATTAAAAACTAAATAATCTATTTCATATAGTTTGTCTCTATATTAAGAACTTAATGGTCCATTAAGTACTAAATCACCATTCATTCCATTATTTTCATTGAAAACAGTTCTGAGATCCAAGCAACTCTTCTAAAAATTCACTTTAAGAACACAATGTGTTCTTAAATTGGTAGTTAAGAACACAAACACCTATATGAAACACGTATATGCTAGAATGTTTTACCACATCAAGTAATTGAAAGTGGACACTTTTTTTGTTTGTTTCCCCGTTTGCCTATAATGCTGAAACTAGCAATAGTGTGTTTGAAATAGAAATACTTTCCCTCAACTTTATGAGTGAAGGAAAATAAACTTTAAAACCACCCACAATCATCCAATCTAATCATGAAGCGAAAGCCACGAGCACGTCCGACTTGAAACTGGAGACCGAATCCGCAGCTTCCAAGGGCCTGAGCGGAGTCGCAGCAGCTGCGGGAGCCCGGGAAGAGAGGGAGCAGCGTCGCAGCCCCGGCGAGTTCCCGGATCCGCACATTGTTTGCTAGTTTTGCACCAAACGCAGGATCGGCAAATTGGGACGGCGGCTGGAACCGGCAGAGCGCGCTAGGAACCGGGCCAGGCTCCGTTCCTTCTCTGAAGCAAACGCCTGAATGGAACCTCCCTTCAGACCACACAGGAGGGCGGTCAAAAAAGAAAAGAAGCAGCGGACCAGGTGGGAGAACTCAAGAATCAATGGTGGAACCATGAGGGGAGGAAAGGATTAAAGGGACTGGAGGGCGGAGGAGGGGCTTCTTACCCTGGAAATGTCCTTTGCTGTGGATCCTCATGGCTCCGGGGTTCATGGCAGCCGCCCGGCACCTACATGCTGGGTCCGGAGAGGGTGTCGCGCCGGGCGGCCGCGAAAACACGGCTTCTCCGGGCCTCTTGACAGGACGGTAGCCTCTCCCCTTCCGCCGGCCACCGCCTCCACGCAGTAGAGTTGCCGCGTCTGCGGGCAGGGTTTCCGGGACCGGATCCGGCTCCAAGGCGCGGAGGAGGAAGGCGCAAAGCACAAACGAGTGGGCTGCGGCGGTTGAAGATTTGAAAACGCGTCACGCGGCCGCGGCGCCGATACGCGCGCCCCGCCCCCTCTCACGCCGCGCGCCGGGCCCCGCCTCGCGCTCGCCCCACGTGCCTGCCGCCTCTCGCTGCGCGCCCCGCCCCCTCGTGCCTGCCTCCCGGAGTCGCGCGCCCAGCGCCCTCACGCACCGCCTTCTCGCGCTTCGCCCCGCCCCCAAGGGCCGTGTCTCCGCCTCTGCCCCGCCCAGCCTCTCCCCTCCCCCACTGCGATATCCCCTCAGCCTCAGACCCCAGCTCTCCGCCTGCCGCGGCAGGTTCCCGCGCGGCCCCGGAGAGTTTGTGTGGCTCGGTGTTGACCAGACCTTGTGGATGCAGTTAGTGCCGGAGGCCAGCCCAGTCGGTTACCAGGGTCATTCCCGCCGTCTGGGTTTGCCCGGCCCGCCTGCCCTCCTGTTGTCTTCTCCACCAGGTAAGCTGATTTTCCTGGGTTGGACGTCTGGTTCTGTGGAGGCGCGGGGGCTGCGGCCGAGCCGGAGCTCAGCCTCGGACCGGGCCCGGGCCCGGCGGTGGCGGCAGCTGATGCTCAGCGAGCTCCAGGTCGCTGAGCGGAGTTTTCGCCGCCTCAGCTGGCAGAGGACAGGCCGCAGAGAGACTTCCCGGGGTGAGAGCTGCATGGGGTGGAGGTGGGGACCCCGGCCCTGACGGGAGGGCCGCCCCAAAACGCGCTCAGGTGGGTTTGTGTCTTTTGGTACTTGGCTGTGTGCGCTGCTCTATTGACCTTCATTGCATTTAGACCTGTTTTCGTCTTACTGTGTATAAGTTTATTTCAATAATAAAAGAGAATGGAACATAAAGTCTCATGTAAAAACGATGATAATGGAATTGTGAGAAAGATTAAAATGCCTGCGAAATAGTTTAATTTTGTAAATGAGAAAATGCCTCTACAAAAAAATTGGTTTCGGTATATTTTTGCCTATAAATTTGTTGAGGAGGAAGAGGATTATATTTTGTACCATTTTCCATTCCTTAACTCCTGGCTCAGGCACTCATATAAGGATTGATTTACCTAGAATCTCAGGGGAGTCAGAGCGTGTCAATACGACCACTTTGCAAATTGGTGCCTTAAAGCATAGACAAAGGTGGATTGTGACACTGTTAGCCAAAATGAGAGAACACCGAGATGGATCAGGTTTGATAATGGAAATAAGAGTTTTGTTTTAGACAAGTTTATGTTGAAAGGCCTGGGGTGACAATAATGGGACTATGTTAGTTTATAACTCGAGAGAGATGTGTGGGAGAAGCTGACATGGAAAGAAGTACAGATTGATTTGAGAGTCATACAGACGGATTTCAGTCTTAGGGTGATGCATAAGAGGTTAACAGACATTGAGAAGTGGGAGGAGCTATAGTTTGAACAAACTCATTCAATATTAGAAATTGTATTTGGGGAAAAACCTATTTACAAAATACAAGCTACAGAAAGAGCTCAAGATTTTTGTTTTAAAAAGTTTTGAAACGTTGAGAAACACTAATATAGAATTTAGTTAAAGTCATGGGAAGAAACAAAATTGCCAAGAAGAGCAGGTGAAATAAGAGAAGTGATGGGCAGAGGATGATGAAATAGTAAAAGATGGAGAAGATGCCAGAATTAGGAAGAGAACCAGGAACAATCTTATTGTCAAAAGTCACAGAATTGCAAACATTGGAATCATATGGGCTTCACTAACTATATGGCTTTGGGTAATTTTGAGCCTAAATTTTAATCTGTGAAAAGGAGGTAATAAATACTTCTCAGAGCTGTTGTGAGGATTAAATGGGACAGTTTAAAAAACTTAATTAGTACTGCACCTGGCACAGAGTAAGAGCTCAGTAATTGCTATCTGGCAAACTTTGCACCAGCTTCTCTGTCCCCAAAAGAGTTTTAAAAAGGCTAAGACTTGAAAAATAGATCTTTGGTTTTGGTGTTTAAGATATCATTAGTTTCTTCAATGAGAATTGAGTAGAAAGATAAAAACAGTGGGCTGGAAATTGAGACAAGTTGAGTGAGTGTACAGTTTGAAAAATTTGTCAGTGAAAGGGAAGATCGGATCTTTGGAAGGTTTAAAGGACATGGGAAAGATTTAAGCATGTTTTTCTATTGAAAATAAAAATGGAAGTCCATTTTATGTTCTAATGAAGGATGAGTTATCTTTTTTTACTTACTATGATGTGGAAGGATAGTAACATAGTTACACCCTATTCTGTTAGACTCACCCTTGACTGCAATGTAGGTGATAGTTCCAAGGTATGAATAAGCAGAAAATCTGCTTCCCTACATAGTTAATAATTTTCTAATCTATTACCCAAAGTTAGTTTTAAAATATATTATTGGAACCTAAATCTTTTAGTAGCCACAGGAAGGAGGGCTTGGACATACATGTATGGCCAGTAAGGCCATACATGTATGTATGATAGGTAAGGCCTTACCTATCATGTCAATGCCTTACCTATCATGTCAATAATCAGGTGTGTTGGTTAAGAGAATGAGGTTTATCTTAAAGTAGATCTTGAAAATATACTTG
This sequence comes from Microcebus murinus, assembly GCF_040939455.1. NCBI lineage: Eukaryota > Metazoa > Chordata > Mammalia > Primates > Cheirogaleidae > Microcebus > Microcebus murinus. The sequence continues at coordinate 50,455,670 of NC_134112.1, forward strand.
AAAAGAGTCCTTCAGATGAAGGGTATACATTCAAGAACAAATGAGTGGGGGCAGAATTATTTGTGGTGAGAAGCTTGATTAGAGTTACATTGAGCAAAATTGGAGAACATTGATCAGAAGCATGGTCTAATTAAATTAACATTTGGCTGTGAATCAAGAGAAATAAATTTCATTCACTACTGGCCCTATCCCTAATGTTTACTAAAGGAAAAAAGTCAAGCTTTTAAAAAATTAAAGTTTTATTCAGAAGTCTGACTGAGGAGTATACACTGAGGCCTGGAACGGTTCTGTCAGACTGCTCCAAAGCAGTGTTTCAGCCCATTGTTTATATAAAGGTGGTGGAGTTTAGTATGTACAAAATCACATCTAAGTTTGGATGCAAGAGTACATCTAGATATAGTTTGCAGGGGCATTTCTCTAACCTTGGCAGGCGTTAATCTTATGTGTAAGAAAAGGCAAGGACTAGGATCATTTATTTTTTAAGCAGTGCAGTGTTTCAGACAAGAGAGATGGCTAGCTGAGTGTACTTTATTCTGTCTTCAAAGCATCTTTCTAGAGAGCAGCATTTAGTTCCAGGGTCAGGGCTTTGTGAAATTTTGGTGGTAAGCAGAAATGAGCAAACATAGCTTCTTATGTTTGTTACTTTGTCTCGCACTAACTAGTTTCATGAGCTTGAGCAAATATTAATCTTTCTATGCTAGAATTTCTTTTATTTAATATCTGTAAATGAAGGTAATAATGCTCAGTCTACTCCACAACTTTTTGTGATTATCAAATAAAATCTAATTTGCTTTTTCGAATTACCTTATGCATATCCAGGTATACATTTTTTAAATTCTAGAGTTTAGACAAATTCTTACGAAATTACTTAATACTTTTTCTTTCTTTTGCTTAAGCTTCTCCACCTGGCTAGCAATTATTCTTTCTTATCCATAACAAGCCTAGCTAGATTCAGCCTTTATCTCATTTGAGGCCTTCAAACAGGAATAATTCCTTCATACAGGAATAATTATTCCTGTTTGATTCATTTGCCAGCTATTAATATGTTGTGAAATATGTTCTGTTCCTATTATCATTTGATTTTCACATTTTTTAGTCTCACTATCCTGGTAAATTGAAGGGCTTAAGGTTTTTCCAAAGTTAAGTTCTTAGCTTTACAGATTAAACATATTAAAGGATAGAATTGGTTAGTGGCTATGGCACTAAAGTCCATGTCTCAGGTAAAGTTGGGCTGGAAAATCAGGGTAAATTCAGCGTTATCAAGTCCTGAACACAACCTAAATGAAGGATCAAAAATGGAGAATAAGCAAGACAGGAGGATTCAGAATTTGGGAGTGAATCCATCCCCCTGAGACAACATAATTCAGAGGCTGTTGTGGCACCTATACGAGCTATTAAGCATAATGGACTACTTGAGAGACTATATCTTATATCCTGAACTAAGTTGTAAATTCCCTTAGGGTAGTACAAAACACACATTTGGCTATGACCTTAAAATAATCAACCTACCTATCCTACTTCCTGCTTTTCTTATGTAGTGATTAAGCATCAAAAATGTTCTATGCCCATTGAAGAGGGTTTACTATAAGACCCTAGAAGTCTCACTGTGTACATTTTTAAAATTTGTAGTACTCTTAATAATCCATATTCAATAAAGTACACCCATACATATTGATGAATTCTAACAAATATGTATATCCATATAATTACCATATCAATCAAAATATAAAACATTTCTATCATATCAGAAGGATATTTCATTCTTCTTTCTGGTGATTCTCTCTCCTCCAAGCAGAAGTAACCATTCAAATGATTTCTGTTATCATAGAATGGTTTTGCCTCTATTTCAGGTTAATATAAATGGAATAATATAATTTGTACATTTTGAGTCATAATTATTTTTCATAATGTAATATTTTTGTGATTCATTCATGTTATGTGTACCAGTGGTTCATTCTTTTTTATTGCTGAGTACTGTTGTGTTGCATGAGTATATCATTGTTTATTCATTCACCTATTGATTGATATTTGAGTTGTTTCTAGTTTTTGGCTGTTACAAATAATGCTGCTATGAGTATGTGTATACAAGTCTTTCTTTGGACATATATTTTTATTTCTTTTGTAATTACTATATCATATGGTGACTGAATATTTAAAAGAATGAGAAACTACTGAAGTTTTAAAATCCCTCACCATCAGTGTATGAAAGTCTCAGTTGACCCATCCTTGTCACTCACTAGGTAAGAGCTAATATGGTAGTTTTTTTTTAATTGAGGTAAAATTCATATAACACAAGTTTTTCCATCTTAACCATTTTTGAAGTGCACAGTTCATTGAATTCCAGTGTATTGGCAATGTTGTACAACCATAACCACTATCTAATTCTGAAACATCTATGGGGTAGGGGTGGGAGTAGGGGAAGAAACTTTGTATCCATTATTAAGCACTCATTTTCATCCTCCACCTACCCCCTGGCAACTACTATTCTGTGTTCTCTCTCTGTGAATTTGCCTGTTCTGGACATTTCATATAAATACAGTCATAGAATATGTGGGTTTTTGATGTCTGGCTTTTATTTAGCATAATGTTTTGAGGGTTCATCTATCCATGTTGTAGCATGTATCAGGTTTTCATTTTTTTTTTTTATGGTTGAGTAAAATTCTCTTGGAGGGATATACATTTTGTTTATGCATTCATCACTTGATAAACATTTGGTTTCTTTCTGCTTTTGGTTATTACAAATAATAACATTTGTATTCAAGTATTTGTTAGACTATTATGTTTTCAGTTCTCTTGGGCATATACCTAGGAGTGGAATTGCTGGATCATTTTGTGTTTAACATTTTGAGGAACTGCCAAAGTATTTTCCAGAATGGCTGCACCATTATTACCACTGGCAATGTAAAAGGGTTCCCATTCTTCATTTCCTTGTCAACACATGTTATTTTCTGTTTATTTTTATTTGTTTACTTTTTTTGGTTATAACCTTCCTAGTGGGTGTGAAGTGATATCTCTTTGTGGTTTTGATTTTCATTTCCCTAATGAGTAATGATGTTTAGCATCTTTTCATGTGCTTATTAGTATATCTTCTTTGAATATTTATTCTAAGAAGAAGTCCTTTGCCCATTTTTTTAATTGTTTTGTCATAGAGTTACAAGTATTCTTTGTATATATTGGATACTAGACTCTTATCAGATACATGATTTGCAAAAACTTTCTCCTATTCCATGCCTTTTTCAATTTTTTGATAATGTCATTTGATACACAAAAGTTTTTGTTTTGATAACGTTCAGTTTTATTTATTATTTCTTTTTATTCTTGGGTTTTGGTGTCATATCCAGGAAACTATTCCTGAATTTAAATTCATACAGATTTACCCTTATCATACAAGAGTTTTATAGTTTGAGCTCTTATGTTTAAGTCTTTGGCTCATTTTGAGTTAATTTTAAGTAAATGGTGTGAGCTAAGAGTCCAACTTAATTCTTTTACATGTGGATATCCAGTTGTTGCAACACCATTTGTTGAAAAGACTGTTCATTTTCTCATGGATGGTTTTTGAAACCTTGTTGAAATCACTTGACCATAGACATGTGGGGGTTGTTTCTGGACTCTGAATTCTGTTCCATTGACCTATATATAGATCTGTCCTTATGTCAGTATTACACTGCTTTAATTACTGTAGCTTTTTAGTAAATTTTGGAATTGGGAAGTCTGAGTACTACAAATTTGTTCATCCTTTTCAAGATTGTTGTGGCTATTCAGAGTCTCTTGAAATTCTGTGAGAATTTTAGGATCAGCTTGTCCATTTCTGCAAAAAAAGTAGTTAGAAATTCAATAGCATTTGCATTGAATTTGTAGATGATTACCATGTTAATAATATGTTCCAATTTGTGAACACAGGATGTCTTTCCATTTAGGTTGTCTTTAATTTGAACAGTATTTTGTAGTTTTCATCATACAAGTCTTTCAACTCCTTGGTTATATTTAGTCCTAAGTATTTATTCTTTTTGATGCTATTGTAAATGAAATTGTTTTCTTAATTTCATTTTCAGATTGTTCGTTGCTGGTATATAGAAACACAACTAATTATTTTTTGTTGACCTTGTATCCTGCAACCATGCTGAATTTATTAGCATTGGTAGATTTTGGTGGGTTCTTTAGAATTGTAGAGATACAAAATCATGTCATCTATTAACAGAGATAGTTTTACTTCTTCCTTTCAAATCTGGATGCCTTTTGTTATTGCTTAATTGCCTTAGCTAGAATTTCCAAGATAATGTTGCATGGAAGTGGTGATCTGATCTTAGGGAGAAAGTTTTCAGTCTTTCTCCATTAAGTATGATGTTCTCTGTGGGTTTTCATAGATGCCTTTTATCAGGTTAATGAAGTTTCCTTCTTTTTCTACTTTGTTCAGTATATCATGAAAAGGTTGGATTTTGTCAAATGTTTTTACCTCACCGATTGAGTTGATCATGTGTTTTGTTTTGTTTTTTTTCATTTAATTAATACAGGTATCCCAAAAGTCACCATTCATAGGGAAAATGGGAAATTGTAGCTAAAGTTTCCCATTTTCCCTATGTATGGTGACTTTGGGGACACCTTGTGTAATGTATTTCGTTGATTGATTTTTTTTTTTTTTTTTTTTTTTTTTTTTTTTTTTTTTTTTTTTTTTTTTTTTTTTTGAGACAGAGTCTCACTTTGTTGTCCAGGCTAGAGTGAGTGCCGTGGCGTCAGCCTAGCTCACAACAACCTCAAACTCCTGGGCTTGAGTGATCCTTCTGCCTCAGCCTCCCGAGTAGCTGGGACTACAGGCATGCGCCACCATGCCCGGCTAATTTTTTATATATATATCAGTTGGCCAATTAATTTCTTTCTATTTATAGTAGAGACGGGGTCTCGCTCTTGCTCAGGCTGGTTTTGAACTCCTGACCTTGAGCCATCCGCCCGCCTCGGCCTCCCAAGAGCTAGGATTACAGGCGTGAGCCACAGCGCCCGGCCTCGTTGATTGATTTTCATATGTTTGAACTATGCTTGCATTCCTGGGGTAAAACCCTACTTGATCATGATGTATATTTGTTGTAATATACAGTTTGATTTAGTTTACTTGTATTTTATTGAGAATTTTTGCATCTCTATACGTAAGGGATATTGGTCTCTAGTTTTTGTGTGATGTGTTTGTCTGGCTTTGGTACCAGGGTAATACTTAATACTGTCCTGGATTTATAGCGTGAATTAGGAACTGTTCTACTTTTTGTTTATGGGAAGAGTTTGAGAAGGATTGCTGTTAATTCTTAATTGTTGGCAGAATTTACCTGTGATGTCATTTGGTCCTGGGCTTTTTTCTGTTGGAAATTTTTTGATTACTGACTGAATCTTTTTATTTCTTATAAGTCTAACCCAAGTGCCCATCATTCATGAGTGGATCAATAAAATGTGATATATGTATACCATGGAGTACTATTCAGCTTTAAGAAACAATGGTGAGATAGCACCTCTTGTATTTTCCTGGATAGAGCTGGAACCCATTCTACTAAGTATCTCAACAATGGAAAAACAAGCACCACATGTATTTACCAGCAAATTGGTATTAATGGATCAACATCTAAGTGTACATATAGGAAAAACATTTGTCGGGCAGGTGGGAGGGTGGAGGAGGGGATGGGTATATACAAACACAATGAGTGAGATGTGCAATATTTGGGGGATGGTCACGCTTAAAGCTCTGATTCAAGAGGGGAGGGGGGGCATGGGCAATATATGTAACCTTAACATTTGTACCCCCTTAATATGCTGAAATAAAAAATAAATAGCTTTTGGTTTTATCAATTCTCTCTATAGTTTTTCTATTCTATTTTGTTCATCCTCATTTTGATCTACAGTTTTGTTTTTTTTCTTTCTAACTGCTTTGGATTTAGTTTGTTCTCTTGGTGGTTTTATAGGGAGACATTTAGGTTATTAATTTGAGATCTTTCTTTTATTTTAATGTAGGCTTTCATAGCTATAAATTTCCCTCTGAGCACTGCTTTGCTCTATCCCTTAAGTTTTGGTATGTTCTGCTTTCATTTTAATTCATCTCAAGGCATTTTCTAATTCCACTGTAATTTCTTCTTTGACACAGTGGTTAAGAATAAGCATATTGTTTAATTCCACATATTTTTGAAGTTTCCAAATGTTTTTGTTATTGATTTTAAGTTTTATTTTAGTAGGAAAGGGACTTTGTATTTTAGTCTTTTAAAATTTATTTTATTGAAATAATATACACATATTTTTCATCTTCACCATTTTTAACTGTACAGTTCAGTGGAGAGTCTCACTTTGTTGCCCAGGCTTGAGTGAGTGCCGTGGCATCAGCCTAGCTCACAGCAACCTCAGTCTCCTGGGCTCAAGCAATCCTTCTGCCTCAGTCTCCCAAGTAGCTGGGACTACAGGCATGTGCCACCATGCCTGGCTCATCTTTTGTATATATATTTTTAGTTGGTCATTTCTTTCTATTTTTAGTAGAGACAGAGTCTCGCTCAGACTGGTTTCGAACTCCTGACCTCAAGCAATCCGCCCGCCTTGGCCTCCCAGAGTGCTAGGATTACAGGCATGAGCCACCACGCCCGGCCTATACTCTTTTTTTTTTATTATTTGCTTCATCCCTCCCATCCTCCTCCCCTACTGAGAATTGTTTTGTGGCCTAACATATGATGTATCCTGGAAAATATTCCATGTTCACTTGAGAAGAATCTATATTTTACTATTATTTGGTGATGTATTCATTCAGTATATGTCTGTTAGGTCTTGTTGGTTTATAGTGTTGTTCAATTCTTCTGATTCCTTGTTTATGTTTTGTATAGTTCTATTCATTATTGAAAGGGAGGTGTTGAAGTTTCCAACTATTGATGAACTATGTCTCCAGTTCTATCACTTGTGCTTCATATATTTTGGGGTTCTGTTTTTAGGGGTGTGTGTGTGTTTATGATTTTTGTTTTTTCTGAGATAGGATCCCCCTCTGTTGCCCAGGCTAGAGTGCAGCTGTGATCATAGCTCACTGCAACCTCAATCTCCTTGGTTCAAGCAGCAATCCTCTAGCCTCAGCCTCCCAAGTAGCTGGAAGTATAGGTGCATGCCACCATGTCCAGCTAATTTTTCTGTTTTTTGTAAAGGTAGAGTCTTGCTCTTGGTCAGGCTGGTCTGGAACTCCTGGTTTCAAGCTATTCTGCCTTGGCCTCCCAAACTGTTAGTATTCCGAGTATGAGCCATTGTGCCAGATCATGCTTATGATTTTTATATCTTTTTGATCGATTGACACTTTTATCATTATATAACATCTTTCTTTGCTCTTGTAACAATTTTTGTATTAGTCTATTTTGTCTGATACTAGTACTGCCACTCTAGTCTCTTTTAATTACTGTTTTTATTTAATTTCTTTTTCCACTTTCACTTTCAACCAGTTTGTGTCTTTGGTTCTAAAGTGAGTTTCTTATATAAACATAGCATATTGTTCTTTTTTTTTTTTTTTTTCTTTTTTTTCTTTTTATTTTAAGTCAGTAAATGCAGGTAGCATAGCATATTGTTGAGTACTGTTAGAATTCATTCTTCTAGACTCTACCTCTTAATTGGAGAGATTAATCCACTTATATTTAATGAAATTACTTATAAGAGAGGACTTTGCCATTTTGCAATTCATTTTCTATAAATCATATCTTTTTTGTTCCTTAAGTCCTTCCTCAATTATCACCTTCTTTTATGTTAGATGTTTTCTAGTGTATCATTTTGATTCCCTTATTTATTTTACAATAAGTATATTAATTATTTTCTTAGTGGTTGTCCTGGGGATTTCAGTTAACATCTAATTTATGACAATTAGTTCAGAATAATACCAGCTCGATTTCAATAGTATACAAAAATTCTCCTGTATAGCCCCAACCCCCACCCCTTTATGTTATCATTAGTATAAATGACATATTCTTATTATTATAAATAACATGTTATAAATGATAGTCATCAATCTAGAATTATAATTATTTTATGTAATTGTTTTTTAAATCATGGGCAAAAAAAGAGGAGTTACCAAAAATAAAGTAAATGTATAATCGCTAACTAACAATACAGATTTTTACATTTACCTATGTAGTTATTACTGTTTCATTCTTCTACTTTGAACCTATTTGTATCTTTGAATCTAAAATGTTTCTAGTAGGCTGGGTGTGGTTTAATCATGGTTTTCCTGTTAATTGCTTTTGCCAATCTCTGCCTTTTAATTGTAGTGTTTATATGTAATGAAGTAGAATTTACATCTGCCATTTTATTTGTTTATTTTATATATAAATGATTTTTAGTTTACACTGGGGTTACTTTCCAATAAACCATTGTAAATTGAAAATATCATGAGTTAAAATGCATTTAATACAACTTATCTACTGAGCATCATAACTTAGTCTAGCCTACCTTAAACATGCTCTGAACATTTACATTAGCCTATAGTTAAGCAAAATCATCCATCACAAAGCCTGTTTTATGATAAAGGGTTGAATATCTCATGTAATTTATCTGATACTGTACTAAAAGTGAAAAACAAACAAAATGGTTATATGGATGCTCAAAGTACAGTTTCTACTGAATGCATATTGTGTTTGCAATATTGTAAGTTGAGGACTATCTGTATTTTTTTTGTATGTGCCACTTTTTCTCCATTACTGCCTCCTTCCGTTTTAAATAGATACTCTCATATACCATCTTAATTGTTTTGTTTCTTCATTATGCTTTCTATACTTTATTAGTGATTACCTGGGGAGTTGGAATTAACATTTTAATTTATGCCAATTTCATTCGGACTAGTGCCAGCATAATTTCAATAGTTTACAAAAATTTGCTGTAATATAAGCTCCATTTCCTCTCACCCGCTTTGTGCTATTGTTGTCATACAAATTACAGCCTTATATATTATATGTTCATCAACACAGATTTTTTTTTTTATTGCTTTATGCAGTTGTTTTTTATATCAGGAGAAAAAAGTGTTGGGCCGGCAGGTGTTTATTCTTGGTTTTTGGTGTGCTCTTGGCCAAAGAATGACCAGACACACTAAAAGCAAGGCAAGCATGAAACGAAGTTTATTGAGAAAGAGCAAGATAGGTTTATAGAGCAAGAGCAAGATACACTTGCCACAGAGGACAAACAGGCTCCCTGTTGTAACAAGAGGCTCTGATTATGGTCTGGGGTCCTGTTTTATACTGTCCAGATTGGGCCCTCCTTGTAGTTCAGACATCACCATAGAACCACTTTGATGGACAGTTAATGACATAAGTAGCCTTATGTTACTCTAGGTCATCTTCCAGACCCTTTGGTGCCTGGGCTGTCTGCTTGCTGCTGGGGAATTCCCTGCATCCTTTTGCTGATTGACAGGTTGTTCCTCCTTTCCCCAGGTGTAGCAGTTGCTTGGTACAGGATTAAGGTGGGGCAGCACCAAGACTGGGTGCATGCCCTAGTCCTTCTTCCCCAGCTTTGGGAATGTCTTTGTCCCTAGGATAGCTGGAGGTCCCTCCGTATCTACCTAACAAAAGGAGTTTCAAACAAAAAGTACATTTATATGTCTTTTACATTTTCTTATCTCATATTTTTGCCAGTATTCTTTGTTTCTTTGTATACATTCCAATTACTATCTAGTGCCTCTCATTATAGCTTGATGAACTCCTAATATTTCTTGCAGGGCAGGTCTACTAGCAACATAGTCTTTCTAATTTTATTTTTCTAGGAATAGCTTAATTTTTCTTTCAATACTGGAGAATAATTTTGCTAGATATAGAATTCTTGTTTGACAGTCTTTTACTTTTATTACTTGGAATGTTATCCCACTGCATTTTGGCCTCCATGGTTTTCAGTGTGAAATCAGCTTGTAGTCTTATTGAGGATCCCTTGAATATGTGCAATTGCTTCTCACAATAGCTAGAAGAGAATGATTTGCATGTTACTAGCATGAAAAAAAAAAAGATATTTAGAGTGATAGATATCCTAATTGCCCTAATTTGATTTTTACACATTATATGAATTTATCAAAGTATCACATGTATCTCCAAAATATGTGCATCTATTATGTATCAGTAAAAATAAATGTATTCCTACGTACTTTTTAAAAAAGGATAAAGGATTCCTCCGAATAATAAGAAATGTATGCATGCCTTAATAGAAAAAATGAGAAAAAATTATAAGTGAACATATTACAGAAAGAGGCTATATATACTGCTAATAAAAGTGTGAAGAGATGTTTAGTTTACTGACCAGGGGAAAATAAATCAAGATTATAGTAAGAAAGCATTTAACACACATTCAATTGGAAAATATGAAAAATTCTGATGATACTAAGTTAGACCTTGTTCTATTTTGAGTGGGTTTTGTCTTTAAGTAAGGTTCATTTTTTCCCCGAAGGAGGGTCATTTTCATGTTTGGGAATGTTTGCCATTTATATTTGAGGACTGCTTTTGTATGGCAAATTGCTAATACTAAGTTAAGTAGGATACAAAAACAGAAAAGGTATGGGAAAGAGAAACTTCACAGGGAGTTGAGGGAGAAAGCTATTCTTGCAAAACATTTCTTTATGAGCTGTTCTAAGGTTATAAAGAGAACCAAATGAATATTTCGTTATAGTGGTCTCTCCCACTAGATTGTGTCCTCCTTGAGAAATGGACAGTGCCTGGCACACAGAAGAATGGAAAGAGAGAAAGATGAGTGGGCTGATAAGACTGTAGGAAGTGTAAAGCAGTGGAGAATACAGTATGAGTTCTAGACAAACCACTATGATTATCATTTCCCAGTTTTACTTCATCTACTACCAAATCTCTTACTTGATTTTGCATTTTCCATGTTATTTTTTCTGATAAATTGAAAAGGAGACTCATTTTTCAGATCTCATAGTTACATATTTGTTATGATTTTAGGAGACTATTGATATAACTTATTTTCCTAAAATACATAGTATATACATTGTCAAAAAATAAAAAAGTTCAGGCTAGGTGTGGTGCCTCCCTCCTGTAATCCTAGCACTCTAGGAGGCCAAGGCAGGAGGATCGCTTGAACTCAGGAGTTTGAGACCAGCCTGAGCAAGAGCAAGGCCCTGTCTCTACAAAAAGTAGAAAAAATTAGCCAGGTGTGGTGGTGCATGCCCATAGTCCCAGCTTATCGGGATGCTGAGGCAGGAGGGTTGATTGAGCCTAGAAGTTTGAGGTTGCTGTGAGCTAGGTTGATGCCATGACACTCTAGCCCGGGAACAGAGCAAGACTCTGTCTCAAAAGAAAAAAATTAATAATTTAACAATTCTAAGAAGTTATTAAACATTTAAATTTCTGGCTTATTTCCCTTACGTTCTAAATAATTGCTAGAAATATGTCAAGTTTTTTGGCTTTAATTTCAGGTCTATAAATTCAAGTTACCAACCTTGCTGTGACTGATATCAACAATAAAGTACTGTGGGGCCAGATGTGGTGGCTCATAACCTGTAATCCCAGCATTTTGGGAGGCAGAGGCAGGAGGATTGCTTGAGGCCAGGAGTTCAAGATCAGTCTGAGCAACATAGCAAGATCCTGTCTCTATAAAACATGAAAATAATATTAGCCACACATGATGGTATGTGCCGGTAATTCCATCTACTTGGGAGACAGAGGTAGAGGATTGCTTGAGCCCAGGAGTTTGAGGCTGTAGTCAGCTGTGATCATGCCACTGTATTCCAGCTTGGGACAACAAAGAGTAACCCTGTTTCAGAAAAAAAAAAAAATGACCATTTTACTGCTCTGGAGAAGTATACCTATATTCTAGTATACTTTTTCTTCCCCCACTGAACACATTAACTGCCATGTGAGTTGTACTTAACTCAAGCTAGTTTTGAGCCCAGGATCTCATGAAGCATATGTAACTCACACATCTCTTCCCCTTGGGAGCTACATAGGAACTAATTTTCAAATTCCATATAACTCATGCACAGAAAACAATAAAAAATAGCAAATTTTTCATTAAATTAGAAAGGATGGTTTTGTTTTTGAAATTTTTATTCTATTTTTGTAATAAAACACCATGGCCCCAAGAAAAAATTTTTTTCTAGTATGACCATCAATGTGTTAAAAGAGCTATGTTTATATAAATGAATGTTAGAAGTATGTTCTCAGACTTAAAGATTCTACATAAGTTTCAGGAATTAAAAAAATTTTGTCATATAAATTTTCTCATGTACAGAAAAATACAGAACAATCACCTTATGGTATATGTATCACCTAGATTTACCAAATTATTAGCATTTTAGTACTTTTTTTTGAGGTATTATAAACTATAGCTATTGTAACATGTCAGCCCTTAATTCTTCAGACTAAATCTCTTAAAAGAAAAGACAGTTTTTACATAACTGTAGTACCATTATCTCAACAACACAATGGACAGGATTTTAAAATATTATCTAACATTTAAGATAATATTAATCTAATACCAGCCCATGTTCAGGTTTCTATAGTTATCCTCAAATTGGCTCTATTTGCTTGAACCAGAGTCCTTTTGGTTATTTAATCTCTTAAAATCCCTTTAATCTAGAACAGTTCTCCCTCTTCTGCCACCTGTTTTCCTAACCTTAGTTTGACTTGAAGAAAGCAAGACATTAGTCTGATAGGCTAGAATATTACAGCTTCTGTTATTTTGTGGCATCTGTTACTCTGGTAATCTAGTCTCTACATTTTCTATGAATCAGAATTTAGATCTAAAGCTTGTTTAGATTAAGATTAAAGCCACCCCCCCCCCAAAAAAAAATTCATAGATGATGCTGGACCTTTAATTTTATGTTATAAAATCGAGTTATTCTATCAATGATGCTAAAGTTGATCACTATTCAGGTTCTGGAGTTGTTTGTTTGTTTGTTTGTTTGTTTGTTTGTTTACAAAGTAGAATATATTAACTAGGATAACATGAAGTTTTTGTGAAAATGCTTTCATAACTCTACTGCTTGCATTTGTGGAGTACTCTTTATAGCTCTCAAAGCACTTAGTAGAAGCTGTTAAATAAATATTTGTTAATATATGTTTTGGTGTTTTCATGTACCCCTGTGTGAAAAGATACAATTACTTTACTTTTTTAATTATAGGTTTTCGGCTACTGATGTTACAAATAATAAAATATTGGATCATAGAGTTGAAGAAAAGGCATAAGCCAGGTAGGTAGATAATAAAAATCTAAAGAAATAATAAAGCTATCATTTATTTTTATAGGACATTATTGATACAATTGACAAAATTGGAATGTGAACCGTAGAGTACTGTATCAAAATTAAGTCTCTTGAATTTGATGCCGCGTTTCCCCAAAAATAAGACAGGGTCTTATATTTATTTTTCCTCAAGACACCCTAGGGCATATTTTCAGGGGATGTGTTATTTTTTTTAAGTACGGTACAACAATCTACATTTATTCAAATATAGGTAAGTCATCATCTTCTGGAACATCATCATAACTCTCCAAACCCTGAATTCCATCCTGAATTTCTTGCAACTCAATTTCGTTTAGAACCATTGGCCCCAATCTCTCATGTCAAACAATAGAGCTCTTATGGGGCAGATGAGAAGGCCTGCTTGTCTTCTTTACCCCTCGACGAAATGCATGAGTTGTGCAGATATGCTGCATAGCCACGCCCATCACTAGGTCTTATTTTCGGGGTAGGGTTTATATTGCGCAAATGCTTAGAAATCCTGCTAGGGGTTATTTTATGGGTAGGTCCTATTTTCAGGGAAACACAGTAATTGTACTGTGATTATATAAGAGAATATTCTGAAGTGTTTAAGGTGAAGAAGAATGTTGCATGCAACCACTTTCAAATGATTCCGAAAAAATAAATCGGCCCCCCTCAGTGGCTCAAGCCTGTAATCCCAGCTTTTTGGGAGGCTAGGGTAGGAGGATGGCTTGAGGCCAGGAGTTTGAGACCAGAGCAACATAGCAAGATCCTGTCTCTACAAAAAATGAATTTAAAAAATTAGCCGGAAATGGTGGTGTACACCTGTAGTTCTGACTGAGGACTTACAGGGAGGCTGAGGCAGGAGGATCACTTGAGCCCAGTAGTTTGCAGTTACAGTGAGCTAGGATCATGCCACTGTACTCCATACTACAAGACAGAGCAAGACCTTGTCTCAAAAAAAAAAGGAAGGGAGGGAATGAGGGAGGGAAATGATACATAATATGAGAAAGAGTTTGGTGAAGTTGTGATCAGTAGGAACTCATATATTGCCAATGAAAGTATAAATTGGTCCAGCCTTTCTGGAAAAAGCATTTTGGCAATTTGTATCAAGTTTTGAAATAGTTTAGCCCTGCAATCTTACTTTCTTTTCTAGAGTAAGTGTAGGAAGATCACAAAAAGATGTATATATAAGGATATTATACCTGAATAACTTATAACTGAGAAATAGGCAACAACCTAGTATCTAACAATATGAGACCAATTAAATATAATTAAATATTGTACAAGAATTAATATGTAAATACATATTTATTGACACAATGTAATATATTATTAAATGTTAAAGCAGTCTGCTAAAGAAGCATGAGTAGTATTAATATTAACCTGTTTTTAAATTTCCAAAAAGGGTGCACATACACAGTACATGAATGTACCTAGGTGTTTGACTAATATACAGTATTTATTAGTAGTTAGATGTAATCTGTGTGTATATACACATATATGTGTATATGTACATAGACATTTGGAAAGATGACACCCATATGTTGCTAGCGATTATTTTTAATGGTGATTAATAAGTGATTTTTACACTTTTTTTATTTGTTAAAAAAAAGAGTATATGTTGCTTTTCTCATCAAATTTTATAAGATAATAACTCTTATTAAGGTTATGTGCTTTTATTTCATTTTTATACCTATGCAACAACTCCAGGGATGTAATAAAAATAGTGCTATATTCAATAATACTCTGTACTAGATTGAAGAAGATTTCTGAGTAGTGTTCATGAGGCTAAATTCATAGATTCTGTGACTTGGTCCACTGCTTTCATTCTGTTACATGATCAGAATCTGTTTCTACATCTTTCTTAACTGTGTGAGCAGCATCACACCTGCTCACACAGCTTAGCTGAAGTATGTTACCATTTTTGGAAGATCAGAGAGCATGTTATAATTTTATATTTTGCTTTTCTTTAACAGATTTTTCTTCAATTAGTTAAAAATATGGAATCTGAAACAGAGGGAATACCGATTATCAAAGTCACACCTCTTCAACAAATGTTTGCCTCTTGTACTGGAGCTATACTGACATCACTAATGAGTAAGATTATGTTGCCAGCATGGATTATATAATTTGGAATGAATCAGTGATTCCATTTCAGTTTTATTGTCGGTGAAATAATGAAATGATAATATTACCATTTATCCTTAATGATTGCTAATATTCCTTCATCATTATGATATGAAAAAAAAACCTTGGACAGAGATTCAAGAAACTTGAATTTTAGTCCTTGCTTTGCCATTCTCAGGGTGAAAACACTTAGAGACAATACCTAACATTTCTCTGAACTTCATTTTTCATCAGTAAAATTATGGACTTAGACTGGGAGTTTTTTGAGGTCTTTATCATCATTAAACTTTTGACTCTATTTTCCTTTTTTATAATAGAAAGCGAGAAGATGAAAAAAATGAATGAATGATATAGAATTTGAACAATTTATGGTAGCAACAAATACAAATATTCTTTACATTAACAGCAAATTTCTTAAATTGGTCTGGATCACATTTTTCTCTTTGTTATAGTCATTTTCTTATACACATAGCCAAATGACATAGATGATGTTTAGCATTTTAATGATTTTAAGTTAGCTGGTTTATTTACTTTTTTCTTTTTTTTAAAAAATTTAGTTTTTATTTCAAAGTATTAAGGTGGTACAAATATTTTTGTTACATGGATAGCTTTTGTTATACTTGAGTCAGATCTATTAGTGTGCACATCACCTGAATAGTGTTCGTTGTACCCCTTAGGTAGCTTTTTGCCCCTCCTCTCCTCCCCCTACCCCCTGCTTGATTTCCAATGACTTTTACTTCCCTCTTTGAACATGCGTGCCCATCTGTTTGTTCCAATTTATTAGAGAGTACATATGATGTTTGCTTTTCCATTCTTTAGATACTTCACTTAGTATAATGGTTTCTAGTTCCATCCAAATTGCTGCAAAAGACATTAATTCATTTTTTATGGCTGAGTAGTCTACTCCATGGTATACATATACCACATTTTGTCTTTTTGATAAAAATGACTTCTTTTCTTTGGAAAGATACCCAGTAGTGGGGTTGGTGGATTGAATGCTAGGTCTACTTTTAGTTCTTTGAGAAATCTCCATACTGTTTTCCATAGAGGTAGTACTAATTTGCAGTCCTACCAATAATGTATAAGCATTTCTTTCTCTCTGCATCCACAATAGCATCTCTCGTTTTTGGACTTTTTAATAAAAGCCATTCAAACATGGGTAAGGTGATATCTCATTGTGATTTTAATTTGCATTTCCCTGATGATTAGTGATGTTCAGAATTTTTGCATGTTTGTTAGGCATTTGTCTTTCCTTTTTTGGAAAAGCTGCTGTTTATGTCTTTTGCCCACTTTTTAATAGGCTTGTTTTTTACTGGCTGTTTGTTTGAGTTCTTTGTAGATTCTGGTTATTAGCCTTTATTGGATGTATAGTTTGTGAATATTATCTCACATTCTATAGGTTATCTGTTTTCTCTGATTATTTTCTTTGCTGTGCAGAAGACTTTTAATTTAATTAAGTCCCATTTATTTATTTTTGTTGTTGCTATAATTGCCATTGGGGTCTTAGTCATAAATTCTTTGCCTATGCCGATATCTAGAAGTGTTTTTCCTACATTTTCTTCCATAATTTTTATAGTTTCATGCCTTACGTTAAGTCTTTTATCCATCTTGAATTAATTTTTGTGAGTGGTTAGAGATAAGGGTTTTAATTCATTCTTCTGCATGTATCTATCCAATTTTCCCAGCACCGTTTATTGAATAGGGCTTCTTTTCCCCAGTGTTATGTTGTTGTCTTCTTTGTCAAAGATCAATTAACTATAGGTAGATGGTTTTATATCTGGGTTCTCTGTCCTGCTCCATTGGTCTATGTCACTATGTCACTATTGTAGTATATTTGGAGTCTGGTAATGTAATACCTCCAGATTTGTTTTTTTTGCTAAGATTGCTTTGGTTATTCAGGCTCTTTTCTGGTTCCAAATGAAGTGTAGAATTATTTTTTCTAGATCTATGAAATATGTTGGCATTTTGATAGGGATTGCGTTGAATCTGTAAATCGCTTTGGGTAGTATGGACATTTTAACAATGTTGATGCTACTGATCCATGAGAATATGTTTTTCCATTTGTGTCATCTGTGATTTCTTTCCTCAAGTGTTTGGTAGTTCTCCTTTTAGAGATCTTTCACGTCCTTGGTTAAGTATATTCCTAGGTATTTTGTTTTCTTTGTAGCTATTGTGAATGATATTGAGTCTTTGATTTGACTCTCATCTTGACTGTTATTGGTATAATATATAGAAATGCTACTGCTTTGTGTACATTGATTTTGTAACCTGAAACTTTCTTAAATTTATTTATCAATTCCAGGTATCTCTTGGGGAGTCTTTAGAGTTTTCTAGATACAAGATCATATTGTCATTGAAAAGTAATACCCCTCTTTCTGGATGTAGATACCCCTTATTTCTTTCTCTTGCCTGATTGCTCTGGCTAGGACTTCCAGCACTATGTTAAATAGAAGTGGTGACAGTGGGCACCCTTATCCTATTCCAGTTTTGAGTGGGAATGCTTTCAGCTTTTCCCCATGCAGTGTGATGTTGTCTTTGGTTTGTCATATATGGCTTTCATAATTTTGAGATACATTAGGTTGGCTAGTTTATTTAAATAAGATAAATGATTAGAACAAAGTAATTACTTATGATATAGTATTTTCAGGTCAGAATTTAGTGTGGATAAGGCCTTAGAGATCATTTAATGTGACTGTCCTCATTCTCAGATGAGCAAAAGTTTTCTTAGAACCATTATTTGGCACTTTCTACTACTAGGATAAGATATAGCATACATATTAAAACCACTTTCCTTCACTCTATTGTTCCAAAGGGAATAACACAATCTGGTGCTAAAGATGATTTGTGGCCAGCTTACTCAAATTTTTACTACCTGTAGCTCCTATTTGATACATGTAGATTTATCAGATTAGTGAGGCTAATCATTTGATTATCAATTACTTGTAATACAAAGTTATTCTCAAATATTTCAATAGACTTTGGAACTTTCTATTCCTCACCTTAGAGAACAATTTCCTGATAAATATTAGTAGTTTTAATTTTAATACTAATGGAATTGTATTTGTAAAAATATTATAAGTGACAATTTCGTACCCATGAGAAGTAATTATAGTGTGTCTTTCACTGAAACTCTTTAAAGCAAATTCAAGGGCAAAAAATTAGAATGTTACATTCAAGACTACTTTAACATAGCCAATTTTAATTCCATGAGGAAAAATATGAATAGATGCATTTTGTGTTTTTCAGCAAATGTCTATACAGTTTATAGGTATCACTTGCTAATTGAAACTTATGTATATTCATAGTGACACCTATGGATGTTGTTAAAATTCGACTCCAAGCCCAAAACAACCCATTCCCCAAAGGTATGTACACTAGTTATCCTGAAAATGTTATGTTAGATTTTTAAATGTTACTGCATTCATTTTTGTTTGAATATTACTCATTTTGTTAATTTATTAAAATTGATGCCTCTTTGTCCTCATGCAGAAACATTTTTTCTGTATTTAGTTGTACATGATGAAGTATAGGCAGAAAACATATATATATAACACTTTTATGGACCTACTAATTAAAACAGGATGATTATATATTTGGATATATGTCTCATAGGTAAGAACAAAATTATACTTTTTAGGGACCTTAGAATCTTACTTCCTTTGCCCAAGAGCCATGCCTGTCCGAGAGCATCCGTGATAACCATCCAACTATTGCTTGAATACAGTGATTGGAAATTTATTATTTTATCAGATGGCTTGTTTAATTGCTAAATAGTAGTTTATGTGGAATTTGAGATAAGTAATTATATATTTGTATAAGAGGGGCAAAAATAGCCATTCCTGAGTCAGTCTTTTATAGCTTTATAAAGATAATGGCATTTCAAACATATTTACATAGTAGGAAATAGACTGTTTAGACTGTGAAAAAATTGGCTCAGATATAAATGCCACCCTATTAAATGCATGGCATTGAAATGAAATGAACAGCAGTGTCATTTGAGATGAATTAAAGGAGAAATGGATTATAGGAAGAGACTAAAAGGTACACATTAAAGAAAGCCTTAAAAGCAGAAGGAGACACTCAGACACATATGTATTATGAAACTCACAGTATTATATACTGTCAAACTGACATAATAATTTTTGGCAGCAAGAATGAGGCCAATAAATAGGAAAGAGTTTATTGGAAGAAGTTGTACTAAATTAGGTAGGAGCTGACAAATGGCTAGAATGAGTAGTACAAATACAGAGAAAGGGACAAAACATAGCATTATTTATATTGATAAGAACTTTTCTTTTCGTAATGTATTTTTGTCTGAATTTCCCTTCCAGACCACAAAGTTTTCTTCTAGACAAATAGAGAAGACATGCACCCAGTATTCTCTTTTCCGAACAGATTTTCTTCCTTTCTCTTCCTTCTTTAGTCTCTCAGATAACCCGAAAGAATTTACTCCTTTGTACATTTTTTTCTTTTAACAGTTCTTAAAACATAATATCTATTAATGTATTCCATTAGTTTTCACAACTGTGAGTTTAGAGTCCATTGCCATAAAATGAAGCAAATTATGTATATTTCATCCTAAAAAGTAGAAATGGTTATTTATCTTTTTTGTGGTTATTTCTCTTTTCATATATTTTAGTCCCTGATCAATTTAAATTTGTTCATCTGTAAAAATAATACAATTGGGTGAATTAATTATTGGCCACTGGAATCTTCTTTGTTAGGAAAATGTTTTGTATATAGTAATGGACTCATGGATCATCTATGTGTCTGTGAAGAGGAAGCCAACAAAGTATGGTATAAGAAGCCAGGAAATTTCCGAGGAACATTGGTAAGAAGATTATATTACTTAGACTCTCAGTATATTTTCTATTTTTATATGTAATCTTATATATGAAAGATTTTCTAATTGCAATAGAGTAAAAAAAATCAGAGCAGGAAAAGAAAAGTACTACTTTTCTTTTTAACTTTTTGTTAACTTTCTTTTCATTGGTTCATGTTTTTCATGTAAAAAAGGAGGGAATAACTTTTTTTAATCTAAACTTTTTTTCTGAGATAATTGTAGATTACATGTAATTTTAAGAAAAATACACAGTTTCATGTAGGCTTTTCCCAGTTTATCCCAGTGACAACATCTTACAAAACTGATACAATTAAAATTAAGAATAATTCCATTACCACAAGGATCCTTCCTGTTTTCCTTATAGAGCCATACCCTTTTCCCTTGTGCTCTCACCCACTCCTTAACCCTTGGCAACTACTGATCTGTTCTCCATTTATATAATTTTGTCATTTAAAAAATGTTATATGAACGGAATCTGAACATATATAGCCTTTTGGGGTTGTCATTCTTTACTTAGCATAATTATCTGGTGATTCATCCAGGTTGCATGAATATCCATGATTTGTTCTTTTTTTATTGCTCATGGTATGGTTTCTTTCATGTTATGGTTGTACCACAGTTTGTTTTTAGGATTCTTTCCAGTTTGGGGTTATGAATGAAGCTGCTATAAACTTTCACTTATAGTTTTTTGTGTGAAAGTAAGTCTTCATTCCTCTGGTAAAAATGCCTTAGGAGTACAGTTGCTGAGTCATATGATCATTGCATGTTTATAGCTTAAGAAACTGCCAACCTGTCTTTTAGACTGGCTCTACCATTTTACATTCCCATTAGCAAAATATTAGTAACTCAGTTTCTCCACATCTTTACTAACATTTGGTGGTGTCACTGTTTTTATTGTGACAATTATAATGTGTAGAGATATCTCATGGTTTTAATTTGCATTTCCTGGTGGCTAATGATGTTACACATCTTTTCATATGCTTATTTGCTATCAGTATATCCTCTTCAGTGAAATGGCTGTTCATGTCTTTTGACCAGTTTTTTGTTTGTTTGTTTTTATTTTTGCTTTTGTTTTTTCGAGACAGGGTCTTGCTCTGTTGCTGGGGCTAGAGTGCAGTGGTATCATTGTAGCTCACTGCAGCCTCAAACTCCTAGGCTCAAGCCATCCTCCTACCTTGGCTTCTCAAAGTGCTGGGATTACAGGCGTGAGCCATCATGCCTGGACTTCTTTGCTCATTTTCTAATTAAATGTTTTAAATTTTTGCTGTTGAGTTTTTAGAGTTCTTTATATATTTCAGATACTATTGGTTTGTTGAATATGTGGTTTGCAAATTTTTTTCCCTGCTCTCTATCTTGTCTTTTCATCCTTTAGTGTTCTTTTATGGGGTAGAAGTTTTTAATTTTGATGAAATGCAGTTATCAGTTTCCTTTTGTAGATCATGCCTTTGTTATCCAGTCTAAAAACTCTTAGACCCTAAAGATTTTTTTCCTGAAAGTTTTATGTTACATTTAAGTCTTTGATCCATTTTGAGTTATTTTTATATAAGGCATGAGACTGAGTCTAAGATAGGTCTGTCATTGTTGCTGCCTGTGGATGTCCACTTGGATTTGTTGAAGAGGCTACCTTTCCTCCATTAAGTTGCTTTTTGCATTTTTGTCAAAAATTAGTTGGACATTTTGGGTGAATCTATTTCAGGGTTCTCTATTTGGTTTCATTTATCTTTTGTCTGTTGCTTGATTGATACCGCACAGTCTTAATTACTGTAAGTAATTAATTACTTAATTCTTAAAATCAGGTAGACTAATTTTCCCATTTTATTCTTATATTTCTTTTTCAAAGTTGTTTTAACTATTCTCAGAGTTCCTTTGTCTTTCCAGACAAATTTTAGAATAATCTTCATATCTACAAAAAAATATTGCTATGTTTTGTATAGGAATTACATTAAACCTGTATATTAATTTGGGAAAAATGACATCTTTGCTGTAAGTTTTGAGTCTTCCAGTCCACTTTTAATCTGTCTGTATCATTATAATTGAAGCAAATTTCTTATAGGCAGCATATAATTTAAATCTAGTCTATCAGTTTTCATCTTTTGATATACTTATTAGATTTACTATATTAATGCAGTAATAGATATGTTAGGTTTTAAACCTACCATTTTACTTTTTATTTTCTCATTATTCTGTTTTCTACTTCTGGTTTATTTTTCCTGCCTTCCTCTGTGTTATTTGAACAATTTTTAGAATTCCATTTTGATCTGCAGTGTTTTTTTGTGTATATTTCTTATGAGGCTGAGGCTTTCTAATTTTTCACTTCTTTCAAGCATGCTTGTAAATGATTATTCAATGATTTTTACATTGGTTGCTTTAAAATCTTTGTCAGATAATTCTATCATCTCTTATCTCAGCAGTAGCATCTATTTATTTTCTATCTTCATTCAGTTTGACATTTTCTGGTTCTTAGAATGAGTGATTTTCAGTTGAACTTCAGATATTTTAAGGATTCTTTCATTAACTTTTTAACCTCACTTAACCATTCTATTTTAACTGGCTTTTTCTGACACTGCTACCACAGGAAGAGGGATGCTTCCTTGTGACTGCTGGATAGAGCTAGAAGTCCAGGTTTCCTAGTCAGCCTCCATTGACACACAATGTGAGGGAAGACCTCTTTTACTGAGGAGCAGGGATGAGAGTTCTGGCTCTGCACATGGTTTCTACTGACCATGTAGTGGGGTGGCTTCCTTACTGTTGAGTGATGTCAAAAGTCCTGACTCTTCAGTACTATTCCTCTAACACCACCCTTACCAGGAGTAGGGTGGGGGGACTAATTGCTGACCTGATAGGGATAAATGTCTTGGTTCTCTACTGACCTTCTGTGATACTACCCCAACAAAGGTATCATAGTGCCTCATTACAGCCTTACAAGGGTAGCAGTCTAGACTACCTACTTGACCTTTGCTGGTATGCGTCTGGGTGGTGCTGTGGGTTTTTCTTTAGTATTTGGTTAGAGTAGAGTGGTTGTTGTCTAAAAGTTTTCTGTCTACATGAGGTTCCCCTTTCCTGGGAAAACATGCAGTTATTTGTGATTGGTTTCTTTTACTTAGCACATTGTTTTAAGATTCATCCATGTTGTAGCATGTATCAGGTTTTCTTTTGCCAAGTAATATTCCATTATATAAATATATCATATTCATTCATCAGTTGATAGACATCTGGGTTATTTCTATATTTTGGAATAATTAATGCTGCTATGAACATTTAAGCTTTTGTGTGAACATGTGTTTTAATTTTCTTGGATATAATTTTGTGTGAACATGTGTTTTAATTTCTCTTGGATATATACCTGGAGTTTGAATGACTAGGTCATATGGTAACTATGTTTAATCTTTTGAGAAATTGCCAGACTGTTTACCAAAGTGGCAACACCATTTTACATTTCCACCAACAATATGTAAAGGTTCCGGTTTCTCCACAATCTCACCAGTATTTGTTATTGTTAGCTTATCTAATGGGTATGAAGTGATATCTCATTGTGGTTTTGCTTTGCATTTCCATAATTATCAGTGATGTTGAACATTTTTTCCTGTGCTTATTGGCTATTTGTATGTCTTTGGAGAAATATCTATTCAATCCTTTGTCAATTTTTAATATTTTTGTCTTTTTATTATTAAATTGTAAGAGTTTGTCTATTAATAGAAGACTTCTCTTCAGTTGCTTTTGGTTCCTTTCTAAAGATTTCAGATAGTGGGCTTTAATAATATTTTCTCTGATTTCATAGTTGATCAGGAGAGTTTAACCAATTCTCTGCCATTGCTCTACTTCCTTTTTAATAATAGTATTTCAAATGTTTTGTTTCTCAGCCCGAAGTAGAACAATCCAGAGCTAAGTAATAAAGACTTTATTCTGTAAGAAGTTAATATTATCCAGAAATGTATTATTTTATTTGTGTTAAAATTCCCTTTTTTAAAAGAATGGACATACATAAATCCAAGAAGCTCATTTTTTAGAAATAAATGCTTAAAAGTATAAAATTACCAATCAGTTATCACTATAAATGTTTGTGTATCAGGTTTAGGGATATATTTTGATTATTTTTTAAATTACAATTTTAGGATGCCTTTTTAAAAATTGTTCGAAATGAGGGCATTAAATCCCTGTGGAGTGGTCTTCCTCCTACCCTGTAAGTTGAAATTTAATATTTCTCCTATTAAAAGATGTTTGTTGTTTTATCTCATAATCAGCATGGTTTGACAAAGTCTTGCATTTTTAATATTAGAACTCCTTCATTTTCTGAAGCATTGTTTTGTGAATCTCACAACCACCCACCATTTGATGATGTGATAGAAGGAGTCAGAGGACCTAAAGAGGTTATATACTCATAGATATGGTTTATTACAGCAAAAGGATATAAAGCCCAATGGTAAGGTAAAAAGACACACCGGGAGTTGACCAGACATAGGTTTCCAAAGTTTTCCCCTCATGGTATCACATAGGACCTGCTTTATTCTGCTGGCAATGAACTGCAGAGTGTGCCAAGTGTTTCTGCCATGGGAAATGCTTTGAAACTCAAAGGAGTTTCCAAGTGTAGGACTTTTTTATTGGGCATTCATTGTTATATAAATACATTCTGTTTTTGAGACCAGCTATGATTGACAAAATTTTAGACCCCATAGGAGAGCAGATATTTACCATAAATCACATTGCTCGAACAAATCAATGTAGAGCAGTTGATTTGGTGCTTCAGACATACAAAAAAACCTTATCATAGGGAACATTACAAGAGCTAAATTCCCATGAATTGTCCAAAGGTCAGGTGTGCAAACAGGCCCTTCTGGTGATTTGATGAGTTGAGCAACCAAGCCAGCTGTGTTAAGTCTTTGCTACACAAGCATATAGTAATTTTTTTCATTTTCATAGATTAAATATTTGATGTTTATTTGACTTTTTATTTTACTAAAACAGTAAGATATATTGTAATATGTATACTTTCCCTTCTCCAGATAATTTTAATTTTCTATTAACTAGTGATTTTATGAATTAATATGATAAACTGTAAAGGTCATATGTAAAACTCTTAAATATTAATTTCTAATAATAATTTGTTTTTCTTAGCCTCATTTGTTTCTAAGAACTTATCCTTTTTATAGTAGGCAATAAAAAGGTATAAAATAGGCAATTGGAGGAAATTCATCAATTTGGGGGCAAATATTTTAAACATTGGCTACAATTATAAAGTTAGTATTAGGTCCAAGACTACCAATCAGTCCTGCTCCTAAAATGTCCACATCAAACTTCATTATATAGAACATTAGGCATTCTAAAGAATGGTCTTTGAATGTCCTATAGTTAGGGCGTAAACAGACTACTTTCTTATTGCATTAATATTTATGACATGACAGTGCCTACAACTTTTAATTTAATTAATAATCCTTTTGATACTTTCCTTTAAAAGAATATGTCATTAGAATTCTTTCGAAACTAGTGTATATAACTCTGGTGATGTTATTTGTATTTCCAGTTATAAGCAGGTGTGCTATGTGAGCAATAGGGCCACACAGTTCAATAATGTTTTATAGTTGTTCGTGTACTCTTTATTTAAGTGATTCTCATGTTGTGGTAAATATAATTAGGAAAGAAGATCTGGGAGACCAGAAACAGGACAAGTCAAGGAGATGGAGAAGTGTCCTACTTTGTCTTTTTCTATTTATTTCCTGAGCATGTGATTTTTATGTGATCTAAGTTTGATGTTATATAGCTTTTATTTAATGCTATATACTGTAACTGTTTTCACAACCAGAATGTAAACTTTTGGAGGACGATGCCTATTTTATATCTTTTTATTGTCTACTAAGTTAAGCACTAATTAATTTTCAAATAAGAGAAAAATTGATCTCATAGGCTGATTTGTTGTGGTTTTTAACTTATATAAAATATAAGGTTTTTTAAACTTATATTTGAATTTAATTTGCTTATGTTTGAGACCTTTTGATAATTTTGAACACATTTTTTTTGTATGTGTTTCTGACCAGAGTGATGGCAGTTCCTGCCACAGTTATTTATTTTACTTGCTATGATCAATTAACTGCTCTTCTGAGATCTAAATTAGGAGAAAATGAAACCCGCATACCAATTGTTGCTGGAATTGTAGCCAGATGTAAGTAATAAATCTTTATTTTCATTTTGATTTAGTTTAGAGCTTCTGTTTAAATTTGTATAATGTATGCAGTATTGGTAAGATATATTTTGCATTATAGTTTACTATATGTACTAATATGTTAATATCTATACTCCAGAAGTCACATGGTATTGTGATTGCCATCAGAAGGAGATGGGACCAGCCTATCTTGGTCAAATCTTGGACAGAGTTTTTAGAATGATTCACTTGGACTTCCAAGGTGTCATTTGGGATCATACATGGTTCAGGCCAAAGTCCTGAATCATTTTACTTATGAGCAGGATTTAGAGTATTATCAGAAGTAAATTTGCCTCTATGCAGAAGAATGTTTTTCTTGGTGAATAGGAATGAGGTTTATTAGAGCAGTAACTGGAATGAGTTTTTGTATAGTTCTAATTTATTATAACGTTTCTGGAACTGCTCTTGAAAGAGTTGAAACCAGAAAAAATAGGATATATGAAAATAGATTTTTAAGAAATACCATTATGAAGGGAAAAAAATCTGTGCAAATATGTTGACATCATTAAATATTTGATTTTAAGGTTTTCAGACATTTTAGAATAAAAGTTTAAAAATTCATAAAGTACATGTAATATTAATTTTTGCATCTGTGCTTACATAGTTCATGACTTTGTTTTTGTTGTATTTGCTTATTTGTATTAGTTGGTGCAGTTACTGTGATAAGTCCATTAGAATTGATTAGAACCAAGATGCAATCTAAGAAATTTTCTTACAAGGAACTGCATCAGTTTGTCAGCAAGAAAGTGTCTGAAGATGGTTGGATTTCCCTTTGGAGGGGCTGGGCTCCTACTGTTCTAAGAGATGTACCTTTCTCAGGTAGGATTTAGCCTATTAGTATCAACTAAATTTTAGGTAGCTTTATATTATTCATATATTAATTTAACTAGATTTTAAACTCTTTACAGTTAAAAGATGTAAGTTATCTTCTGTAGTGTTCATAAACTTCTAGTACAAGAGTTATTGAGTTCTGAGATCTTTACAAGCCTTTATTGAATGAATAGTTTTTATTAATACTTCAGACCCAGTTTTCTTTTTTCCATGTGTTTTAATTTTCTTTTAAACATTGATTGATGGGTATTCATATTCAGAGAATGCAAACTATCTTTAACATTATTCTAAATAAGTCATTTAACATTCTAAATAATTGTAAGTAAACTATTTCAAATAAAAATCTTATAAAATCCATTTAAGACCACTTTTGAATTATATGGACTCTTGCTTTTTCAATTATTAAAAACCATTTGAAAGACTTATAAATCAAGTAGGTGATTGTCCTTATCTTTGAATTATAAAAAGAGAGAAAACCATGAAAAGTGCAAATCTAATAATAATTTGCAAAATGTGTATGCTTTAGTGATATTTCTCTTGTGGATCATAGAAATTTCCATTTAAGACCTGAAAGAAATACTTAATGAGAACCCTTGTATTAATGTTCCTGTTTATTTTTTTTACTTTTCTTAATCTTTTTTTTGTGCTTTATTATCCATGTCTCTATGCATCTTTCCCTTTCCATAGTACTTTTTGCCAACCTTTTGTGTTCATTTATGCTGTTTAGAAAGATTGATTTATAGGTATACCCCACCTTCAACTTTTGGTAGCTATTTTAAAAGTTCTATTTTAAAAAAATACATGTGTTCTAAATCTTTGTAGCTGGTGCAATTGCAGTTGATTTTCATCTATTATATCCAGCTACCTTTTAAAATTCTGTTCTAATTTTAATTTTGTTTTTGGTTTTGTATATATACAATAATATGTAAATTATAACTATTTTGTGTCACCATTTTTAACCATCATACCTTTTCTTTGTGTCTTGCTGCTGAATACAGTTTTGAATATTAGTTACAATAGTTAGCATCTCTATCGTTTTCCTCATTTAAAAGGAAATAATTCTGTTGTTTCACCATTATTTATGATGCATGTTCTTTATCTTTTTTTTTTTTTTGTAAATGAGTCCTATTGTATTTGGTTAATATGCCATCAGATTAAAAACTCAGGTTCTCTCTAGGATATTTTTAGAGGATATTATTTATGCTGATAATTTTTTTTAATTTTAATTTTATTTTAGCATATTATGGGGGTACAAGTGTTAAGGTTACTTATATTGCCCATGCCCCCCCCCTCGAGTAAGAGCTTCAAGCATGTCCATCCCCCAAACGTTGCACATCTTACTCATTCTGGTTGTATATACCTGTCCCTTCCTCCCCCCTCCCACCCTCCCGACACCCAATAAATGTTACTCCTATATATACACTTAGGTGTTGATCCGTTAATACCAATTTGCTGGTGAGTACATGTGGTGCTGGTTTTTCCATTCTTGAGATACTTCACTTAGTAGAATGGGTTCCAGCTGTATCCAGGAATATACAAGAGGTGCTATATCACCGTTGTTTCTTAAAGCTGAGTAGTACTCCATGGTATACATATACCACATTTTATTAATCCACTTATGAATTGATGGGCACTTGGGTTGTTTCCATAGCTTTGCAATTGTGAATTGTGCTGCTGTAAACATTTGAGTGCAGGTGTCTTTTTCATAAAGTGACTTTTGATCTTTTGGGTAGATGCTCAGTAGTGGAATTGTTGGATCAAATGGTAGATCTACTTGTATCACTTTGAGAGGTATCTCCATATTGCTTTCCGCAGAGGTCGAACAGGTTTGCAGTCCCACCAGCAGTGTAGGAGTGTTCCTCTCTGTCCACATCCATGCCAGCATTTGTTGTTTGGGGACTTTTTGATAAAGGCCATTCTCACTGGAGTTAAGTGATATCTCATTGTGGTTTTGATTTGCATTTCCCTGATGATTAGAGATGTTGAACATTTTTCATATGTTTGTTGGCCATTATTCTGTCTTCTTTTGAGAAGTTTCTATTCATGTCCTTTGCCCATTTTTTGATAGGGTTGTTTGATTTTTTTCTTGCTGATTTTCCTGAGTTCTAAATAGATTCTAGTTATCAGCCCCTTATCAGATGTGTAGGATGCAAAAATTTTCTCCCATTCTGTGGGTTGTCTGTTTGCTCTCTTGACAGTTTCTTTGGCTGTGCAGAGGCTTTTTAATATGATCAGATCCCATTTGTTTATTTTTGTTGCTGTTGTGATTGCCTTTGGGGTCTTCTTCATAAATTCTTTGCCTAGGCCAATGACCTTGCAGGTTAGATGTGTTTCCTGAAGGCAGTAGATACTTGGCTTGTGTTTTTTTATTCATTCAGCAAGCCTATGTCTCTTGAGTGGGGAGTTCAAGCCATTCACATTTATTGAGATAACTGATAGATGAGGAAGATTTCAGTTCATTATGTTGGGTTGAACTTTGTTGCTTTGTTTTCTCTCTTGAGCCATTATAGTGTCTGGGCTTTGATCTTTAGCTTTGAGTAGATTTACATTCCTGAGTGTTTATTGTGCTTATCTGTGAGTAACACTGTTTTGAGTACTTCTTGAAGGGCTGGTCTTGTTTTGGTGAATTCCCTCAGTCTTTGCTTATCTGAGAATGTCTTGATTTCTCCTTCATATACAAAACTTAGTTTTGCAGGGAATAAGATTCTAGGCTGGGCATTGTTCTGTTGTGAGAATGAGGGCCTAGTCTCTCCTTGCTTGTAAAGTTTCAGTAGAGAAGTCTGGTGTTATTCGAATTGGCTTTCCCTTGTATGTTACTTGCTTCTTTCGTCTTACAGCTCTTAGAAGGGCCTCTTTAGTTGATACTTTGGTCAGTCTGATGACTGCATGTCGTGCCGTCTTCCTGTTTGCATTGAATCTCCCAGGGGTCCTCTGAGCTTCTTAAACTTGTATATCGAGATTTTGAGCAAGGCCTGGGAAATTTTCCTCTATTATATCTTCAAATAGCTTGTCCAACCTTTGAGTGTTGTCTTCTTCCCCTTCTGGCAACCCTATGACCCTCACATTAGGTTTCTTCACATAACCCCATATCTCTTATAGGCTTTGCTCTTTTCTCTTGTTTCTCTGCCCTATCTCTGTGACTGATTTATTTAATTGGAGGGTGTTATCTTCAAGCTCTGAGATTCTTTCTTCTGTTTGATCTACCCTGTTCTTGAGACTTTCCACTGAATTTTGTAGTTCCCTGAATTGATTCTTCATTTCCAGGAGTTTGGTTAAACTCTACTTCATTGTATCGATTTCTTTAGTGAACTTTTGTTCCAGGTCCTGGAGGCTTTTTGTGGTTTCTTTGTGTTGGTTATTGAGTTGTTTTTGCAGGTCGTTGAATTTTCTTATGATCCACATTCGGAATTCCTCTTCTGTCATTTTGGTTGCCTGATTTTGGTTGGTGTCCATTTCTAAGGGTCTGGTGCTCCTCTTTGGGGGTGTGGTTTCCATTTCGTTCTTCATATTTCCGGAGTTTCTTCTCTGATTTCTTCCCATGTCGATCAGTTGTTGCTTCTTTCCTTTCCATGTTCTTTATCAAGTTAAAGAAGTTTCCTTTTATCCCTAGGTTTCCAAGAAATTTATTTGTTCATTTTAAATAAGAGTGTTGAATTTTATGAAATGCTTTTTCATTATCATTAGATGATTCTATGGTTTAATGAACATGGTATATGACATTTAAAATTTTTATTATATTAAATACCTTTTCATTTCTGAGGTAACCCACCTTAGTCATAGTGTACAATCTTTTATGAAGTACCTATGGCTTCCCTTTGCTTATGATTTTAATTTTTTAGGAATTTTATACCGATGTTCATTAATAGATTGACCTTTACTTTTTTCCTTTCTCCTACTGTCCTTATCAGATTTTGGAATTACAGCGCACTTTACTGATGCTTTTTTTATTTGTTTGTTTATAAGACTGCTAGAATATTACTGAGAATTTCACTTTTTTTTTTTTAAAGAAATTCCACCTAGTGGGTGTCTAAGCAGAAAGCAAGATGTGTCAAAGTTAGGATTTTTCTGTTTCTGTAATATATAACCTCATAAATCTTTAAAGTCCACATTTTATTTCTAAATATGTGTTCATTTCATTCTCTGTTTTTATAGCAATGTACTGGTATAACTATGAAATTTTAAAGAAGTGGTTTTGTGAGAGATCTGGTTTATATGAACCAACATTTATGATCAACTTTACTTCAGGGGCATTGTCTGGTTCTGTAAGTTTATTTTTTTGTTGTTGCTAATATTCCAGAAAAATAATAATTTTCTTACTAAAATAGAAGAGAATATTGTATAGCATTTCACGTATATTGAGATAGCACTTTTGGGCTACACTACTTTAAAAATTTTCTAAGTATTTATCTTCTTTACTATCCTATCTGAAGGAAATTATTAGCCATTAAAATAGTTAAATATACTTTGTGTTTATGTTTTCACATTACAAATACATTGTATCTTTCTGAGAAACTTATGGATTTGTTAGATCATTACAACTATGATAATACTTTAAATAGTGCTTTTTAAAATATTCACAGAATATTTTACAATACATTAGTTCAATAAATGCTAGTTGATCTGATTAGGTAATAATTCATGGAATGTCCTCTCAAATGTATAATTGAATAAAAACAGTTTCATCCTCTGCTGCTAATTTCTTTTTTTTGGAAACATTTTGGCCTAGTAAATACTTTTAAAAAGAAATTGAACAAAAATTACAGTCACAAGGGAGGAATCTGAAATGACCTTTTTGGGTAGTAGAGAGTTCATCTTTTTCCAACCCTACATATCATGGAAAGTCATATAATCATGTAGTGGACTTTATGCAGATTGATATCACCATGACCTTGGCCATAAGCAGTTTTCTTACACCCACATACTTTAAAAGTCAATTTTTGATAAGTTACAGTGAGACACTAACATATTGGAACCACATAAAAACAACCCCCACAATATGTTGAAAAAAAAAAATAAAAAGAGTGAAGGGGCAGGGTGAAATGATAGAGACCTGCAGAAAAATATTGGAATAATAGATCAGAAAACCTAGGCTAAGGAATCGACTGCAATTGATTTAAAAACTCAAATATGAATATTCCCAGGTTTAAGATCTATCAGGATTAATCCTAGTGGATTATAAACCTATTGAAGCAGTTGGTATTGTTGAATTGTGGCTTCAGGAGGTTGTACCATTTTTTAATATGAAGGAAAGTTCTCAATTTTGCTATTTCTACTTAACATAGAAAA
Source organism: Microcebus murinus (assembly GCF_040939455.1). Classification (NCBI taxonomy): domain Eukaryota; kingdom Metazoa; phylum Chordata; class Mammalia; order Primates; family Cheirogaleidae; genus Microcebus; species Microcebus murinus. The sequence goes on from NC_134112.1 coordinate 50,488,127, forward strand.
TTTATTTTCTTTAATGATTTTTTTAAAGATCTAGAAAATGTTGCTGCCTTTGACAATTTTCAAATAAAGATTTGTCTCAGCAATAGAAAAAGCACTGAATGTGACAGTGTCCAGGCATTTAGTTGGAAAACAGAACAGCCTAAACAACCTCATTTTAGAAAGCATCAAAGATGCCTGTATAACACTGTAGCTACTACAATAGTTGATTTTGTCTTACCTGAGATCTTTGAAGATCTTTTCAAGAACTTAAAGCAACAAATTGTTGTGGTGAAATAAAATATAAATTATTTTAAGGGGCATTTATGAAAATATTGGCCAAATACAAGTTGGGAAGCAAAAAAGTAGAGACAAGATTTTACCTTGCATAGGTGTTGTATCAAATATTGTAAGAACATTATTAAAGGAATTTAATTACTGTTTTAAAAAAAAAATAACAAACCTCCCTTAAGGCATTAAGTCATTTTGAGTAAAGGTTGTTTTTTTTTTTTTTTTGAGACAGAGTCTCACTCTGTTGCCCAGCAAGAGTGCTGTGGGGTCAGCCTAGCTCACAGCAACCTCAAACTCCTGGGCTCAAGTGATCCTTCTGCCTCAGCCTCCTGAGTAGCTGCCGGCATGTACCACCATGCCCAGCTAATTTTTTCTATTTTTAGTAGAGATGGGTTCTCAATCTTGCTCAGGCTGATTTCAAATTCCTGACCCCAAGTGATCCGCCCACCTTGGCCTCCCAGAGTGCTAGGATTACAGGCGTGAGCCACTGCACCCGGCAGAGAAAAGGTTTTAAAGATGTGATTTGTGTGTAGTTTTTATCATTCATAGGAAAAAATGTCATTCGTGAATCATTGCAACTATATTTAATATACAAATATATTTTTACAAGTTATATAGAACTAAAAGTTCAAAATCTATTTTCTTTATTTAAGTTTTATTTTTAAAACATTTGCTGGAAAATTTAAATGCCTACTAGATACTTGAGAATTTCTACTTTGACATATGTATTATACCTTCATGTGAAATAAAGGAACAGTGGAACACACAGGAATATCAGAAGTTGTGAATATTCGTATTGGAGTCACAGAGGTCTAGTTGGATTTCTAGATCTGCCATTAGTTAGCTGTATGACCTCAGGAATGTAAGGGAACTTTGCTGAGAAACTTTTGTGAGAAATACATATGCCATATATCTAACTTCTTTAATAAAAATGTTTTCTTTAAATATATATGATTTTATTTTAAACTGCAATATAGTTGTGATTTGCATTAATATCCTTATTAAATACTATGCTAATTAGAAGAATATAAAAAGAAGAATGTAAAAATATTTTAGGAAAAATTAAAAGATTGATTTAAATTAATTTTACTTTCTAATAGTTTGCAGCCGTTGTAACTTTACCATTTGATGTAGTAAAAACACAAAAGCAGACACAACTTTGGACCTATGCAAGTCATAAAAGTAAGTTTAATTAATGTAAAACATTTTTAAGATGCAGTTTTTGTTTTTCTTTCCAGATATTAAGTTAGGAATATCTAAAATAAGGAAAAATTTTAATTTAAGAAATCTTAAAGTCTAATGTTTCTTAACTGCTATCAGTTAAGTCTCATATATGCTATAAAGAAGAATAATCTTTGTCATTCAGAAGCTAAGTTGTTTATTGATAATTTTTCCTATGGTTTGTTTTCACATCTATTTCAAATTTTCATTTTTATTCTCCTTGTAAGTATTCTTTCAGATATACCAAGAAAAATCTGGACAAATCAAGATAAAGGATAGGAAATTACTGGGAAACTTTTTTCTCTTGATGTATTTTCCGTTAATATATGCATATTCTCATTTTGTTTGTTTTTTAGCGTCTTGGTGTGTATTTTCTACCAATTATCTATTTTTTTCCTACCTATTATCTATTTTTTCCTACCTATTATCTAACTATTTTTACTTCTTAGTAAATTATGATTTCTTCTAGAACAAAAGTGTAATCTTATTTACTTCTACTAGATCCCATCTGTCATTTATTCTCTTTATGAAGTGTAGCAAACCCATGGGAAATTATCTGTTGCAATATTGTGTTAAGTAAGCCTATTATAATGTAAATATATTGTTTTAGCCTATGACAATATTTTGCATAAAAAGTAAAAGAGGTATTATAATGTTGAAAGAAACACTGATTACAAACCTCTATAAATGAATCTGATGGATATCGATGACAACCCTGTTTTTGACCTACCAAATACCTAGTCCCTTCTAATATTAGAAGCTAAGGAAATCTGGGAGGTAATCAAAGTATTGTATCAGGGTTCTCCCACTTCCGTTTTAGGTATGAGCCGTGTAGCTGCTTAAGTTCTATCTGTCCTCCTTTGATAGTTTAAAATTATTTTGTTTCATTCTTGCTTCCTTCTATCAAAATTTCTATTTCTTCGGTTAATGGAAATATTTAATATAGTAGGGATATTCTGTTTGGTGTAATTTATCATACATGATTAATGACTATGGCATTGAGGTGATTGTGGTGGTGGTCATGGTGGTGATGAGGGAAAAGATGGGAATCTCTACAAGGTAGATTCTGATGGACACTAAAGTTTGAGAGCCACTTACATTGGTAAATAATCTTTGGAGTCACCTAGGTCCTTATTCAGTATTATCTAAAGCTGAGCATCACCCTGAATAGACTCTCATTTAATGGATCTAAGGTGGGGCTCTAGCTTGTGTATTTTGAAAATGATCCCTATGTGATTGTGATGTACATCTTCATAGAGACTGGCACCAGCAAGCCAACTATCTTCTTTTTTTTTTTTTCAGGATAGCATATGTTTTTATCAGAGCATTTTCACTGCACAATAGGAAAAAAAGAAACTGGCCCTGCTCCAAAAGGGTCTTATATTTCACTATTTCATCATCAACTATTTTCTTTATTAGATTTCAACCTTACCTATCACTGTTTTTCCCTCAAGTGTTTCTTCATTTAAACTTCGAAGGAGAAACCTTAAATAAGACTTGGGTTTTAATTTTCCATGATCGCTTTTTCCTGTTACTTAGCTTCAGCAATGGACCAGTTGTTTAAAGGTTTGGCCAAATATATTTCTACTGCAAACTGCACTTCTAATTTGAGTGATAAACAGCCCCTACTCACTTTCATTATTTGTATTATACATTGTTTATCCCCACCAAAGAAGTAACTCAGCTCTGTTTAGGAGTGGCTTCCTCCATTCCATAGCTCAGCTATACCAAATTCTTTATCTCTAAGCAAAAGAAAATCTCTTCAAAAGAAAATATGAAGTGTTGCACATACAATGGCCAATTGCTTGTAAGAATGATTTATTAGCCCATTTAGACCACTTCTCCCATTCTTTGTCCATTAGTCAATTATTGATTGAGTGCCCACTGTGTGTCAGACACTATAGTGGTGTATACAGATAAATGAGACAATATTTGAATCGTTAAAAAGCTTATAACCTATTGGAGGAGAGGCTGCATTCAGAAGCACATTAGGATGTATTAATAGTAAGTGTGGGCTCCTGTAATAGAGGTAACTTTTACCTAATTTATAAGTGTATAACTTATGTTTAATTTTTTTTTTTAAGACAAAGTCTCTGTTGCATGGGCTAGAGTGCAGTGGCATCATCAGAGGTCACTGCAACCTCAAACTCCTGGGCTAAAGTAATCCTCCTGCCTCAGCCTCCCCAGTAGCTGGGACTACAGGCTCACACCACCAGCTAAATTTCCTATTTTTTTGTAGAGACGGGGGTCTCACCCTTGCTCAGGCTGGTCTCGAACTCCTGGCATCAAGCAGTCCTCTGACCTACGTCTCCCAAAGTGCTAGGATTACAGGTGTGAGCCACAGCACCCAGCCTACATTTAATTTTTAAAAATTCAATCTCTGGTTTCAGCTTTTTAAACATGACCCAAATCTACTTGTAATAAATAAAACATATTTATTACTAAATATTTTAATTTAAATATTAAGATAAATTAATGTTAATATTTGGAATAATAGTTTAAAAACAGAAATAAGAGAATCATTACAAAATGGTTATACTTGGCAAATAAACTTATTAAAAATGTTTAATCTCAGTAATAATAAGGAACACAAGTGAGAGGACATTTTATATAAATTAGATTGTTGAGGATGATATGGAGTACTAGAAACTTCATGCCATGATGGTGACAGTATAAATTCAGAACAGCTGTTTTGGAAAAGATTCTGGAAATATCAAGAAATTCCCTTTGAATTTTCAATTACACTCCTAGATAAAAGCCCTAGAGAAACTTTTGCACATGTACAAGGATATTCATTGCAAGCTTCTTAACAAGAGCAAAAAGTTAGAAACCACCTAAATGTCCTTTGGCAGGAAAATGAAGAAATCATGTTAATCCATATAATATAATACCGTATGTATAGCTACATTTATCAACATAGATAATCTTAAAAGCACATTGTAGGAATAAATGTGCAGTGTGATATCATTTGTATAAAATATAAAAGCAGGACAAACAAGAGAATATACATTGTTTAGAGACATGTTCAGATGTAAAAATTTAAACAAATCCATAAAGAAGATAAAAAAAAGACAAGAGAGTGGTTACCTTGGAGGAGAGAGGAAGAATAAGATTGGGGAGGAATATATATGAGGTTTCAATTATATCTGAAAGATACAGTTGTACAATTTCATAAATTTGGATGGTCAGTAAATAAACATTTATTTTCTATGCTTTTCTGTATACTTGAAATATTTAATAATAAAAGTATTCCTTTACAATGTAAGAAATTGCTTATTACCTGTAGGAATAGCTCTTGAATATTGGAAATTTAGTCAGGAGATACTTTTGAGGTTCCACTAGAGCTCAGCATGGCTTACTGTCAGGTTGATAACTCTCTTTGTCATTCTCTTTCACATTAATTTCACCTTAATATTAGAGTTTGGGGCTTGAATTCCACAAGATTAGCAATACCTGGCTAGTTAATCTCCTTTCTTTCATCAATTTCCTCTAAAATTTAAATGAAATAAGTTAAATAGGAAATAAAGTTGCCAATTTATAGTATAAGGTTCTTGTCATTAACTTTCTTTAGAAAGTTAAATTTCATTCATAAACACCTTGTAATGAGGGTTATGTTGCTATAGTTATTATGCTCATGCTTGTACTATTTATGTTGATAGTATAGCCTCTTAAATAAATCATAAGGCTGCCTTCATAGAGATTCTGATATATAAATGAAATGTTGAGATAATGAGTCCCACTCCATTAAGTGGCAAAATTCTAAAAAGTCATTTTTGAAGGGTATTTTTTAATAATCTTTCCCTTTTTATCCCAGGCTTGCTTAATAGTTCATAGTTGAATCTTAATTGGCTCAGGGTTGTCATCAATGTAATCACTGATTTTTGTAGAGTAGCAGCTCTCAGAAGCTAGAGAGGGCAGTATAAGAATTGTTTGCCCATCTGGCTGCTCTCAAACCGAGACTGCGAAATCTTCCTATTAGGTGTCACATTGTTTACATGGTAATAGGCCTGCTTCTTCGACCTTTTTTTGCAACAGTCCCTAACCTTTTTGGCACCAGGGACCGATTTCATGGAAGACAATTTTTCCATGGATGGGGGGGGGAGCTCTGCAGCCTGGAGGTTGGGGATCACAGACTTAGTGCATCTAATAGTCTGTGGGCTAAAACCAGCTGCTTAGAATCAATGTATAAAATTAATCAAACCTTGTGTAAAAACTGTTTATTCATGGTTCTATGTTTGAACTTCTGTGATATCTAATTTTGCTAAGTTTTAAAAAATTAGCTTTTTTTCCTAGATATTTGAGTGGTTACAAATAAGTAAGATGTTACTGTTAGCTAAAATATGCCTTTGAAAGAAATAGCACTGGTCTAATTTATTTCAAGACTAGCATATCTATTCAGAATGGTTGTAATAATACAGGACACTTGGTAGAATGAGCTATTTTCCTCAGAACCTATTTCAAGAAAAAAATTTTTTAATTGTGTACAATAAAATTTGAATCAAAAATGGTTACCAGGACTTTTCTTTGGCATTAGATATTCCATGAAGGTTTCTATACATTTTTTTAATTTTTCATTGTGAAAGATTCTTAAGACACAGAAAAAAGTATGAAGAATACTGCTATTAGCTTAAGAAACAAACATTATTAATTCAAGAGCAGCCTTCTATATAGTCTTCCTTGATTGTATCCAGTTCTATACACCTTTAAACTTATACCTTTTTTCTTTTTTTTTTTTCTTTTTGTTGACTCTATTAAAATTTATAGTAAATTAGGTAAACAGTTATATTAGGTAACTTTCATTATAATGAAATGATATACCCCAAAAGGCCATAAACACTATTTTATGCATATTATCTGTATTATAAATTATTAAATTGTGATTTATAATAGCAGTATTTCTTTATTTTAACATATAGTTCCTATGCCTTTGCATATGTCAACTTGGATTATAATGAAGAACATTGTTGCTAAAAATGGATTTTCTGGATTATTTACAGGTAAAAATACTTGCTATACTAAATTATTAATAGAATGATTACTTTTCTCCTAAATACCATATTTTTGTGTTAAGTTAAAAGAAATGTTAAATAACAGATTATATCAACAAGATAAAAATTTCTATATAATATAATGGAATTGAAGTGAAGAATTTGGGAGTGAGTAGTTTGACCTGTCCTTTGCTACTAATTTATGGTGCAGAATTTGATGTATAACTTCATTTAATTTGATCATTATCAGAGTGAAGCCAAATAAATTATATTTTTAAAAATAAGATAAAATTTGTTCTGATTTTTTTCTATTCTTTTTTCAGGCATAATTCCTCGTGTAATTAAAATTGCTCCTGCTTGTGCCATTATGATCAGTACATATGAATTTGGAAAGGCTTTTTTCCAGAAACAAAATGTTCAAAGGCAGCAATACTAGTAATGCTGTTTCAACTTGAAATAACAACTATAGCCAAATAAGGTGGAGGCATTTAAGCAAGAACTTTGTTCACCATTATTTTCTTAAAATGATTTTATGTCTTTCTTTCCTATAATTTAAATAAATTATTTCTACTCTACCTCTAAATCATAATCCTAATTTTAAAGTAAATTTTATCCTATTTTTGGAGATAATGAAAAAGATATTCAAGAAATCACAACCATTGAGCATTCTTATAAGAAAACATGCAAAATTATTTGTTAGCACTGAAAGCAGTTTCTGAGAGTTTAATATTGTATGTTTCAGTGTAAATTAATCTTATTGAGAATGTGTCAGATATATCAGAACTTTTTGAATTGTATGCTGAATGATGCACAGAGTCTAGAGGAAAAAAGCCTAAGTCTTTTTTTTTTTTTTTTTGAGACAGAGTCTTACTCTGTTGCCCAGGCTAGAGGGCTGTGGCATCAGCCTAGCTCACAGCAACCTCAAACTCCTGGGTTCAAGCAATTCTGCTGCCTCAGCCTCCAGAGTAGCTGGGACTACAGGCATGCACCACCAGGCCTGGCTAATTTTTCCTACATATTTTTAGTTGTCCCGCTAATTTCTTTCTATTTTTAGTAGAGACGGGATCCCAGTCTTGCTCAGGCTGGTCTCAAACTCCTGAGCTCAAAGTGTCCTCCCACCTTGGCCTCCTAGAGTGCTAGGATGAGAGGTGTGAGCCACAGTGCCTGGCCAAAAAAAAAACCTAAGTCTTATGCACATTTAAATCATGTACACAGGTATTTCAGTAAAATAGTCAATAGAAGGCAGTCATTATATAGCATTATTCACATTTACAAAACATCTGTTAATCTGTTATTTTCTTTAATTCAGATGAAGTAGGTTTTTTCCCCCACATAGCTGTTTTAAGACCTCACATATATTAGGATTTCTCAGATTAAAGGTGTGGCTATTTTATCTTTATGAACCAAAATGTAATCATTTACATTGTGTATTCTGCCGTTTTTGATGACAAAATACCTTATATTTCTACTGTTTCTGCAAGAGAGGGAATTTTTTTCTACTTATAGTAGCAAAATGTTCACATTAGTCAAGCTTGGGCGTGCAATGGAAAAACCACATTGTATTTAAATTCGTAAAAATAAAGTTTGAGCATAGGAGTGGCCTGTGGTTTTCAGCCATTTTATAAACCAAGTATCATGGATTGTGGAGTTCTCTAGGTCATTTCTGTTGCCTTGTTCTTCTAACAAGGTAGGGATCATTATTACGATAAAAGTCACAAAATACTTCCTGTCCCTTGATTTTATGCTATTTCACATTAGGATGCTAGACCAAGAGACTAAACAAGAAGCTGTTCTCTTGAAGAAACTGCTTTCAGTCACTGTTCATGATTAAATAATTTAGCATATGACTGTATATGGGAATGATATAAAAAAATGGCAGGGTAAGAAATGGTAATTTTTTTATACTTTTGTTAGATTTTCTCAGGTTCTATATCCGATAAGAAAGAGCACTTTATTGCCATCTGTGTGTATTTTATGAAAATGTGAAGCATTTTTTCTCCCCTAAAATGGAGTAATATATTTAGGTGCCAGATCTTCTCTAGTATCAGTAGAGAAATTAATACATTTTGTATTATAGTAGAAAAGTGTTTATGTTTCATAAGAAATAAACTATATAGAGTTTGTATGTAACCTTTTGTGTTTTATTTTATCCTATGTTGATTTACCTTAAATTTGCAACATACATATCCATGTAAGTATAAACTATTCACGACTGGTGTCTTCATTAAAATATTGTATACCTTCTTAAAATTATCACTGTGCTTCTAAATATTTTAATATAAAATCATTATGTAGTATACTATATATGTGTATGACAGTTTATCTTGCACACTTGTTTAACAGTATTAAATTTAAATTTTACTTTGGTTGTGCTATGCTTATTGATAATTGGGTAGAAAAAGGCAGGGAACTTAGTAATATGCTCTCAAAAAATAGTCAGTTATTTCAACATAATATAACCTATGAATATGAGAAAAATTTCCTTCTCTCCCCCAGTACTGCACTTGAAGAAGATTCTTATTTATGAATAAGTTAAATAATCTAATTACCTATTAGTTTTTCTCACACATTTTTTTTACTAACATGCAATAGTATCTGAGGGAAAGAAAACTTAATTGAAGCTTTCTCTATACTTAAGTGGTTAAGAAGCACTAATAGTTTTAAAATACATTAGCAGCCAAAATTGTGAGAAATTATTTTAGCATTTTGCCATAATAACTACTTCAAACTACTTCATTTTTGTATTGAAAGAATACTTGGATAAACTTTACTTGATGGAATAGCTGAAATACTAAAATTTTAAATTTCTCCCAAAGTTCTGTCTTGTACAATAATGGAACTACAATTGATAGGAATATACCAAAATTTCACTTTAGATCAGTGGACAAATTAAACTTTCAGCCATATGGGCTTCCTACTCTTTTCAATGCATTGCAGGAATTGCAGTATTTACCAATAGAGTCTTTTTTTTTTCCTCCTTTTGATTTATTTATTTATTTTTTAATTCGGCATATTATGGGGGTACAGATTTTAAGGTTTCAATAAATGCCCATTTCCCCCCCTCCCCCCAAAAGTCTGAGTCTCCATCATGACCATCCCCCAGATGATGCACATCTCACTCATTATGTATGTATATACCCTCCCCCCTCCCACCTGCCCAATACCCTATTACTGTAGTACCTATGTGTCCACTTAGGTGCTACTCAGTTAATACCAGTTTTCTGGAGAATATATCTGGTGCTTGTTTTTCCATTCTTGGGATACTTCACTTAGTAGTATGGGTTCCAGCTCTGACCAGGAAAATATAAGGTGTGCTATATCACCATTGTTTCTTAGAGCTGAATAGTACTCCATGGTATACATATACCACATTTTATTAATCCGTTCTTGGATTGATGGGCACTTGGGCTGTTTCCACAGCCTTGCAATTATGAATTGTGCTGCTATAAACATTCGAGTACAGGTGTCTTTTTTGTAGAGTGTCATTGGATCATTTGGGTAGATGCCCAGCAATGGGATTGCTGGATCAAATGGTAGATTCACTTGTATCGCTTTAAGGTATCTCCATATTGCTTTCCACAGAGGTTGAACTAGTTTGCAGTCCCACCAGCAGTGTAGGAGTGTTCCTCTCTCTCCGCAACCACGCCAGCATTTATTGTTTGGAGATTTTTTGATAAAGGCCATTCTCACTGGGGTTAAGTGATATCTCATTGTGGTTTTGATTTGCATTTCCCTGATGATTAGGGATGTTGAGCATTTTTACATATGTTTGTTGGCCATTCTTCTGTCTTCTTTAGAAAAGTTTCTGTTCAAGTCCTTTGCCCACTTTTTAATGGGGTTATTTGATTTTTTTCTTCCTGATTTTCGTGAGTTCTAAGTATATTCTAGTTATCAGTCCCTTATCAGATGCATAGGATGCAAAAATTTTCTCCCATTCTGTAGGTTGTCTGTTTACTTTCATGATTATTTCTTCGGCTGTGCAGAAGCTTTGTAGTTTGATCATGTCCCATTTATTTATTTTTGTTGCTGCTGTGATTGCCTTTGGGGACTTCTTCATAAACTCTTTGCCCAGGCCGATGTCTAGGAGAGTGTTTCCAACTTTTTCCTCTAGAGTTCTAATAGTTTCATACCTTAGGTTTAAGTCTGTTATCCAGCGTGAGTTGGTTTTTGTGAGAGGTGAAAGGTGTGGGTCCTGTTTTAGCCTTCTACAGGTGGCTATCCAGTTTTCCCAGCACCATTTATTGAAAAGGGATTCTTTTCCCCAGAGTATGTTTTTGTCTGCTTTGTCAAAGATTAGATGGCTATATGAGGATGGTTTTATATCAGGATTCTCACATCTGTTCCACTGGTCGATATTCCTGTTTTTGTGCCAATACCATATTGATTTAATTACTATAGCTTTGTAGTATAGTTTGATATCTGGCATATTAATGCCTCCCATTTTGTTTTTGTTGCCTAGAATTGCTCTTGATATTCGGGGTCTTCTTTGGATCCATACGAAGTATAAAATTATTTTTTCTATATCTGTGAAGTATGCTGATGGGATTTTAATAGGTATTGCATTGAATCTGTAGATCAGTTTGGGTAGTATAGACATTTTGATGATATTGAGTCTGCCGATCCACGAGCATGGTATGGATTTCCATCTGTTTACATCCTCTGCTATTTCCTTCCTCAGTGTTTCATAGTTCTCCCTGTAGAGGTCTTTTACATCCTTGGTTAAGTATATTCCTAGGTATTTTAATTTCTTTGTTGCTATTGTGAAGGGAATTGAGTCTTTGATTTGTTTCTCAATTAGATTGTTGTTGGTGTATATGAATGCCTCTGATTTCTGTGTATTGATTTTGTATCCTGAGACTTTACTAAATTCATTGGTCAGTACCAGGAGTTTCTTGGTTGAATCTTTGGGGTTTTCTAGATACAATATCTTATCATCAGCAAACAGTGAAAGTTTGATCTCTTCTGCCCCTATTTGGATACCTTTGATTCCATTTTCCTGTCTGATTGCTGTAGCCAAGACTTCCAGCACTATGTTGAACAGAAGTGGAGATAGCGGGCAGCCTTGTCTGGTTCCAGTTCTAAGTGGGAATGATTTCAGTTATTCCCCATTCAGTATGATGTTGGCTATGGGTCTGTCATATATGGCTTGTATCATTTTTAGGTATGTCCCTTCTATGCCTATTTTCTTAAGCGTTTGTATCATGAAAGGGTGTTGAATTTTGTCAAAAGCTTTTTCTGCATCTATTCAAAGAATCATGTGGTCTTTGTTTTTGCCTCTGTTTATGTGGTGAATTGCATTTATAGATTTACGTATGTTGAACCATCCCTGCATCCCTGGGATGAAGCCCACTTGGTCGTGGTGGATTATTTTTTTGATAAGTGTCTGGATTCGGTTAGCTAAGATTTTGTTGAAAATGTTTGCATCTATATTCATTAGGGATATTGGTCTGTAGTTTTCTTTTTTTGTTGCATCCTTTCCTGGTTTTGGTATCAGAGTAATATTCGCTTCATAAAAGGTGTCAGGGAGGTTTCTGTTCTTCTCAATGTTGTGGAATAGTTTCTGCAAGATAGGTACTAGTTCTTCTTTGTAAGTGTGGTAAAATTCAGGTGTGAAGCCATCTGGACCGGGACTTTTCTTTTTAGGGAGATTTTTAATTGCTGTTTCTATTTCAGCTGTTGAGATTGGTCTGTTCAGGGAATCTATTTCTTCCTGGTTGAGCCTAGGGAGGCTGTGTGTTTCTAGAAATTTGTCCATTTCCTCCACATTTTCCAGTTTGTGTGCATAAAGAGGACTTGATAACTTGTCTCTCCATTGTCGTTTTCTTCATAGAATTTTTTTATTTCCATCTTGATTTCTTCATTTATGAAGTAATCATTTAGTAAGAGGTTGTTTAATTTCCACGTTTTTGTGTAGAAATGTGAGTTTCTGTTAGGGTTGATTTCTAGTTTTATTCCACTGTGATCTGAGAAGGTACATGGTATGATTTCTATTTTTTTAAATTTCTTGAGATTTTCTTTGTGTCCTAGGATATGGTCAATCTTAGAGAATGTCCCGTGAGCTGATGAGAAGAACGTATATTCAGTGGATTTTGGGTAGAATGTTCTGTAAATGTCAGTCAGACCCAATTGTTCTAGAGTTTTGTTTAAGTCCATTATTTCTTTATTAATTTTCTGTTTGGAGGATCTGTCTCGTGCCATCAGTGGGGTGTTGAAATCTCCAGTGATTATGGAGTTGCTATTAATCCATTTGCTTAGCTCCAGTAAGGTTTGCTTTATGAATCTGGGTGCACCTAAGTTGGGTGCATATATATTTAAAATTGTTATCTCTTCTTGTTGAACTGTGCCCTTCACCATTATATAATGACCCTCTTTGTCTTTCACTACTTTAGTTGGTTTAAAAACTAAATCGTCTGAAATTAGAACTGCCACACCAGCCTTCTTTTGGCTTCTATTTGCTTGGAATATTGATCTCCACCCTTTTATTTTTAGTCTATATGCATCCTTGCAGGTTAGATGTGTTTCCTGAAGACAGCATAGACTTGGCCTGTATTTTCTTATCCATTCAGCCAGCCTATGTCTCTTGAGTGGAGAGTTTAAGCCATTCACATTTATTGAGAGAACTGATAGGTAAGGTAGATTACTGATCATTCTGTTGGGTTGGATGTTTTTGCTGTGATTTTTGTCTTGAGCCATTGTAATATCTGGCCTTTAATATCTTTGGGTTTTGGTTGTTTTTATATTCGTGGGTTATTATTATGATGTTCCGTGCATAACGCTGTTTTAAGTACTTCTTGTAGGGCTGGTCTTGTCTTGGTGAATTCTCTGAGCCTTTGCTTGTCTGAGAATGTTTTTATTTCTCCTTCATATACGAAGCTTAGTTTTGCAGGGAATAATATTCTAGGCTGGGCATTGTTTTGTTTCAGAAGAGTGAGAATGTGGCCCCAGTCTCTCCTTGCTTGTAAAGTCTCATTAGAGAAGCCTGATGTTATTCGAATTGGCTTTCCCTTGTATGTTACTTGCTTCTTTTGTCCTACAGCTCTTAGAAGGGCCTCTTTAGTTGATACTTTGGTGCATGTCGTGATGTCTTCCTGTTTGCGTTGAATCTCCCAGGGGTCCTCTGAGCTTCTTGAACTTGTATATCAAGATTTTGAGCAAGGCCTGGGAAATTTTCCTCTATTATATCTTCAAACAGCTTGTCCAACCCTTGAGTGTTATCTTCTTCCCCTTCTGGTAACCCTATGACCCTCACATTAGGTTTCTTCACATAATCCCACAGCTCTTGTAGGCTTTGCTCTTTTCTCTTGTTTCTCTGCTCTATTTCTGTGACTGATTTATTTAATTGGAGGGTGTTATCTTCAAGCTCTGAGATTCTTTCTTCTGTTTGATCTACCCTGTTCTTGAGACTTTCCACTGTATTTTGTAGTTCCTTGAATTGATTCTTCATTTCCAGGAGTTCGGTTACACTTTTCTTCATTGTGTCTATTTCTTTTCCCATATCCTGGAGGCTTTTTGTGGTTTCTTTGTTTTGGTTATTGAGTTGTTGTTGCAGCTGGGTGAGTGTTCTTATGATCCACATACGAAATTCCTCTTCTGTCATATTGGTTGTCTGATTTTGGTTGGTGTACGTTTCTAGGGTGCTGGTGCTCCTCTTTGGGGGTGTGTTTTCCGTTTGGTTCTTCATATTTCCTGAGTTCTTTCGCTGATTTCTTCCCATGTCGATCAGTTGTTGTTTCTTTCCTTAAGTTATTGTTTGGGTATTCACACACCTTGTTTAGTTTCTGAGGTGTTAGGTGGTGTCCGTGGGTAAAATTGGACCACTCCCTGTATATTGAGTCAGTGGGTTCCGTGGAAAGGCTGTGCAAGATGCCGTCCCTGTCAGTAGGTGGCGTTTGCTTGGAGAAACAGGCTATGCTGTTGATTTTGTGTCCTGTTCAGCTCTTGTTCTGGGCGGAGCTGGGTTGGGTAAGCCTGCCCTCAGGCCGTTAGCAGGGGTCAAAGCTCTGTGCTCTGCTTCCAGGGAAAGCTGTCAGGGCGGGGCTGGAATGGTCCCGCTCAGCCAGAAAGTCTGCATGTGGGGGTGGGGCTGTCTGAGACCCGCAGTCTGGAGCGAGCCTCGCTTCTTTCCACCCTCCCCAACTCCACAGTTACTCCTGGGCCTCTGCCAGCAGGCCAGACCACAAGCCACCAGGCCTCCCAGGACTGTGATGCCAGCGGGGAGGTTCCCTGCACAGGAATGCCACCTGCGTTGGGCGCACAGCCTCCTCCTGGGAGGAGGGTTGCTCTCTATGACGCAGATCCGCCCCTGGAGGCACACACACCTCAGTAGGCTGTTCATGTATAACTCTTCAATGCTAGCCCTCGGTGCAGGGGATCTGGTCTGCAGGTCCGACCTCTGGGTCCCAGAGTTCAAACTGTATCCCCACAAGGGAGAGGATTTCCGGTCCCAATTCACCCACAGGGAGCCCAAGCTGGGTCTATGTCTCTCAGCCTGTGAGTCGGCACTGTTCTCCTGGGAACACCTTGCCAGCAGCACCTGGGAGGACGGGCGGGTAGGGAGCTCACAGTCTTAAGTTCCCCTGAGTCAGCTGTAGGGTCCCGTTCCCTGGAGGTGCCTCTGGCTGGTGGCTGTATTGTCTCTCTGGGCAGCCGCGGGTAGGGTCGGCAGAGGGGAGGAGGAGGCAATATGTTGCCTGCCGCGCGGTTCGGGTCTGTGCACACGGAGGTGCCCGGAGGAAGTTGGGAACTTGGTGCCACGTCTGCTGGGCTGGTATCCGCAGGTCTCTCCACCCGCTGGGGAGCCCACCAGCAGTCCCAAATGCAGGGGAGGGGAAACAGCAAATCTACCTACCCTTGCCGGTGGTCTCAGCCTCCAGTTCTCCTCCGCAGCCTCCTCCCGTGGAGTCTCCCGGGGTCTCAGGTACCCCTCCTTCCGGCCCTCGTCCGCTGTATGCTCGTCTTCTTGCTTCTTTCCTCTAATTTCTGCTAGAATCTGTCTTTTCTGCAGAGACACTCTTTCTGGTGGTGTTATTCGTCCGCCATCTTGCTCTACCCCCCTACCAATAGAGTCTTTAACAGTGTTCTTGGTAATGTGATGTTTCTAGAAGTTTTTATTTGATTAATATTAATGTTAAATTTTCTAACATTCACTTTTAATTAAATGTAAACATTTTAAGAATAACTCTTTTCAATATAAGTATTAGATGCTGTGACCTCTAATATAATACATATCTGACTTTTTAAAAAGTAGGTATGGAGTTGAAATAATTTTTTTCCTGTAAAAACTATTATGCTTATTTAACCACATATGCCTTTAAATTCCCCCCCCCTTTGTTCTGCTTTCATTTTTTTTTTTATCATTAATACAACACTTTAATCAACATACCTATGAAAAGTTTGCACATTTTTCTAATCATGTCTTTTATAAATTATGACTCTCTTTTTCTGGTTCAGAACTGAACAAGACCATGCATTGTACTTTTATATCTCTTTAGTCTCCTTTAATCTGAAAGTGTCCCTCACCCTTTTTATTTCATGATATTGATATTTTTTGAGTCCAGGGTATCTATTTTGTAAAAAGAACCTTAATTTGTGTTTGTCTGACGTTTCCTTAGGATTTGATCCAGGTTATGCATTTGGCAGAATACTATGTAAGAATAGTACTGTTTCCTTCTCAGTACATCACCTTAGGAGGTACATGATATCTGTTTGTCCCATTATTGGTGATATCTGCCAGGTGTCTCCATTATAAAGTTACTATTTTTCTAGAAAATAAAAAAGCTCAAGGTTTTTTTTTTAAAAATGTTTTTTTAAAAAATAAACAAATAATTTTAAAAAAATTACAATGGTTAATTATCGTATAGGCAACTGGAGCACCCTAACTCATAGCCTCTTGGATCTCCTTTTACTCAAGCCATCACTCCGGCAACCATCCTCAGCTAGATGAAAACTTATATATCTCCTCACCTGCACTGAGCATTTCTTGATTTCTGCCCCATTGATAACTCTATGAGGCAGCTGGGATGCCTGTGGAAGGAAAAAGATCTGCCCCACACGTTGTGTATGAGAGAGTTAATGCTGTTGGGGCAAATTGTGACCAATCAAGGGCAGACTCCAGTTGATAAATGCTCCCCTCTTCCATCCCTTGGGTGCACACTTTCTTTCTTCTTCTTTTAACAGATTTAGGGAGTACGAGCTGAATTCCATTATATGTATAGTGTATAGCGGTAAAGTCTGGGCTTTTAGTGTACTCATCACCAGAATAACATATATTATACCCAATAGAGAATTTTCCATCTCTTACTCTCTCCGCTTTTAATTCTCCAGTGTCCATTATGCCACTCTATGTGTCCTCACATAGCCTTGGTTTAGCTCCTACTCATAAGTGAGAACATGTTAATAGAATTAGTGGGCGGAGTGACAAATTAAAATACAAAAGTACAAATAGAGTGATGCATCTTTCTTAGGTGCTGACCTAACTAGACCTTCCTTCTTAACCCCCAAAGACACACCCTCTTCTACATTAATATCACTCTAGTCTCCAATTACACCATTGACACTTTACTCCACGTGTTTTTTTCCCTGCCCACTTCTGCTACCAGGGCAGTGCCTTCCAATCCTTGCCGCTGGTCTCCGGGCTGCTCCGGTGGTCTCAGCCTCCAGTTCTCCTCCGCAGCCTCCTCCCGTGGAGTCTCCCGGGGTCTCAGGTACCCCTCCTTCCGGCCCTCGTCCGCTGTATGCTCGTCTTCTTGCTTCTTTCCTCTAGTTTCTGCTAGAATCTGTCTTTTCTGCAGGGACCCTCTGTCTGGCGGTGTTATTCATCCGCCATCTTGCTCTACCCCCCTACCAATAGAGTCTTTAACAGTGTTCTTGGTAATGTGATGTTTCTAGAAGTTTTTATTTGATTAATATTAATGTTAAATTTTCTAACATTCACTTTTAATTAAATGTAAACATTTTAAGAATAACTCTTTTGAATATAAGTATTAGATGCTGTGACCTCTAATATAATACATATCTGACTTTTTAAAAAGTAGGTATGGAGTTGAAATAATTTTTTTCCTGTGAAAACTATTATGCTTATTTAACCACATATGCCTTTAAATCCCCCCCCCCCTTTGTTCTGCTTTCATTTTTTTTTTTTTTTTTGAGACAGAGTCTCACTTTGTTGCCCAGGCTAGAGTGAGTGCCGTGGCGTCAGCCTGGCTCACAGCAACCTCAAACTCCTGGGCTCAAGTGATCCTCCTGCCTCAGCCTCCCGAGTAGCTGGGACTACAGGCATGCGCCACCATGCCTGGCTAATTTTTTTTTTGTATATATATTTTTAGTTGGTCAATTAATTTCTTTCTATTTTTGGTAGAGACGGGGTCTTGCTCAGGCTGGTTTCGAACTCCTGACCTTGAGCAATCCGCCCGCCTCGGCCTCCCAAAGTGCTAGGATTACAGGCGTGAGCCACCGCGCCCGGCCTGCTTTCATTTTTTAATCTAGCAATATTTATTCAGACCTTTTATATGGTAGGCAGTATAAAAAGCACTAGAGATATGAAGACATTTCCTATATAGGAGGTTTCAGAGATGTGATTGACAGAAGTATGCCAAGGGCATTTTAGGAAATCTGAGGTGCTCTTTACTCAGCCCTGGGGACAGAGAAGGAGTAGTATGGAAATCTAAGACTTGGACTGACCAGCAATTCAATTAAACATGCAGAGAGTCTCAATAACGCAACAGAATTTAGTCCATGTGGATTGAGCAGAGTGTATATACATGGGACTGTGGTAGG
Source organism: Microcebus murinus (assembly GCF_040939455.1). Lineage (NCBI taxonomy): Eukaryota > Metazoa > Chordata > Mammalia > Primates > Cheirogaleidae > Microcebus > Microcebus murinus. Next base: position 50,506,378 of record NC_134112.1, read on the forward strand.
AGATCAGATTAGGAATATGGTCAGAGGCCTTGTGTGCCAAAGGAAGAAGACGACAACAATAGGAAGACAATCTAAAAGTTTTTGTTTATACTAAAGTATACTTTAAAATATGCCATAATGACAAAAATAAAATTTTATCTTCCCCTTCCTATCAGTTAAAAAGAACAAATGCTAATGCTAAATAGAAGCTGCTTTGCTTACAGAAGAGCAAAGTGAACTGATTTAGAATATTTTAAGAACCCTGAGGTTTAAAGCAGTCTTTTGACACTTCAGAGGTAATCTAATGTTAGTTTGGTAAAATCTGGATATTTTACTTAATGGTAGGAACTTAAAGGATTTTCATAAGTTGTAAATTTGAGACACATTTATAACCACTTGAAAACTTGTACATAAAGCTAATAAAAATGACTTAACTGATTTGGTTTACTTTTGTAAGGTTTCTGCCAATCATAATTAGTAGCAGCTTTAATTAGCATTTATCGCTTTACAACTTATATACAGGATTTCATTTAATGCTGACATCATCCAGGTGCAATCACTTAGGCAAAGAAGATGGTGATGATTCTTATCATAGGTGAGAAAATGAACATGACTATTATGTAATTAAATCAGTAACACTGCCACAGAACCACTACTAACCTGTACCACCACTTCAGTAGATGTTTTATATTCTAGTGTATCATATTACTATCTAAAAATAGTGTTTCCTTTGATACGAGTTGAAATACGAATTTCTCCAATTCCATCTTCATATTAGAATTTTAGAATTGCAATATTCTTCTAAAATGCTAATATTCCCATATATTAACTTTTTAAAACAATAAAGGTTATTTCAAAAATAAATAAAATGCTAATATTCTTCATATTAGGATACCACATTTGTTGAAACAAAGCATCAGTGTACAACTTGAATCGGGTAATTTTTTGTCAAGGAAAAAATAAGACCACTAATGCATGGTACAAAATTTTTAATATACATGCAACAAGTATAGTATATCAAGGCAACAAAATACACATGGAAATATTGGCATGTAATTCAGCATTTTTGGGGGGTGTAAACTGTAAACACTACCACCTAAAATTAAAGATTGAGACATATGTTATTTCCTCATGCAAACAATAACAAACTATCTTTAGTGTGAAATGAACTGTGTAGAAACCTTATTTCATAAAAGCAGATGAATTTTATACCAAGAGCTCCAAAAAAGGAGGAAAAATCATGATCCTCAGATGTTATGTTTAAATCTGCATTTAGCAGCATGTTAAGATGCACAAATTACTGTATACATTAGACAAATCTGAAAATTTTTATCATTTATGGAATCTTGGTTTTCCTTCTACATTATAAAAATGTATGGGAAAAAATTAATTTTTTTAATTACTAAAGGATAATGTCAGTTGAGAGTGGACCATGAATGATAAACCATTTAAATATTTTGATGGTTCTTAGGAAAGCAGCAATAATGCTCAAACCAACCTAAGATTTTCAAAGTTCCTCTCCTTATCCATTTCCTCACTCCGAAAGTTTTCATTGTCCTCTAACTTCCTTCTATCCTCAATGCTGATTAAAAACTGCTTTGGATACCTCACTCACAGTAAGGTATACAGAACTGAGAATAAAGGTACCATTTCTCAAGAATATTTGCATTTCTACAAGTGTTAAAGCCTTAAGCTAAAGTAATAAAGCTCTAAGTGTATTCTGGCACATCTAAGATAACTTATTTTAAGGGCTTCTAGGTCTCCTTTGTCCCTGAACTGGCATTGTTTGTACTGTCTTACATAGAAGACTGGCCTTGTTACTATTATCTTAAATTCCAAAGTATGATACTAAGCTCTAAATATTACAGAGAACTACCCTACCTACATTTCTAATACAAAGAATGAATGTAGTAAGTTCAGCTCTTCTTGCCTCTTCTCAATAAAATAGATTTAAGAGGAACATTCTTCCTATTATGTCAAAGCTACTAAGCCTGAGTGTAATGTTTTATTAATAAACAAAAATACCCTAGGAAATCCCCAATAAGTACTGTGGCCTCTTCATGTAAACAATATAAAAAACTTCTTTGGCACAACTAATCATGTTTTCTTCATATTACTTACTATAGAAAATATACTCCACACATTTTCAATATGGTAGAATTTTTAGGGATGAAAGCTGTTTTAAAAATTGCAAAAAGATTTAAAATACAGATTATAGCTTTTTAAAAAAAACTAATTTACCTATAGAAATGTAGGGATTTTTAACATCATTTTAAAATGAGATTATGGTATGATTAATGATAGAGGCTATCAAACACATGACACAAATTCATTGTTGTACAAAAAGGAAAAAACCCAGCACTGTATGTCAGACATATTTATTGTTAAGTATGCTGATTACCTTACTGATCTTTGTTTAAAAGCTTCTCAAATCCTTAATTGAACTTGCACTCTTTCTTGATAAAACAGTTTTTCAACATTTGTTCTACATTTTGAAATGTTCCCAACTTTTGGGGGATACTTGATCATATTTTTAAATTGATCACCTTTTAAGAAAATCTTGGGAAAACAAGAAATTTATTCATGTTTACCTAAATGGCCTAAAATACAGGTAGTCCCCGGGTTATGCATGACCCAACTTTCAGCATTCCATATTTAATGAATGGGCTCCCAAGGCACCCCTTAAAGATAATTTATAATTAATAATTCAGGAACTAGTTTCTTCCATGCATGTGAAACCCACATGGCATAAGCGGTTTGTTGGTACAGCATCTTTATGCTATGCTAATGGCTAGTCTCATAGGGAAGTAGCTGATAGAAACTTAAGAACATGAAGAATCAGAAGATCCAGAGCCAAGAAAGTTTATGACAAAAGAATTAGCTGATGCCTTCTGTCTTGTAGCAGGATTTGCTAAGCTTGAGGAGCAAGGTACTGACAATGAGCAGTTTACAAAAGTTTACCGTGCAGTTAGTGAGAATATCAGCTGCTACAAGGCCATTTATGATGAAAAAGAAAAAAGCTTTGCAAACAACCCTAGATACCTTTTTCAAGAAACTGACTTCAGTGGTAAGCTCCCCACCTCCAGCAACAGAATCAAATCCTGATTCTTCAGCTCCCACTCCATCCTCTCCAGCACCATCTCCATCATCTTCTGATTAATGTCAGCTGCCTTCTTGCTTCAAAAATACCCCTTCCACTAACAAGACATTGATGCAGTATTAGGTGATTGTTAACCTTTAATATTCTTTTTTTGAAATTTCTCCTCTCACCTATTTAAACTTTCTGTATGAGTTTGTTTTTATGTTCTGTTTTTGACTTAAAAAGAGCACAATAGTTTCTGTAACCTCTTATTATATGTTACAGGGATATTGTTAGTATTACAGTATGACACTGTATTATTACCACATATGAGCCATTATAGTATTATTATTATTACTACCATATACGTGCTGTTAATCAGGGATCCAAGTTACATGCAAATCCTACCTAAAGACGTTCTCAGGAATGTTATCTCATCTGTAACCCAGGAACTGCCTGTACTATAAAATACTTATGGCCTAACAAATTAAGTCAGTAACTGCCTAAACAGGCACATTCCTACAAAATGTATAAAATATTAAGTGGAATGTTGATACCAAATGATAAATGTTAAAAGAAAAACTTAATAAACCACTGTGAAAATGCAGCTGAGAACCTTCCCCGGATATTAACAAAGTATTTAAACATTAGAACTTATGAGAAATTAATGAAAAAATGAAATTAATAATTCATCTTTTTTTTTTGAAAATCTAACCACTGAATAAAAGAGTGAAAAAATATTTAGCTTAAGTCTCTGGAATAAAACCATAAACTCAGTCTCTGGCCACTCAGATACATTTAAACATATAAAAATCAGCTGAATAATAAATATGTACATTTTGCAATGAATTATTAATTTGGAGGATCTTTGAAAGTTTTTTTTAAGTTTACTCATTTTTAAACTTCCTCAATGACAAATATAAGAATTTTTAAAATGAAAAATGGCAGGATCATTATGTTTTTCACCCAGAAGTTTACATGGAGTGGACTGAACTCTCTAAGCAATAGAATTCCAGACATGTAGCAGAACAATGTAAAATTTCAGAGGTCATCCCCACAGTCAAACTTATGTGAAGAGAACATTTACAACATAAAAACATTCAGCTTTTACATAAAATTTTTCAGGATGGAGTTAGGCCTGGACTTGTCATATCTGTTATAGGACTTGCAAGGTAGTCGTTAGATTTTAGGCTTGTTAGAGACTTGTAACTTGCCACTGATGTTAGAGACCCACAGAGACCAAGTAATGAGGGAGTATCTTCTTTACCTGAAAATTAGGATAAAATAACAAAGAATTAATGGCCCTTCAAAAATGATACCAATAAGATCCTAAAACTATTAGAAACTTCCATACTTACAAGGTAGTGCACATATATCTAGCTGTGAAGTCAACAATTTCAACATGTTTGATCTTTCAGCAGTTTCAGTATCACCCATAAAAACATTACACACGATTATTTGTGCTTATAAAATTCTAATATAACTATGTTTTAGAGCAAAAAGGAAATGTTCATGGAATATTCAGCCAAAGAATGAAGAGAATGAAATAGTCTTTAGCAGCAATGTGGATAGCTCTGGAAGCCATTATCTTAAGTAAAATAAGTCAGACAGAGAAGGACAAATGCCACATGTTCTCACTTATAATTGGGAGCTAAATAACATTCATGTGAATGTAGCATGTGGAATGATAGTGGAGACTTTGAAGGGTTGGGGGGAGAAGATGATAAATTACAGATATAATGTATGTTAGCTGGTGATGGGTACCCTAAAAGCCCTGACTTCACTACTATGCAATCTATGCATGTAACAAAATTACACTTGTACCCTATAAATTTATACCAATAAAAAACAAAGTGTTTTTTTTTTTTGAGAACATGTTCCCATTATGTTAATAATAATAATAAAAATCTAAATAACAGTAACAGTGCCCAGACCACAGAAATACCAGGAAATCCATTCTTTGGTATGATAATACATTAGAAGAAGATTGATCCTGGTCAGATTAGACTGCCCCAAAATAGGAAGATTTGATGTGTTCACTTAAGAAATCTTCACTTAATGAACATTTACTTAGTATCTACGATGCATAAGGAATGTTGCTAAGTGCTGAACTTCAGTAGACCCATAAAGGAGGAATGGTAGAAGCCGAGGTTTCCACAGCCAAAGTAAAATAAGTTCTCCCCAGAACTAAGTTTATACCCACAGTGTGCAAATACCAGCTGTAAGTCGTTTGCTTGGGGCTGTGAAAGGCTAAGGTCTTTGAAAATTAGCAGGTTTCCAAAGGTGGAAAACTTAGGTTATACTCACAGTTACAGAAGCATAAGCTGAGCCACATATCAAATGTTTCTGAATATTATATATTGTTTCAAACAGCCCTTCTGAAGTGTTCCCATAGTGCTTTGTACTTACTCCACCCTGTCACTCACTGTATGGTAACTCTGGGGATACTCCCTCCTTTATTAGACTATAAACTCTTAGAGAAAGAACATGGACTTTGTTGTGTCCATTATTATATTCACAGTGCCTAGTGCACAGTAGATGCTCATTAAATAACTGCATAATTAATGAACAGTGATTCAGTGGCACTGCATTGGGACTCAAGAAAGTTCTTATGTCCTTTTTAGCTGTGTGACCTTGGGTAAGGCATCTTCTCTGGGCCTATTCTCTCCTTTGAAATGGGAACAGACACCAGAGCATGACTGGCTATGCCATCTAACTTCATAGTTTGCTGACCAGTAAAATATAGGACAATATAACAGGTGTTCAGAAAGGATATGGAAGAGTAGTTGTTACATTCAGATTTAAAATGTTTACCATATTCTGTTAGGATCAAAAGGTATATATGCTCTAAACACCCTTTTAATGTTTAAGCTTAGAGCTTCATTTTAGGCCAAAATCAGCTCTCTGGAGTGCTTGCTAAATTTCCATGGATTCAACTGCTTTGAATAGTTTCTCCAAATTTCTACTTCATTATAGACCCTGAATCTTTTAAAAAGATTTATTTCTAATTATTTATAAGTAAAATCTATAAGTATCCCCATTTTGGAAATGGAGATAAGTATGTGCCCAAGAGGTCCATAAACACAGTAAGAAAAAATAATTGAAATCAAAGCCCTCTGAATTCAGAAACTGCATTCTTGGTCACACTCTTGTATAGAAGGGAGTCCTTGAAGCCTTTTACATAGGGAATTACATGTTTAGTTTGTATTTTAAATACTTTGAGGCTCTGCAAAACATGATTTTAAAGTACATAAATAAATAAATAATAAAATGGATGTGGAGAAATAAGTCATTGGCTATGGCAGTTGTCTGAACCAGGTTGGTAGTAGAAGGGATACAGATAAAGAACAGAGTATAGAAATCTTTAGGAAGTCAAAGTGGTAGGAGTTGGTGATAGCAAAATGTTAGGTGGGAGGAGCCATGGATGACTCAGTAGGTTTTTAGAACTGATAAGTGAATGGTGAGATCACCAACTCTAAGGAAAAAAAATTTGGAGTGGGAAGGGAGAAGTCAATGGGAACAGAGAGAGGCAGTGAATATGTTTCCTAATTTTAAGGAATGCTTAAAGAGATGCCTTAGCTCCTATCATAAACCCATAAATATAGGAAACATTTTATATGAAACTGTTATGTAAGGACCATGTCACCTCTTGTTTGAGAAAAGGGGTGTTTATCACTTTAGGCAATAAAATTTCAAACAGTTGGAACCAATGGGTATTACAGTTGTATCTGGCCAGGAGAAAGTTGTTTTTGCATGTACTTGTGTGAACTTGGTCACATTATTCATGATGGTATCACTTTAACCAAGTTACTTGTGTGCCAAGTTATATGCTGCCTGAATGCCTTTAAAAACATAATTTGGCCGGGCGCAGTGTCTCATGCCTGTAATCCTACCACTCTGGGAGGCCAAGGCAGGTGGACTGCTTAAAGTCAGAAGTTTGAAACCAGCCTGAGCAAGAGCGAGACCCCATCTCTACTATAAATAGAAAGAAATTAATTGGCCAACTAATATAGAGAGAAAAAATTAGCCAGGCATGGTGGTGCATGCCTGTAGTCCCAGCTACTCGGGATGCTGAGGCAGTAGGATTGCTTGAGCCCAGGAGTTTGAGGTTGCTGTGAGCTAGGCTGACGCCATGGCACTCACTCTAACCTGGGCAACAAAGTGAGACTCTGTCTCAAAAAAACCCCACATAATTTAGCCTTAAAATGAAAAGCTATTAGTTTGCAGAAAAGCATGAAAACAGCTGGACATAAATTTCATATTACTGAAGCAAACATTTGCCATTAGAGGAATTACTGCAATTCATATCTTCTTATAAAATAACATTGAGTGCTTGTAAAAAAAAGAAATCTCTAAGAAAGGAAAATACCCTGCAAGTAGATGAAGCTTTGTGACATTCAAAAGCAGTACTTATTACATGCCAAACATGTAACTGAGGTAGGAAAAATTCCTCAGAATAGATGAAAGAAATTTTGAAACAACAGGAAATTGGTGATTGAATCATGCATCATGCTGGATTTCTGTTAAGATTTTAGTCAGTTTGTCATAGAATTCCTGTGACCTTTGAAGAGAAGCTATTTAAACTTCCAGAAGCACTTGATTTAATTGAGGAAGAAAACAAAACTAAGTTAGGCAAATTGAAAGTGGCTACATAAAAATGTGAAGGATGCTTGTTGGTAGCTTGAAAGAAAATTCCTATAACGGTGGAGTACTATTTGAGGAAACCGTTCACTGTTCACATAGAGGATCATATTGTGAGGAAAAACATGCTCACTGTTAGAAGACATAGTCTCTGAACATATGAAGTTCTAGGAATACTCTGAGCAACTGAATTCACTTATATATAAATTCATTTTTATATAAATACATATAGGAGTAAAATATAATTTTTAAAATCCATGCTTAAAGTCTAAAAGAAGCAGTGATCAATCTGAAGATTAAATTAAGAAAATTCCATTTATAATAGCATCTAAAAGAATAACATACTTAGGAATAAATATAAGCACAGAAGTGCAAGAGTTGTACACTGAAAACTATAAAATACTGCTAAATTAAAGATGATCTAAATAAATGGAAAAACATCCTAACTTTCCAAGGATTGGAAGACAATAGTTAATATGGAAATACTCCCCAAGTATCTGTAGGTTCAATGCAATCCCCGTCAGAATTCTAACTGCCCTTTTTTCAGAAATGACAAGCTGATTCTACAATTCACATGGAAATGCAAACAACCCCAAAGAGCACAAACAACATTGAAAACAACAAAGTTGTAGGACTCAACCTGGTTTCAAAACTAACTACAAAGCTTAAGTAAAAAAGACAATGTGATAATGGCATAAGGATAGTGTGGTAATGGTATAAACACATAGACCAATGGAATAGAATTGAGAATCCATTAAATCACAACTTGGTAAGAGGAAAAAAAAACCAGAAAAAAGAACTGAGAATCCAGAAATAAGCCCATCCATGTATGGTCAATGGATTTCAACAGAGCTCCAAGATCATTTAATGGGGAAAAATAATCTTTTCAGCATATGACATAGAACAACTACATATCCACACAAAAAGAATTAATTCAAAATGGATCAAAGACCTATAAATATAAAAGCTAAAACTATATAACTCTTAGAAGGAAGCTAGGTTTAAATCTGCACCACCCCTAGCCAAGGCAACAATTTCTTAGATATGATACCAAAAGCACAAGCAACCAATGAAAAAATAGATAAAAGGCTCTTTATCAAAATTAAAAATTTTGAGAGTCAAAGGACACTAGTAAAGTGAAAAGATATCACTCAGAATGGGAGAAAATATTTGTAGTTCACATGTTTTATAAGGATCTGGTATCCAGAATATATAGAAAATACACATATTATATCTCATCAATAAAAAAGACAATGTGATTTTAAAATGGTGAAAGGATTTGAATGAACATTTCTCTAAAGATGATATACAATTGGCCAAAAAGCATGTGAAAAGATGCTCAACATCATTACTTATTAGGGAAATGCAATTCAAGACCACTATGAGATACTACATTAAACCACTAAGATAGCTATAATAAAAAAGTCAGACAATAACAAGTATTGGTAAGGGTGTAGAGAAATTGAAACCCTCATTGTTGGTGGGATTGTAAAATGGTGCTGCCACTTTGGGAAACAGGTCGGCAGTTCCTCAAATGGTCAAACACATGATATAGCCAATTCCATTACTAGGTATATACTCAAGAGAAATAAAAATATATGTTCACACAAAAACTTGTACACGAAGCTTCACAGCAGCATTATTCATAATAGCCAAAAAGTAGAAACAGCCAAATGCCCAACTGATGAACAGATAGGCAAATTAAGGTATATCCATACAATGGAATATTATTCAGCCATAACAAGAAATGGAGCACTGATATATGTTACAATGTTAATGAACCTTAAAAACATGCTAAGTCAAAAAAATCCACATATTTTTTTAAAAGCTACATATTATATGACTCTATTATATGAAATATCCAGAAAAGACAAATCCAAAGAGACAGAAAGTGGATTAGCAGTTACCAGGAGATAGGGGAGAGGGAATTGCAATTGAGTACTAATAGATACAGAGCTTCCTTTTTGGGTGTGATGGCAATGTTAGGGAATTAGTGGTGATGGTTATACAAAATTGTGAATATTCTAATCACCATTCATTGAATTGTATACTTCAAAATGGTCACTTTTATGTTATGAGAATTATATTTAAATAAAAAATGTTAAAGAAAGTCAAGATCTCTTTAAGTAAATATAAAAATGTTAAAAAATATGGAAATGTGCCATAGTTTAATTGTTGGCATTTTTTTCTTTTTTAGTGGTATATAAAATAATGATGTCTCTTAAAATCCAGGGTCTCTTAGATTTGATGAAATGCAGTAACTAGCATAATACCTGTTACATATGAGAGGTTTAATAAATGCTTCTTGAAAAAAAATAATTCTCAATTTTTCTATCAATGATTATAATACATTTAAATGCTGAAATTTTATTTAACAATCAGTAAGAATATAGAATTTCTTTTTGTTTTATGTCTCTTTACTATAATATTTATTTAAATATGTCCTTGAGGAATGTAAGTTTTGGAACTATTAAAAGGCATAAGAAAAAACTAATGCTTTTATGATTAATCAAAATTTTAGAATACATTTTTTTCAAGTTATAAGTAATAAATCTCCATTTCTTAAGACTCATCAGATGGAGATGTTAATGAAAATATTAACAGCATAAAGTATGTAAAAGTAACATTTACACTTCCATTACCAAAATTAACCACTTTTAACATCTTGACATTTTTGGCTTCCAGTTTTGTTTTGGGTTTTTTTTTTAAAAAAAAAGAAGGGAAAAAAAACATTTATTGTACTTGTAAAGACATATTAATTATAAAGCATTTAATCAAGGTAGTAAAGCATACAACAAATTTAAAAGATACTATATACTTATATACAGAAAGAAAAACAGAAACAATACTGCAAAATTGGGATGTCATTAATATCTTTTAATAAAAAGTTCATTTTTTTAAAAAACTGGAATTCAATATAAGACAATAAAAAAAACTGAACTTCTAAAAAAATTTTTTACCTCAAGAGTTAATATTTTTTATCTTAGCTCTTACACTATAAAAAAAGAGAAGAAAAATAAATAATAAAAAAGATAAAAAAAAGAAAAAAGTTAATATTTTTTAAAAAATTACTCTAAGCCTAGAGAGTATAAAAAACATTTATTGTTTTACCTATTGTGTTTGAGCTTTTTTCAACTACAAGCATCACTTTTACTCTCAAATCTCAACAGCAAAGAAAATAAGAGACCTAATTAGAAAACAAATAAAAGATCTGAAGAGAGATTTCACTGAAAAGGACACAGATAGCAAATAAAGATGTGAAAAGATGTTCAATATCATTATCCATCAATGAAATGCACATCAAAACCACAATGAGATATCACTGTGTATATTCCTATCAGAAATGGCTAAAATAAAAAATAGTGACATTAGTAAATGTTGACATGGATGTGAAGAAACTGAATCACTCATACATTGCTAATAAGAATGCAAAATGGTACAATTACTCTGAAAACCAGTTTGGCAGTTTCTCATACAACCCAGCAACTGTCCCTCTAGGTATTTATCCCAGAGAAATAAAGATTTATGTTTACACAAAACTCTGTAAAGGAATTTTCATAGCAATTTGTAGCCCCAAACTGGAAACAACCCAAATGTCTTTCAGCATGTAAATTGTTCAAAACAAAACAGAACTATACTACATCCACACCATGGAATACTTTTAGCCAAAAAAATAAATTAATTAACTAATTAATTATTGATACATACAACAACTTGGAAAGATCTCAAGTGAAAGATGCTGAGTGGAAAAAGCCAATCCCAATCATCTATATACTATATGTCTAAACTATATATACACACACACTATATAGAGAGAGTCTTACATATATGGTATGATTTATATATATAGCACTCTTGAAGTGACAAAATTATAGTAATAAAGAACAGATTATTGTTTGCCATTGATTAAAAATAGGAAGATACCAGGTATGGCTGAGAAGCTTGCGGGTGTGGATACAAAAGGGAAACACAAGGGATCCTTGTGGCAGTGGAACTATTCTATACCTTGATTGGTGGTGTAACACAAATCGATGTGTGCTTAAATGACATAAAACTAACTACACTATGAATACGTGTAAATCTGAATGAAATCAGTAAACTGTATTAATTTCAAGATCATGGCTTGAAAGATGTTACCACTGAGGTAAACTGGGTTAAGGGTACACCCAGTATCCTTCTCTATATTATTTCTTACAATTACATGTGAATCTATAATTATCACAAAATGAAAAAAAAAATTTTTAAAGGGGTAGCTATGGAAATTCTTTAAAATATAATAAGCATTCAGGAAAAAGTACAGAAAATGAAGGAATACTAAGTGAGCATAACCATGTGCATACATATTTTTATACTTAAGATGTACTTGGCCAGGCACCTTGGTGGCTCATGCCTGTAATCCCAGCACTCTGGGAGGCTGAGGCGGGCAGATTGCTCGAGGTCAGGAGTTCGAAACCAGCCTGAGCAAGAGCGAGACTCCCATCTCTACTATATATAGAAAGAAATTAATTGGCCAACTAATATGTATAGAAAAAATTAGCCAGACATGGCGGCACATGCTTGTTGTCCCAGCTACTTGGGAGGCTGAGGCAGAAGGATTGCTTGAGCCCAGGAGTTTGAGGTTGCTGTGAGCTAGGCTGACACCATGGCACTCACTCTAGCCTGGACAACAAAGCGAGATTCTGTCTCAAAAAATTAAAAAAAAAAAAAAAAGATGCACTTAAGTGTAAGTAAATTCCTAGGTGTGTGATTACTGAATTAGAAAGTAAAAGCATATGTAGGATTGTGTTAATTTTAAATTAATTTAGGGAAAAGTGATAAAGTATTTCTTTCAATTTGCTGAAATCTAATTTTGTATCTCTTAAGAATGATTTATAGTTTTCCTTATACAGGAACAAATTTAACAAGAAATGTGCTAAGTCTAAGTATTTTATCTCCTCTTTACTATTTAATTTGTTTTTCCCCTACCATTAGATTATCTCACTGGTTATTGTTTGTGCATGTAAAGGCTATCAATTTCTATATGATAATTTTGTATCTGCTACTTCATAGTACTGCACTTTATTTGTCTAGTGTTTTCCAGGTTCATGGAATCATCTGCAAAAATGTAATTCTCACGTCTCTACTTGAAGTTTCTTCTCTAAATACATTAACTAATATCTCTGGTAAAATGTTAAATAAGGGTGGAAACAATGGGTAGTTTACTTTGTTCCTGATATAAGTGTTTCCCCTTGATGTAAGATGCTGCCTTTAGGAAAAAGACATGCACACATATTCATATAAAGAAAGTATCCTTCAAACCTTTTTTCTTTTTTTTTTCCCCCCTAAACCTTTTTTCTTTCTTTCTTTTTTTTTTTTTTTTTTTTTGAGACAGAGTCTTGCTTTGTTGCCCAGGCTAGGGTGAGTGCCGTGGCATCAGCCCAGCTCACAGCAGCCTCAAACTCCTGGGCTCAAGCGATCCTCCTGCCTCAGCCTCCCGAGTAGCTGGGACTATAGGCATGTGCCACCATGCCTGGCTAATTTTTTCTATATATATTAGTTGGCCAATTAATTTCTATTTATAGTAGAGACGGGGTCTCACTCTTGCTCAGGCTGGTTTCGAACTCCTGACCTCGAGCAATCTGCCCTCCTCAGCCTCCCAGAGTGCTAGGACTACAGGCGTGAGCCATTGCACCCGGCCCCTTTTCTCTTGAATATTACATTATTTGGAAATTTTATATCAATATCCACAAGTGATAATGATCTATAATGTTTTATTTTTCCTACTATATTTATCAGGTTATACTTACTTACTAAAATCATAAAATTTTCCTTCATTTTCCATGTTTTGGAATAATAATTTATGAAGCATTGGTCTTTGACAATTAGAGTTCCCCTGAAAAAACATGTGAGGCTGGCCATTTTCTGTGGAGTAGTTCCTTAATAACTTTCTCTATTTCTTTTCTAGCAATTGGCCTGTTTAAGCTTTCTATCTCTAATGGATATAATTTTGGTAAAGTGTGTTTATATAGGAAACTATCCATTTCATCTAGGTTTTCAAATTCATTTGCATAGAGATCTGCAAAGTATTTGATGATTAGTCTGTAGTGATTTTTAAACAACTTCTTTTTCTATGATTGTTTCCCTTGTCAGTTCTTATTTTTATTTGTGCTTTCTCCTTTTTGTAATTAGCTATGTTTATAGTTTGTTGATTAAAATACAAGGTTTCTTGATTTGTTAATTAGATGTACTGTTTTTCTATTTTCTATCTCATTTATTTACAATTTTATCTTTATTATTTCCTTCCTTGTGTTTTTTGTTACTTTATTGTTCCATTCCTAGTATTTTGAGCTGGCAGGTATAATTTATTTATATGGTTGTATTAATTTTGTTTGGTTTATTTATTTATTTTTTTTTGGAGACAGAGTCTCACTGTGTCACCTGGGCTAGCGTGCAGTGTCATTATCTTAGCTCACTGCAACCTCAAACTCCTGGGCTCAAGCAACCAAACCCTCCTGCCTCAGCCTCCCAAGTACCTGGTTCTATAGGCATGTGCCACCAAGCCCATCTAATTTTTCTATTTTTTGTAGAGACAGGGTCTCACTCTTGCTCAGGCTGGTCTCGGATCCCTGGGCTTAAGCAATCCTCCCGCCTCAGCCTCCTACCTCAGCCTCCCAGAGTGCTAGGATTGAACAGGCATGAGCCACCATGCACAGCCTATGGTTATATTAATTTTTTTTCCTGCTTCACTATTGCTTTACTTCACTATTGTTTCATCAGCTTAATTATTTTTCTCAATTTATGCAATTTAAAAAATAATATTTTTGTATAGACAGTGTTTGCTCTTCAGGATTTCTGTGGACAAGTCTATTTGATTTGGATGTTCATGAAATTTTTAATTCAAGAGTATCTTTTTCTATGAGTATACCAAAGTATAGTTTCTTTAGTGTATGGCTTTAATTGAGGGAGAAGTATGCTATGGGTGAAAAGAATCTGTATCTTTCCATTTAAATTTTTTTTCTTTTTTTTTTACACAATCCTTATCTCTCTCTTTTACTTTTTTGCCTCCCCATTATAAGGTTTTCAAAATTGCTTGTTCTCTTTCTTTTAGTTCTTTTATAGGTTTCTGTTTACTCTTTTAACACTGCTTCTTTGCATTCTACACGTCCATTCTATCAGGACATTTTTTCATATTTTTACATTTAGGGTTGACTTTCTCTTTCTGGAGGTGATTTTAGTTCAATTTAGGCTTGCCACTAACATCCTAGTTCCTTCTTCTTTTGCACATGAAAGGGAACAAACACCCTGCTTGAATTTGGTGTTTATTTTTTTATTCACAGACAATTTGAAGTTTGTTCATTTAGTATCTTCTAGTTATGCTGAGAGGTTGGGTTTTCTATGGTTTTATTTTTTCTTGTTTTTAATTATATTTTTATAGGATATTTTTATTCAGATTTATATCACTGCCATTACCTCAGCTATCCAAAATTCCTTAGTTTTTTGGTTTTTTTTTTAAAGCCAGATTTGAGGATATTGAGAATTCTAGGAATCTCATCAACTCATCATGAGAATGTTTCTTTCCTGATCACCAGTATTTTTAGTCTAATAATGTTCATTATGTAACCCTCTTTTTTTCTTTTTGGGTTGCAGTTGGTGAATTTTTGCTTAATTTTTACTTTTTTAAACTTATTTTATTAAGTATTTGGGTGTAGAAATTCTGTAAGTAACTTTTAATCTGTTATTTAACCTGGAATTCTTAGACCCAATACATTATATAGTATCAAATTATTCATTATTACTCTTATCCTGTTGATATTAAAATAATATAAGAAATTAGATTAAAATCCTAAATAAATGTCTTTTAGATGAAGAGTCATCATAAATAAACCCACTCATAGTATGAATTAGTTTTTAAAATATACACATTCTAGATTATGACATTGAATCCAATTTACTATTGGATTTATCAAAAAAAAACTATCTACTAAAATATTACTAAGGCCCTTTGAAGAACGTTTCAACAACCAACTTAAAGGAAGCGGAAAATTCAGTTCAACATGATATTCACACAATGCTTAGGACTTCTAGTTAACTGAATTTTTAATTTATTCCTCACATGAATTTTTAATTTATGACCCTCTTTCATTATATACTTATTCTATCAAGAAATATTTAATAGTTGCCTATTAAGTATCACACTCTAGTAATACCAGTAATACACTGGTGAAAATGATGGATAAGATCTCTAACCTCATGAAGTTTACATTTCAAAGCTAGGAGTATAGACAAGAATCATAATAGAATGCATGGCAATAGAATAGAGTATGGGATGGGGGTAGAGATGGGGATGGGGATAGCTATTTAAGGTATGGCAGTGAAAGCTTCTTAGAAAGATGACATTTGTCTCCCTTAGATGTTCTGAGTAAAAAAAAAAAAAAAAAAAAAAAAAAAAAAAAAAGAAAGATGACATTTGAACACAGGCCTGATAAAATCTACCATGCAAAGATCTTAAGAATGAAGTTTCAGAACAGTGGGGAAAGCAAGTACCAAGATAGTCTAGGCAGGAACCAGCCTGAAGGAATGGTTAGAAAGTCAGTTTGCTGGGGTATTTAGAACAAGGAAAAGAATGGTATGAAATGACACAGAAGCTGGTAAGGAGAAGATCATGCAGGAGACCATGATAAGCAGTTTGGATTTTATTCTAATTGCCATTGAAAGCCACTGGGGAGTTTTAAGCAAGGTTATAATATATTTTCTGATTTATGTTTTAAAAGATCACTGATTACTATGTGGAGAATGGACTGTGAAAGGTCAAGAATAGGACAGGAGAGACCAATGAAAAGCTGTGGCTGCAGTCCAGCCAACAGGCTTGCTGCAGGTGGCTGAGACTAGGGTTGTAGTAATAGAGAAGATGAGAGTCTACATACATAGCATGTTTTATATGGAGAGCTGACAGGACATGTAGATAAATTCACTGTAATTTTAAGGAGAAAGAGAAGGATCTAGGGGAATGCCCATTTTCCAATAGAAAAGGCAGGGAAAAAAACTGGAGGCATTGGGGGAATGCAGGTTTCCAAGGTAAGGAGTTATCTTTCTTCCCCAGCTCTAGCCTATGCTGGGGGAGGGAAAGAAAAGAGCTTTGAATTAACTAGGCTACTGAAGTTTAAAACTGAATAGGTTGAGTCTTAGAAACTGAAATAGGACCATATTATTGAAAGTAGCCTGAAAAGTTATGGAATTGGACCAAGATGTTGTTCAGGAAGATGCAACCTAATAAGAAGAAAGGCTTATAATGCACATCTGAAAGTGGCAATAGGAAAAAATAATACACTTTTATGTTTGTTCCTTAAGTTATTCAGAGAACTCAAAAAATAATCAGGTACGAAAAGTGACTCAAGAACAAAGAAGTAGTTATATCAAAAGCTGCTGAGAAGTTTAATAGGGTAAAGACAGGGAACTGACTTCACTTCTCTACAATATGGTAGTGGTTGATCAATACAAAAGCCAAATTAGAGTGGGTAAAACAGAGTCCAGAAAGTGAGGAAACGAAGGTAACAATTTACAGAAAAGTCTTTTGAAGTTAGCCACAAGCATATGAGAAAGAAAGAAACAAGGGTACACCATTTTAAATCATAATGGCAGCTGAATTTCTAGTACACAGAGATGTTATGTTATTCTCTGGCAATCCTCTGCAACCAAAATATAGACAGTGTAGAAAACAGTAACTTTCAAATAGATTTTTGTTCTTACCTTCACTGATTAAATTTAATGTGTCCTGTTTTACATCTCCTTCTTGTGACTGGCTTGGATCCAGTGAAGTCTGAGAAAGGCTAACTTCTGCTGATAACTGGTCAAGACTTTGATAACTTTTCCTGTAAAATAAGGATGAAATACTACTTGAAGTTCTTCTCACAAAGAAGAATTTATAGAGACATTCTTTAATAATTTTCAATTTGTTGACTCTCTGGTTATTTTCTCCCCAACATTCCCCCTAAATTTTGCTTCATAGTCTTGGCTTCAATATTATCTCCATTACACTTTTCCCTCTACCCTATTTGGAGGTATATCTGTTTAATCCACTGAAAAATAGAAAAGAAAAACAATTTGCCAAAACAAAATCCTCATGCCAATTTTTGATTATCCGTATGATTAAGAAATGGGAACCTCTGATTACTACCAATTTTCAAAGAACAGGAAGTCTGTAGGTTACTCTTAATGCAGAAACAAAATTGACATTAAGAATAATGACCTAGTATTGCTTAAGCATTTTGGAATTTTTCAATGCTTTGATATTATTATATAACAAAAAATTTATTACAAATTCCTTTAATTTAGAATTTTAAAAAAGTTGGGTAATAAAATACTTGTTTGTATTATTATACCATCAAGATGATTAACCTTCTTCCATTATCTACTCATTTTCTATTAAGCTCATTAAAAAGTGAGATATATATAATAGGGGATAAATTCAGTTGTAAGTAGAAAGTTCATATCTTGTTATTAACCTTTCCTTATATGGTTCTTCAAGATAAAACCAATTCAAAAGATATATGCAGCTTTGGTGTTATTCACCTTTCACATAAGAGAACCGAGTTCATTATTATTTCCAAATATAAATGACCTAGGAAAAGGAATGTGTTTTCCAAGTTCAGCATCTACTTCCCAAGGTAGCCAAATCCCATCTAATTTCCTAGAAATATGTTTTATGGTAAGTTTTATAAGAAAGCACATATATTTTAAGTGATCTAATTCATAGTTCCCTCTCTTCATATATACAGGATAGACTTAGTAACAGATTTATCAAAAACACATATATATGTTAAATATAGTTGGAATACTTATGTCTAGTTTCTGCTTTATGTTTATCAGGACACCATCCAAAATGAGGAGAAAGGTAGGGTGGAAATATTCATTTACTAAAATCAGACTGACCATTAAAAAAAAAGGCAGAGCCCAATGTTTACAAAACAGTAGTTATTTTTAATTGTTTTTGAACTTATTCTCCATCAATTTTATTGTGATTTTATAGGATTTCATAGTGAGAGGATATATATAACTGGCAAATATTTGTTTTTCCCTCTTAAGAAATGAAGAACGACGTGATGAAATAACTTTACTAGCTTACAATGAAAACAGTGTTCTCACTTTATAATGTGATGACTTTTCAAATGTTGAGAATATAAAAGTCCTTAATTATAATTTTTAAGTAGCAGGAAATTCTACTGTTGAAAAACACTTCTGATAATTACAACAGATAACACTTATATGAGCTACATGATATGTAATAAAAATGATACCTAAATTAATATAGCATTACTACATCTAGGCACTGTTCTATATATCTTATATATAATGAACTTATTTAATCCTCACGACTACCCTAAGAAGTTAAATTATTGCTAGCTCCACTTTATAGCAGAGGATACTAGGGCACAAAGAGATGAGATTTAAACATGGCAGTCTGACTCTAATTCTGTCTCCTTAACGACTATGCTATTTCCTCTCCAATACAGGAAGTAAAGATTTGGCTTCCTACTTTATTAGAAATATTTCTCCAAGAACAGCCTTGTTTGTTAAGATAGACCATGTAAACTATACCATATTTAATCATATCACTGAAAATTTCACTTGATTTTCATTAAAATCTTATTTCTTTAGCTGTAAAGGAAAACAAAGACATTGGAATTTAAAGAGCAGTTATACACAAATTTCTTTTTACTTTTTAGTAACACATTCCAAACCTATAAATAAATTTCTTTTCCAAGGTATTTTTCTGTACCCAATAGGTATAATGTTTACTTTTTAAGGTATATGATGGCTTATGTTGAGTTTCTGACATTAATTTTTCATCATAAAAAATTTAATATTTTTAGATTTAAAAATTTATGTATAGAAATATTTCAAACAACAAAATACCCAGATGCAAAAAGACATAAAATACATTTGAATAGTGTGAAGTGAGCACTGAGAATTTGACAACACATATTTCCAATAATCTCAAGGACTGCTACTCACTAGAGGAAGAAACTCTGTAAAAACAGCTCCTGATATGGCAACATGAAATGAGTTTTCTGCATGACCTACTGAAGCTCTTTTTAGAATATCACACTTACAAATACAAAGAGATTTTGGAATCTTTCTACTCTTTAATTTGTCACAATTAGTGGACAATTCTTGAGTATATAGACTTAACCAAATGCTA
Source organism: Microcebus murinus (assembly GCF_040939455.1). NCBI lineage: Eukaryota > Metazoa > Chordata > Mammalia > Primates > Cheirogaleidae > Microcebus > Microcebus murinus. The sequence continues at coordinate 50,526,255 of NC_134112.1, forward strand.
ATGAATGTAAAAATAGATTTGCTAGACAACGATATTGTGAAGCCATAATGAAAATTCCAACCTCAAATTAAGTACCTTATTTATAAGATATTAAAAATAAAATCATCTTTACATGAAAATGACTACAAGCCTACTATCCGAAAGAAAACTAGTCAGTTGCTTTCAGTAATGGCAAAGAATGGGTTTGGCTTCCATGTTCTTATCTGATTTCCAATGTGACTGGTAGCTCCATCTAACAAACATTCTGTTGTCATGAAGTAAACTATCTATGAAGTTCCATCTTGAAAAGATCAAGACTAAGTCCCATTCTAGAATTCTAGCCTCAGTAACATCACACTGTAAGACTTAAATGGAACCCACCAGACAAATCAATCTGATTAGCAGATAGTACTATTTCTTTGAATAGAATTTTGAAAATATCCCACTAGCTTAATCAAAATAAAAACCCAAGATAGAATCATGCATTCTGAAAAAAAATCCTTAGTTTATGCCATTCCATTGTTACATATAATTTAAATTAAACTTGTAGGAATTATGACATATGTCATGGGCATTTGGCATATAATAAAATCTACTACATTCAATATCTAACTATTTAAACTTTTTTTTTTTGAGACAGAGTCTTTCTTTGTTGCCCTTGGTAGAGTGCTGTGGCATCATCATAGCTTACTGCAAACTCAAACTCCTGAGCTCAAGCCTCACCATCTCAAGTAGCTGCGACTACAAGGACATGCCACCACACCTGGCTAGTTTTTTCTATTTTTGGTAGAGATGGGGTCTTGCTCTTAAGACTCAGGCTGGTCTCAAACTCCTCACCTCAAGCAATCCTCCCACCTTGGCCTCCCAGAGTGCTAGGATTACAGGCATAAGCCACCATGCCTGGTCTATTTAAACATTTTTACAAACTCCTATACATGAGACTCAGTACCAAATAAAGCCAGATTACAAGGAAACTGAACAATAGGCCTGAATTCACTTATTAATCTATTTTTCTATAATCTTACATTGTGTACATCAATGATCAGAAGTAATGATATGGGTAGTCTACATCATTTATTTGCCCAATAGATATGTTGAGGTTAATAATAATTAATATTATCTGGTAGTCACTGGGCAACAAAGGGTGTGATACATAGAAAGAGGCAAGCGTTATCCATATGTAGAAAATGAAAACAAATATGTATATAATGCATACATGAATTTACATGGAGATAGAGACATACCTTTTATTCTTGGTTTATATTCATAGAAATATGTCTAAGGAACAAAATAATCATTTGCTGTGGTTGAATATCTATAGTTTCTTAATCTACTAAAATTAACCTAAGGATGCAAGGAAAGCCTGATAGGGAAGGATATATGTGAGTCAGGTCAATGTTCAATTTACAACCTGTAAAAGACTTTTGCAACCTCCATGCTTTAAGGGACTCCTACTCCAAAAATGTTTGAAAGACATACATGGGAAGGAGAACTCTGAATACATCCAAAGTGAAAGTCATTAAGAAAAATTAAAAGCCAAAATATTAGTATTGGACATATGAAAAATACTCAACATCACTAATCATCAGAGAAATGCAAATTAAAACCACAAAGGGATATCACCTTACCCCAGTTAGAATGGCTTTTATTAAAAAGTCCAAAAACAATAGATGCTGGTGTGGATGCAGAGAGAAAGGAACCTTATAGACTGTGTTGGTGGCTGTGGTCCCCACGCCCTGGACTGTGGACCGGTACCAGTCCATGGCCTTTTAGGACTGAGGCTGCACAGCAGGAGGTGAGCAGCAGGAGAGTGAGTGAAGCTTCCTCTGTATTTACACCCACTCCCCAAGGCTTGCATCACCACCTGAACTCTGCCTGCCTCCTGGCGCCTCAGCAGTGGCATTACATTTATAGGAGTGTGAACTCTACTGTAAACTGTGTATGCGAGGGATCTGGGTTACACATCCTTATGAGAATCTAATGCTTAGTGATCTGAGGTACAGCTGAGGCGGTGGTGCTAGTGCTGAGAGCAGCTGCAAACAGATTATCATTAGCAGAGAGGTTTGACTGCACAGAAACCATAATACATCAATTGCTTGCAGACTCATATGAAAGCCCTATCTGTGAGCGGCAAGTGACTATAATAACAGAAATAAAGAACATAAGAAAGGTAATATGCTTGAATCATCCCCAAACCATCCCCCTTGCTCCACTGCATGGAAAAATTGTCTTCCATGAAACTAGTCCCTGGTACCAAAAGGGTTGGAGACTGCTGGTTGGTGGGACTGCAAATTAGTACAACCTCTATGGAAAACAGTATGGAGATTCCTCAAAGAACTAAAAGTAGACCTACCATTCAATCGAGCAATCCCACTACAGGGTATTTACTCAAAGGAAAATAAGCTGTTTTATCAAAAAGATACCTGCACTTGGCGGGGCAAGGCAACATATGTAAACTAACCGTTTGTACCCCCATAATATGCTGAAATAATAAAAAAAAAAAACACACATGCACTTGAATGTTTATTACAGCAAAATTCACAACTGCAAAGATGTGGAATCAACCTAAGTAGCTGTCAATTAATGAGTAGATTAACAAAATGTGGTATACGTATATTATAGAATACTACTCAGCCATGAATAAGGATGAATTAAGGCCTTTTGTAACAATTTGGATGGAACTGGAGACCATTATCCCAAGTGAAGTATCTAAAGAATGGAAAAACAAATACCACATGTACTCGCTATTAAATTGGAACTAACCCATGAGCATACACGTGCACAGAGGAAAGTACAACTCAGTGGAAATCAAGCAAGGGAGGGGGAAGGAGAGATGGGCAAAAACCAACCTAACAGTACAATGAACACTATCTGGGTGATGGGCATACTTATAACCCTGACTCAAAACATAATAAAAGTGATCCATGTAACTAAAAACATTTAACTAAAAACATTTATACTCCTGTAATATTTTGAAATAAAATATATTAGATCATGAAAAACATATATGAGCTCATGATTCTCTGTAATTTTGCAAGCTGAATGATAACTAGAATGAGAGACAATGATAAATTTAAAAGACTAAAAAAGCTTAAATAGAAAATATAAATATGATGACAACAAATCTAATATTTTGGGATGGGAATGGGTGGGGAAGGCAAGATTATATAACAGATCAGGATTCTCTAACAAGCTCATGTGACTCAGACTATATAAAAAATGATATTAAAACAGAACTTATTAGAAACAGAAAAGTAAACAATAATTCTATGTGTGCATTAAGGGTACATGTTTTATATACTTATTTATTGTTGAGTTTTTATAGTAAACCTGTAATGATTTAATAATTTTTTAAAATTCCCACATTTGAAATATAGGAAAAGATCTAAAATCCAGCATAGCTAATTGTGCCAGGTCTAAGTAATCATGAAATCATATGGAAATATGGAAATCATATTTTTAAAGGTTTATAAACAACATAGAGTAAATAGAAATAAATTTAATATCATCTATTGTGACAGGGACCCTTCCATGAGTAGGTGACAACATAAGAAGTTATCCAATGGCTCAGTGTAAGAAATATAAACAAGACCAACAAATTAATTAAATCAAACAGCACACTCTTATTAAATTAAATATGCAGAAGGCCCTTAGTCTAAGGCCACCCCCCTACTTTGAATTCCTAGTAACAAACTGCAACATAACTTAGTAAATAAACAAACTAAAACCTAATTCAGGAGTGTATTTTCCTAACAAATAGCCAGGTTTTAGCCAATCACAAACAGCTAAGATTTAGCCAATCATAGGCAGTCAAGTAATCATACCATGCTCAAATAAAGTAAACATCTCATTATACCTTGCCTAAATATGGTAGATTAGCTGTAGCCAATCAGGTGATTTCTGTGCTTTGATGCCTATTCAGCCTATAAAAGCTTTCTGTTTCCACTGCTAGGTGGAGCTCTCTGAACCTCTTCTGGTTCTGAGTGCAGCCTGATTAATGAATCTTTTGCCTAAATAAACTCTGATACATTTTTGTCTACAGTTTTTCTTTCTCTTTCTTCTTAGAGTTGTCTTTGGCTAGCTGGTAGAATGAAGTTACACAGTTCTTCGAAATAGCTAAAGACATCCCATATCCTTATCAGGAAAAATCATCTACTAGCATTAAAACTATACTTTTTTATAGGGTCAGGTCCTTTCTCCAAATTATCAAGAGAGGTAATGTTTCTTATTAAAAAGGCTTTGGCTACTTCCTTCATAATCTGTAGGTTCTCAATAAACGTCTGTTAAACTTATTTGAGAGCAGCAAAAACTGGATCCTGATGAAAAGATATGATTAGTTTCAAGCATGATTTATAGAAAGCTCCTCTATTCTGAAAATCCAAAGCCTCCATTTTTATGTGAGACAGCTGGGATTACTTATTCTAGGGATCAGTTGGTCGTTTTAATTTTATATAATGTTCAGAAAGTAGATCTTGGGAAATTAGGTAGGTGTATACTCTCTAAACATGGCAGATACATTAGAGTAGAAACAAAAAAAATTATGTAGAATATAAATAAAGATTTACTGAGAAGCTATTAAATGCCAGATATTTATTACCTCATTTGATCTTTATAGTTCTGTTAGGCACTAGCCCCAAGATAACATGTACAGAAAGAAAAGGGTAAGGAGAAGAAGTGTTTCTCAGTGTTACATAGCAAGTAAGTAGCAGAAATTACTTACTAGTCCTGACTTTAAACTCTATGTCCAGTGTCTCTGTACTACACCCCAGCTACATACTTTTTTGTTCAGGTAAATCAATTAGAAATAGGGCCATCTAAAAGCAACACCAACATCTGCGGAGAGGCCAGATTAACAGATGATACTAGGGAGGAATGGATGTCCCTTCTTAAACTAATGGAATAACTGAATCAAGAAGTATAATATCTGGATCTTTGCTAAAGAGATAAACATGGTTTCCCTGCCTTCTTTTCTGAGACTGTAATTACTTTTGTTGCTGCCAGCCACTATTACACATGCAGAGGTAAACCAGAAATAAATCTTCTACTTTAGACTTCTTATTGGATCCTCAATAGGTAACTCTGTAGAAAGGCAAGAGTATACATCTTCTGGCAAAAATATTTTATCTCCCTATCTACTGTGACTATGTGGATATTGAAATAAAAAGGCACAGTCTTTTAACTTATCAAGATTTAAAATTGTCATAATATTTTTGCAGTTAAAAAAGAAGGAGCATCTCATATGTTATATATCAACAAGGTAAATGTACAATGTATTGCTATAAATTCAATTTTTAATCATAAATTAAAAATACAAAAATAATGTTCTTCTTTTAATATGCCATAGGAAGGTAAAATTATATACCAGAATAAAAAAATATACTCTAGCTATTCACAACTTTCATAAGGGTATATAAGGGAACTAGATACCAATCTATGAAATATCCAACGTCAACACCTTGAGTTATACTAAGAAGCAAGAATTTAGTAGACATTGACGAGAATTGTAATGATTTATTCTGTAATCTGTTTGCTTTTTACTACTTCTCTAACAATTAATGAAAAAAGAAAAAAATTAAAGTTTCTAGAAATTCTTTTAACAAGTGGTCAAATTTATTTTGAATTCTGTCTTTGATAAACAAAAACATCACAGAGTAGGGCAGGTGGAACATATGTCTGTGCTAGAACACTACTTGTAGAAATGTCTGTCTACTAATTGCCTAGTGAAAGGTACCCTAAAAAGCAAAGATAGAAATATATGATTCTGCTAGTGAAATTTAAAAACAAGGACTCTAAAAGAAGAACAGAGAAAGAAACAAAAAGAGGAAAGGGGGGAAAAGAGGAGAGAAGGAAAGACAAGAAAGAAAAGAAGAGAAAAGAGAAAAGGGAGAGGGAAAGGGAAAAAGCATACAGAAGGGGTTAGGAGGGACATCAGGAAAAATAGTTAGAAAATTAGCTAAAGACATAAAAATAAAAAGTGAAAAAAAAACATGTATAAGATGGAAAACTGGCTGAAAGCCAAAGAAGGAAATACAATTTACAAGTTTCAGTATGAAGATTACCTAAAGGAAGATAGTCTAAGATTTTGCAGCTCTCTCAACATTAGGACGCTATGATTAAATGAAATAGCCCTGAACATTAGGACAAAGAAATAGGAAAAAGATCTTGTGGCCCATAGGTGGAGTGATTATATCTTCTATAATATCTAAGAATCAGATTTATTGAAAATGAACAAAGCTCAGACTCACCAAGAACAAGTAAATATCTTTCTATTCTTTCATGAGACAGAATTTTGTGTTTTCTGACAAGCAGGAAAATTAGTCCTAAGGCAAATACAATACCAAATCTAGAATTCAAAACTAGATGGCTCATTAAACACAAGCTCATGGATTTAACTCAAGGTCTCGGTGAAGATTTAACTGAAGAAGTAAATAGCTGGTACAATGTTGCATAAGAATTTCTCAGATATTTTACTTCCCTAGGGTGCCTCTGCTTCAAAACTTAACAGATCTACTGCCTTAATCTAACCTGACCAAGTAGTCCTAAATCTACCTTTGCTCTAAGCTAATAATAAATTCAGAAAGAATAACGAGAAACCAAAGTGGATAGCCATCTGTTTTGATACAGCTAACTTTGTAATTAGTTGGAAAAAAAAGTATTACACTTACTCATACCACTGTTTATTGTGTTTTCGGTAAAGCAACGTATCCAAGGCAACGGCATTGACATCCAGAGCTCCTGGGGAAGGCCACTGGTTGGTGAGATGGGCAGTTAACTCTTGTCTTGATCTTAAATCATTATTCTTTAGCACAGTCCTGTGAATATTAAGATGGTGAGTGCTTTTGTCTTCAATGTTCTACAATGGCAGAGGAACCTAATGGTATCAATTTAGGCCCTCAAAATTCATCTTTCTGAAATGTTATGTTAGCAGACTGTGAACAGAACTACAGCAAGGCTGGTTGAGCCTATGACTGTTTTTTCTCCTGTAATATGTACTTTTCATTTTTTTCTCTGCTGGCTACAACAATTCCCTACTTATGAAATTCAGACTTCCTATCTTTCCACAGAGATTATTACTAAAGGACTAAAGGAGCCAAGTGACATTTTACATCTTAACTAAAAAGTGGTAACATCTTAAAGATACAGGTTACCAGGCCAATTAAAATATGAAATAAAGATTCCATGTGTATGATTTCCTAGTTTCAAAAACTCAGAAACAACCTATAAAAGTTATTTGACTCAAGTAAAGAAAAATCAATTAAAATGAATAAAATATATGTATAGAAAAATATAAAATAAAAAAATCTATGAGATTCCCTGACCTAACTTGGTCAGGTTAGTCACTGATAGAAGCAACCACTAATAAATCTTCATGAAAATAATTAAATCAAGAACAAGTACACTGAACAATATAATCCACTGGAAATGTTTCAACAACAGGATGAAGCAATTATAACAATTCATGGTTTTCTTCAATGTTTGTAAAACTGTTACATGTTAATAACAACTTGCAAAAGAATTAGCTTTTTGCCAGAATTTCAACTTCACAAATCAACATACATCATTTCCATTAGGACTAATTCAACATTTGAATTGATGGTTAAAAATAATTTAAAAGTAAAGGTCTTATTCTACCTCTAAAAGGCTTTGAAATACCATCTAGGCAGCGTGCATCCTCAAATATTCTCAAACAACCTGTATCCATGGCTTTAAGAGCACCAATGCTCTGAGGCATCAACTCAGAAGCAGCAGGGAAGTAATACTGTGTGCCTGCCACTAACTTCCACAGACAATAGTCCTGTTGTTGGTAACAGAGAGGTGAGTCAGTGAAGTGCTAGCAATACAATACTGCACGAAAGAAAATCAGCCTGTACACTACCTCTGACTGTTCACCATAATACTAATGGAATAACCACATTTTATAGGTCTCTAATAGGCTACAGGTGAATATTTCTGATTTTACAGGGTATCTGTGTGCATTTAAAAATATTTGTTCCACAATTTCCACAAAGAAACGTGATGTAAATACTAGATTCTATCGCAGAATACTAAAGTAAAATAGGCGAAAGTCATGAGAATGTATCCCATTATGACATTCTTTTAGGCTAGTTGCCACAATTTCATTTCACTGGAAAGGAAATGAAATTTTTTAAAAGCACTTTTAAGGTTCTTTAACATTTTTAAAAATAAAACCAGCAAAGCTTCACAAAGAGAGTAATTAGAAATTTTTTAAGATTGAAAGAAAAATTGTTCAAAGCATAAACAGGAATTATTGGCCTAAGAATCTACTATAATAAACTACCATTATTTGAGTTCTCTTAGTATATTTTTCTGTCACATATTCCCTTTCTTGAGGGTAGATTCACTAGATTGTGAAGGTCACTGTAAAATAATTCCAATGTCATAACTGGCTTATAGGAAATATTCAGAGCAGAAAGTGAGAAAAGCAAATGTTCATCTATGAGGAAATGACACTGGTAGAACTCAGTTAATGACTAGTAACTGAACAATCTCCAGGTTAAAATATTTTCTGGAAAGCTTAAGCTTTATGCTTTACACCTTTATGTTTCTACACCTTCTACACCTTTACACCTTTATGCTTCTACACCTCATAAAATGGAAGAAAGAACTGAAATTCCACAAAAGCTTTTACACGACATTTGTCTACGGAGAATTTTTGCCTAATGACAAATTAAAGTATTATCTTTAGACTTTGGTTTTTAGAAATCCTAATGATATTGTTTTCTACGGGCAGCTCCCTGGTGCTCTGAAACAGGAGACAAGAGATTTCAGTGTATGAAATAGATGTAGTTTTCATCCACACAGAATTTATTTCCTGTCTTTTGTGAGGAACGTGAAAACAGTAAATCATGGCACTTGAAGAGGAAAGGTTCCTGGAGAATCCTAGTGTAACGCTCCTTCACCACTCCAGTAGACTATGGGACAGGTAAGTGAATGAAGTTTGGTTGAGAATCACATCCTTGTATTTTGAATCTTGATTGGAGTCTATTTAGAATAATACATAGGCAAAGCAGTTTCTTCACTCTACAGTGGGGCCATGACCAGAGTGTACAAGCAAAATGTATACAAGTTAACATGAAAACTTATTCAAAAGTGACCCAATTGATGTTAATGTGGAAAAATGATGGTATTTGTCTTATTTGGCCTATCTTAAAAGAGGTTCACCTTAAATTACTCAATACTTGCTATTATTTAATGGTATTAAATCAGTAGTAATTAAAAGTTAAAATATTTAGCATCTAATTTTAGTTAAAACTCTAACCAATGCTGCAGTTAGCTAATCTAAAAACTGAATTATTGTATATGTGATAGATTCTACTTGTCACTTATCTGCAAGTCAATTTAGTATTCTCTCGTTAAGGTAATGATTCCATAGAAAGGTACACTAAGGGGAAACTATTTAATTTACTAAGAAAGTAGCAATAATTTATTTTTCACAGCTAATTTTAATAACTTTCCTGTATCTACCTCTAAATTGCTAGATAGCTAATTTTTCTTTAGATTCTCAATAGGAATTACTCAGGAATTTGGCCCCTCAAAATAACATAATTCAATTTTGATGACTGTAATGACTCAAAAATCATTAAAGAAAAAATCTTTTTATACATATTTTAAGGTAGACATAACTTTATCAAGTCTAACTATGAGGCAGGTTCTGACACTTCTAACACTGAAATAGAGCTACTGAGATGGCAATTTGCAAGCTACCCTATTAGGAAAAAATATTAAAAACTCAAAGTTACTTATATAATGAAAATATTATCATCTCCTTGCCTTTGCTCCCCCCACATTAACTATATCCCTACTATTATTCAAAAGATTCAAATTCTATTCATCTTCGAAGGTCCATTTCATTTTCTACCTCCTTCATGAAGATATTCAGACTACTTCTGTCCACAATGATACAAATTGTATTGCTTTGTAGTTAGTCTCATGCAATTTAATAATCAATTATTCTAATAATTTAATCTGTTTTCTGGTTCTTCTGATTTGATAATAAGCTACTTGGGACCAGCAGCTTGTTTCACATTTATTCATTGTAAGATTATTAATGTAACGTTAGGAGCCCTTTAAAATATTTATAACTTTGCTGATCCTTAAAAGAAAGCCAAAAAAAAAACCCTGGGCAAACATAGTCTGCATCTCCTCAGTTCACATGACCTCTAAATGAAAAGTATTCCAGCTTGATGCTTCATATGGATTCTGGCTGACTTCCCACGCATCATCTCATAAAGTTGTTAAGATCAATAGCTATGGAGTCAGACTGTATGGATTAGTGACAGCTGAAAATATATATTCACAACTAATATCAAGTAAATGTATCAGGTGGGCAGTGACAGATACACTTAAAATATGTGAAGAAACAATCATCTAAAAAGTATCTGTGATTGTCATATTTTTTATTGCTAAACATCCTCATAGAAGAGGGAGTACAGGAAGTACCATTTAATTTCTCCTCTTATTATATTCTACCACTCCCAGTAATTGGCTTTGGCTTCTATTAATAGATCCTCATTTTTCTCTTGCATAAAGTTCTTGTACACAGCAGGTAAAAATATATCATTTGAAAGTACAGTGTGATTTTTTATATGTAAGTATGTTAAAATATGTGTCAGTATTAATTTGTCAATTGAGTTCTTTAAATATACCCTTAATTGCTTGACCTGAACACGTATTTCATGAATATAGATAAATTCAAAATACTATGGATTTATAAACACAAAACTTCTTGAATGAAAGATGGAGTCCAGTTCTCCTGCAAAACAGTTTGAAACAAAATTGTATAGCTTTCAGTTAAAGTTCAAAGAGCTATTTTACTTTTCAAAGGAAAAATAGCTCAGTATCTTATACAAATCCCTCTTGGCATAACAGAAATAGTCAATGAATACAATTTATTCTGTGGAACCTAGCTAACCCCTGAAAAGATCCTATACCTTCTAAATATATAATTTGCAACTATATATAAATATATAATTTGCCACTGACACTTTATTTTACCTAGGCTTATAATTTTTCTTCTTATGATTATTAGCCTATCTTGACCAAGTACAGTACAATACAATGCAATGCAATGCAATACAATACAATAAGATGACTCTGGATCGATTATAAACACAAAAGACTTTTCATCATGAAACCTTATAACTTTTTAGAAGGAAGTTAATTTCTCATTGTTTTTAAGGAAAAACATGTTTAGCAAAAATGAACTGTTATTTACTGTCTCTTTTAAAAATAGCATTCAACATCTGAGTTGTCCAGTAAGTAATTTTCTAAATTTCAATTTATGAGAATTTATCACAAGCCTATGAGAAATCAAGGATGTATTTACCCCTCTCCTCCAATAATATGGAATATTTATAAGAATTTTAATTTTTTAGTAGAGGCTCATCTCAGATAAAAATGTACAGTCCTAATAAAATATATTTCAATGTTCCTAGAAAAGCTATTTGCTTCTAGTGATACTTTACTTAAAATGTTATTACATTTATCTTTCTCCCATGATTCTGTATGTGCCCTTCTCTTTACATAAAATACCTTCCTCTCTTCCTATCACTTGGTCCTGTTCAAATATCAACTTCTCAGTGATGCTTTCCCTGGATTGCCATTACTGTGCTACTTCTATAAAGTATGTATACAAGTTGAGCATCCCTAATCTGAAAATCCAAATGCTCCAAAATCTTTTAAAAGTTCTAGAAATCCAAACTCTGGACTTTGATAGTAGTGCTTAGCCAATTCAAAGGTATTCTTTTGTTATTTGATTCCTTATCTTGTGACTCCAGGCTTACGAGTTATCCTCTCTCTCTCACTTTGCTTCTTTCTTGCCTCAGATGTTATGCTGACGCTCATGATGCAGTTATACTTTCATCTGTTGGTTATGTACAAGGCATATAACCCTTGGCACCTAAGAATTTAACCTCTGTGGTTCCAAGTATTCCTATGCAACCCCAAAGGTCCATGACATGAAGTAATTTTTAGTTTTCATAAGGCTATACTTTAAAGCCCATAGGCTATGTAGTAAGTTTGTTTTTTTTTTTTATTATATGTAGTAAGTTTTGAGAGTGAGTCTAGCAAAATTCCTAGCATCAGTACTACAGCAAACTTTTGTTATTTTCCACTTATCATTTATTGTCTGATTTGTTGTAATTCTTCAGATATACTCTAGTACTATTTGTGACATGACACACTGAGAAGTCGTGGACAATACTGTCCATGAAAATAAAGGGTCTAATATATAATAACTACAGTAATGCAGAATTTTATGTTAATGGACAGAATGACAAGTTAGAGAACACTGAAGGTCAAAGAAAGGGAAAGTCATCAAAGATGAAGATGTTCCATGAACTCTACCCCCTAACTCCCTTAAGAGTAACAGAATAACAGAGTTATCTACCTCCAGCTTCTCTTCACTACTTTGGAAGAGGAACACGACCATCCCTCAGATGCTATCTATTTATTTTTGGTCTTTGGCCTCTATTCAACATAAACTCTGTGAGGGTAGAGACTGTTTAATTCATTATTAAGTCAACAGCACCTAGAATTGGGCGTGGTTTACTATACTTTCTCAATAGATATTTGTCAATTAATGAATGAATGTCAGAGAAGTTATAAAAGCAATTTAATACAAAGAGGAATAATGAGAATTTATATTTTTATAAATTCTGTATATAAATTATAAATAATGAGAATATATTTTTATACTTCTTTATTCATTTAAAGCTTCCTAGAATTGAGTAATGCTTATATGGCTTGCGAATACCTGAATACCCAAACTTCTTTATAATGTTAATATAAAAATGTTCTTCATTCACGTGAGTTGTTTTCTTTTTTAACTTTAGACACAGTCATAGGCTAAAGATTCACTTTATATAACTTTACAATTATTTCCCTTCAAAGAAAACATTTTGAAAGGAGAAGACTAAAAAGGAGCTAGGTATCCAAAAATTAAGAGTTAAGTATTTATTTACCTATGAAATATTCTTGACCAAAAAGTTACACCCAAATCTAATCAAGTCTTTGAAAGCAGCAGTGGTTTTCAACCCTGGATATACTTTAGAACTTAATTTGAAATCATCCTTTAAGAAGAAAGAGACATTAATCAGTAATTTAGAACTTAAAAAAAAAATCAAATGACACATTATTCCCCCACATTTTAAATGTAAGATAAGCCCTGGCTCCTTGGAGGAACGACTGATTGAAGTGTAGAGCAGAAAACATACAGATGAGCTTGGGATATCTTACGCTAGAAAGCAAGAGAGTTATCAAAGACAATGGGTCATGTTAGAAGGATAAGGAATCAACAGGAAGGGGCTTTAATTAAACAAAAATGGGACAATTTTTGAGCATCCAAAAGAAAAAGAAATGTAAATGACAGAAGCACAATTAATACATCCATTTCTACTATAATATAGGAACAAACAAAACTAATGAATAAGTGCTTTGCAATATCACACTGAAAATAATTGGGCTTATGGGGAGATGAGGCTCAGGAGCTGACCACACAAAACCTATTCAACTTTCTAACCGAAACAGAAAGAAAAACAATAACAATCTTAATAAAATTATAACCTCAATTAAAAAGATTAAATTCCTATGTAGTAAAGAAATATTACAATAAATCTAGACCTTAACAACAACAACAAAGTTAAAGCCTTTGATAGGTTGATAAGGAAGGATTCAGGATGCTGGGGTTGAGGCTTGCCATGAAGGCAAAGGCAAAATGCACAAAGATGGAGTAACCACAGAACAAGCACTTCCCATCCAATAAGTTAAAGTGAACCAGTGGAATGTAAGGTAATGAGTATCATGTACGGTGAGAGAATGCCATCTACTGGTGCCTTGCAGTATTTGTATTAGTGTATTTTGTATTCACAGAGATTCCTAGAGATACATTGACCTCTAGGAAAAATCACCTGTGAATCAAGGTTCCTTGCTACACTGACATTATCCCTTTATTTATGAATCTTGTATAAGCTAATTAACATTGTAAAAGAACATAAATGAGTTCAAAATATAAAACCAAGAAAGCAAAACAAAACAAAAAACAAAATCTTCACCTCATTGATAACTATTAGAAAGAAGGAGGACATTAGCCTCTTACTCAGAAAATTAACAATATCCTATAAGAACAGTATTTCAAGGTAACCACCAAAAAGCCCTGATGAGGGAAAGTACTTCTTTTTTTTGAGACAGTCTCGCTTTGTTGCCCAGGCTAGAGTGAGTGCCATGGCGCCAGCCTAGCTCACAGCAACCTCAGACTCCTGGGCTCAAGCGATCCTCCTGCCTCAGCCTCCTGAGTAGCTGGGACTACAAGCATGCACCACCATGCCCAGCTAGTTTTTTCTATACATATTAGTTGGCCAATTAATTTCTTTCTATTTATAGTAGAGACGGGGTCTCACTCTTGCTCAGGCTGGTTTCAAACTCCTGACCTCAAGCAATCCGCCCACCTTGGCCTCCCAGAGTGCTAGGATTACAGGCGTGAGCCACCGCGCCTGGCCCGAAAGTACTTCCTTATAGGTGATTCCAGCCAATAAATGTGGAAGGAATAACAATTAGGAAACCACATTTTACAAACTCTAATTGATCAATTCCTGTAGGTAATGCTCAGCCACAGTTCAAGCCATTAGATGAAAGGCTGATGGGAACTTTCACAAAGGAGAAATCAGGCTGTCACCACCTGAATCCACTGTTCAATCTTAAAATTACTAAAAGTGGGACAACCAGTGAGCTTCTCAATACGATATAATATGAAGTACACAGCATCATCTATAAAATATTCTTGCCAGAAAAATTAAACTCAAATTGAGCACAGCCCCTTATAGCAGTTCTCAGCCCTGACTGCACATCAGAAACACCTGGGACTTTATTTATGTACATATGCATGTATCTATGTAGAGACAGGGTCTCACTATTGCTGAGACTGTTTTCCAATCCTGGCCTCAAGTGATCCTCCTGCCTCAGCCTCCCCAAATGCTAGGATTACAAGTGTGAGCCAATGCGCCCAGCTGTGAGAAGCTTATTAAACATACACTTGCCTAGGTCTCACCTTTCACCAGTTAAATCAACATTTCTAGAGGAAAGGCTTAGTCAGGCATCCTCATTTTTATTAAAATAAAAAAATTTTTTAACTCTACTTAGGTGATTCTAATGTGGAACCAGAGTAGAGAACCACTAATCCAGAGTTAGGAGAATCTACAGGATATGCAACACAGAGCAGCACTTCTCCAACTTTAATAGGTCAATTAATCCCCTGGGAATCTTATTAAAATACAGATTATATGCCAGGATCAGTGGCTCATGCCTATAATCCCAGCACTTTGGGAGGCCAAGGAGGGAGGTTCACACGAGTCCACGAGTTTGAGTCCAGCGTGGGCAACATAGCAAGACCCTGTCTCTATAAAAAAAATTTAAAAATTAGCCAGGCATGGTGATGCACACTTGTATGCCCAGCTACTTGGGAGGCTGAGGCAGAAGGATCACTTGAGCCCAGGATTTCAAAGTTACAGTAAGGTATGCTTACTCTACTGCACTCCAGTCAGGGCAACAGAGCAAGACCCTGTTTTTTGTTTTTTGTTTTTGTTTAAAAAACAAAAAACAGATTCTGATTCTGTAGACCTGAGGTAGGGCCTGAGAATCTTCTTTCAGATGATGCTAATACAGCTAGCTGACTTAAAATAGAGTGGATACAGACCAGTGCTGTCCAGTAGAAATATATCACATATGTAATTTTAAATTTTCTAGCGGCCACATTAAAAAGCAGTTGAAATTAATTTTAATAATGTACTTCTTTAGCTCAATATAGCCAAGATATTGTTTTACCATGTAACTAGTATAACAAGTTATTAATATATTTTAAATTCTTTATTTCATACTATCTGGTATATATTTCACACTTAAAACACATTACAATTCAGACTAGTCACATTTCAAGTGCTCAACAGTCACATGTGGCTGGTAGTTAATATCTTGGACAGCACAGGTACAGAAGAACAAGTTAAAGAAACCACATGAAACAATCTAGAATACTGGACATTCTATAGGAAAAGTCTGCAAATAGACAATGGTAGGAAAAGTAAAAGTGGGAGAAACTACTCTAAATTAAGAGGCTTAAGAGACATAACTATTTGTAATGCATGACTTTCAATCTGGTGGAAAAAATCAACAATAAAAAGATTTTTTTTAGACAACTGGGGAAATTTGGTTATGGATGAGCATTAGATGATAAAAAATTTTATCCTAATTTTATCATATGTGATTATGTGAAAAAATGCCCACATTTTTTAGAAATGTATACTAAATTATACAGGAATGAAATGACATAGTTTGCTTCAAAATTAGTTCAGAAAAAAAAAAAAAAAGAAAATGAAAAAGTATAAAGCAAAAATGTGACAAACTCTTAGCTGTTGTGACAGCAAATGTGACAAACTTGTAACTGTTCAATCTGTGTGATAGGTAATCAGGGGTTTACTGTACAAATCTTGCTCTTTTGTGTATACTTGAAAATTTAATAAAAAAGAAAACATATAATAGCTTTAGAATCTGAATGCTAATTATTAAAAAAAGTTTATTATGGTAAACTACACAGAATATATGCTATCTTAACTTTGTTGTTGTTGTTGTTGTTGTTTTTTTAAGAGACAAGGTTTCATTCTGTGGCCCAGGCACAGTGGCCCAATAGATTGTAGCACACTGTAGCCTAGAACTCTTGGGCTCAAACGATGCTCCCACCTCAGTCCCCCAGATAGCTGGGACTACAGGCACCTGATACTGCACCCAGCTAATTTTTTATTTTTGGTAGAGACAAGGTATCAGTATGTTGCCAAGGCTGGTCTTGAACTCCTGGCCTCAAGTGATCCTCCTGCCTCAGCTTCCCAAAGTGCTGAGATTATAGGCGTGAACCACTATAGTTAGCCATTAACCATTTCTAAGTGTATAGTCCAGTGGTATTAAACACATTCATAACATTGTGAAATCATCACTAGCAGCTATCTCTATAACTCTTTTCATCTTGTAAAACTGAACTCGGTACCCATTCAACTCCAACTCCCCATTCTCCCCTTCCCTCAGTTCCTGGCAACCAGTATTATACTGTCTGTCTCTGATTTTTACTACTCTAAAGTAATCCACATAAGCAGAATCATGCAGTATTTGTCCTTTTGTGACTGATTTATTTTACTTAACATAATGTCTACGCACTTTATCCATGTTGTAGCATATTGCAGAATTTTAAGCTAAATAATCCACTGTATAGACATACCACAGTTTGTTTATCCATTCATCCAGACAAGATAGTTTGTATTATATCCAGACAAGATACTTTGTATTATATCTATCTTTTTAAATCTATTGAGACCTAAATTGAGGACTCACATATAGTCTATCCTGAAAAATGTCCAATGTGCACTTGAAAGAATGCGTATGCTTCTGTTGTTGGGTAGTGTTCTGTACTTGTAAGATGTAGTTGGTTTATTGTATTAAATCGTCTAGTTCCTTACTTATCTTCTATCTGGTTGTTCTAGCCATTATTGAGAAGTAGGTATTTTAGTCTCCAACTATTACTGTAGAACTTCTCTTTTGTTATTTTTTGCTTCATATATTTTGATGGTCTATTATTAGGTGCATAAATGTCTATACTTGTTATATCTTCTTGCTGTACTGAAACTTTTATTTATATATAATGTCCCTCTTTACCACTTATAAATGTTTTTGCTTTAAATGTAGTTTGTATAATATTAGTATAACCAGTGCTACTCTCTTTTGGTTAGTATTTGCATAGTCTATCTATGTCATTGGATCTAAAGTGAGACAATATATACTTGAATTATGTATATTTTATCCATGCTGCCTATTGTTTTGATTAGAGGGTTTAATTCATTTACATTTAATTATTTGTAAGGAGGGACTTCTGTCATTTGGCTATTTGTTTTCTACGTGCCTGTAACTTTTTTGTCCCTCATTTCCTATATTACTGTCTTCTTTTGTGTTTAGTTGTTTGTTATTTTTGTAGTACAATGTTTAAATTTATTTCTCCTTTCCATTTGTGTATGTTCTATAGCTATTTTCTTTGTTATTACTAGGGTATTACATTTAACACCCGCAGGTTGTTATATT
Organism: Microcebus murinus; assembly: GCF_040939455.1. NCBI lineage: Eukaryota > Metazoa > Chordata > Mammalia > Primates > Cheirogaleidae > Microcebus > Microcebus murinus. Next base: position 50,544,363 of record NC_134112.1, read on the forward strand.
ACTCTAATTTGAATTTATAGAGCTTAGTTTAAATAATATACAAAAATGTGCTCCTTTACAGCTGTCCCTACCCCTTTCAGTTATTGATGTCACAAAATTACATCTTTATATGCTATATGCCCCAAAACATAAGTAATTGTTTTAAATGCAAGTTATGTAGAAAACAAAATGTGGAGTTATAAACCAAAGTTACAATAATATTAGCTCTTAAACTAATACTTGTTTAATATATTAGTCTCTTAAATCAAGAGAAAACAAAAAGTAGAGTTAAAGGCCGGGAGCAGTGGCTCATGCCTATAATCCTGGAACTCTGGGAGGCCGAGGAGGGAAGATGACTTTAGCCCAGGAGTTTGAAGTTGCAGTAAGCTACGATGATGCTACTGTACTCTGCCCATGGCAACAGAGTGAGAGACTCTGTCACACACACACACACACACACACACACACACACAAAAAGTCAAGTTACAAACCATTATTACAATGCTACTAGCTTTTATAAATGTCTGTGGTTTACCTCTGAGAGCTTGGTTTCTTCATACAGCCTCAAGTTACTATCTGGTGTCCTTTCCTTTTACCTCACAGGACTACCTCTTGTAATGCAAGTCTAGTGGTAATGAACTTCCTCAGCTTCTGTTTGTCTGGGAATGTCTTAGAATTTGTCCCTCACTTTTTTTTTGAGACAGAGTCTCATTCTGTTGCCCAGGCTAGAGTGCCATGGTGTCTGCCTAGCTCACAGCAACCTCAAACTCCTGGGCTTGAGGAATCCTTCTGTCTCAGCCTTCTGAGTAGCTGGGACTACAGGCATGTACCACCATGCCTGGCTAATTTTTTAATATATACTTTTATTTGTCCAGCTAATTTCTTTCTATTTTTTTTAGTAAAGATGGGGTCTTGCTCTTGCTCAGGCTGGTCTTGAACTCCTGAGTTCAAACTATCTGCTCCCCTCGGCCTTCCTAGAGTGCTAGGATTACTGGTGTGAGCCACTACACCTAGCCTGTCCCTCACTTTTAAAGTGAGGGACAGATATAGAATTTGCCAGATATAGAATTCATAGTTGACAGGTTTTTTTCTTTTAGCACTTTAAATATATAAGCCCTCTGGCCTCCATAATTTCTGATTGAAAAATCTGCTGCTGATCTTATCGAGGATCCTAGGTATGTGATAAATTGCTTTCTTCATGCTGCTTTTAAGATTCTGTCTTTTGAAAGTTTAAATGAAATGTGTCACAGTTGGGGCTCTTTGAGTTTATCTTACTTGGGTTCATTGAGCTTCTTGGATGTTTGTATTTATGTCTTTTACCAAATTTGGAAATTTTCCAGCCATTATTTCTTCAGATATCCTCTTTACCCCTTTCTCACTCTTTTCAACTTCTAGGGCCCCTATAATGTATCTGTTGGTTTGTTTGATGGTGCCCCACAGATCTCTTAGACTCTGTTCACTTTTCCTCAATCTTTTTTCTGCTTCTCAGATCTGATAGTTTCCATTGTCCTATCTTTACATTCACTGATTCTTTTTTTCTGCCTGCTCAAATCTGCCTTTGAATCTCTCTAGTGAATTTTTCATTTCAGTTATTGTTGTACTTTGCAGCTCCCAAATTCCTGTTTGCTTTCTTTTTAGGTTTTCTGTGTATTGTCATTTTATTCATATATCATTTTCTTGACTTTCTCCATGTCTTCCCCTAGTTCTCGGAATATCTTTAAGACAGCTGTTTTAAAGTTTTTGTCTAGTAGATCTGCCATCAGATCTTCTTTCAGGAACAGTTTCTGTTGATTCACTTTTTTCTTTTGAATGGACCATACTTTCCTGTTTCTTTATATGACTTCTGGGTTTTTGTTGAACACTGGACATTTGAATCTAATAAGATGGTAACTCTGGAAATTCACCTCCTTCCTCAGTTTTCTGGGTTTTTTTCCTTACTGTTTTTATTTTATTTTTTAATTTTTGCAGGCTTTCTCTGTGCCAAGGATCATCCTGAGGTGTAAATTAAGGTCCCTTTCCTGATTTGCAAGAAAGCTTTAGGATGCTCCTGCACTACTCTCCACTAACTTGCAATCTACTGACAAAACTATATAATTTTCAGATTTTATGTATATTCAAAGACAAAATCAAAGAATACCTTAATAGAAATTCATAATACAGCTAACAAGTAAGAAATATATAAAAGGAATAAGTTAAGTGACTCAAGATTTAAATCACCCAGGAAAAGATAATCGACATAATGTATAAACAAATATTATATGCTTCATATTCTACCTGTTAATATTCCTTTCTATTCTTTTCCTTTATAAATTGTAAATTTTAATTTTCTAAGGGCCATGTTTATCTTCTCAGGATCAACAAAGGGAATTTCAGTGCCCAGCTTTGATTATAGGCCTTCCTGACTGTTGGTAAAAAAAAAAAAAAAATCTCTTGAGTGGGGAGTTCAAGCCATTCATATTCATTGAGAGAACTGATAGGTGGAGCAGATTTCTGTTCATTCTGTTGGGTTGAACTTTGTTGCTTTGTTTTCTCTCTTGAGCCATTGTGGTATCTGGCCTTTGATCTTTAGCTTTTGAGTGGTTTTACATTCGTGAGTGTTTATTGTGCTGATCCGAAGGTAACACTGTTTTGAGTGCTTCTTGGAGGGCTGGCCTTGTCTTGGTGAATTCCTCATTCTTTGCTGAGGCATCTGAGAATGTCTTTATTGCTCCTTCATATATAAAACTTAGTTTTGCAGGGTACAAGATCCTAGGCTGGGCATTATTCTGTTTTAGAAGAGTGAGAATGGGCCCCAGTCTCTCCTTGCTTGTAAGTTTTCTGCAGAGAAGTCTGGCTGATCATTTTTCACAGATATAGAAAAAATAATTTTATGTTTTGTATGGAACCAGAGCAGACCCCATATAGCAAAAGCAATCCTAGGCAATAAAAGCAAAATGGAGGGTATCAATTTATCAGACTTCAAATTATACTACACAAGGCTATAGTAATTAAAACATCTTGGTATTGGTGCAAGAACAGGGACATTGACCAGTGGAACAGAACAGAGAACCCAGATATAAAACCATCCTCATATAGCCATCTAATCTTTGACAAAGAAGACAAAAACATACACTGGGGAAAAGAATCCTTATTCAATAAATAGTGCTGGGGAAACTGGATAACACATGTAGAAGACTGAAACAGGATCCACACCTTTCACCTCTCACAAAAATCAACTCACGCTGGGTAACAGACTTAAACCTAAAGTGTGAAACTATTAGAATTCTAGAGGAAAACGTTGGACATACTCTTCTAGACATTGGCCTAGGCAAAGAATTTATGAAGAAGACCCCGAAGGCAATCACAGCATGAACAAAAATAAACAAATGGGACCTGATCATATTAAAAAGCCTCTGCATAGCCAAAGAAAGTGTCAAAAGAGAGCAAACAGACAACCCACAGAATGGGAGAAAATTTTCTCACGCTACACATCTGATAAAGGACTGATAACTAGAATCTATTTAGACTCAGGAAAATCAGCAAGAAAAATCACACAACCCTATCAAAAAATGGGACATGAACAGAAACTTCTCAAAAGAAGACAGAATAATGGCCAACAAACATATGAAAAAATGCTCAACATCTCCAATCATCAAGGAAATGCAAATCAAAACCACAATGAGATATCACTTATCTCCAGTGAGAATGGCCTTTATTAACAAGTTCCAAAATAACAAATATTGGCACGGATGTGGAGAGATAGGAACACTCCTACATTGCTGGTGGGACTGCAAACTAGTTCAATGTCTATAGAAAGCAATATGGAGATACCTTAAAGCAATACAAGTGGATCTACCTTTTGACCCAGCAATACTATTACTGGGCATCTACCCAAAAGAACAAAAAACACTCTATAAAAAAGATACCTGCACTTGAATGTTTATAGCAGCACAGTTCACAACTGCAAAGATGTGGAAACAACCCAAGTGCCCATCAATACATGAGTGGATTAATAAAATGTGGTATATGTATACCATGGAGTACTATTCAGCTATAAGAAACAACGGTGATACAGCACCTCTTGTATTTTCCTGGATAGAGCTGGAACCCATTCTACTAAGTGAAGTATCCCAAGAATGGAAAAATAAGCACCACATGTACTCACCAGCAAATTGGTTTCACTGATCAACACCTAAGTGGATATATAGGAATAGCATTTATTGGGTGTTGGGCAGGTGGGAGGGGAAAGAAGGGACAGGTGGGAGGAGGGAGGAGGGGATGGGTATATACATACATAATGAGTGCAATGTGTACCATCTGGGGGATGGACACATTTGAAGCTCTGACTTGAGGGGGGAGGGGGGCAAGGGCAATATATGTAACCTTAACATTTGTACCCCCATAATATGCTGGAAAAAAAATTAAAAACAAAACAAAAATCTCTGCAACATAAGGAAGAAAAATGTTCACTCTTTCCCTATAGCTGCAAAAATGCCCACACTATGCTGCCTCTATTAAAGCTGATCTAATATGAAGTGAATTGTGAACATTCACAAAGAAATTTGTCTTACTTGCCTGTCTGGTATCCCTGAAAGTGGTTTTCGTACAAAAGAATCTTGTAAGACATCAATTTATACCCATCTAGAATTGTAGCCATATTATGTGAAAGTAAATCTTTAACCTCTAAACTCAAGAAAATAATTTAATTCTGATCCAATGGCCATAGTTTTTTTATTTGTTGCTCTAGTAATACCATTTTAGTTAAAATCTCCTTAAAAGTATTAAAAACAATTAAAAAGTTCCTTTGCAAAATCTAGAGGATAAATGATTCTTATATCATAGAAGTCTGATAAAACCATAACTGTGGTAGACTGTTTTCTCAAACTGAAAAGTTTTAGAGTCTTTGTTTCCTATCAATTATCAAAACTAATGTAAGTATGAGATATTCCAATTTAATTTTTCAAATGAAAATATCTTTTTATAAAATAAAAATTTATTTCATAATTATTTTAAGGTTAAAAGCATTTAGATTTGTATTACTAACAAAAGAAAAATGAAATTATCTTCACCTTTTAACTGTAAAGAAATAACCAGAAACCTTTATCATTTGGCTCTTGATATTTTTCTCCCTGCTTAACACAAGCAAGGGGTTAGGGAATGTGTTCATCTGCCCTTCAATGAGTGATGCCGCATAGTATAAAACCACTTTACAATATCTTAAAAAGTAGAAGAAACAATATGTGGACATAATTCTTTTCATCAGGACATAAAAATTCCTAGAGAATATTGAATTCTTTGTTCCTTAATAAAATCTTTTTACTTAAAAATCATATTTTATATTTGCTTAGTCTCAAAGTATCTCCTTACAAACTCATGTTAATTACAAAAGAAACTACAGTAATTATAAGAAAAATACTTTAACCAAATTTTAAATTAATCTCACTAATAAAGGACCGATAGACTTTATGTGCTTCTGATGTCATATCCTGAAGAAAGCATACTACTTAGGTTGTATTCCAGCCAAAAATGGATCAGCTCATTCCAATAATGAAGAAAAAGCAAACAAATACAAATTAAGGGACATTCTATAAGATTACTAGCTTGTATTCTTCAGAAATATCAATCTTATACAAGACAAGGACTGAGAAACTAAGTTTAAAGTAACTGAAGAGACAACCAAATGCAAAACATAATCCTCAATTGGGTTTGGTACTAGAGAAACAATAGTTGCAATAAGAGACATCAGGTGGACTATTGACAACATTGGATTATAGATAAAATGAAATTATTGATAAAATGAATGAACAAATTATAGATAAAATGAAATTATTATATCAATTTAAATTTCTTAATTTGATAACTGAACTATGGTTATGTAAGAGAAGATTATTTTTCTTAAGAAAGATACACTGAAGCATTAAGGCATAAAGGGCTATGATATATGCAACCTCTTAGTGGTTTAATGTATCAATATATGGGTAAAGGGAGAGAATTATAAGGCAAATGTGGCAAAATGTTGAAAATTGGTGAATTTGGGAAAGGCCATATGGAAATTCTTTGTACTATCCTCTAATGTTTCTGAAAGTTTAAAATTATTTTAAAATAAAAATTTTAAAAATCACCCTTCCAGATTAAATAGATATTAATGTATAATAATTTTCACCACAAAACTACTTTATAAAAGCAAGATATGTACAAATGCTTTAAACAGTGACAAGTTAAAGAGCTTGTATCAGGTATGGCTCAATAGAGACAGCTTTCTTCATAAAAAGATGTCTTCCTACAAAAAACAAGACAGTTATTCTAAACTGTATTTAGTGGCATTGTGATAAAAATCTGGTAACAGTTTATGTACCAGCACTACACTTGGAGTAGCACTGGTCTAAAATATTGTCTTTTTGCAATCAGTCACTCAATAACTAACTACTACTTAAAAAATTATGCATATGCATTTGGAAGAAAATACACTAAGTTATAACCAGTTAAATCTGGGTAGCATAATTGAAGGTGATTTTTATTTTCTTCTTGTATTTTCTAATATTTCTGCAATGAACATGGATTACTTTTGTAATAAGAAAAGCAAAAGTAATCTTTGAAAAAAGAATAAGTGAAAAAGAATTTAATAACAGGCAGTCACATTTATTAGAATTTGCATCCTATGTCAAAACACAATATTTTGTTTTAATGTTTACATACTACCAAGTTTTTCTAAAAGGATCTTACTTACAGCTGATCTTGAAGTTCCACAATTATATATTCTAATTGTTCCTTCTCCAATTTATGGGCCAGATCAGAATCTTCAATCCTTTGAAGTAGTATTTTATTTTGGGAGACAGATTCAGATAGCTGGTTCTCTCGAAGTCGTAAGAGTTCTTCAAGATAACCCTGGAAATACAATATCACCAAGACATAGGAATTGCAAATTTCTAATATATATCTTTAAGATAAATGCTGAGAGCTTAAATGTCATTACTAGCCATACTGTAATGAAATAATACTGAAGTAATGTTTAGAAATTAGTAAAAAAATTGTTTTAATTGAATATAAAAATTTAACACACATTCTCCATTATTTAAAGCTCTTCACTGAAGTTTGAGAAAATATATTTGTAATTTAAGGCAAAATTTAGTTAAAACATAATTTCTAAGAATCACAACAGTAATAAATGTATGACTCCTACGTTCAAAATACAGACTTAATTACAGAATGACCAAGTAGAAAGCTGCCTTTATATCATTATTTTTCAAAAACATATTGATATTAACATTTTAGCATTAACGTATTAGTGCAAGGCAGTATAATGTTTTAGTTAGGCCTGCAGGCTTACAGACTGCCTACTGTCATATTCCAATTTTATCACTTATCAGTTGTGTCTTTGGGCAAGGTAATTAATCTCTCTGTGCCATAGTTTTATCATCTAAAAAAATGGGAACAATAAGAGTACCTAGTTGGGATAATTAAATGAATCAATATAGGTAAAGTGCTTAGAAGAGCACTGGCACATTGTATGCTATTATTATTAGCAAAAACCTAATAGATACGAGACTTCTTCGATTGCTCTCTTATCCTTTTACTTATTTACTGTCTCTTTGTCCTTCTGCCCTGCTTTTCTGGGTGACCTTATTAAATTTATCCTACAAACCTTTCTACTAAATTTTTTAATTCAGAAAATCATCTTTTTAATTTTTAATAGCTCTTTCAGATTCTCTGATTGCTTTTCTCTCATGGCATCCTATTCTTTTTAGTTGCCATATACTTTTGAATTCTTCTGAGGATATTAATTAGAATCTTTTTTAAGTACTCTTTTATCCTATTACATGTTATCCTATTCATGTGTCATCAACAAACTGTTATAGCTACTTTAGCTTTATGATACATGTCAATAGCAGTTCTCCTCTCAAGAGCTTCTTTTTCATAGTTTTCCCTGATAATTCTCAGGTATGTCTCTATATTATTAAATCTAAAAAATTAAATATAAAGTTAATTTTTACAAATAAAATACTTCATATATAAATAGCTCAATATAAACTATATATGAATACTTATAAATATTGGTAATTAAATAATACTTATATACCCACCACCTAGATTAATCACCAAAACTTTAAGAGCCAATATAATGCCTTCCCTTATCACACTCTTATGCCTCCTCTGCAAAGGTAAGTACCCTGAAATGTGTGTTTATCATCCCTTTGCATTTCATCCTGGTTTTACCACAGATTAATATCATCTTAAACAATATATTGTTTAGTTTTATGGTTTTTGTCTATATTCTTTTGAAACTTGCTTTTTCATCAAACTGGTAAGTCTAAGTATAGTTCATTTACCTCAATACTGTATAGTATTCCATTTATGAATATTGTACTTTGTTCACTCTCCTGTCAGTGTCCATTTGGATTATTTTAGGTTTTCATTAACATAAAATTGCTATGAACACATGCAGTTATGTCTCCTGGTACATGCTTCCAAGAGATTCTAAAAGATATGTCTAGCAGTTGAATTAAGTGATTTTTGACAATGGATAAATACCTTCTGTTCCAGGGTAAGCTGATACTTTTGTTTAACTCTCTTACACTTGTTGAACCAGCTGTTCTCATCCATGATGAAGGGAGGGCCGACGCTCTCTGGAGTACTGCTTTCACTGCTACTGCTTCCCAAAGTCCTTAGCTCCTCTTCGTCACTGCTGATGCTATCAGAACTGGGAATATCAAATTTTTTAAAAGAAATAAAGTTAATAATATGTTAAGATTTTATTCTTAAACACTTTCATATTTGTAAGCTACTGTTCAACAAACTCCAAAATATTTGGCACTAAATAAAGGATAATAATAGTGATGTTATTTATAAAGATTTTAGCTTCTGAAATAAATGTCAAGCTAGCAAGGGCTGCTGACTCCCTCTTCACAAAACCATGCCTAGAGATGCTACAGAAATTCAAGTGAGTTGCAAATCTAAGGAATTAACACTAAAACTGTGAGAATGACCAGAAAAGAGAGAATAGATTCCCAGAGAAGAAAACCAGAAACTCTAGACATGCTGGGAAGAGCTAGCTAGCTTCTTTTCACTGTACTAGGTAGATCACCACCTGTCTAATCCCTATGACAAGGCAGAGAAACAGCTTTACCAGCTAATGCCAGTGGGGTGTAACACAGGGTAACATTTAAGGTCCGTTCAGCTTTGGCAAGATGATAACAACATATTCAAAGGAACTAGTCATTCCTAAGCATCTCCTACTGGGAGGAAGAAGAAGAGGCAGAGGTAAAGAAGTGAGAATATCCATCACAATCCATATCTAAAATTCCTCATGACATGGGTATGGCAAGAGGAGCACAGAATAAGTTTAAAAAATGGGAAGGGAAAAACTAAATGGAGAGAAAAGCATGCTAAGACTGCTTTAGAAGATGCTAAGATGACTGATTTAGAAGATGATATTGGTGTTAATATACTTTAAAAAACGGCCTGGCACAGTGGCCCACACCTGTAATCCCAGCACTTGGGAAATCAAAACAGGAGGATTGCTTGAAGCCAGGTTTAGGACCAGCCTGGACAACATAGCAAGAAGCAGGACCCTGTCTCTAAAAAAAAAAAAAAATAGAAAAATTAGCCGAGTGTGGTATTATTTGCCTGTAGTCCCAGCAACTCAGGAGTCTTTGAAGTAGGAGGATTGCTTGAGCTCAGGAGTTCGAGACCAGCCTGAGCAAGAGTGAGATCCTGTCTCTACTAAAAACAGAAAAATTATCTGGATGTGGTGTTGCACACCTGTAGTCCCACCTACTCAGGAGCATGAGACAGGAGGATCACTTAAGCCCAGGAGTTTGAGGCTGTAGTGAGCTACTAGGACGCCATTGCACTCTACCCACGGTGACAGAGTGAGACTCTCTGTCTAAAAAATAAATAAATAAATAAATAATAGGAAAAAGTAAAATTTAAAATACAATAACAGATAAGAAACAGAAACATAAAACAGTCTGTATAACCTTCAAAGTATTAAAGTAAATTATGATCTCTCAAATGGAGGAGCAAATTAAAAACCACTACAAAAAAGGCAAAACAAACAATGAGATGGCAAAAGTAAGCCCTAGTACAAAAGTAATTACAAAAAATTTAAATGAGTTAAATTCTATAACCAAAAGCCATATGCTCAGGTTTTATTAAAATAAGGGCCAAAAATAAGTTGTTTATAATAAGACACACATAAATACCAGTAAGTAAAACTGAAGAGATGGAAAACACCAAGAAAATATGAACCAAAAGAAATCAAGGTCAGAAATTGTAATTTCACAGATTATATAGATATAATGCTGGAAAAGTACATAAGGACTGAAGAAAGACATTATACATTTCATCCTATGTGATCTATGTTTACATCCGTTAGGCCCCTGAGTATGGGGTCCAAGCATGTTACAAGATTGAGTCAGAGACCTCTGCATAAAGAAAGATCTGATCAAGGAGACGTTCTAAGTTGGTGATCCAGAAAACAAACTAATAAATAAACAAATACCAAAGAAAATTTTCCTGTCATGACCATGGCTTTGGGTGGAATGGAGAAAATTACATTAGAAATTACATTATAAAAATACTAACCAAAAAAATAAATAAATAACTGTAAGGACTCTATTAATATCAAACAAAATGAACTTTAAAGAATAAAAATATTACTGTGTATTTATGGTTACTACATGTTGATAAAAATTTTATTACCTCAAGAAAATTTTAAAATTCTAAACTTGTGGGTATCTATTGAGTTAGTTTCAAAAAATATAAAGCAAACAGTAAAGCAAACTACCACATGGAAAAAGAGACAAATATCATAGTGAAAGAATACATCATCTTTATAATTTAAACGGTCAAGCAGATAAAAATGAGAAAGGATAATATTAGAACATCACTGTTAGAACTAATATTAGAACATAATATTAGAACATCACTATTAACAAGCATAATTTAATGACTATAGGACCTAATCATTGGAAAACTGACAATTCTAGACCATTTCTCAACAAATTTTAAGGAACTGTGATTACATAGACCACATTCACTAACCACAACAATAACAAAAAGCCATGAAAAAATATCTTAAAATTATACTTCAAATATCCTGTGGTCAAAAAATACTTATAATGAAATTATATTAAAACTGAATGAAAAATAAAAAAAAGTTTATTGAGCTTATGCAGGTACTAAAGTAGTACTTCAAGGGATATTTATAGTCTATATACTTATAAGAAAAGAAGGAAATTTAAGTATTGAGAAAGAAAAGATCATCGCAAACTCAGGAAATAGATGGAATAATGAAAATAATGATGGAAATAGTGACCTAGAAGATAATGATATAACAGAGGACCAACAAGAAATGTATTCTTTAAAACACTAATGAAATTGACAAACTTTGGCAAGAATATTTTTAAAAAAAGAAAGCAAAAATAAAAATTATGAACACAAAAGATAACCTAACTACCACTGTAAGGGAGATTTAAAAGATATTAAAAGAAATTTCTTTGAACATAATGATATAAAATTTTGAAAATGATAATGAAAGAATTTACCAAAACTTAATCAATAAGAAATAGAAAATTGGAATGACCATATGACTATGGATGAAGTTAAATCAGTTATTTATTTATTTATTTATTTATTTATTTATTTATTTATGTATTTATTTATTTATTTCAGCATATTATGGGGTTATAATGTTTAGGTTACATATAATGCCTTTGACCCACCTGAGTCAGAGCTTCAAGCATGTCCATCCCCTAGACAGTATGCACTGCACCCATTAGGTGTGTATATGTACCCATCCCCCCTTCCACCTGCCTGACACCCAGTGAATGTTACTACTGTATGTGAACCTAAGTGTTGGTCCGTTAAGTTAGTTAATACCAATTTCATGGTGAGTACATGTGGTACTTGTTTTTCCATTCTTGTGATACTTCACTTAGTAGAATGGGCTCCAGCTCTATCCAGGACAATACAAGAGGTGCTACAGCACCATTGTTTTTTGTGGCTGAGTAGAACTCCATGGTACACATATACCACATTTTATTAATCCACTCATGTATTGATGGGCAACTGGGTCGTTTACATATCTTTGCAACTGTGAATTGTGCTGCTATAAACATTCTAGTGCAGATGTCTTTTTTAATAGAATGTCTTTTGTTCTTTTGGGTAGATGCCCAGTAAGGGGACTGCTGGATCAAATGGTAGTTCTACTTTTGGTTCTTTGAGGTATCTCCAAATTACTTTCCACAGAGGTTGTACTAGTTTGCAGTCCCACCAGCAATGTAGGAGTGTTCCTATCTATCTGCATCCACATTAACATTTATTGTTTTGGGACTTTTTGATAAAGGCCATTCTCACTGGAGATAAGTGATATCTTATTGTGGTTTTGATTTGCATTTCTCTAATGATTAGAGATGTTGAGCATTTTTTTCGTATGTTTGTTGGCCATTAGTCTGTCTTCTTTTGAAAAGTTTCTATTCATGTCCTCTGCCCACTTTTTTCTAGGGTTAATTTTTGCTTGCTGATTTTCCTGAGTTATACATAGATTCTAGTTATCAACCCTTTATCGTATGTGTAGCATGTGAATATTTTCTCCCATTTTGTAGGCTGTCTGTTTGCTTTCGTTATAGTTTCCTGGCCATGAAGGAACTTTTTAATTTCATTAGGTCCCATTTATTTATTTTTGTTCATGCTGTGATTGCCTTTGGGGTCTTTTTCATAAATTCTTTGCTTAGGCCACTGTCTAGAAGAGTTTTTCCAACATTTTCTTTTAGAATTTTTATAGTTTTGTTCCCTAGGTTTAAGTCTGTTATCCACCATGAGTTGATTTTTGTGAGAGGTTAACAGTGAGGATCCTGTTTGAGTCTTCTACATGTTGCTATCCAATTTTCCCAGTACCATTGATTGAATATGGATTCTTTTCCCCAGTTTATATTTAATCAGTAATTTTAAAAAACTTTCCACAAAGAAAATACCTGTGAAAATGCTTTTACAGACTGAGCTCTATCAAAAATTTAAAAAATGTTTTGTAATTTCAATCTGATACACACTCTTACAGATTAACAAAAAAAGCCTCCCTGAAATCCTTTATGTCACCAATATAACTTTGATTTTGCAAGTAGACAGTATAGGAAAGGAAAATAAAAAGTATATCCTACCCATGAACTCATACACGCACAGATGTAAAAATCCTAAACAGAATATTTAAAATGTAATACAATAAGGGATTAAAAAGACAACACACTATCATCCATGATGAGTTTATTCCAGAAAGACAAGGAAATGTAAGGAAAGTTAAATAATTCTATTAATATAATTTACCATGCCAACCCATTAAAGGAGAAAAACCATATAATAATTTTAATAAATACAGAAAAAGTTCATGATAAATTTAAAATATCCATTTATGATTAAAAAAGCAAACAAAAACCAATGTTTTAAAAACACCTCATAGCACCTTAAGAATAGAAAACATTCTTAACCTAATAGAGGGTATTCATAAGCAAAATAAAACAAAAATTAAAAAATCCCACCCAAATTTAGAGCAAATATTATATTGAATGGTGAAACATTAAAAAGATTTCTTTTAAAATCAAGCCCAAAACCAAGAATGCCCAGAATTACTTTATTTATTCATTTGTATATAAACCTTTATGTCTGTTTTTCTCAACTGGAAAAAAAGCATCCTATAACAGAGACCTTGTCTATTTTGTTTAACTTCTAATCCCTAACACCTAGAATACAACAGAACCATCCTAGTAGCTCAATAAACATTTATTACTCATGCATAATTAAAGAACTGGGAAGGATACCATGTTAAAAAAGAACAGTGGGAGATATTCTGGTCTTATTATAGTAGCAAACTGTCAAGTTCCCTTTTTCCCCCCAGGAAATCACCTAAATGCAAGAAAGAAAACAAGAAAAAAACCTCACAGACTCTACTTTTGGGAAATGGAATCATAAAATATGAGGCTTTTGTGCTTGGTATATTTCCCTTAGCATAATATTTTCAAGGTTTATCCAAGTTGTAGCAGGTATCAGTGCTTCAATTCATTTTATATGGCTGAATAATATTCCATTGTATGGATATACCACATTTATTTACCCATTCATCAACTGATAGACATTTGGGTTGTTCCACTCTGGGCTATTAAGAATAATCACCATATATTTTTAATTCTCTAGGGAAGAAGGAAAATTGATACCTGCAAATGGAAATTCTGATATATATGGTAATATGCTTGACTTTGAGGAACTGTCAAACTTCTTTCCATAGCAACTGTACCATCATATATTCCCCTACCAGAAATACAACTTCTCCACATTCTCACCAATACTTACTGATTTATGTTTTTGTTTGTTTTGTTTTGGTTATAGCTATCCTAATGGGTGTGAAGTAGTGTCTCATTGTGGTTTGAATTTGCATTTCCCTAATGACTAATCATGTTGAGAATCTTTTCATGTGTTTGTCCACACAGCACATCTTTGGAGAGATGTTTATTCAAGTCCTTTGTCCATTTTTAAATTGGGTTGTTTATTGTTTATTGCTAAGTTGTAAGAGTTCTTTATATATTCTGGATACTAGACCCTTATTAGGTACTTGAGTGGCAAAAATTTTCTACTAGTCCCTGGGAGGCTTTTTTACTTTTTTGATGGTGTCCTTTGATATACAACTTTTTAATTTTGATAAAGTCTAATTTAGCTATTTTTTCATTTGTTATTTGTTATTTTAGTGTCATATTTAAAAAACAGCTACCTAATTCAAGGTTATGAAAATATACACCTATGTTTTTATAGTTTTAGTTCTTACATTTAGGTCTTAGATCCATTTTGAATTTTTGTATATGGTATGAGTTTAAGGTCCAAATTTATTCTTTTGCACATGGATATTCAGTTGTCCCAGCACCATTTGGTGAAAAAACCACTTTCCTCCATCAAATGGTTTTGGCATCCTTTTCAAAAACCTACTGACCACAGATGTGTGGGTTGAATTCTGGAATTTTAATTTAATTCTGTTGGTTTACATGTCTATCCTTGTGCTAGTACCCTACTATTTTGATTACTGGAGCTTTGTAGCAAATTCTGAAATCAGGACATATGAATCCTCCAATCC
Source organism: Microcebus murinus (assembly GCF_040939455.1). Classification (NCBI taxonomy): domain Eukaryota; kingdom Metazoa; phylum Chordata; class Mammalia; order Primates; family Cheirogaleidae; genus Microcebus; species Microcebus murinus. The sequence continues at coordinate 50,559,433 of NC_134112.1, forward strand.
TGTACTTCTTTTTCAAAACTGTTTTGGCTACTTGGGGTCCTCTTGTAATTCTATACAATTTTTAGGATCAGCTTCTCTATTTCTACAGAAAAAAAAACCAATGTTATAATTTTCATAGCTACTGCATTAACTCTTAGATCAATTCCAGGAGTACTACCCTCTTAAATGCCACTTAATACCCCTTAATATTAAGTGTTTCAATCCATGAATAAGGATATCTTTTATGTACTTAGGCCTTTAATTGCTTTCAACAATGTAGCTTTTTAGGGAGAGGCAAAGAAACACACTGTAACCAAAATGTCTAAAAAAAAAATGTTTTTTATTAATGGAAGGTGAACAGGTGGAAGGGGGGAGAAGGGTTAGGGTACACACTTTCATGGTGGGTGCAGGGCACACCACTTGAAGACGACATGCTTGAAGCTCTGGCAGAGCGGGGTGGGGAGGGAGGCAGGGGCAAGATATGTAACCCTAACGATATTTGTACCCACAGAATTTGGGAAAAAATAAATAAATAATTTTTTTTAAAAGTTTAAATTAATTTAAGTTTAATTTAAATTAAAAATTCAGTTCCTCAGTCACACAAGTCGCATTTTAAGTACTGAATAGCCACATGTGGCCAGTGACTACTGCATTGGATATCACCAACTAAAGAAATAGGTATTTGTGGGAATTATAGTTACGGTAATTGATGCTGTAAATAAGTATAAATGGGATATAATCATCCATTAAGAGAAAAAAAACTATATCACAAAGAAAATTCAACTATATAGTGTACATATAAAACATATCTAAAACCAAGTGATTTGTCTATAGTTTCTTTTAGAGTTTTGATGTAAACAATTCAGCAAGAATCAATCTTGCTGACTGAAACAAGACTGCATAAAGATTCACTAGGTAAATATAAACAAGAAGACTGTGATTATATTATTAGTATCAGAAGCAATTACCTTTGGATTAAAAAGCCCTATATGATAGTAATAAAGGCAGATGATAATTCTAAGTCTGTTTACCAAGTAACAAAGCATCAACACTCATCAGGCAAAAACTGTAAGAAAGATACTGAAAAACATTAGCAGTGGGGGACTGCCATTCACCTTGGCAATCACAGATCACATGGACAACAATTGAGGATAACAGATGATCTAAACCACATAATTAACATGACAGTCTACAACTGTTATAACTCCTCTGGAAAATAATTTGACATCATCTACTGGAGTTGAAGACAGACATACCTTTTGACCTAGCAATTATACTCTTGAGAAACACTCATGCAATGCACACAAGGAAATATATGGAAACATTCATAGCAACATTATACATTCTAGTTCTAAACTGAAACTTTCCCATATAGCAATTAACAGTAAAATGGATAAACAATTGTTATATAATGAAATATAATGATGTTATGAAAATTAATGACTGACAGCTACATACAACACAAATGAATTGTATGCATATAATGCTGTGAATAATATAAACCCTCAACTGCTTAGCCACTTTTTATCTAAGTATTTTATGTAGCTTTTTTCTGATGTACTAATCCAAACAGGAATATATAGCTTCTTCTCCTTTATATACTGAACAATCTCTACCATTTTGTGGTATAAAAGATATTAAAATGAAAAGGGAAATACCAATTCAACCTATTAATAAGCCAATTAGCATTACTGATCATGAAGTTTTTCTTTTTAGAAAGATTTAAAGTAACCTATCATAAAGAACCAATAATTTAAAATCAAATTGCCTCCATGGAAATATTATCTATATTACACACATTTAAAAAACTATTAGATTTCTAATTTTAAGAAGCAGTCTTTCCCTCACAATTATTGTTTTTAATTTATTTAGAATGTGATGCATATTCATTATAGAAAATTTGGTATATACAGAAAGGTAGAAAAAAGTAATCCCATCCCTGCATCTATTCTTGTCAAAGTCAGCAGTGATATCTCATTGCCAAATCCAAGTAAGACAAGGAGACTGATCGCTGAATTTGGCAATGATAAGTGTGACTGCTCTGTTCAGAGATCTTCTGGTTTTCCCTCACAAACTTTTCTTCCTTTAGTCTTTCCCATTACTATTCCCAAGAATAAGTAGTTCTGTCATTATGGCTGCTTATGCTGAAAATTTTGGAGTCATCCTTAAATTCTCTCTGTTATAACCCACATAGAATCCGTCAGCAAATCCTTTGGCAACTTGATCTCAGTACCCTAACACTCTATTCTTCCTTCTCCTTCATCAGCCAAAATATTTTCACATTCCTAGCTCTGAAATATTAGGGATGTCTCTTACTAGATTGAGAGTTTCTTCAGGACAGAGAATGTGATTTTTTTTTCTTTTTCCCCGCACAAGTTCATAAAAGCCCCTATATATACTCTTGACATCTATGTATCCCTGGCACCTAGGAAAATTTCCTCCATCTTAGAAAATGCATCTTGAATATATGTGTGTGCAAATACTATATATGTACATATTTTATACATATACCCAGTACCTTACAGCTTTGGCCTGATTATAACATTTTGGAAGTATATGATTCTATTCAGGAATTTAATTTTTCAAGCAGACCTTAGAAATATCTATAGATTTCATTTAATTAATTTTCAATGCTGATGAGATTATGGGAAATCCAGATCACTCATACAATACTGGTAATAGGATAAATTGGTACAACTCTTTTATAAGACACACTTTAAGTGTCATCAAATTTTTCATTGAATTTACCTGAATATCCTCCAAAAGTTACAATAGAAACAAAAGGAATATTGATTTGTATAAGGATGTTCACTATTCTTTTCTTAATAATGGAGACAAAATGGAAAAAAGCCTAAATAATAAATTATAGTTTTGAAATCGCAGTGAACCATTTCAGAGCTATTAAAGTTATAATAGCTACAGTAATATAAATAAATGCTTTTGTTATTAAAAAAACTATATGCTAGGATTACAATTATGTAAAAAGTGTGTATTTATATAAATTCTAAAAATGCAACTGGAGTTTATAATCCTTAATAATTTCTCACACTGAAACAAATGTTTCGTACAAAGTAGTTTTAATTATATGAACACTGCACAGCAAGACATTCAACTATAAATTAAGATATTAAAAACATATTTCAAAATGTCAAATACCTTTGGGTAAACTTCAAATATGGTGTATAGTCTATTACAGCAGGAAAGTTGCCATCCAATCCCTCTCCCTTTAGGCAGAAGCTAAGACAATAGATAATAAATATTCTACATTAATACGTAAAATTTTAAATCAAAGTTAAGTGTTATAAACAATCTCTTGCTAGAGACATTTTTTCATAAAACTGCAGGTCAATTATTGTAGTTTACTTGTTATAAATAAATATCTCAATAAAAAACATTCTACCTTCAATACCAATGACAAAGCACTGTACAAGTAAATGTACTCTTATGTAAATGTATCAAGCTTAAGTAAAATTTACTAAGAAATCTGTTCAAATCTTGTCTCTTTATTTGATACTCTCTTGGTCTTTATTGGACTTTCAACAGTCAATGGAGGATTTTCAAAAAAGATTTGTTCTTTACATTTAGATACAAATTCTCAGATTACACTGAATATCCCCCCAAAAGATCTGACTGATTAGAAAACAAGAGTTTTCAAAACTATCTGAATAGGTGAAAAGGCTTGGATCTTAGTCCTATGTAGGACTCTGAAAAATCTTCTAATCTCTAATCAATCCTTTCTGAAGCCATGGGAACAAGAAAAAGATTAGGAAACTTGTCTGAAATCATACTGTGAGTCTTTCACCACCAGTGAAGGTATTCTAAATCTCCTGGTCCCCCAATTCAGTAATCTGTTTTTGTGTAATGGTACATACATAAGATAACAAACAAAAAAAAGGTGTTTGGTTTTATGGTTACTATTGTTAAGAGAAAAAAATTACATCTTCGAGAAACATAAACCTAGGAATAGTTATAAGACATAGGTTGATCTTTCAAAGGAAAAAAATTCATCTCCCACCTTAGGGTTTCTTTCAGAAGTCTGTCTGCTAAAATATTTGTTCTAATATATTAATATTGAGTGCATGTGTATATTTTTCCAATCTTGAATAAGGAGACAAAGTGGTAACACTTTATATGGGCTTTTCTTCATTTATAGAAATATTGCTAATGTATCTTTAAGATACATGCTGCTAGCTGATTATACACTATCAATGGGTTACACTAAACCACAAGTTAATATTCTTATCTGGGGTTTTTGGTTTTTTTTTATAACAAACAACAAATAAACAAAACCTAGACTATAAAAAATTTAGAGTCTGGGAAATGCCTTATAAAAAGTTAACATCCTTAGAGGCATCAAAAAGACAACCTTCACACTCCATCTATCATACTCATCCTAAAAAATTAAGCTAATTAACCTAATACTAGTTTATTAAATCTCAGAAAAAAGTTAGACTTACAGAATGATAAATATTTAGAAAGGAAGTGATTTACTAGAAAAAAAATCAGTGAAAATAAGCAGCATTATTTTTTAATTCAAGACCTAAAACTAGATTTCCATTAATCTTAATGTTCTTGAATTTTTAAATGATATATTTCAATTAAAATATAATATTTCCTTCATTCTTATGTTTTTCTTATACACAAATCTTTTATCTTTAATGTAATGTAAAATCTGGGCACAATTAAAGAGATAAAAAAAATGTTTCCATAAATCTAAAAAGAACTTACATTGTCAATTTTTAGCACTTGTTATCTTAGTGTGGAACCAATTCATCTTAATAAAAGCAAATATTAACAATATTATTTGATAATCTAGATACATAACATAAGAAAAATAAGAAACCCAAGATATTCTATCAGGATCTTCTTTATCCTATCACATGAGATAATGAGAATCTTTTTGGCTTTGAATCTATGTTTAGTCTGTTTCTTATTTTAAAATAGTAGGTGAAAAACACTACGAGAAAAGATACATAAACTTCCTTTTGTGAAGATGCAGGGGATGTAGTCTAAGCTTTTCTTTTATCCAAACTAGAGAGCAAGCCTGTTAGTTACTTAAGTTTGAGACAGTCTCTTTTCTGACAGCAAATCAGTTTAGAAAACAAATTGATGTCATTTGGAAAGGGCATGACATGAATCAAATATCAATATCCAACTGTGCGTTTTACTTAGAAAACTGAAAGAAAAAAATCCTCAGTAGAAACTATTATAAGGTTGAATGTTTAAAAGCTGAATGCATTTGGTTATATTAAGTACCTGAAATCAATAGCATTGAGTCCTAGCAGCATGCCAGCAAGCATATTTGCTTCCTCACCCAAGACAATTGCTCCATCTTCATAAAATCTCCTAAAAAATGAAAAGGATGAATATGTAAATATTTGAAACAAAGTGAAGTTTATTTCAGAGAAATCATTTACAGCCCAAACTATTGGAGGAAGGGCTAAATTTCATTTAATTTATATTTAAAAAAACCCATACTTTGATCACTGAAGTTTTGAAGATATTTAGACCAAACAAAAAAAATCCACAAAAAATCAAAGAAACAAAAATCTGCCACTGTAACAAAAAGCATTCTAAGTGTTTTTCCCCCTTTTAAAAAGAATCCTCAAAGTCACTACTTCAATGGCTCTAGCCTGCTCAGCATTTTTCCCTAATAGTAAAGCACTATAAAGTAAAGTGAAAGGAGGAAAACTGAGGATCATTTATACTCGTCTATTTTCAAAACTAAGTAGACTCAAGTTTATACATAAAACAAAATGAATTTCTGTTCTTCTGTAATTTGAAGGGTTATTGACTAAAATAAAAATTTGGAAGGTGTGATCATTAGTAATTTATGCTAACCTTAATCCTGCAATCCTAATAGAGCAGATGGCTATATATGAAAAAAAAGTATTCATTATCTCTTTGATAAAAATGTGAATATGAATCTTATCTCTGTTAAAACTGCAAAGCCTTCTGTTTTGGTTATTATTAAGTTTTTAAAAATATTTTTGAAAAACTATAATATGGGCTTAAGATATGTTTCCAAAAAAGAATGTAAGATCATTTAATTTACTTCTTTTTCAAAAAGTACTATATAAAAACTAGTAAATGTCAGTAACCAGGGATCATGAGCATTACACTGATACATGTATTCATATTACATATAGACAATGAATACCACTCTATACCACCTCACTAAAATGAAAACATTTTAGTAAATGAAATGTCTTGCTCTTTTCAGTATTCCTGAGTTAATAAAGGCTATAAAAAGATTCTAATGCTCATAATCCTAACATCAATTGTGAATAGTTGTTTACAGTTTACCAAGTACTTTTACAAACATATAATTTGGTACATGTAAAAAAAACCTCATGAATTAAATGCAGAAGGAATGATCATTAGTTTCAAATTTACTGTCAAGGAAAGTAAGACATTAAAACAATTTGCCCAATTTACATAGATGAGCTGCTCAAAGAGGCAACCCAATTCTTTTTCCTTTAAATTCTATGTATTTTCTATTAGACCACATCACTTTTTGTAAAACCAAAATATTTTAAGAGAACTTAACCTATGCTATGCTATGGTGCATAAAGAATTTTAAATGAATAAAAAATATAAAAAGGAAAATAATAGACAACTATTTGCTCTCTAACAGACACAGGGCTATAAACAAATACGGTGTGAAGACTAGCTCGGAATAAGTGTTTTCTGTGTCCTTGAACTTACAGGAATTGCTTTTACTGATTTACATAAAAGGAAAGACTAAAACTTCCAGCCTAACAAAGATTAGTAAAACAAATAGAAGGATTTTTTACATAGTCTATTGAGGTTTTCTACAGAAAGATAAAGATATTTAGACAAATATAGATGGAGGCATAGATATAGATATCAGAGATTTTTGTTCTTGCCTCAATGACTAAGTTGACTATTCGCAGAATATACTATTGACTCTTGGAAGAACTATGCTTCCAGTGGTTCCAGATGACCAAATTCTATGTAACACATGTTTTAGAAAAGAATTCTAAAAAAAATCCCAGTTTTTTATACTGGAAATCACCCATTATTCCTAATAGTTCTTATATAAGAAAAGGTCTACTGTTATAGACCTTTTATTATTATTGTGACTTTTTTTATTCCCCATGTTGATCCCACCATTGTTTTAAATTACATTCTAAAAATCAGATCAAAACTATTCTTGCTTGCTAATGTAAACATTGTATTTGAAAGGGTTGAAGAATATCAAAACCAAGAAATTAACTGCTTTCAGAGATTCTTTTTAAACTCTAAAGGTCTTTTATACATGTGCATATATAGTATTGTTTTAATAAGGAGGTTTTGTGGCTTTGGTTTTAGTCAATAGTAAATGAGTAAATTCTCTAAGCTAATGATTTTTTTAAGATAAGTGAAATGCTTGAAATCTGTAAAATCAATAATTCCACTCAAATAAAACTATATCTCCAGCATAACACTGCATAGACCTGACTTATAATAGCAATAAAGAGAAGAGGAGAACGGAAGAAGGACTAGTTAAGAGGATTGTTCATTATATGCTGAACTTTTTCATTATTAGTTCTGGTTAAGAAAAAAAGTATTTTTCAGAAAATGTACTTCTAAGTTTGGGATAATATATTTTAAAATAATTATATTTAAAAGAACACTGTATTGAAGTGATCTGAAAAGATAGTATTTTTATCATTTAATCAAAGACTTAAGTCATTCATGTATATTAAAGAGGCAGAAGCTATCTTGAAAAATTAATTTATTCCCTTAATCAAGCTAACATATCAATAATTTTCACAGAAAAATGATTCCTGTTATCAGTACTTTCAAACACTTCAAAACATTATAAAATTTTAACCTTTTCATTTTATTGCATAGAAAAATTGAAACATTAATAAAGTTTGCTTATATAACCAAGGTTATATAATAAATAAGCCAAGAGTAAAGCCTGAGATGACTAATTCAATAATAGTAATAGTAGGTCATACAGTAAATAAATTTCCTTTCTTTTGTTAAAATTTTTCATTGTTTGAGACAGAGTCTCACTCTGTTGCCTGGGCTAGAGTGCAGTGGCATCATCACAGCTCACAGCAACCTCAAACTCCTGGGCTCAAGTGATCTTCCTGCCTGACCCTCCGGAGTGGTTGGGACTATAGGCACATACCACAACGCCCAGATAATTTTTATATTTTTAGTAGAGAGGGGGTTGCTCTTGCCCAGATTGTTCTGGAACTCCTAAGCAAGTGATCCTCCCTCCTTGGCCACCCAGAGTGCTGGGATTACAGGCATGAGCCACTGTACCCAGCCAAAAAATATTTTTTGTTCTAAAGAAAATATTAATATTTTTATGAAAAGAATCTAAGCAAAACAATGTACTACTGAATTTCAAGAACACATTATAAATATTGAAAGTACCAAGATAAAATATATATATGAAACTTCCATTTATAGATTTATATATTAGACTATATTTTTAAATGTAGTTTTGTATTTTAGAAACAAGGAAAAATTACAAGTAACTACTTAATATTAGTATGACATAGAAGAAAAACTTCCCATTCTTATTAAGTATATTCTTTCCAATTACTTACATGTTGGCTAGAAAAATATTAGTGACTAGAAAAGTATTTAAAATAACACCCTTATAAGAATAATATGCTTTTTATCTTATTACATGTGACTTAACTCTAATTGAAATATATCCTTATAATGCTACCTTAGTGTAGTGTTCATTCTGTAAAACTATTTTAAAGCCTTTTTGTAACTCAATAACAAATATCCTTTGGATGAGATCCAAGGTGAAAAACCAATATAAATTATGTTGACACAACATAATGTCATGCTTCAAATTTCCTTTTTATTGGGAGTCAGAAGTTATTCTATCCACTGAGAGTACAACATTAAAATATGAAAAAATTTATCTTATAAGCCAAATAAATGTCATTATGGATATTCTTGTTCTCTTCCCCAGTTTAACCTAAGAAATTATTATACAAGGAGGGGATAAAAAAATTCCCTCTCATGACACGTAAAACAAATTATAGCATTATAAATAAATGTTATATTCAAAGTCAAGCTGCATCAAAATGAAAAAGACTAAAAAGTCATTTTTTAGTCATTCAAATGACTAAAAGTCATTTCCAAAGGTCTTGATAAGAATGTGAAAGTTTATTAATTATTTTATCAACAAATATATAATAAATTCATACTATGTGACAAGTACGGTACTAGGTACTATAGTTACAATGGTGAACAAGCTAGACATGGTCCCTCTCTATGGAGCTTATAGTCTAAGGAAATAGATAACAAACAAAAGAAAAAGATAATTATAGATGATGATAAATGCTAAAAAGTAAATAAATAGCTTGTTGAGGTAGAGAAAAACTGAAGGAGAACCCAACTTTGTAGAGAATCATGCATTACCTGAGACCTTAGCCTACAGAAGTCTGATCACACAAGGCTTTGTAGGCCATATGACATTAATAATAATAGTGAACATTTATTGAGTGACAGGCAATTATACTGCTTTACGTGAATTATCTTCTTTAACTTTGCCACCACCTATTACTTAAGCAACTTGCCCAAGATTCCACAGCTACAGGGTAGTGAAACCAGGGTTTGACTCCAGGAAATATGATTGAGTAACTTTATGGTTAATGTAATGAGAAAGAGTTTCAATATTTTAAGTAGGAATTACAAAATCTCTTTTACTTTTAAGATCTGTTGGAAGTAAGGTGGCCACTGGAAGGGGCATACTGGAAGCTCAGTCAGAAAACCAACAGGTGAGTACAGACAAGAGAGAAGAGAGATCTAGAGCACTGTGACAGTCGCGAGGATGAAGGTGAATGACTAGATCCAAAATAGATTCTGAAGGTAGGATCAATGAGACTTGCTAATGATTGACTCTGACTTGATCAACATATATGTAAGCAGTGACGCCATTTGCTAAGAAAGGGTGAATAGGGTTACAGGGCGGAAAAATCATTATATCTAAACTACCTACCTAGCTGGAAATTTACATGTAGTATCGTAATCATATAGATGGTATTTAAAGCTGGGTAATGGATGAAATTCTAGGAAGAGAGAGTAGATAGAAAAATGAACAGAGAAAGAAGAGAAGACAAAGCAGATGTGAGTCCAGAGAATACTGACAGAAGCTATGAAGTGGAAAACAAGACAGAAAAAGTGACTGAGAAAGAGCAATTACAGAGATAGAAGGGAAAGCCAGGAAATGTGTAATTTAAAGGCAATGAGGATTTTCAAGAAAAAAGAAGTGGTCAATTGGCACTAGAAGTGGGAGATGGAGTATAATGTGGACAGAGAAATGTCCATTACATTGGGTAGCGTGTAGAGTATATTGCTATTCTTTTAAAATTATCCTTGGTGGAGTGGTGAGGAGCAGACACTAGACAAGGGTGGATAAGAGTGACTCAAAGGTGGAAATTATGACACTTTGTATAAGCACTTTTGAAAAGTTTGGTGATGAAGAAAAACAGGGAAATGATTACTAGTAGAGGGGAATATATAGGTTCAACAGAATTTTTTTTCTTTTTAAGGTAGTGGATACTAGTATATATTCTATATGGGTGAGACTGATCCAGCAATAGGAAAAAGACTGTTAATGAGGGGACACAAAGGTGGTAACTAAAGAAACAGGATAGAATCCAGAAGAATGTGGCCTCTGACAGGAGGAAAGACATTCCATCACAATAAAAAAAAAGAGAGAGAGAGAGAAAGAGAACATGGTTAAGGTGGGTTTGGGGATGAGAACATGGTTTGGGGACAGGAATAACAGCAACCATTTATGATAGGTTCAATTTTCCAGGTGAAGTATAAGCAAGAGAACAGGCTAAGAATAAGGGTACTGGAGGAGGCTATAGGGAGGCTTGTAGAGAAAGGTATGGTGTTATTATAAGGAGTGGAAAAGCTGGACTATTAGAGAAATCTAGTGCGATTGCTGGCAATCCTTATGGCTAACTGATGTTTATAATCTTGAATCTGAAGATTATTGTAGATTTGTATCTCATAAAACATCACAAATTTATTTTAAAAATAATTTTAGTCAGTTTAAACCTGCAACATCACAATATTATTTCACTACATCATGCTCTTTTGGTATTATGTTCTATAATCAACCTCTTAATATAAAGTATACCCACTAATGAGTGCTTGACTTTGTACAAGGAACTAGCCAAGTACTTTATCTAATTTAATGAATTATCTAATCTAACCCTCATCAACTCCATGACATGGATATCATAATTATTGTCATTTTATATATGAAAAAACCTGAAGCTTAGAGAGGATAAATAACATGTTAGAACTCATGAAGCTGGTAAAGAACTGAGCTAGGATTCAAAGGTCTATTGGACCTGAGCTAGGATTCCCAGGTCTATCGGACCCCAAAGCCAATGGTCTATGCCACTAGGCAGTCTCTCATTTCACACTGAACATGCTATTATTCAGTCCTATATTTAAATGATAATGGACTTCTAAAAAAAAACCTATGACTGACTTTAATAACTTAAATGCTTAATAAACATACATTTTAGAAGCATGAATAATCTTATGTATTAATCCTTATTGAATAATAAATGCATAAAAATATTGTCGAGTTTATTTTTAAACAATTTGACAAAGTATGTAGGACCTTTAGAATACTAGAAAAATGTATCCATTTTTGGGCATAGTAAAATGGATATTCCTAAACTTTTGATAGAAATAAGAATTAATAGTATCATTTTAGAAAGCAATTTGGAAATATGAGTCAAGAGCTTATTATTAAATACATTCATATCATTAATCTCATGATTCTATTCCTAAGACCTATGCCAAGGTAATTATTCTATAGATGAAAAAAAAAAGGTTTGTGCACATTATTTCATACATATTACAGTATTATTAATCATAGTGTATAACCATATAGCCAAATAAATAAACAACTCAAAAAGGGAGGTAAAGTATATTATGGGACAACATAAAATATAATATTGTATAGCCACATTGAAAATGTTTATGAAAGTATTAAAGTATTAGGCAAATACTTTTTATTAATATTACAATGCAGAGTTAAAAAGCAGGATGTATAATAGAAGAAAGCACAATGCAATCATTATTTTAAGAATGCACCAAAAAAAAAAAAACTGAAAGAAAATATATTTAACAATGGCTTTTTTGGGTACAGAATTAAGGATAATTATTTTCTCCTTTATTTAGATTTTTGGAATTCTGAACAATCAGAGAAATACAGAACTATGTAAAGCAAGCTAATAGAAGAATCACAAGTATCCCTGAGGGAGAAGAACAAAAAGAAAAAAGCATGGAAAACCTATTTAAGGCGATACCGTGTTTCCCCGAAAATAAGACCTACCCATAAAATAAGCCCTAGCAGATTTCTAAGCATTTGCGCAATATAAGCCCTACCCTGAAAATAAGACCTAGTGATGGGCGTGGCTACACAGAGTATCTGCACAATCCATGCATTTTGCGGGAATCGATAAAGAAGACGAGCAGCCCTTCTCATTTGCCCCATGAGAGCTCTATTGCTCGACATGAGAGATTGGGGCTAATGGTTCTAAAGGAAATAGAGCTGCAGGAAACTCAGGATGGAATTCAGGGTTTGGAGAGTTATGATGATGTTCCAGAAGACGACGACTTAACTATAGTTGAATAAATGTAGATTGTGTTGTACCGTACTTAAAAAAATAACACATCCCCTGAAAATAAGCCCTAAGGTGTCTTCTTGAGGAAAAATAAATATAAGACCCTGTCTTATTTTCAGGGAAACACAGTAATTGAGAAAAACTTCCCTGGTATTATTGCTAGAAATTCAGACATCCAGATACAAGATGATCATTGAAAACCTTGAAGAATCATAGCAAAAAAGACTTTGCCAAGGCACACAATCATCACTCTGGCCAAAGTCAAAGTGAGGTTGAAATCCCACAAGCTGCAAGATGAAAGCAATAACTAACTTACAAAAGAAAACCATACAGACTAACAGCAGACTTCTCAGCAGAAACCTTACAAGCTAGAAGGGATTAGGGTCCCATTTTTATTCTTCTTAAACAGAATAACTGCTATGCCAACAATTTTGTATCCTGAAAAGTTTCACAAATAAAAGAGAAATAAAATCTTTCCCAGACAAGCAAACTCTAAGGGAATTTGTCACTAGACCGGTCCTACAGGAAATGCTTAAAAATGCTCTATACATGAAACAGCACAATCAATACATATCAGTTGAAAAACATCAGAAAGTTAAAGTTCACAGCTCTTATAGAACAGTAAACAAAGGGTAAAACAAAGCAACTAGTTATCATTCAATATAATGAACAGAACAGTATCTCACATATCAATACTAACACTAAACATAAATGGTCTTAATGTTCTACTTAAAAGATATAAATTGGCTGAATGGATTAAAAAAAAAAACACAACCCAACTATATTCTGTCTCCAACAAACCCATCTAACTCACAAATATTCTCATAGACTCAAAGTCAAGGGATAGAAAAAAATATTTCACATGAATGGAAACCAAAAGTGAGCAAGAGTAGCTATTCTCAGATAAAATACACTTTAAATCAACAACCTTAAAAAAAAACAAAGATTGTCATTATATAATGATAAAGGGAACAATTCAGAAAGGAGATATAACAATCATAAATATCATAAATATAAATGCACCTGACATAGGAGCTCCCAGATTCATAAAATAAATTCTACTAAATCTAAGCAAAGAAATAACAGCGGCATCATAATAGCTGGGAATTCAACACTCCATTGACAGAACTGAATAGCTCATCAAGGAAAAAAAATCAACAAAGAAACACTGGACTTAAACAGGACCCCAGGACCCATATTTTCTATATGAGGAAAAACTGTATTAATAAGAATATTTTAAAATGAAATTAAAAGTCAAATACTGAAGTACACAGAGAAATTTTCATACTAAATATATACTAGAATAGATATTTTTAATAAATGGGAATTTATTACTTCAAAAACACCAAAACTCTTCTTGTAAAACCTCCTCCTATAAAACTGAACAATAAGTGGGAAAAAATAGTTTTCATCTTCCATTTTTCCTATTGCCTATCTACCACTGTGAAGACTTAGTCCTAAAAGGCAGAAAGAATTAGCCCTAAAAGGTCCAGCTTCTTGTTTTCCTTGTAAATGTATGTATGTTGTAGAATGGCTAAATCTTTCTAAATATCACAAAAACATCACATAATCTTGATATCTCATATGGAAAATAATGCTATGCTCTTACTTTTACGTGGAATCTAAAAAAGCTGAACTCAGAAGCAGAGAGTATAATGGTAGTTACTAGGTGCTGGGCATGGGGAAGTTTGGGGGGTGAGAAGGGTGGAGAAGATATTGGTCAATGGATACAAAATTTCAATTAGACAGAAGGAATAAGTCAAGAGATCTATTGTACAACATGGTGGCTACAGTTAATAGCAATATATTGTATTCTTGAAAATTGCTAAAAGAGTGGATTTTAAGTGCTCTCACCACAAAAAAATAAGTATGTGAGGTAATGTATATGTTAATTAGCTCGATTTAGCCATTCTACAACATACACATATTTAAAACAACATGTTGTACATGATAAATATATAGCATTTTTGTCAATTAAAATAAATAAGTTAAAACAAATGAAATAAAGAAAATAATGCTAGAAAACAAGAATATATCATCTCATGAAGACATTTTCAGTATTTAAAAATTGTAAAAGTCTTTCTCTGGTAACACTGTTAAGCCAGTCCTAATCCTGATTTGTATTCCCGCATGAAAACTGTAATATAAAGACCACGAAAAGAAACTATGAAAAACAACTGGCTGTATTTCATTATTTAGGTACTAGTTTTACTTTAAAAGAGAACCTATACAGAACATTCATTCTCTTTAGAAGGTACTAGAAGTAATTGTTTTCTTAGGAAGTAGACACAAAATGAAGACTGGTTGAAAGGAAGGAAGAGATGACAGAGCAAAGCTAAGCTAAGAAATTTAATCAGATATCAGAAAGCAAAAAGCAAAAGGAGGTCTTGTACTAAAGGAAACACCTAGTTCTCTCTAAACAGCAATTGTTAAAGGGCAGTTAGAACACTTAATACTCTTAGGTCACACATCTGTATGGAAGAACAAGAAGATTATTCTTATTTTTACTACAGAATAATGGCAAATATATCATAAAGCTTTTTCTTACTTGTTTCCAGGCATATGTGGAATTATTGCTTGTATGGAAATTTAAAAACACGTTTTTGAAAAAATTCGTTAAAAGAGCTTTCATATATTTAAGTTAAAAATTATTTGTATGGACAAAACAGATAATAGTTAAATATTAATCAGAACTTTTAAAACCAATTATTCTAGGGGTAATCTTATATTTGAGATTTTATGTTTTCCCTATGCAACAGTGGAACTCACTTCTCTTCCTTCCTTCAATAATAAAAATCACATGTATAACTTTAATAAGCCTTATAATCTTTAAAAAACTGCTTCATTCACATATACTACAATTTGCCCATTTAAAGTACATTTAAAGTACAATTCAATGGTTTCTCACATATTCACAGGTTGTACCACTATCACCATAATCAATTTTATCATATTTTCATTACCCCCAAAAGAAACCAGGTACCTATTAGCAGTTACACCCCATTTTCCTTAGAGCTATCTACCCTCTCAAGCCCAGGAAACCAACCTACTTTCTTTCTGCATAGACTTGCTTATTTTGGACATTTCATATAAATGGAATCTCATACTATCTGGTCTTTTGTGGCTGGCTTCTTTGACTTAGCATGTTTTCTAGGTTCATCCATGTTATACCATGTATCACATTTCTTTTTATGGCTGAATAATATTCCACTGCATGGATATACACTCACATATACTTAGGAGTCATGTGCTGCATCATATGGTAACTCTATGTTTAACCTTTTGAGAAATTGCTAGACTATTTTTCAAAGTGGCTGTGCCATCTTACTTTCCCACCAACAATGTATGTGAGATCCAATTTTTCCAAATCCTTACCAACATTTGTTATTAAGTGATCTTTTGAATATTGCCATCCTATTAATAATAGCTGGTATGCAGTGGTATTTCATTATGGTTTTGATTTCCATTTCCTTGATGACTAATAAGGTTGAGCAATATTTTGGTGTTAGCCATTTGTATATCTTTTTTTGGATAAATATCTATTCAGATTCCTTGACTATTTATAAATGGGTTGTCTTTTTATTACTGAGTTATAAAAGTTCTTTGTATACAGTCTAGATGCAAGGTCACTTAGCAGATATATGATCTGTAAAATTTTTTTCCATTCTTCAGGTCATCTTTTCACTTTCTTAGTGGTGTCCTTTGAAACATAAAATTTTTAATTTTGATTATGTCCAATCTATCTACATATTTTTTTGTTCTTTGTACACTTGGTGTAATACCTAGGAAAACACTGTAATCCAAACAAAAATTTACATCCATGTTTTCTTATAAGAATTTTATATTTAAGTCCAATTCATTTGTAGTTTTGTATATGCTATGAGGTAGTAGTCTATAAGTACCTTTTCATAATGTTTATTTTTCATCTTAATAATATAAAACTTTGAAGTATATTCAGATTCCAAAACTCATTCTTGGCATTTAAAAGATTTTGGTAACTTATCACTATCCTATCTACTTTTCTATACTTGAAAAAAGTGTTTACCAATTTGTTTTTTTTCTCTTTGTGACAAGTCAGAAATTCATGAAGTTTTATATTTCACATATTCTCTCATTTTTACTAAAATATTGTAAGAATTAACATTATTCAGAACACAACTTTTGTCATTATAACTTAAATAGTGTGATATAATTGATATAATTGCAAAGTAATAAATTGGTTTCTATAAAGCTAATTTTATCTTTATATTTTCCATATTTGTTACTTTGAGTTCTTCTGTATTTATTGCTTCAAATTCTTGCTGGAATATTTTCAATAGTTTTCAAATAACAGTTGTATTTTTTAGTTTAAATTTTCTAATTATTTTTTAGTCTGTGGGTAAAGAGAAATGAAAACTTTGAGCAAATTAATTCAGTTTTTAACTCACTTGTTATTTATAGATCTTCCCAGTAACCTAACAAAAACAATTCTCTACTTTTTTTGTTGTGAACTTAGATTCTTATCTTCACTCTGTCAACTTCCCCACTCTGGCTATTTCCTAATAACACCCCAAACCCCTAAACCATGATTTTCAAGTTTTTTTTTTAAATTTCTCACCAAGACATCTTCCACCCTAGGAAAAAGATCACATGAATTTACGTAATACTTTGGAGCCATAGTCATGTAGTCATGTACTCAAAGAGGAAACTTTATTGTACTTCTACTCCCCACCCTTCTCCACCCAAATTTACCCTTGGATCTTCACTGATTAGTGCTTTCAAGCTTGCCTGCCTTAGCTCATGTAGCTCCTCCTCCAGTACTGGGGCAAACACTTGTATCACCATTTTAAAGAATATTCTTTATTTGTGAAGAGCAGAACAAGAAGAAATCCACTTGATTCAGATACTCTCAAGATTCCTAAAGGATTAGAGCTCATTTCTCATCCTTCTACAAGCACTTACCTCAGGAAGCATTCAGATAAAAGGTAAGGTACAAATACTTTGTTGGCTTTTATTTTACAAATCTTCCAAATATATTTCTTTTAGCTAGAGATTTATAATCAAATTTATTTAGAATTAAGAAGTTTGTTTCATTTTATTTAATTTAAAAAGCAGTATAAACAGAAAAATATTTTGTTTTTTTCACAACTTTTTTTAGTTAATTTCTAAGATTAGAACTCTGAAATAATTCCCTCCTTACTTCCTTTCTTGGAAATTACAAGGCCATTATATTCACATTTAAACACTGTTATTCAGATGTGTGTGTATGTAAAAACATTATATATGTGTGTGCATATATTTATGTATTATGTACATATATGTAAACATACACTAAGCCATGTTTCTGTTTGAATAGTATATCTTTATATGTTGTTACAAGAATATTTTTACTTCATGAACTTTTTAAAAGCCAAACCATTTCCTTTTTATGAAAAATCACAGTTAAAACCTAGGAACAAGACAAAAAGCATTTCCCCTTAAACATTTAAACTACTCGTTCTAAATATAACCTGTTATTTCGACCCCACCCTGTCATTTAAACTAAGAAACAAGACTAATAATTTAGAGATATTATTAATGCTTTAATTTCTATTTAGAAAAGACTATCATAATTTCAACACAACACTGTAATTGCATAGGAAATGATTATTGTGTAAACGTGATTTTGATTTAATTTAGGATTTTTAGATTTGATCTACTAGATTCTGACACTATGCTCTAGTTTTATGTTCAAAGCCTCAGTATCCTCAGTATTTATTACCTCTCATAATTAAACTTACTAGCGATGATCAATAAACAAATGTTTCATTTGATAAGGTTCATTTTAAACATCTAAGAGTTTATCATCAGAAATATCCCAAGAGTATCACATTGCTTGTAAAGAACTCAATAAGTATATATAGGTGGGATTTGTTTTATGCAAATACTTCTTTTAGCTAACAGTCTTTCTATCCTGGTCAAATTTATAATCATAATAATTCTTTTCTCTGTATCTCCCAAATTAAGTTTACTATTGTCTTACCTACAAAGACAGAGGGAGTTGAGTAAAATACTGCAATTAATACCAGCAACTTATTTGACAGAATGTGTCATAGTAAATGCCCAGATTTTCTCATTTTCTCAAAATCCAGAATTTCAAACTCTGCATTAGGACATGGAATTTAAGATTTCAGATATATGATTTCTTTGTGCTTAATTTTCTCTATCAAAACTGGTTATGGTTATCATTATTTTCTGCTCTTTAAGAAATATGATTAATGAGGTAGAAATAAGAATAGTAATTTAGAAGTAACTAAGGCAGTTTTGCCAGATAGAACCTTTTATGCTGTACAATTTGGAAGCCATTAGCCACATGCCACATGTGGCTATTGAGCACCTGAAATGTGATATAGCAACTGAGAAACTAAATTTGTAATTTTATGTAATATTAATTTTAATTTATATTGCAGCATGTGTTAGTTAGTGGCTACTATTCTCAACAGTTCATGTCTAAAGTACTGAGATTATTGAATATTTTCATTTTCAAATACTTTTGATATGGAGAAAGGGGTTGCTTCAACAGCAACAAATATATATCAGTAGATGAGAACTAAATAGCAATGACTGTTGTCCTAATATGAATATTTTTCCTACCATCATAAAAAATTAGTGAAGTCCTATTTTTCACATGGCACAGTATATTATTCCTTAAGTCTATATGGTCCAAGAAAAACATTGGTATAGACTGCCCTAAAAAGATAATCAAGCAATCACTAATTATGTATATGAATTAAAGAAGTAAATGGTTCATTTATATTCTTTACAAGCAAAGGAATAAGCAAACATTGTGGTGTGAAAAGAGAAAAGGTGCTATAGGAATTTCATAGTTAGATCTTTCTTCAAATCTGTCAGGGAAAAGTCTGTAGGGAGAATGAAACTTCAAGTGTTGAAAGAATAAGAATCAGAAATGATTCAGAAAATGGATACTCTAGGCATAATGTATATCTTTTTACATAAACCAAGGTAGGTGTATGTTTAGTTAACAAATTACATTTTCCTAAGAATTTTTCTGAATAGTAAGAAAAAAAGGAAATAAAATAGTTGAGGACTTTCACTCTGTTTTGATTCCTAAGTCTTAAGATGATACTTTCAAATATGTATTAGAAAATTAAAAGGACTTTTAAACCTGGTTGTTTTGAAGTCTCTCAGAGCTGTAGAGATGTATTCAGATAAATGTTTTTCCATGAGTGCTACTCTGATCCAGGCTCTACCCTAAAAGGAAGAAGAAAAAATCATATATAAAAATAATTAAAAGTTAAAAAATATTTTATTCACTGTATCATCAAAATTATAAGTATTTTAATACATAAGGAACAACCCATTCAAAATACACATTTGATAAAGACTAAGAAAAATATTTAAATAGATAAAATAGATGAATTTTTATTATATAGAGTACATATTTTGTTTCTCTGAAGGTGTAGGGTACAGCATGTCAGATTAACTTTTTATCCTTTGAAAGGACAGAATATCAATACTGAAATATTTGGGTTAGAGACTTCTTTTGAATTATACAATTTAATCATAAGATATAACTCTCTACTTCAATAACCAAAATCAATATGCTAAATGAGTCACCTTATAAAATATGAGAAATAGAGTTCTCTATCATTAATAAAAATAATCAATCTAACACCACTTGTTTAAGAAAATTTGCAAGCCAATCCTTGCAGAGGGAGTTTTTCTACAACTAATAATAAGCCCTGAATTTCATGATTTATCATGCATCTAAATCATAAGTTATTGAATTAAGTGCCCCCAGAGAACTCTAAAAACTATTACCAAATATTTAAACCAGGGAAAACAAACAAACAACAAAAAAATCAGAAGTAAGCATGTTCTAGCACAGAATCACAGAAACAAACAATTCTTACTAAATGTGAATAATTTTCTTATGGAATCTTTATTTAGAATGAAAGAATATAAGCGATCATATTTGTAGTGAGAATTTTATAATTCAATTACTTTAATTTTTACTCAACCCTTTTACAAATATCCAGAAAAATTCAGTAAGATTGAATATATAGAAAATCAAAACATTGTAATAGTAGTTGCAAATAAAGGTGACACTAATCAATAAATATGATAGTCGACTACCAGTACGGGAGCGGGGGGGCGGTGGAAAGCGTACTCTAGAAATGTCTACAAGTCTAGTGAATTCACCAAACTTTTGGATAGGAAAGGTCAGAAAGGAGTCAATCTAGGCAGTGGTGAAACCTGTCAGACTAGGAGCAGCAGTACTGCTGGAAAAAAAATGAATGATATGGGTGTAGTCAGCACGCCAGTCAACTTGCCTATCAAGCGCAACATTCCCTTTTAACAAGTCCTATGCTCAATCCATCATCCCTTCTAAGTAAATCTAGATTAGCTGTAGATGATCGGAACAGAGGAAGAAAAAGGTATGCCACTGGCTGGCCAGTAGTCTCAAAATTCTCTCTTGAAATTTCATCTAGAAGATACAGAAACTAATAGGGGCATCTTGAATCAAAAGGCTACAATTTCACCAACACAGAAGCAGGGAAAGTTGCTCTCCAAAGGAAATTAGGCACAGGAGATTGTGCTGTTGTTAGATAAGAAACATGGGGAAAGTCCTGTTTCCTGATTTATTAATTTCAATCCATACAAAATTGGGCTGTGCTTAGTTTCCTGTCCTTGGATGTGTACAGAATTCTGTTATATTGTGATAATAAACTGTGCTAATTTTAATGGTTTCTTTTCTTTCAACAAAAAACCTTTACTAGAAGATAAACAGACTTATAAAGGTTATTGGGGGCCAATAAGTGGGAAAACGGAAAACTAGGTTATGGAATTTAGATCTTATCAGATTATAATGGAGAACCACTGAAAGTTTTTGAAAAAAATAAATTAGTAAAAGTAGTCATCACTTCTTAAGAATGTCAATAATATGTGCTAGGCCCTGTTTTAAGAGCTATATATACATTAAGATAGGTAACTCTCCCAAGAATTGTGAGTTAAGTTACAATACTATCTCTACTATATGCAGAAACAAAAAATAAACACAATTAAAGAGAAGAAATTCATCTTCCTTCTACCAAACTGACCAACCTAATTGCATTAGTACCCATACTTTCTATTTTTCTTCCTATTTCAGGAGATGAACTGTCATCATTTACGATAATGAAAAGACAAATCACAGAGTGGACAAAAATATTTAAATTATATATATATGACAATAACTATCTCATCCATAAAATAATCATTAAAAACTCATAAGAAAAGATAACCCAATTTAAAAATGGGCCTGCAAGGGGAAAAATTTTAACTATATATTCAATTTCTTTAAATTTCAAATTTATAGGTGTGAAATATACCCATTTTTAGGATTTTTAATGTAGGGTATATGGGGTTGGCCTCTTCTTCATTCCTGATGTTAATAATTTATGGTCTCTTTTTTCTGCTTGAACAGTCTTGCTAGAAGCTTATCAATTGTATTAATCTTTTTTAAAAACACCAACGTTTACTTTTTCTTCTAGTGTACATTTGTTTCAGTTTGAATTTTTACTCTTCATTAATTCTTTCCTTCTATTTTGAGTTTATTACTTTTTTTATAGCTTTTGAGATTAAAGCTTTGATCACTGATTTCCAGCCTTTATTCTTTTTTAAAAAAATACACAGAAGCC
Source organism: Microcebus murinus (assembly GCF_040939455.1). Classification (NCBI taxonomy): domain Eukaryota; kingdom Metazoa; phylum Chordata; class Mammalia; order Primates; family Cheirogaleidae; genus Microcebus; species Microcebus murinus. Next base: position 50,581,715 of record NC_134112.1, read on the forward strand.
TATTTAAGCCTATTTTCCTCTAAGCACAAGTTTTTATATGTTGTATTTTCATTATTATTACTTTCCAAAAATATTTTTCAATTGTGATTTCTTTTTTGATTCATGAGTTATTGTCAATTTCACTCATATAAGCATTTTCTAGTTATTTTTTTGTTTTTGATTCTAGCTTAATTTTACTGTGTGGTTAGAGAACATACTTTATATTATTTTATCCTCTTAAAATTCAATGATATCAATTATGCCTCAGCAAATGGTCAATTTTTATATGTCCTCTGTGTGTTTGATAAGAATATATATTTTGCAGTTTTCTCTGATTTTCAAATATATTTCAGTTCTCTAGTAATTGTATATATTCTAGTTCTCTAGTAATATTCATCTTTACTTCTTTCTTGAACCCCAAAAGTCAATGATCTATATCATCCATAGGTTTGTTTCACTTCTTTTTTATTTTTCTTGATTTCAGTAATTTGATCCTGTTTTTTGATATGCCTGATTTTTGATTAAATACTGGATATTATGTAAGAAAATTTATAGCAACTCTGATGCTATCTTTCTCCAGAGTAGATTCATTTTTTCTTCTGGTGTGCAAACAGAATACTAGAAAATCACCTCGTACCATTTAGGGTACCATTTTTAGGCGTCTTTTGCATTGATCATCTGAATTTCCCTTACTCTCAAGGTACAATTTTTCTGAGATCTCAAATGAAAGCCTGGAGTGTTTACAGGGCCCCTCCACCTTGTTTCCTCTCAAACTCTAACCTTCGTTTCTCCAGAACAAGACTGTGAAATCTTCAGTTACCTGTTTTACCTCTTACCTGCTGCTTTTGGCTTGGATCATAGGACTTCTGCACTGTGCTACAGAAGACTAAGATTTGGGAACCACTTCACATGAAAACTGCTTACATGACTTCAGGCATCTGTCTGCAGTTTACTGGCAGTTCCAAGCTCCAACTCCTGTTCCTCTAGCCCAGGGAAATTAAAACAACCACCCTCCATCTCTACCACTTTCTGCTTCCAGGGCTGGGGAACCTGTGGCCTTCCAGGTCCTTAAGTGTGGCCTTTTGACTGAATCCAAATTTTACAGAACAAAGTCTCTTATTAAAAATAATGCAGCAGAGAAAGATGAAGCCTTTTTTTTGCCTCCTCTGGTACTTAAAAGGAACAATCTTGACATCAGAAGATCACAGGTTCGGCAGACGATGTGAATAGAAAAATGACTCTAGGCTAAAGCCAAGATGAATGTGGGGCTCAACTCATGTACTATCCTTATCTCCATGATCGTGGCCCCTAAGTTCTCTGCCTTAGTTGTTTCCTTATGCCTTAAATCTGTTGCTTCATGTATTTTATTCAAATTTATAGTCATTCTCTGCACAAAAGTCCCTCTGGTACAGGTTATTCTGTTACCACTAGAACAAGAAACCATTCTTTTCTTACCTCCAGGATCCTCTCTTTTTTAGACTCCAATTATACCCTTCTAACTATATACTCTCTGCTTCTACTCATCCCTTCTACGTATTCTCTATACAGCATCTAGTTGATCTTCTAAAAATATAAATCAGATTACAGTATTCTACTGCTTTAAAAAAATAGAAAAAAAAAAAAAAGAAACTCTCAAGTAGCTCCTCCATTGCACTGAGAAAGACTTCCAAACTCTCAATCATGACTATATCTTCTATTCTATACCTTGCTTACTCTCCTCAATATTTGTACAGTACATTTCTTTCCTTAATTCAGTCTTGGCTCAAATGTTATTTCCTCAAAGAAGCCTTCCCTAACCACCATTCAAAAAAAAAAGAAAAAGTATACCTTCTACCATCACTCTTACCACCTTCTAACCTCTTATTTTTTTTATGACTCCTGAGATTATGTCACATACATATTAATTTATTTGTTTAAAGATTACTAAAATGTAAGGTTCCTAACATTTGCAATTTACAATCTCTTTCATCATGACCACTCCATCCCCAGTATTTCTAACAGTTTCTGGTATATAATAGGTACTCAATATATATCTGTTGAATAAATGGATAAAACTGAAGGAAATGAGTAATGTGCTTATAGTTACTAAGCATTGGATCTACCAGTGACAAGCAGATAAAAGGAATGATATAATGGAACAGTATTTTAGGAAGATTCATCTGAAGCCAGTATGTAAAATAGATAGCATGTAAAACAAATGGGTAGAATCAGAATATCTCTAGTTTCTGCCTAGAAGACTGTATTTTTATTTTTAAAGTTTCCCAAGTATTTCTGACATTTTTCCAGGTTGGGGATCATCACAATAAAGAACTGGGGCCAGAAAATGTCAAATGGAGGTTAAGTGAAGAGATAAAGACTTGTGAGTCAATAAAAATGGTCTCTTCTCAATACCAATTGTAAAGTTCTAGTATTTGATAACTTTCGTGCATCTGAGATTAGTAACCCCTCTGTCTCTGCCTATTTCAGTAGAAACCTTAGCTAACCTGCCTCTGAGACAGAGCAGTGACAAGGCCAGCTGGTGAATAAGGAAAAAAAGTAAGCAAAATGATGAGACCAAGAAACACTAGGAAGGATTGGGAATATACGCCACGACGGTCTATTAAGGACTACAATCACAGCTCTGATATAGTAGAGGTGCCCAATGACAGTTTATTGTATAGAAATATGGATGGATAAATAGATGTCTGATGTGACCAGTGTATTCTGATATTGGTCTAATATGTTAAATTCAATAATAGAAGGAATGTATAGGGTAAGCAACCAGAAATTAGAAAAGCCAAACCTGGCTAGAGACAAGAACTGCTATCAAAACCAAAGGAAAAAAAGGGCAGGGGGAATCCACACAAAATATGCAGGAAGGGAGGAAGAACTCAGGAACAATACAGGGCTCATATTTTGAGGCCAAGTAAATGAAAAAAGAAGGGGGAAAAAGGATTTTTTAAACTTGAAACCAGTTGGAATACTAAGAAAACACAATGGAAATATCTGCAAGGTTAGGAGCAATAGTAACTAAAGATTCAATTAGGGGTGGGTTTTTGTCAGTGATCACATGATATGCTTATAAGAGCATATGCCCCAAGACCAGATGGGGTAGATGGGTAGCTTCAGAAAAAAGTAAAATAATTTGGTGCCTGCTGAGATGAAGTCATTTTTCTAAGAGTGCCGTTTCTAGTAAGTTTTGTGTAGAAACCCCATGTCCTAGAACCCTTTAACCTGTAGAAGAATAGCCACAAATATACCGGACATATGAAGATTATAGACACGACCTTCAATACAAATATTCTATTCTATTGTTAGTCTATGTTTAAGTCCTGGAAAATACACTCAACTAGTCACAGACTAAGCAAAGAAAGGGAATGGTCTGCATTTCATAGATCTTAACCTAAACAAAGTATCAGATCCCCCATGGTGACTAGTTTCTACAATATAAATCTAAGTGGTACAGTAGTAGCAGGACAAAGATACTCCTGATTCGATCAACTCAACTAAATTGAAAGAATGTTTCTATACCAAATTTGTCACTGCTCCACAGTGCATCTATGCCTTCCACTGCTTAAAATGTCATCTGTATAACCCTAAAAATGTAATCAAAATGAATCTAGTCTATTATATAGCATTTAAACATATAGCTGTTTTGCTCCCAAGTGTACTGAGTGGTATATTGTTTACCACGCAAATCTGGTGCTTTAGTTCTGATAAATGTTTTCACCTGTGTCAAGGTGGAAGGCCAGTGCTACATATGCTAGTAGTCATTCAAGATTGAAGTTGGAAGGCTCAATAAACTTGCCATCTGATTATGATACTTGGCAAGTGTGATTTATTGAGTAGATTAAGTACTTTGCTTTTAATACAATGAATAAAGACAGAGCTAATCTTTGCCCACAGACTTTTCCCAGCATAACCAGGCAAATCATAGGTCTCTCTTTCCTCATTAAATGGAATCTGTTTGAGTCCTGAGCAAAACAAAGATATAAATACAGGATTTGGAACTTGATTGTTCTGTGGTATTTTGATACTCAATATCAGTTCTTTACAGAATAAACACTGACTCTCTGTTGGACAACATCTTGCTGTACAGGGACTAGTCCCAAGAGCCTCATTAAAGAGTTGATCAGCTAGGGTTTGGATTTCTTTGGTCCACTCAGGTCCAAATGCTACATTTCTAATGTTTGTTAACTTCTCAATTACCTTTTGTATTTTGGGATATGCTAGTTCTATAAATGTATTCTCTCCTTTACTGAAAGAATTTAGAATATACTTGTTCATTTCTCCTGTTTTTCATTTGAAAAATGAGAAAATAAAGTTTATGTACCATCTAGAGTATTTCCATTTTTATAGATTTTATTCATTCAAATTATAGCTGATCTTTTAATCTTAACCTAAAGAAAGATATTATTCTTAAACCATGAAGAAAACATGAAAGGAAAATTGATAAAACTCAACTAAGATGAAAAGGGAAATTCACATTGTACAGTTTAAAAGTCTGTAGTTAGTCAGAAAATTAGAAAGTAAATAAATGTATGAATACATTTATTAGTTTGAAAAAATAGAGATCAAAAGACTACTAAGACAATAGTTGAGACTAAAAATAAATCTGTTAACATACAATGAAAAATAGGATTTAAACATCTATGAAGGAAAAATTTAATTAAAAATGAATAACTATAACTGACTTAAAAATGAAGAAACTTACTGGCTTAAAAAATATGTGAGGCAGTTGTGCTGCCATTAAAGTACAAGTAAAAAAACTTTTTATAAGAAAAAAAAATATGTGAGGCAGAGAAGAAAACTGATTCAGCCTGAAAGGGTTGAAAGATACCGAACCAGGAAGTTTGTTGCTCAGATAATCATTTGGTTGGAGAATGGCAGGAGGCAGTAAAGGAGGGAGCAGTGGTTTTACAAAGTGAACTCCATAGCTGTCGTCTTGAAAAGGTAACAAAAATCACAACTATCAACTTTATGTAAAAATATACTTCCATATTAAGGATTAAAAAATGTTTTAACTATGCTTCTAAGTAGATCACGAAATTTAAACAATAAAGATCTTGATTTTTAAAACATGTACTCAGCTCATGTTTACAAAATGTTTAATTTGAAGATATCTTTGTCAGTTTTGCTAAACAAAAATTTTCCAAAAGAAAAAAATTCCTAAATAAAAAAGGATGCAGGGACAAAAAACTTGAAAACTATACTTTGGAAAAATAATGTTATACTTTTGGTTATTATGTAGATATATAACTTACAATCTTATTGTTATGAAATAATGAATTATGACTTCATTGTAAAACTGTAAATATCTGTTTTCAATCTTTGTTTTCTATTTAATGTTTCATTCTATAATTCCTAAGTGCCAAAAATAGTAAGGAGAGCTACTCTGGCAAGTCAATAGAAATAGATATATAAAACTCCTAAATGAAAGCTGATTCAGGTTGAGTATAACTTTTCCAAAATGCTTGAGACCCAAGTTTTTTGGATTTTGGATTTTTTTAGATTTTGGGATATTCAAATTAAATGCTCTAATGAGCATTTCCTTTGAGTGTCATGTGAGTGCTCAAAAAGTTTTGGATTTTGGAGCATTTCAAATTTCAGATTTTTGGATTTGGAATGCTCAACCTGTATAGCTTGAATCAGCAGCTCAGACTTTTTAAAATCTTGAAAATTAATGAGAACCTCAAAGAGTATTTTATGTAAGTTATAGCTATCAAATTACTATAAGTCGAAACTGGAAACTCTGAAAATATTAGGTAATTCAAAAATAACAATAACCCACAATACATTAACATAAATATTTTTATAAAAATAACAATATTTTCAAAGACAAAAATATTACTGAGAAAAGTGTCTCTGTTTTACTTTTTTTTTTCGAATTTCTTTAATGTCTGGCTTAACATAAGAGAATTAGATATCTGGATCTAGATTACATCTGTTACAATGTGTTGTTTTGGTTGAAGTATGTAAAGAAAATCTAGCCTCACACAGATACATAGTTAGAAAAGGGAATCTTCTAATAGCCTTTTCAGATAATTGTGAATTTTCCTATGTTCCAAATCAAAACAATAAGTGATGTCTTAAAAGTTAGTTGAACATGGAATCTACAATCACATCGATGACCTTTTTTTTTTTTTTTTTTTTTTTTTTTTTTTTTTGAGACAGAGTCTCACTTTGTTGTCCAGGCTAGAGTGAGTGCCATGGCGTCAGCCTAGCTCACAGCAACCTCAAACTCCTGGGCTTGAGTGATCCTTCTGCCTCAGCCTCCCGAGTAGCTGGGACTACAGGCATGCGCCACCATGCCCGGCTAATTTTTTATATATATATCAGTTGGCCAATTAATTTCTTTCTATTTATAGTAGAGACGGGGTCTCACTCTTGCTCAGGCTGGTTTTGAACTCCTGACCTTGAGCAATCCGCCCGCCTCGGCCTCCCAAGAGCTAGGATTACAGGCGTGAGCCACAGCGCCCGGCCTCGATGACCTTTTCATACTGCATTACATTAAATCCATTGATCTATCTTGCACTTTGAATTGATTTTTTATCCATACGTGATTTTGCAATTACATGAATTGGTCATTTGGAAAATACAAGTAATGTAGATTTACCAAATACTGACACATTTCATTAAACAATTAAAAAATACATCTGTTAATATCAACATCAATGTCATCAGAAAAGGCTTTCTATATTGGGAAGCTATCAAGCTTACAGTGGTGCATACAGGTTTTCCAAAATTCTATTTTTTACTTAAAAGCTTTAATTTTACTATTGGCAACGAATACTGTCAGCTGTTTCCTTGAAGTAACAGGCTCACTTCTTTCATTTTTTTTTCAAGAAAATATCTGCCAAATGCCTAAGTCTAAAAATTTATGGTTCATAAGTTTTTCTTTCCATTAAAAATAGTATGATATGAAAAAAGTAGTTCAGCTCACAATTCAAACAATGACACAAGTGCTTTCCTTGAGACAATCATCATATTTTAATATGCTGCAGAAATGCTTTAGTATACTTCCCATTTTGTCCCCTAGGATATTAAAAAGACAGGGACTCAAATGTTGAGATTTTAATGTTTACTGCACCATCCTGGACATTCTAAAGTGAAACTGGCATTTTGTTTTGTTTTACAAAATGAACTTTTACTGATTTCTTGTTGGCAACATGGAGAGTTAATGTTCTTCTGCTTGGCCTAGAGAAGTGGTAATAGATTAGTTCTTTGTAACCATGAGTAGCGTGAAAAAAAAAATGAGGCAAAACATTGAAGCAGTGTTTATAAAAAATCAGCAATTTGAGATAGGTAAATTCTGACTGCTCCCTAAAGTTACTTTGCAAATTACTGTGTATAAACTTAAGTTGGTAATAGGACAATTCAAAAGGTAACTGGTATCATTGACACAGAATTAGCCTCCCCAATCTCAGTTTCAGTCCTCTCTCCATAAGGAAATGAATGAGGCCTCAGTAGGAATTAACTGAACAGGTTAATGATGTTGACAAATATTAAAAAGTGTTTTACAGAGTTAAGACCTTTTCACATTTAAATTGAAAAACACTATAAAACAGGCTAGAAGGCTATTATTTTAATTCCAGTTTACAAATAAGTATCTGGGTTTCAGTGTTGCACAGGATCCAAACTGAGAGTGGCAAGGCTGGTATCGAGTTCAGTTTTATTACTCTACATTCATTGATTCAGCAAATTTTTGAAGAGTGATTAATTTATGGCCTGAAGCAGGTTATACAGTAGAAAATAAAACAGAGAGCTCTTCCCTTGAACAGAATTTTGATGAATACACATTTTTCACCACCATGTAGCCCTCATTTCCAGCATAATATTAGGGCCCTTTATACATTTAGTCCTCTGAGCCTCTCCCTGGCTGGTAGGTCCCTTATTTGTCTTTGCATGGGAGAGAATAGAAGGGTCCTAGTGGGGATTTGGGATACAGATCAGTCAAATCTCATCTTAGGAAGTAACCCCTTTAGGTTGAGACCTGGTGAAATGAGCCATGTGAAAAATCCAGCAAAGGGACCTGTTTTTTTGTTTGTTTGTTTGTTTGTTTTTAATACTGAGTGCATGGTGAGAAAGAACTCAATGAATAACTACTAGTATAGTTTGATACCACTGCCTTAATTCATGCTAAGATTCCAGAAATTTTATCCACCAGTGCTTCTGTGTCAGGAATAAAAATGTCAACACAGTGAAAAGGGAAATACTAATAACATGTTGGTGTTATATGAAAATACTTTTGACATTATGGACCCCTTAATGAAAGAGTCTGAGATGCCAGTGTTCTTCAGGACATTGTTTTGAGAACCACCGGCTTAGATAATTCAAGAAATGTAGAAACATCACAGAACAGGAAACATTTTATTGTGCTTCTTAAAAGGAAATTCATATCTTCCTGCTATTCAAAATGCCATAGTTAAGACTCAAGAACATTCTAAAATAACTATATGCAATGAAAAACTGGAAACAAGCCTCTGAGAAATATTAAATTTGGTCAGGTATTTAATCCCAACAAAGAAAAGAAAACAAACGTTTTTACATAGCAAAGAGCTCAAACATTTTCTATTTAGGTCAAAACTGCTTAGGATTAGATTATACGCATTGCATATTATCAGTGTCTTACCTTAGCTCTAGAAGAACTGATATTTTCCATATTTTCAATGCTGCAAATACAATTCTGTGAAACTTTCCGGCAAGCCACTCTGATATAGTCCCAAAAGGTACGAGGACTTTCGTAACCAAACCAGGTTACTTGACCTTCAGAGACAAATTATAATACAAATTTTTTTTAAAAGTAAAAAAAAACTAGATTTGACAATTCAAAATGCAAGAACAATAAAATTCCATAAAATAAAGGTAATATACTATGCTATAAAAAATGGAAAGAGTACTGATGTATGGGTCAAAAAGCCTTAAATCTAGTTCTTTTCTACCTTTAACTATTAATAGTTGTGTTACTTTGGAAGACTTAATAGATCTGGATCATAGTTTTCTCAACAACAAAATCAAACTAAATGAAATAAAAAGGGAATAGACACTAAAACTATATTGCCATTTAATATCATATTATCTAACATAGTCTTTTAGATAGCGCATGGAAAACTTTCCTGTGGTCCTAGTTAAACATTCATTTAAATGTCAGCAGTTGAATTCTAAACCTTTCTCTACTTAGAAAAACAGAAAAAAAACCCACAACTTTTTCTCCTCTTTATAGGGATACTGCAAAAAAGGAAACAAAGTGTGATTTATCCTACAAGTAAATAAAATCAATCACGATCCCATATTCACTGATAATTCATAATCTTCTACCCAACCATTCTCATCCATAAAGCTCCCCTCTGTAATTCATTTGCTCTCTCCTAGTCACCAATTCATGAAAACTCTTGAAGTATTTACCATTCTAATTTTTCATATTTGGGTAACTATGTGTCTGTTTGTGACCAAATGTTCTACTGTGTATACCTTATATTAATATTAACATTTCTATGCAAGACTCTGAGTATTAGGTCCATGAAAACCATTTTAAACACTTAGTATTTTTAAATGGGATATGAGAGACATCTTAGTACTTTATGCAGTTGTCTAGAATGATTAGTCTTACCTAGGGGAGTTGTTTAATCTTACTGTAGAAAGATCTCCTTGTATATTTAAGTGCTTTTTCATTTTGAATGAATTATTTATTTCAAATCTTCCCTTCCCCAGTAATACTTTCTCTCCAGCAACATAAGAAAATGTTCTTGTCAGCAAGCACCATTTTAGGAGGAATGTCAAAGGTGATATTTGAGTGATTTTCAACCATGGCAATACATTAGAACAACTGGACTGCTTTTTAAAAATAATTACGTCTGGTCTCTCTTCAAACTGAAAAATCAAAATCTTTATGGTAAGATGTAGGCTTAGCATTTTTTTTTAATGTCTCCCTGGTATTTCTAATGATGTACTTATGGTTAATCAATAGAAATCCTACAAATCATGATAGGTAACTCCTATTCATCATTTACTTTTAAAGGCCTCTCTTCTAGCAAACCATGCATGATCTCTATGGTTAGCCCCACTGTTGGTACAGTACCCTGTGCTTACTTATCCTTATAATTATTTCTTCACTTGATCATCTCACATTTTAGGTGATAATATCACTAAGTCAGGGATTGTGTCTCATTTGTCTTTAGATCAGCCTCTAACATGTGACTCAGTTTCTGGCTCATAGTATGCACTCAATAAATATTTGTTGAAAAAAAAGAATTTGTAAATCAGCACACAACAGATCATCTTAATTGCAATGAATATAAACACTTGAATTTTTGAAAATCCAATTAGTGTCTTTTTAAAACAAAGTGTCCTTTTAAAACAGACTTTTTATCACAGTCTGGTATTAAGGTGCTTGCATGCTAGATTACAAATATCAAACATTTTGAACAAATATATTAACCTTTGTCTATATATAAATAAAACATAAAAACATCTATAAATCCTTATCTAAATAACTATATAATGTAATGTCTCTTTAAAAATAAAATCTTATTACCTACAAATAGAAATCTACAGGAATATTTACAATCTTTGTAAATACTGTTCCTCTTCAACTCTTTCCATCACTTTCCTTTGTCTTCATGCTTCTCTGAATTAAAAAGTTCCTGGTATGATACCTCAAATATAGTTTGTCTCTAGGGAACTTTTCATGTCATCAATTTGTTAGCCATTTGGAGGGGAGGCAGGGTAACTGGTGGTTAAGAATATGGGTTCTTGAGTCAGGTGGACCTAAATCAGATCACTTTCTAGCTATGTGCTCTTGAACAAATGACTTAAATTCACTTTATAAGTCTGAGCCTCCTCTGTTGAGAATAATAGTAGTAACTACCTCATAGCACTGCTGTGAGAATTAGATGAGGTCATATATGTGCTCTTTTCTAAGAGCCTAGTACATATTAAATACGAAATAAATGTTAATTGTTCCTACTGTTATCACAAAAATGGTTAAGGGAACCAAGTTCCCTGAACACTATAAAACGAAGTGTGAATGAGATACACAGTTAAATTCTTCCCATTACTTGCTTAGAATCTAGAGAAATCTTTAGAATTTACTCCCTAACCTAACCTTTTCCCCTATCAACCATTCTAAACTTACCTCTTCAAATTGTTTCTAACCTCAACTAATTTTCATTGTCTTCTATTATTTGGCATCATTCTATAATTTCAAAATGAGAGGTACAGCTGTCTGACTTCCCTCAAGAAATGGAATGTTGTACACTGGAAGGGATATTAAAGAAAGACAGTGTAACAGGGATTCTCTGGTGGCTTTAAATTTCTCTAAAATGGCAGTATGGGAAACACAAGTCAGAGAAATACCCAACGAAACAGGCAACATTGTACTAGCCAAGGCAACACCTACATCGAAAACCCAGATAGGTAACCAAGGAGAAAAGTAAAACATAGGTTGCCCATGACCAAGAAGAATGTCCCTGGTAAGAAAATACACACTGGTTCAGCACTTTTGCCTAGGGGATGATTTGTTTTTCTACAGTGCTATTATAAACCTCGTAAGTTTCACATTTCTGAGTAAAGTAATCTGCAAGTAGTTTTGAAGTAGAGCTGTTAAAAACCAAAGAATATAACAAAGCCCTGTTTGGGAGGAGAGAAAACAAAGATATAGAAAAACTAAAAATCTAGGCATTATTTAAACAGAGAAGGCAAGGGCACTAAATCCTTGGGACTCCTGCTATGGGTGAGGTACACTATCTACAGGAACTTTTACTCAAAAGATAATGACAAGATTTCCCAGATTACAAACTGAGAAACTAAACAAAAATAGGATGGCTTATCATCATAACTCGCAGGGCCTTAAATAAACCAGTAGTCTCTTCATAACACTTTTATCTATTCAACAAACTAGATGTGAGGATGACTTGGCTTGATTCTTCCTTCCTTTCTCCTCCATGTGAATTATTTCCAAAATGAAGTTCTTAATTTAAGACACTAAACTTTCCACATACAGAAGGGCCTACTTTAAAAGAAGGTAGATTTCCTTGCTAGCACCTACAAATAAAAGCAGTATTGTAAATTGTATGTATATCCCAGAATTTTATCTAAATACTTAATTTCTGCATCTACTAGATAGGTTTGATTTAATTAAATATATATTAATTGAAGCATTTAATTGGTTGTTTGAGATTATTATTTGAACATTACTTTTATGTAAACACAGATTAACTGCTTGTAAAAGTCTGTAACCAGTACTCAACAGGAAGATTAAAAAACAAAGTTACAAGCTGATTATACCTTTAAAAATAAATATTGAAATAATAAATAACCACTCCCAGGATATTTTCCTTTCATTTAAAAATAACCACAAAAGCAAATCATATAGGAAGACACTGGCTAGTCTAAATCTTGGAGAAATTTTATTCCAAAGAAGACATATGCCATCAATAACAGAATTCTCTTTTTAAAGCTCTCCATGAGTGTAAGTATATAATATGCTTTTTTTTTTCATGTAACCAAGATGTTTGTAATATAATATGCTTTTAATTATAAGTGTTCTTTGAAGTTGAATTTTCACCAATGAGAAAGTTAAACAAACTTTTCAAAACTTATTTCCATCCCATCAATGTAACTGTAATTCATTTTAGCCACAGAAGTAAGTAGTGAAAAGTTTGCCAGACTAAAAGACGATCTGCTATGGACCAGCTCCATGATACTTTTCTCTGTAAAATCCTTCATTTTCAGCACCTAAAAATGGCTTGTGATCTCTAGGGTCCAATGTTATTCCAAAGTACTCTTCTATATTCTTTAAATGAGATGTCTATTCACATCTTACAATATGCCCATGTTTTGTTTATATCTTATTTTATGGCCAGAATGACACCTTCTAAGAATAGAAACTAAATTTTCTAAAGTGGCTCTTTACTGAGCAGTGGCTTACTAGATACATCATCTTTTAATAATATAATATAAAATATAAATTAATCTATTAATTGACTTCCCTTTCCTATACTTTGTAACAGTACCTAGCTATGTAAATAGTATATGAAACTGGTCTCACAAACTAAAGTTCAATTAATGTTAAAATACATCACCTACCTGACAATATTAAATACTATTACACTTTAGAGCTGTTATTCATCTAGACAAGCAACAAAAGACAAAATAGTCCCACCACATTTTAATAAACCACTCTGATATCACTGTAAAAGTTTTCAGATACTTAGAGGAGATTGGTTAGCTGTGGATTTATTTTGCTACTATATTAATATTTAGATATTTAACTTATAACTTTTCACTTTAAATTTGGTAGTACCAATCCTAAGTTTCTTACTGCTAATTTATAAAAAACAGTTTAATATTTTCCACTATTGTTTTTACTAAACAGAAAATTCTCATGTCTTTGCAAGAAGGCAAAAACCCTTTTTTTAAAAAAATTACAGTGTCCCCAAAGTCTCCATACAAAGGAAAACTTTTGTAAACTTTTATAATGGATATTTTGTTAAAAAAAAAAAAAGGGAGGGTACATTTAGCTACAATTTCCCATTTTCCTTATGTATGGTGACTTTTGGTACACCTTGTATTACTAGTTGAGGTTTATATTAGGCCATTCAGCTTTGACGGTAAAATTATGACACTGATTCACTTTCTAACTACAATTTTCTAACTAAAAATCTCACATTAATGTTCTAAAAAAATAGAACAAATTTAAACACTTAAAAATAATTTCAGTTACACTTTAAGCTAAATCTGAAGAAGTCAGGATCTAGATTAGATACTCAATTGTAGAACATTGCTAGTTCTATATGTTACTAACAGGATGCCTCAGATAAATCATTTAGCCATTATGAATCACAGTTACTCATCTATAAAATGTAATTATTATCCTTTGTTACTGAAAATTTAATGTCTAGTTCACTGGTAAGGAATTATTCACAAACATACACAAATATTTAAAATATGTATCCATACCATAAAAATTACCAATTCTTAATTTTCCAAAACAAAAAGATTAAGATAACCAGGTTGACCAAAAAACTGAAAATCAAATTGACTTAATAGGCTTTTTAAATCCCAATAATTTTGCTATCTCTCCAAATGGAGTACAAAGATTTTTTTTTTCTTCCACCAGCATTATTCAAATAAGGCTTAAAACATTAGTGGACAAAATTAGTATACTGAAGGCTGAAGTCCACAGAGAGAGCTACACATAAATGTGTAGCCCTGAAGAAATCAAGTGTAATTTGTTTCAGTAGTGATTAGGGCTATAGATACAGAATATAAAACAAAAGAAACTGTTCAAAATGATTACTTGTGAGAATTAGGATTAAGGAAATGAGAAGACATTTATTTTCTACTTTTTATCCTTTGTCCTATTGTAATCTTTTAAAATAATTATGATGTGTTTCTTTTTTAACTAAAAAATATTTTAAATGGCTAGGTCATAAGTACAGAGGCCCAACAGAGTTTTGCATATAACAGGAATTCAATTAAAAAAAAGATTTCAATAAGTAAATAAAACGATGAATTCTAACTGGGAGAAAGTAAACTGGAATATATTCCTATTTCTTAAAAAAAGAATATATTCCCACTAACGGTTAAAGAATGACAAAGCAGTTATTGTTGGTAGCACTCATCTACATTTTACTGAATGACTAGAATATTATTCACACAGCTTCCTTGAGCTCCTAGTTTGATGTAATAAAAATATTATATAGTACTTATAAAATTGATTTAATAGCAAATAAATCTTATATCATTAAGAGTTATAAGAAGAATGTAAATAACATTGATTCATGATTCATAAAATAGTAATTAAGGCTATGGAACTTAGAAATAAATATTCATGAGTCACATAGGAGAGGAAGAAGACAAAATTGTGTGGGTTTACAAAATTTTAATTTTAAAAATCAGCATAAACATGCCTATGCCCTTTGGATTTAAAAAAACATAATCAAAAAAACTTAAAGCTTTGCAAAACCCATGCAATGTACTAAAAGAGATCACTTAACTGATACTGCCCTCCCCAGTAAGTCAATTCCATGCTCCCGTGCAGCTCAGTGGCGGGAGACATCACCAGCATAGAGTACCCTTGAAGAGGTATTTGGAGATGAGCCAGCCATCTGCAACTTTGGGAAATCTCTTTAAAAAAAATAAACAACAACAACACACAGATATTTAAGAAACCTGCCATCATGTTTACAATTCCAAACTGAATAGCCCAAATAAGATGGCTATACATAATTTTGAAGCAGTAAACATTATTTTTACCTAATAAATAAAATAAAATAAATTAAGATGAATATGAGCTACACTTGAAAGTAAATCAAGCTGCCCCCTTATAACCTGCTCTATTGGAGAGGCTAAGTGTGTTGTTCCCTGTTTATTTTCACCTCCATCATTCTTTCTCAAATTTAATAAACTTATGAAGACACTGGACCTCAAAATCAGCAACAGCTTGACTGAATTTGCTAGCTTTGTACCTCAAAACTTAAAAGATTTGTTAGGAAGAATTACTCACTTTGAACTATATAGCTCAGAAAGTTTTCAATTTTAAAAATACAAATACATTCTGAAAGAGCATTTCTCTTTTTTTGCCTAGGAAATGTTAAAGTTTTTTTTTTTTTTTTTTTTTTTTGCTTAATGATGAGAACAGCACTTAGATATCAAGTAAAATGCTGGCAAAGCGACTAAATAATGCCTACTCTATAAAAAATACTGTTTTAATTGCTACAGCTTCCAATTATTGTTGAACAATCACCATCTGGAAAAGTACTATAAATTCTTACTATGTTGTTTGGAATTGCTAGTATAATTACATGGGAAAACTTCAAAGCCAAATTTCTACGATCACATTCCCAACAAATGATATTTCCTTCTCTCATAAGCAAACACTGAAATCTTCAATAGCATACAGTTCCACACCTTTCCAAATACTTAGATCCTTTTTAAAATCAAATTTAAAACCAAACAAACATCATCAGTAATGTGGCAAGAAAAATGAAAGGAAGGAGATGCATAAACTGTGCCACATCTATGGCTCTACCATTCACTCTCTCTATCCTCTTACCCCTGGTTTGTAACATTTTAAACAAATATTACACTTGGAAACATATCAAAAAGGATCTATAATTTGGTACCCAAGTCAAAGGCCATATAAGAACATGTTCTTGCTATAACCACAACAAAAACGAAAATTTATCAACATTGAAATGTAAAGCAGAATAGAATGCTTTCCATTGGAAATAATATCAATTCTTAACGTTTAAACCACATTTACTATCTCTGTCCTGACACAAAGTTCTCTATTTTATTTGTGATTTATAGATTCAAAAATATATCAAAGTAAAAACAATTTCTATGGAAATTTTAAAGAAATTTTACTTCAAAAAATGTATCAAATAAGCTATATCATTACCATGATTTATGTCATGGCTAAACTCCTCTTTTAAAGTAGGAAACAATTCCTGAATCTCTTTTATTTTATTTTATTTTATTTTATTTTATTTTATTTTATTTTATTTTAGAGACGGGGTCTTGCTCTATCTCATAGGCTACAACTCCTGGGCTCAAGCAATCCTTCTGCCTCAGCCTCCCAAGTAGCGAGGACTACAGACTAACAGGAAGCACCACCATGCCTGGCTAATTTTTTTATTTTTAGTTTTTTTTAGAGACAGGATATAGCTATGTTCCCCACAGTGATCTCAAACTCCTGGTCTCAAGTGGTCCTCCCACCTTGGCCTCCCAGAATGTTGGGATTACAGGTGTGAGCCACCATGCCTGGCCCTATTTTAAACTCAAATTATAAATTATGGTTTAAAAAAATTAATTAGGGCCAGGTACAGTGGCTCACATCTAATCCTAGCACTCTGGGAGGCCAAGGAGAGAGGATCACTTGAGCCCAGGAGTTAAAGACCAGCCCAAGCAAGAGTGAGACCATGTCTCTGCTTAAAAATAGAAAAAACTAGCTGGGCATGGTAGTGTGCACCTGTAGTCCCAGCTACCTGGAAGCTGAGGCAGGAGGAACCCTTTAGACCAGGAGTCTGAGGTTGGATTTCCTGGTTGGTTATAAGTTTTCACTGACAGCCCAGAAATAAGAAAAATAATAAGGAAGTGATACATGTAATATGTCTGGGATAAATATTCTTCATATACAATTTAAGTCCTTAGCATTGTTGCTGCCCCTCAGAAATTATAATAGCAAGTGAATGACAAGCTTACATTATTTCAAAGTGGTCTAAGGCTTAGTTTTTTGTAGAAAGGGTTCACATATACAATTGAAATAAAACCTTTTGTTATAAAATATAAAATATTAAAAGAAAGTGACACAGTATTTTACTAGTCAGTAGCTTAGAAAAACTATTGAGGTAAGACCAAATAAACTAGATTCAGAAAGTGTTTTGTTCAAGAACAAAACTCATTCAAATACAAACAACATTATTATCATACTTTATATAGTTATTTTAGATATTAGTTTCTGAAATTTCAGCCAAAAGAAGAATCCATTCAGGAATAGATATGCAATAAAAGAATGCTTAATTATACTGAAGATAAAGCATTTCCTGAGCAAAAAGTATGTAATTTTCAAAATTAAATCATTGAAAATAATATACTTACTGATTTTTATGTTCAATTAATGTTGAAATTAGCCTTCAGATAGAAGAGATTATTGACCATTGCTTTAAACAAATATATTTTGCCTTGGTGATACTGAACATGACTCTAATTCATGAATGTGATATTTATTCCTCCATATTTTTCATGTAAGTCCTGTTCCAACCTTAGCTTTCTATTTCTTTTATCATTGAACTATATTATCATGATTAATATAATTGAATAAATGTTATGCAGGAGATAAACTTTTAGCTTTTGCTATATTTATTCTAATTCTCTCTCTCTCTGTTTATATATTTTTCTAATAAAGTTACAGGTAGACATAATATAAATGTGCCAAGATGGATTATGGAAAAGACTCCTAGATTAACTGATCTAGGAGTATTATTCATGTAGCAACAGTTACAAATACAATTATATACTGTAATTTAAACAATAATAAAACAATATCTTATATGTGGCCATTCTTTATATTTTAACAGGTTCTGAAATTAAATTGTAGTATTATATATAATTTTTCTTAAACTTTTAAAAGATTGTTTTAAAATATGCACGCTTGAAGCTCAAACTTGTGGGTGGAGAGAGGGAAAGGGCACTATTTGAAACCTTATAATTTGTACCCCCATAATATGCTGAAATAAAAAAAATACCATTTAGATAGTAGGTATGTTAGAAACAAGGTATTTATTCACTAATTTAACAACTTAAAAAACATTGAGTACCTAAATTGTGCTAATCTTTCGAAGTTGAAAAATCATAATAATGTTAAAAGAAAGAAAATGTAGAAAGAATTTTAATAAAATAAAAATATTAGATAATATGCATGATAGCAATTGGCTAAATAAATACTGAAAACTATTAATGAATAGAAATTATTAATAGTTCTTTCCATAAAATTAAAGTATTTGATTTTATGGATAATAAGGATAGTAAAAGAACAATTTAAAATTATACTGAATATATCTGAACGGGGGGTCATCTCAGTTTCTTATAAAACATCAAGAAAACTATGAGAGCTATTTAAAAATTTAGAGTAAAAATACATGCAGTGAGAGTTTGTAGCTAAAAAAAAAAAAAAGAAATAAAAATAAAAATAGAGTAAAAATACAGGGTATGTGCAAACACACAAATATTAGGCATTCAAAATTCTAACATACTTCAATTAACTCTTAATCATGGCATATATTAGAAAATCCAAATTATATATTGGAATGGGAATTTAGCATTAGACTTCTAGAAAAGTACCTTGCAGTGATTTTGTTTTTCTTAAAAAAAAGAGAGACCAATACCATGAATGTATAAATGATTCTGAGAACAATTCACTGGAATTAGAAATTCAGAAAGATCTAGGAACTGAGATTATCATGACATCCACCAAAAATGAAGTCCACTAAATTGTGTAATCTCTGTCCTATAAAATGAGAAACATTTATTTCCCTTAAATGAGCAATATTAGAGCAATAAAGTGATCAAAACTGTTGCTGAATTTATGTAACAACAAAATTAACAAGAAAGCAACTTTCCATGACTGAAAATAAAGTATGACTTGGTAATTACAAGTACTATACATTGTTTATGCTCATTTGCAAAAATCACAAGGTCAAATCAGAAATGCTTCATTATTTTTTTTGGCAGAAACTCAAAGGGGAATAAACACAAATAAACATGAACTACCATCAGAGGCCATCAGTTCCTGTTAAAGCCAAGAAATTGGACTACCTGGTAGAATCAAAAACTTCTTAAACTCTTTCTCATATTAAAAAAAGACATTCAAAAATATCTTAGACAATTTTTTTTTTGAGACAAGGTCTCATCTCACTCTGTCACCTAGGCTAGAATATAGTGGTGTGATCATAGTTTTACTGCAACCTCAAACTCCTGGGCTCAAGCCATCCTCTTGCTTCATCCTCCTAAGTAGCTAGAGCTACAGGCCAGTGCCACCAGACCCGGCTAATTTAAAAATTTGTTTTAGAAACAGGGTCTTGCTATGTTGCCGAGGCTGGTCTCAAACTCCTGACCTCAAGTGATCTTCCCACCCTGGCCTCCCAAAATGCTAGGATTAGAGGCATGAGCCACAACACCTGGCTGACAATTTTATCAGTAGTAGAATTTATTTAAGACTTCTCATAACATTTTCTTCTTCTTGGCTTGGGGAAAGTACTCCCCTCCCACAAAGCAAATTATAATTTTTTCTGAGACAAGAGTCTCGCTCTGTCACCCAGGGCTTGAGTGCAGTAGCATCATCATAGCTCACTACAACTTCCACCTCCTAGGCTCAAGCAATCCTTCTGCATCAGCCTCTGAGTAGCTGGGACTACAGGGACATGCCACCATGCCCAGCTAATTTTTTCTTAGAGACAGGGTCTTGCTCTTGCCCAGGCTGGTCTTGAACTCTGGGCCTCAAGCAATCCTCCTGCCTTGAGCCACTGGGCCTTGCCCCAATTCTAAATTTTGAATCATTTAATTTGAAGGGGTTTTGAAAGTGAACTTCATGTAAAATAAACCTGAATAATTCCCCAGAGTAACAAAGTTTAAAACTATTAATAAATCTCTCATTCTGTAAATAAACAAATATTTAAATTGGGGAATTAAATGACTTTGAAATTTCTGGTTTGATTATAAAATATAAATACCATTTTGCCTATGTCTCCTAATATGTATAAATATTTGAGTTTTTGACTTTGTTTTTCACCCAGAAATACCCATACCAAACATGGTAATTGAGAGTACTACAACAATAATAAGACCCAAACAGAACCAAGTAATCAAGTATGTGGGAATTGTATGTTGTAGAGTTTTAGACATTCAAAATGACATAAAATTAAGATACAACTATTTCATATGTTTTAAAACAGAAATCATAAACTCTCAAATGAAAAATAAGTATGAAATAAAATAATAAACTACCAACAATAATCATATAAAAAGACTAATCTCAAGGGAGAGAAAAGATCATTATTGATCAAAATGGACTATATAAAAACTAGTTTCATATGATATAAAGAGTTTTTTCCTATCCTGGGGTAATTAAAAAGACTCACTAAACAAAAGATACAGGCAAAGCAGAAAATTTTTTAAAAGGTTAATAAAATGGAAATACAAAAAATTTTTTAAAAGGTTAATAAAATGGAAATACATTCAATTTCACTTATAAATTAAAATAACAAGATACTCATATATATATGATAGAAGGCCAAAAAAGATACTTTCCCCAATAAAATTAAAACCCAAATATTAATAACAGTAAAATGAGATATGGGAAAAAATAACAATCACATACATTATTGTTGGTACAACCTTTCTGGTAGACAAGTTAGCAACATATATTAAATTCAAATGTATATATGCTTTGATTTTAGTAATTACAATTCTAAGAATCGTTACCTATAATGATTACTAGGAAATAATTTTAAAGAAATTAGACAACTATGTAAAGACATGTTCAGTGACATGTAACAGTATGTTTACGAAAAGGAAAATTTAGGAAAAATCAATAGGAAGTTACTTATGGTTCATTTATATATTAAATATTATATAGCTGTTAAAAATGAAATGGAAATATATCCAAGAGGATAAAAAACATGTAGAAACAAAAAATTGTACATGAATGTTTACAGAAGCATTATTCATAAGAGGAAAAAGGTGGAAACAATCCAAATGTCCATTAACTGATAAAAGTGTACACAAAATGTGATATATCCACATAATGGAATATTCTTCAGCCATAAAAAAATTAAGTACTGATACATGCTATAACACAAATGAACTTTGAAAACATTATGCTAAGTGAAAGAAGCCAAATACAAAAGGCCACATAATTTATTATTCCATTTATATGAAATGTCCAGAATAAGTAAATTCATAGGAATAGAAAGTAAATTAGTGGTTGCCAGGCGATGGGGGAAAGGGAGAAAGAGAAATGACTACCTAATGGGTAGGGAGTTTTCTTTTTGGGGTGATGAAAATTTTCTAGAATTATAGTAGTGATAGTTGTACTACTCTGTGAATATATTAAAAACCACTGAATTGTGTACTTTAAAATAGTTAAAATAGTAAATTTTATTTCAATTTTAAAATACTAAAAAAGAAGAAATGGGAAATATAAATATGGCCATGAAAAGATGCCTACAATGTACTAAGGCTAAAATACAGATAATGAAGAAAAAATATACATACATTCATATGTATACACATATGCAATATACATATGACGGTAGATGTGCAAAGTCACCAGCTACAGTTATATCTGGGATTTCTGAAAGTTTTTATTAATACTTCCTATTGCTTTATATTTGAATGTCTCATGACTTTTATGAGGAAGAAGAAATGCAAAAATGATTGGTAGCCCAAGAAGACATAGTATACAGAGAGAAAAAGGTTAAGGAATCCTAACAGAACTTTTTCTTTTTTTCTTTCTTTTATTTTTTTTCTAATATAGTAGACTATTAATAGGAATGCAAACAAAGTCAACTTATTCATTCAGTAGTTATTGGATAAAATTTTAAATTGAAGAGAGAGCCTTCTCAAAAGGCATCAGAAAAACAAAAACTGATGAGTGCTACAAGCTTAAAAGTATAGCAATATGATTTTGATTGAAAAGGATATATGAAAGTACAGAAATCTGAGTTATATTTAAATTTTTCCAGTTACTAACCTTTTCCATGATAAATGCTTTAGAGATTAAAACTTTGTTTTTAAAATCTGTGTAGTTATAATATCTATTTATTCCTGAACCTTAAATTTACTATAAAACATTAATATAGAGGTTAATTTTATTCACTATGCAATTTAAAACACTGAATAAAATTTATCATGGTACATATAACCCTGGATTCTTCAAGAATTACTTGAATATTATGATTTTCTGAGATATAAAATCTATTGCAGCTGTCCTAAATTTCCAAGTATATAACTTAAAAGGGTGTTTCTCAGAGTGGCCTTGTCCATTGTCTAAAAGCCAAACTTTGGTGACCTTCAGAGCCAATTTCTTATCTCTGGTATCATGTTTTGGCCTGAGTATATGGGTTTTTGTTGAATGAGTTGTGTTCATATGTTACTACAGAAACAATTCAAGTCTCATTTTGTGTGCAAACCAAGAATCAAAAGTTGGAAAACCTACAAAAATGAACAAAGAAAACTCAAAAGCCAATGGACAGGTTTATCTTTACTCATTGTTTCTAACAGTGTTTACACTGTACTTCAAAAGATGGCCTCATAGGGAGGTGACTATTTATCATCTAACTCAGGAAGAGCTTTGAGGTTCAAGCCAGAGTTTCTGAGCAATGCTTAGGTACCATAACAGTTCAACTGGGTTACAAAAATTCTAAAATATCAAGTTCTAACTCAGAGTTCTAACTCTTTTTAAGAGTCTGAATCCAAGTGCTGTTAGAAAAAAATATAGGGATTATTACTGCTGCATTAAATATTCAATTTTCCAACACACATTCACTGAGTGTCTACCATATCTCAAGCTCTGTTCTAGAGCTTTGGGATACATCAGTGAACAAAACAGACGAAGAACTTAGCCCTGGTGAAACTTACATTTCAGTAGAGGTGAAGATCTTAGCCCTGGTAAAGCTTACATTTTAGTGAAGGTGAAGAAAGACAATAAATGATAATCATAATAAATTATATAATATGTTAAAAGTTAAGACTTAAAAAATAGTAATGCAAGGTAAAGAGGTCAGAAGTGCCTGGGGATGAAAAGAGGGAAGGTTATTTATAATTTAAAATATAGCAGAAGGGTTAAATTCATTGAGTAGTTTTGAATCAGATGAAGGAGTTAACCGTTCAGATACTAGAAGAAGTGTGCTCCTTACCCAGGGAACAGCCAGTGTGATGGTGGACTGTGGTGGAATGTGCCTGGTACAGCCAAGAAAAATAAAAAGAACGGATGAGGCTACAGCACAGTAACTTCAGGGAAAAAAAAAACATTAGCTGTACATGAATATAACCGGGGAAGAAATGTTCTGAATCAATGCAAAATCTAAAGTGAATGCAAGTCAGCAAGCCAAATGTTAATAATTAGCAGATTAATTTATAGATTTATTTGATATAATGTCTTAGTATACTTGATCCTTTTTTCCTTTAATAAGTGGTATGTTTCTAATTGATAGTCTGTAGTTCTCCAGGACACTCAGAAGCTTTTTCATTTTAATTAATTATTTTCTATGTAACTTCTACAAAATTTACTAATATATCCCATCCTCACACCGTCTAGCTGAAGTTTACATGATTATTTCTAGCCACTTTACTGCTAAATTTCATATTTTTCTTTAGCTGGTCTACTAGTCTATAAATAATCAAAGTCACAGATGACATTTTAAAGAATTAAATTGTAATTTTCACTTGAGGCACTTTTATGCCTGTTTTCCCTGTAAAGCCATCCCTGACTCATTCAAGCAGAAAGGATTATTTGCTCCTTTGTGCTGCATCACGCTCATACTTCTATTATGACTTGATGACACTGCAACACATCATTATTTGTTAATGAAAGCATGTCTTATTAATCTTTGTATTCTAAGCCCCCAGCACAGGTTGCTGAGTAAGAAAATGAATAGGAGAAACAGAATAGGCTATGTATGTGTATAAAAGACAGTGGGAGTTGGGGGCAGGTGGGTGAGGAAAGCAAAAAAGGAAAAAAGTGGAAACTATATGCGAAGTTTCAAATTTAAAGCTTCACAAAAAGAATAGGGAACTCAGGCTATGACTCATTTTCACAGCAGAGGAAAAGTAGGAGGTACATTCAGCCAAGAAAATATAAAGGGGTGATGGCAAAGGAATATTCCTTGGGGCTTCTTTTTACCGTGTTCTATGACCAACTATCCAGCCTCCCAAAGTAAGTGGGGAGCAAGGAGTTTGAATCTTATGTATTATAATAAAAAAATGAAACCTTACCCATTTTAAAATGTTTTAATCAGAAGCAACACAATGTGAAGGAGTTACAAATTCTTTTTTAACTTATAGTAAGTTCACTGTTGGTATACATTTCTATGAGTTCTGAAAAATTCAGGAAGTCATGTAACCACAACCAGAAGACAGGTAACAGTTCCACCAACCAAGAAAACCCCTTCAGGCTGACACTACATAGTCAAACCCCATGCCCCTCCCTAACCTCTAACCCCTAGTAACCACTGATCTATTCTCTGACACTATAGTTTGGCCTTTTCTATAAAGTCATATAAATGAAATGATATAGTAACCTTTAGAGTTTTGCTTCTTTCACCTAGCATAATATATGTGAAATTTATCCATGTTGTTATATGTGGAAATAGTGATTTTGCTTTTTATTACTGAGTTTATTCACTGTATGGATATAGACCAGTTTATCCATTTGATCACATGAAGGATATTTGGAATGTTTCTAGTTTTTGACATTTATGAATAAAACTGCAATAAACAAGTTTTTGTGTAAACTTAAGTATTCATTTCTCTTGAGTAAAACAGTAGGATGGCTGGGAAATAAGAGTATATTTAACTTTACAAAAAATTGACCAACTGTTTACTAAAGAGGCTATACCATTTTGCCCTCCCACTAGCAATGTATGAGACTTCCAACTGCTCCCCATCCCTACCAGAACTTGATATAGGTGTGCAGCAGTACCCCACTGCAGTTTTAATTTGCATTTCCCTAATGACTAATGATGCTGACCACCATTTTATTTGTTTACTTGCCATTTGTGTATCTTTGGTAAAGTCATGTGTTGAATTCTTCTGCACATTCTAAAACTGAGTTGTTTTCATACTATTCCTTTTTATATCAGTTCTTTGTATATTCCAGATACAATCTCTTTGTCAAATATGTGATTTGCAAATATTTTCTCCTGGTCCATGGCTTGTCTTATGATTCTCTTAACATTCTTTCAGGGATAAAAGTTCTTAATTTTGAGGAGGTCCACTATACCATTATTTCTATTATGGACTGTACTTTTGGCTATGTCTAAAATATGTTTGCATACTTAAAAGTAACAAAAACATTCTACATTTTTATTTTAGAATTTTATACTTTTACACTTTGAATTTAGGCCTATAACCCATTTTGAGCAATTGTTCCAGCATCTTTTTGAAAAAGTTTATCATTTCTCCATTGAATTGCTTTTGCATCTTTGTCAAAAACAAATCAAATCAACCATATTTGTATGGATCTTCTTCTGAACTCTCCATTGTACTGATCTATATGTATAAGGTTTCACCAATAACACTCTGATCACTCTATCTCAACAGTAAGTCTTGAAAACCAATAGTTCAAGTCTCCAACTTTGTTCTTCCTTTGTGAAATGTTTTGCCTATTTATATTTACTTTGCTTATGTATACAACCATATAAATTTTAGAGCCAGTTTGTTGATAGCTATAAAAAAAGCCTTCTACAACTTTAAGGTTGCAGATCAATATGAAGAGACCTGACATCTTAACAATATTGGATTTTCCAATCCATAGTGAAGAATTATCCATCCAAAATTTCAGTAGTACCAAAGTTGATAAATATTGCAAAGTTCTGTAGATGTACTCTAAGGAAGTTTTCTTCTAATACCTAGTTTGTGAAGAGTTTTAACATAAATGAATTTTGAATTTTGTCAAATGCTTTTTTATGCATCTATTTTGATATGATCCGGTGGTTTTTATTCTTTAGTCTGTTAATAAAATGAAATATTTTGGTTTTAAATACTCAAATATCCTTGCATCCCAGAGTTTGATCTGTTAACATTTTATTGAAGATTCTGGCATATATGTCCATGAGGGGTATTGTTACGTAGACGTATACCTTGATTTATTGCATTTCACTTCATTGTGCTTTACATATTACATTTTCTACAAACTGAAGGTTTGTGGCAATCCTGTGCCCAGCAAGTATATCAGTGCAATTTTTCCAACAGCATGAACTCATTTCATGCCTTTGTGCCACATTTTGATAATTCTTGCAATATTTCAAACTTCTTCATTATTATTGTATCTGTCATGGTGCTCTGTGATCAGTGATCTTTGATGTTACTATTGTAATAGTTTTGGAACACGGCGAACCACACCCAGTGTGTTCTGACTACTCTACTAACTGGTCTTTCCCCTGTCTCTCTCCCTGTCTTTGGACCTCCCTATTCCTTGAAACACAATGTTGAAATTAGGCCAAGTAATAACCCTATAGTGGCACCTAAGTGTTCAAATGCAAGGAAGACTCACAAGTCTCTCACATTAAATCAAAAGCTAGAAACGATTAAGCTTAGTGAGGAAGGCATGTCAAAAACCAAAATAGGCTGAAAGCTAGCCCTCTTGTGCCAAATAGTTAGCCAAGGAGTGAAAGCAAAAGAAAAGTTCTTGAAGGAAATTCACTACTCCAGTGAACACACAAATGATAAGAAAGCAAGACAGTTTTATTGCTGATACAGAGAAAGTTTAGATAGAAGATCCAATCAGCCACAACATGCCCCTAAGCCAAGGCCTAATTCAGAGGAAGGCCCTAACTCTCTTCAATTCTATGAAAGCTAAGAGAGGGAAGGAAGCTACGAAGAAAGGTTGAAGCTAGCAGAGATTTGTCCATGAGGTTGAAGGAAAGAAGCCATCTCTATAACATAAAAGTGCAAGGTGAAGCAGCAAGTACTGGTGTAGGAGCTTCAACAAGTTATACAAGATCTAGCTAAGATCCTTGATGAAGGTGGCTACACTAAATAACAGATTTTCAATGTAGACAAAATAACCTTATATTGGAAAAAGATGTACTCTAGGATTTTCATAAATACAGAAAAGTCAATGCTTGGCTTCAAAGTTTCAAAGGACAGGCTGACTCTCGTTAGGTGCTAATGCAGCTGATAACTTTAAGTTGAAGCCAATGCTCATTTATCATTCCAAAAATCCTAGAGCCCTTGAGAATTATGCTGAATCTACTCTGCCTGAGCTCTATAAATGGAACAACAAAGCGTTGATGACAACACATCTGTTTACAGCATGGTTTACTAAATATTTTCAGCCTTCTGTTGAGACTTGCTCCTCAGAAAAAAGATTCCCTTCAAAATATTACTGTTCATTGACAATGCCTCTGGTCACCCAAAAGCTCTGATGAGATATATAAGGAGATTAGTGTTTTCACACCTGCTAACACAACATCCATTCTGCAGCCCATGAATCAAGCAGTAATTTCAACTTTCAAGTCTTATTATTTAAGAAATACACTTTGTAAGGCTAGAATTGCCATAATAGTGATTCCTGATAAATCTGGGCAAAGTAAATTGAAAACTTTCTGGAAAGGATTCTAGATGTCATTAAGAACATTAATGATTCATGAGGGGGAGGTCAAAATATCAACATTCACAAGAGTTTGGAAGAAGTTCATTCCAACCTCCATGGATGTCTTTGAGGGGTTCAAGCCTTCAGTGGAGGAAGTAACTGCAGATGTGGTGGAAACAGTAAGAGAACTATAATGTTAAAATGGAGCCTGAAAATGTGACTGAATTGTTCTAATCTCATGGTACCTTTAACAGATGAGGAGTTGATTCTTATGGAAAAGAAAGAAAGTGGTTACTTGAGATGGAATCTACTCCTGGTGAAGATGCTGTAAATATTGTTAAAATAACAACAAAGGACTTAGAATATTACATAAACTTAGTTCATAAAGTAGTGACAGGGTTTGAGAGGACTGACTCCAATTTTGAAAGAAGTTCTACTGTGGGTAAAATGCTATCAAACAGCATTGCATGCTACAGACAAATCTCTTATGAAAGGAAGAGTCAGTCAATGTGGCAAATTGCTGTTTTATTCTAAGCAATAATTTCATTGCTGTTTTATTCTAAGAAATTGCCACAGCTACTCCCAACCTTCAGCAGCCACCACCCTGATAGTCAGCAGCCATCAACATAGAGGCAAGACCCTCCACCAGCAAAAAGATTACAACTCACTGAAGGCTCAGATGAGGATTAGCAATTTTTAGCAATAAAGTATTTTTTAATTAAGGTATCTACATTGTTTTTTAGACATAATGTTATTGTACACTTAATAGACTACAGTGTAGTATAAACATAACTTTTATATATACTGGGAAACCAAAAAATTTGTGTGACTTGCTTTATTGAGAGATACACTTTATTGTGGAAGTCTCGAACCAAACCCACAATATATCAACTGTATACCTGTAGTTTCCTTTTCTTGCAATATTTTGTTTAATTTTGTAGCAGGCTAATGCCAGCCACATAAAATGGGTTAAAAACTGTTCTCTCCTATTTTTCTGGAAAAAAATGAATAAGATTAGTATTATTTCTTTAATGGTTGGTCACAGTCAACACCAAAAAACATGTAGGCCCAGAGTCTTCTTTGTTGGAAGATTTTAAAATACTAATTCAACCTCTTTCATAGGTATAGGACTACTCTTGTTATCTATTTCTTCATAAGTTTTGTTAGGATTTGTCTTCCAAGAAATTGGCCCATTTCAGCCACAATGTCAAATTTATGGTTAGAGTTGTTCACAGTATCCCATTATTATCCTTTGAATGTAGGGCCTATAGTGACAATACCCTCTTTCATTCTTCTTATTGGTAATTTGGAACCTCTCTCATTTTCTCAGTCTATCTAGAAGTTCATAATTAGATTTATTTTGTGTTTTTAATTTCATTGATCTCTGCTTTTATCTTTATTATTTCCTTCATTCTGCTTGCTTTGTGTTTAATTTTCTTTTTTAGTTTCTTAAGGTGGAAGATTAGAATACTGACTTTAGAGCTTTCTTGCTTTCTTAGTAAGTTTTTAATGCTTTAAATTAAGCATTAAAATGCTTTAACTGTATCCTACACATTTTGATATGACACATTTTAATTTTTCATTCAGTTCAAAATACTAATTTTTTGAGAATTCCTTATTGACTTATAATTTATTTTAAAAATGTTTTTAAATTTTCAAATATTTGATGATTTTTCAGGTATCTTTCTTAACTTCTGTTACTGTCAGAGAACATATGATTTCAATTCTTTTAAATTTGCTGAGGCTTGTTTTATGGCTCAGAATAAGGTCTACCTCTTTGAATATTCCATTTGCCCTTGAAAAAAATATATATTCTGCCACCCAGGAGTGTTTTATAAATGTCAATTATTAATATTAGGGTGTTTTATAAATGTCAATTAAGTCAGTTGCTTGATAATGTTGTTCAGATTTTTTATACTCTTACTGATTTTCTGTCTACTTGATCTATTGATTATTATGAGAAAAGTATTAAAGTTGCCAACTGTAATTGTGGATTTTTCTGTTTCCTAATTCTCTTGTCAGTGTTATCCACCTCCAAAGTATTTTGGAGCTCTGTTGTTAGCTGCATACATACTTCAGAGTTGTGCTATCTTCTTGGATACTGACCTACTTTTTAATATGTAAATGTCCAACTTCATCTCCATACATTTTCTTTGTTCTGAAATCTACTTTGATATTTATATAGCCACTCCAGCTTGCTTTCAATTAGTTTCTGCATGGAATACCTTTTTCTATCTTTTTAACATATCTGTATCAATATACTTAAAATGGGTTTCTTTATTTTACCTAATCAAAATATGTCATTTAATTGGTGTGTTTAGACCATTTTTATTTAATGTAATTACTAATATGATTGGATTTAGGTCTACCATTTTATTGTTTGATTTCTTTATATCCCTTCTTTTTTACCCCTACCTTCTCTTAGATAATTTTAATGTTTTAGCATTTCATTTTAATTTATTTATTGGCTTTCTGGCTAAATCTCTTAGTATTTTTATAGTCACTCCTTTAAGGAATATAATACCTAACCTTTACCAGTCTATTGAAAGTTAGTATTTTACCATTTCAAGTAAATATATAACCACGTAGATCCAGCCTTTGTTTTAAACATCACTTGTATTACATATAAAAACACTGAAAGCTTGCCCAGCAATGCTATAAGTTTTTATTTCAAGAGTCATACTCAAAAGACCTTGAGAGGAGAAAAAAAATATGCCCTATTTACTCAGATATTTACCATTTCTGTTGCTCACTTTTCATTCATGAAGTTCTAAGTTTCTTTTATTTTAATTGTTTTTTATTTCAGCATATTATGGGAGTACTAACGTTTAGGTTACCTATATTGCCTTTGCCCCACCTAAGT
Organism: Microcebus murinus; assembly: GCF_040939455.1. Lineage (NCBI taxonomy): Eukaryota > Metazoa > Chordata > Mammalia > Primates > Cheirogaleidae > Microcebus > Microcebus murinus. The sequence goes on from NC_134112.1 coordinate 50,612,353, forward strand.
CAGAGCTTCAAGTGTGTCCATCCTCCAGATGGTGTGCACTATACCCATTAGGTTTGAATATACCCATCCTCTCCTCCCCCTCCCACCTGGCCAACAGCCCATCAATGTTACTACTATGTGTGCACATAAGTGTTGATCAATTAATACCAATTTCATGGTGAGTACATGTGGTGCTTGTTTTTCCATTCTTGGGATACTTCACTTAGAATTGGCTCCAGCCCTATCCAGGATAATACAAGAGGTGCTAGATCACCATTGCTTTTGTGGCTAAGTAGTACTCTATAGTATACATATACAACATTTTATTAATCCACTCATGTATTGATGGGCACTTGAGTTGTTTCCACATCTTTGCAATTGTGAATTGTGCTGCTGTAAACATTCTAGTGCAGATGTCTTTTTTATAGAATGTCTTTTGTTCTTTTGGGTAGATGCCCAGGAATGGGATTGCTGGATCAAATGGTAGCTCTTTGAGGTATCTTCATGTTACTTTCCACAAAGGTTGTACTAGTTTGCAGTCTCATGAGCAGTGTATAAGTGTTCCTATCTCTCCGCATCCACACCAACATTTATTGTTTTGGGACTTTTTGAAAAGGCCATTCTCAGTGGAGTTAAGTGATATATCATTGTGGTTTTGATTTGCATTTCCCTGATCATTGGAGATGTTGAGCATCTTTTCATATGTTTGTCGATTATCAGTCTCCGTTCTGAAAAGCTTCTGTTCATGTCCTTTGCCCACATTTTTATATGGTTGTTTGATTTTTTATTGATGATTTTCCTGAGTTCTATATAGATTCTAGTTATCAGCCTTTTATCAGATGTGTAACATGCGAATCTTTTTACCCATTCTGTAAGTTTTCTGTTTGCTCCCATGATAGTTTCCTTGGCTGTGCAGAAGCTTTTTAATTTGATCAGTTCCCATTTATTTATTTTTGTTGTTGTTGTGATTGCCTTGAATTCAGGTGCTTATCAAAAAAATAATCATGACCCACTGGACTTCATCCCAGATATACAGGGATGGTTCAACATACGCAAATCTATAAATGTAATTCACCACATAAATAGAAGCAATAACAAAGACCATATGATCCTCACAATAAATGCAGAACAAGACAAAATTCGGCACCCTTTTATGATAAGAATGCTTAAGAAAATAGGCATAGACAGGATTCACCTAAAAATGACACAAGACATATATGACAAACCCATAGCCAACATCATACTGAAAGGGGAAAAGTTGAAAGCATTGCTGCTTAGAACTTGAACCAGACAAGGTTGCCCTCTATCACAGCTTCTATTCAACATAGTGCTGGAAGTCCTAGCCAGAGCAATCAGACAAGAGAAGGAAATCAAGGGCATCCAAATGGAGGTAGAAGAGGTCAAATTATTGCTCTTTGCTGACGATATGATCTTATATCTAGAAAACCCCAAAGATTCTGCCATGATACTATTGGAACTGATAAAAAAAATTCAGCAAAGTCTCAGGTCACAAAATCAATGTACACAAATCGGTAACATTCTCATATGCCAACAAGAATCAAACTGAGAACCAAATCAAAGACCAATACCCTTCAGAATAGCAACAAAGAAAATAAAATATCTAGGAATATATTTAACTAAGAGGGTAAAAGACCTCTAGAGGAAGAACTATGAAACACTGAGGAAGGAAATAGCAGAGGACGTAAACAGGTGGAAAACCATTTCATGTGTTGGCAAAATCAACATTGTTGAAATGTCTATACTACCTAAAGTGATCTACATATTCAATGCAATCCCTATTAAAATATCAACATCATTTTTCACAGATCTAGAAAAAATAATTCTTTGCTTCGTATGGACCCAAGGAAGACCCCTATAGCAAAATCAATCTTAAGCAAAAAGAACAAATTGGGAAGCATCAATTTATCAGACTTAGAGCTATACTACAAGGCTATAGTAACTAAAAAAGCACAGTACTAGCACAAGAACAGAGACATCGACCAATGGAACATAACTGAGAACCCAGATATAAAACCATCCTCATATAGCCATCTAATCTTTGACACAGCAGACAAAAACATATTCTGGAGAAAAGAATCCTTATTCAGTAAATGGTGCTGGGAAAATTGGATAGCCACATGTAGAAGATTCAAACAGTAGCCACACCTTTCACCTCTCACAAAAATCAACCCACAGTGGATAACAGACTTAAACCTAAGACATGAAACTATAAGAATTCTAGAAGAAAATGTTGGGAAAACTCTTATAGACATTGACCTAGGCAAAGAATTTATGAAGAAGACCCCAAGTTTCCTTTTGATATCATCTCCCTCTAGCCTGAAAAACTTCTATTAGCATTTCTTTTTGACCAAGTCTGCTAGTAATAATTCTTGGACTTCCTTAATCTGGAAATTTCTATATTTTGCCTTCATTTCTAAAGTATGTTTTCACTGGATACTGAATTTTGGGTTAGCAGTTCTTTTCTTTCAGAACTCTAAAAATGCCATCCCACTACCTTCTGTCCTTCTGTCCTTTCCTGTTGGAAAGCCTGAGATCATTTGGATTATTGTTCCCTATATGTAATGAAATAGATTTCCCTGGCTGCTTTCAAGAGTATTTTATCTTTTAATTTCAGAATCTTTATTATGATGGTAGATGTAAATCCAAAGATTTCTGGGAGGATGTGTGTCCTCCAAGTTCATTCATGTTATTGCAAATGGCAGGATTTCATTCCTTAAGTCTGAACAGTATTTCATTGTGTGTATATGTATGTGTATATACACCACAGTTTATTATCCATCCATCAATGGATACTTAGACTATCTTAATATATTGGCTACTCTGAAAAATTCTGCAATAAACATGGGTACAAATCCATCAGTACAAATCCATAAGTACAAATATCTCTCCAAGATAGTTGTTTTATTTCCTTTTCATGTATACCGAAAGTAGATTCTGGATCTTACTGTAGTCACACTTTTAATTTTTTGAGGACCTTCCATACTGTTTTTCATAATGACTACACTAATTTAAATTCCCACCAAGGATTCCCTTTTCTCCACCTCCTCACCTATACCCATTCTCTTTTGACTTTGTATTAATAGCCATCCTAACAGGTGTAAGGGGATATTTTCATTTTGTGGTTCTGATTAGCATTTCCCTGATGATTAATGATATTGAATACCTTTTAATATAACTCGTTGGCAATCTGTATGCCTTCTTTGGGAAAATATCTATTCAGGTCCTTTGCCCATTTTTTAAGCAGGTTTTTTTTTCCTATTGAGTTGTATGAGTTCCTTACATATTTTGAATACTAACCCGTTATTGGAGATACAGTTCACATATATTTTCTCCCATTCCATAGTTTGCCTTTTTATTCTGTTGTTTCCTTTGCCATATAGAAACTTCTTAGGTCAATATAGTTCCACTTACTCATATTTTCTTTTGTTGTCTGTGCTTTTGATGTTAAATCAAAAAAAAAAAAACAAAAACAAAAACAAAAAAACATTGCCAAAATCAATGTCAAGGAACTTTTCCTCTGATTTCTTTTAGTAGTTTTACAGGTCTTATATCTAAGGTCTTATATCAGGTCTTATATCTAAGTCTTTCATTTATTTTGAGTTGATTTTTGTGTACGGTGTAAGAGAAGGTCCCATTTCATTTTTTTTTGCATATGGATATCCAGTTTTCTGAACAGTATTTATACTTTTTCCACTGTGTATTCTTGGTCCATTCTCAAAAATTAGTTGAACATATATGCACATGTTAATTCCCGGGCTCTATAGTCTGTTCCATTGGTCTGTGTATCTATTTTTATGCTATTATCAATACTATTTTGATTACTATAGCTTTGTAATATAGTTTGAAATCAGGAAGTGTGATGTCTTCATCTTTGGTCCTTTTGCTCAGGATTGTTTTGGCTATTCAGGGTCTTTGTGGGGTTCCATATGAATTTTTAAAGATATTTTTTCCTTTTTCTGTGAAAAAATATCATTGGAATTTGATAGAGATTGCTTTGAATCTGTAGATAACTCTGGGTATTATGTACATTTTTAACAATACTAATTCTTCCAATCTATGAACACAAGATATCTTTCCATTTATTTGTGTCTTCTTCAATTTCTTTAATCAATGTTTTACAGTTTTCAGTGTACAGCTCTTTCACCTCCTTGGTTAAACTTACACATAAGTATTCTATTCTTTTTCATGTTACTATAAATGTTATTGTTTTCTTAATTTCTTTTTTGCATAATTCATTGTTATTGTATAGAAATGCAACTGATTTTTGTGTGTTAGTTTGTGTCCTGTAACTTCACCGAACTTATTCATTTTAACCATTTTTTGATGAAATCTTCAGGGTTTTGTATTAAAAGATTACATAATCCTCACACAGGGATAATTTCTTACTTTCCAATTCAGGTGCCTTTTATTTCTTTTTCTTGCCTAATGGCTCTAGCTAGGAGTTCCAGTACCATGCTTAACAGAAGGGGTAAAAGTGGCCACCCTTGTCTTGTTCCTGATCTTAGAGAAAAGCTTTAAGCATAATGTTATTGGTAGGCTTCTCCTACACGGTCTTTACTACACTGAGGTACATTTCTTCCAAATTGTTTAGAGCTGTTATCATGAAAGGATGTTGAATTTTGTAAGATGCTTTTCTGAGCTTCTTGAATCTTAAATTTATGTCTTCCCCAAATCCAGAAACTTTTAGCTATTATTTCTTTAAATATATTTTCTGCACCAATCTCTTCCTCCTCTCCTTCTGAGACTCCAATGATACAAATTTATTTCTTTTGTTATTTTCCAACAGGTCCCTGAGGCTCTGTTCATTTTTAAGTTTTTCCTGCTCTGATCTTGAGATTGGATCATTTCTATTGATTTATTTTCATTTTCACTCATGTACCTTCATTATCTCCATTCTGCTATAGAGCCTCAACTAGTGAATGTTTTATCCCAGATATTATAGTTTTTAAGTCTAAAATATCCCTGGTTCTTTTTGAAGTTTTTATTTCTCTACTCAAAACTATTTTTTCTATTCATTTCAAGAGTGTTTACCTTACATCATAGAGCATGATTATAATGGCTGCTTTTACCAACTTTGCCTGATAATTTCAACATCTGGATCATCTCAGAATGGGAATCTTGATTGTCTTTTCTTTGAGTATTGGTCATATTTTCCCAGCTCTTTGTATGTAGAGTAAATTTGGGTTTTATCCTGGATTTTTGTTAAGAAACAGGATCTTGCTATATTGGCCAGGCTAAAGTGCAGTAGCTATTCACAGGAATGATCACAGTGTACTAGAGCCTTGATCTCCTGGCCTCAAGTGATCCTCCCACCTCAGCCTCCCTGGTAGCTGGGACTATAGATGTATGCCACCACACTCAGCTATCTTGGATATTTTTAATATGATCTTTAGACTCTTAAGTCCTGTTAAAATCCTATAGAGAACATTGGCTTTTTTGGTTTTGTTTTAGCAGGCATTTGACCAGTTAGATTCAGATAGCAAATTCTTTCTTGCCTTATATGGACAGACATGCCAATGTAAGTTCAATTTGTGAAGACTTCACTATGCTTTTGGTATTACCCATCAATGCATATGCCACTCTGGGACTTGAGCAGTGATTTATATTGTAGGTCAGATCTCAAAGTCTTGGGGGTAAAGCCAGGAATTACGCTGGTTCACCTACAGAATTAGGGCATTCCCTTTGCCAGCTCTCTCTTCCCTGATATGCATTCCAGCTCCCAGGTCCCTCCTTTTCCTAGTTCCTTTAGCTTAATAAAAGGATTTCTCCCAGAGATTTACCATATCACACTGTTGCATAGTTCTAGGTAGCTGAGGCTACTTCTTGGGAGGAAGCAAAAAGTAAAAAAAGAAAAAACACAAATCCCCCAGCATTCTCTGGCTTGCAGAGGCTCCTTCCCCTGATCCTCTGATCAAAAAGTAAAGCTTACTGTTGGAGTATTTGCTGTCCACTGTGCAATTAAGGACTAGGGCACCCCTAGGTTAAAGGTGAGGATATAGGTGAAAACAATAATACACAGGACACTCACATCTATACTGGTTCTTCTTCAAATTTTGATTCTCTCCACAAGCTGGGTGCTACTGTTTACTGTTAAAGTAAATAAGTATACCAGTAATTGTTTTATTCTGTCCAAAATTTTTTGTTACAATCAGTGGGAGGATGCTATGGACTGAATTATGTTCCTCCAAAATTCATATGTTGAAGCTCTATCCCTCAATGCGTCTATATTTGGAGATAAGGCCTTTAAGGAGATAATTAAGGTTAAATGAGATATAAGGGTGGGGCCTTAATCCAATAGAATTACTGTCCTTATAAGAAGAGATACCTGAAGCACTCTCTTTCTCTCTCTCCACCGTGTAAGGACATAGTGAGAAGGTGACCATCTACAAGCCAGAAAAAGAGTCCTCACTAGAAAGCAAATCAGCCGCAATCTTGATCTTAAACTTCCTAGCTTCCAGAACTGAGAAATAAATTTCTGTAACTTAAGCCTCCTGGGCTGTAGTATTGTGTTATATCAATCAGTCCAAGAAGACTAAGACAGAGAGTTAAGCTATGAGTGGACTTACTCCATCTTGGCTAATATCCTAAGTTCACTAAGCTTTTCAACAATAACTTTTGAAGGCTATATGTGGTAAAATGTACAGTATTCTAAAAGACATAAGATAAATAGAATCCATGCTCTCTAAGAAAAGAGTAGAAAAATAAGGATAGTTTTCTTGGGAAATTCACTGGAATAAAAAATATATATATATAATGAAGAATTCAGAATACAATAATACATAGTAAAAGAGGAAGAAAAAACACTTGTTAGAAAAGCTTATTAAGAACTGACCAGGCCAGACATGGTGGTTCATGACTATAATTAGCACTTTTGAAGGCTAAGGCGGGAGGATGGCTTGAGGCCAGGAGTTCAAGACCAGCCTCAGCAACATGGTAAGACCTCATCTCTACAAAAACTAGAAAAATTAGCGGGGGGTGGTAGCACGAGCCTGTAGTCCCAGTTACTTGGGAGACTGGGGCAAGAGGACAGCTTCAGCCCTCCTGGAGTTTGAAGTTGCAGTGAGTTATGATCATGCCACTGAATTCTAGCACTCTAGCCTAGGCAACAAAGCAAGACTGTGTTTCAAAAAAAAATAAAGAACTGACCAAATAGATGGAATAGTGAGGAAACAAGAATGCAGCTGAAATAGAAAACGAAACAGCAACTCAAATAATAGCTTCACTGAGTAATAAACAGAAGGAGTAGACCTTATGCTCATGTAGAAAAGAACCTTGTATCTACAGTAACAAAAAAGAATTAAATCCATCAGAATAATAAAATAGTTTAAAATATCTATAATATCAATAGATCAAGCCAACAAAAATGTGAAGAACATTTGAAAAACATAATCCACAATTAAAGAATACATGGTTTTCTCAAGATGGAGCATTTAGTAAAACTAGCTATAACCCAGGGAGCATTAAGCAAGTCTTACAAATTTCAAAAAAATCTCCCATACAGACCAAATTCTCTGACCATACCTCAATTAACAGAGAAATAAAAATGGAAATATAAAATCTCCTACTTTCCAAAACATTAAATATAAACTTCCAAATAACACATAAGCCAAAGGAGAAATGATAATGAAAAGCAGAAATTACTTAGAAATGAATATTAATGAAAATATTACATATCCAAATTTGTAAATATAGCCAAAGCAGTTCCTGGAGAGAAGTTTGAAAATTAATCTGCTAAGAGTCCAACATAAACATATTATAGCCAAAGAAGATATAATAAGGATAAATAACACCATTAGCATACATAAATGATCAACAAAGCTAGAAGTTATATGAAAGACTAACAAAACTGACAAATCTCTGGCAATACTTCTCAAAAAAAAAGAAAAAAAAGAAAAAGAACTAATAACCATAAAATAAAAACAAAGAACTAAAAACAGAAAAAGGAAAAAAACACACACAAAAAGAACTAATGATGCAAAAGGATTCCAACCAGCTGATATTTGTGTGGAAAATCATACCAGGTATTCAATGATGAAGTTTTTGTTTCACTCTTTAACAGCAGCCTAAACTAAATATGTCATATCCTTAGAGGAGAGAGATGGCTAATAAATGTTTATGAAAGGAGCAGCTTTTTTAAGAAACAGAATCTTAGCTTTATCAATGCCATAAAGCTATAAATATGCACCTTATGTTTAGTCTTTACACCTCTTTAGGGAACCATAACTTTTAAAAATCATTCAGCTGAATTTATCTATTTTAAGTGTGTCACAGTAAAGAAAAATTACAACTAATTAAATATTTAAAATTTAAGAGTATATAGAAGAAACTGACAACCATAAAGAGAATACAGAATCGAAGAATACAAAGGAATAGGAGAAAATATTTGCATGCTACACACTCAGTAAAGGGCTGATAATTAGAGTCTATATAGAACTCAGGAAAATCAGCAAGAAAAAAATCAAACAACCCCATTAAAAAGTGGGCAAAAGACATGAGCAGAAACTTTTGAAAAGAAGACTAATGGTCAGCAAACATATGAAAAAATGTTCAACATCTCTAATCATCAGGAAAATGCAAATCAAAACCACAGTGAGATATCACTTAACTCCACTGGGAATGGCTTTTATAAAAAAAAGTCCTAAAACAAATAAATGTTGGTGTGGATGTGGAGAGACAGGAACACTCATACACTGCTCATGGGACTGCAAACTAGTACAATCTCTGTGGAAAGCAATATGGAGATGCCTTAAAGACCTACAAGTAGAACTATCATTTGATCCAGCAATCCCATTCCTGGGCATTTACCCAAAAGAACAAAAGACATTCTATAAAAAAGACATCTGCACTAGAATGTTTACAGCAGCACAATTCACAATTGCAAAGATGTGGAAACAACTCAAGTGCCCATCAATACATGAGTGGATTAATAAAATGTTGTATATGTATACTATAGAGTACTACTTAGCCACAAAAGCAATGGTGATCTAGCACCTCTTGTATTATCCTGGATAGGGCTGGAGCCAATTCTAAGTGAAGTATCCCAAGAATGGAAAAACAAGCACCACATGTACTCACCATGAAATTGGTATTAATTGATCAACACTTATGTGCACACATAGTAGTAACATTGATGGGCTGTTGGCCAGGTTGGAGGGGGAGGAGAGGATGGGTATATTCAAACCTAATGGGTATAGTGCACACCATCTGGAGGATGGACACACTTGAAGCTCTGACTTAGGTGGGGCAAAGGCAATATAGGTAACCTAAACGTTAGTATTCCCATAATATGCTGAAATAAAAAAATGCTAAAAAAAAAAAAAGGAGAATGATACAGAGGAAATCAACAACTTGAACAGGGCTATAAGCATTAAAGAAAGTGACTTAGTTAAAGCATGTGTGCACATACACACACACATACACACACATCACTTGACCCAGAGAGCTTTTATTGGCAACTTTTACCCAATAGATGAAGATTCCAAGCTTATGCAAAATTCTTCCAAAGAATAAAAAAGATAAAACACCTTCTATTTATTTTACAAAGCTATTATAACCTTGATAACAAAAACCAAAACAAGTACAACACAGAAAAATTATAAATTTTACTTATAAACATAGGACCAAAACTTCTAAAATGTTAGCAAACCAAATCCCAAATCTGGAAAAATATATTAAAACAATATATGAGGCTCAAGTTGAACTTATTCCAAGAATATCTGCATGATTTAACATTAGAAAAACTATTGATGTAATCCTTCACATTAAAAAATTAAAGGTGATTTCTGGATCCAGAACAAGTAGATGCACTTCCTTCCTGCTAAATATAACTAAAAACCCTGGATATTATATATAAAATATACAAAGATTTTGAAGGTGGAGATAAAAGGGAAGATTGGCTAGGGACCTCAGCACCCAAAGAATGACACAGCAGTTTTCTTTTGCCTCATATAACATGCCCCTCCTCAGACTATGTGCTGGACAAATCAGCAACCTGTATCCTCTCCTCTTGAGTTTTCTAAATTATGTTTGACGGTGGAAACAAAAACTAAAACACCAATGCAGTCCTAAACATATGTTTACAATTGTATGTATACAATCATTTTATATTATATATTATATGTATACAATCATTATATTATAAATACGGAAGGTAAAGGGACATAAAGAAAGGTAAGGTTTTTTTAAACTTCACACTAGGAAATGAAGATACCAGTAGACTGTAGATATTACATTATATATATATATATACATATATATACATATAATATATCTAGAGCAACCACTAACAAATCTATACAAAGAGATACACTCAAAAACAATGTAGATAAATAAAAATGGAATTCTAAAAAGTGTTCAAATAACCTACACGAGAACAGAAAAAAGAAAACAGAGAAACTAAGAATATATGGAACAGAACACTAAAAAATAAAATAGAAATCCTATTGTATTTACCCATATTTTTGCTTACTGTATTCTTTCTTCCATCTGTATATGCTAAAGGTCTTTCTTTTATCATTTCCTTTCCACTTAATGAAGGTTCTCTAGCCATTATCTAGCCAACAAATGCCCTTAGCTTTTTTGCATGTTGAGGTCTTAATTTTCCCTTTATTATTGAAGAGTAATTCCACTGGATATATTATAGTATTCTATGTTGACAATTCTTATCTTTCAGTACTTGAAACAGTTGTATCACTTCTTCCTGGCATCTATAGTTTCTAATAAGAAATGTGCCATTATCAAATTATATTTTCCTTATAGGCAATGTATCATTTTCTCTAGCTACTTGCAACATTTTTTCTTTGTCTTTATTTCTCTGAAGTTTACTTATGATATCCCTTGGCATGGATTTCTTTGGATTTTTCCTGTTTTTGTGGTCCACTCGGTTTCTTGAATCTGTGTGTTTATATCCCTTGCTAAATTTGAGAATTTTTCAGCTAGTATTTTTTGAGTACTTTCTCAGTTCCATCCTCGTCCTCCTTTCCTTCAAGAATTCTGATGACAAGAGTGATCTTTTGTTATAGTTCCAGAGTTCCCTGAAGCTCTGTTCATTGTTTTTAAGTCTAATTTCTATTGTTCAGATTATAAAACATCTAATGTTCTGTTTTCCAGTTCACTGATTCTTTCCCTTATAACATCCATTTTCCTGATGGGCCCATCCACTGAACAAAATTTATTTCAATTTTGTATTTTTCAGCACCAAATTTCCTTTCATTTCTTATTATATATTTTCTTTGCTGTGGCTTTCAATTTTTTCCCACTTGTTCTAGTATTTTCTAATTGCTCAAAACATTTTTATCACAGATGTTTTATAATCTTTGTCAGTAATTCTAACACCTCTATCATCTCAGTGTTGACTTCTATTGATTGTCTTTTTTTTTTTGTACAATTTTAGATCTTCCTGATACTTGGTATAAGAGATTTTTTACTGAAACCTGGACATGCTCATGTTCTGTTCTGAGACTCCAGATCTTACAGCTTCTGTTTTAACTGCCTTTATATGATATTGCTCCAGCAGGGGAAGTAGGAAGTAGGGTGGAGAGGCACCATTTCATTACCACCAAGTGGAGGGAGACGTCCAAAGTGTCCCAACTGGCTTCCACTGACACCCAAGGGGGGCAGTCCAGGCTTCCCACATGGTCTCCACTAGCACTGCACTGGGGGTGGCCTCTTTACTTAGTGACAGTGAAAGATGTAACCCGCTAACAGGGCTCTTCTGACCCTACCCCAACATGGCAGGGAAGTGGCACTTCATTACTGCTGGGTGGAGATGGCAGCCCAGGTCCCCCAATATGATATCCATCAACATGGTAGGAAGGTGGGGGATTGGAAGAGAGAGAGAGAGAGAGAGACAGACAGACAGACAGAGAATTTCATGACCAGCCAGGAGGGAATAAGTCCCAGCTCTCTGTGTGGCTTTCTCTGATACCACCCTAACGATGGTACTGGGACACTCTGTTATAGCCTCATGAGGGCCAGAATTCTAGGCTTCCTATTCATCCTTTTTCAGAATATGTGGTACCATAGTTTTTCTGTGGCGTTTGGCTATCATATAGCAGAGACTGTCTAAAAGTTTTCTGTCTTGTTAAGCAGTTCTTTTTCTGGTCCTTTGGCTAGAAAGAACAGGTTCTTGCTGGGAATTTTTGTTTTGTTCTGCCCATTGACATTTTCAGGTTGCTGGCTTATCCAGACACCATCTGGGATATAAGAGGAAAAAAGAAAATCCAGGGAATCCACTACTGTGTCATTTCTAGGGTCTCAAGGTCCTTAGCCAATCTTTCTTCTACTCTGTACCTTTTAGTTTCTTCTTGTGTTTGTTTTATATATAATGCCCAAAGTTCTTGGTTGTGCTTAGTGAGAGAAATAGGGAAAAGTTATGTCAACTTCATCTTCCCAGAAGGAGAAATCCTCCTAAACTGCATTCCCCGCCCCCTCCCCACACTCCCCGCCCCAAGCATTTGATAGAATGACAGAAGCTATGAGGGTATGGATTTTGGTTTTATTCATTACTGTATGCCTAGTACTTATAACAGGACCTGGCATATAGTAGGCACTCAATAAATATGGTTCAATAAATAAATGAATAAACACATTCATAATTTATCTCTTACGTTATGGTTTTGAATGAGTACTCTGAGATTTAAGTATTTTAGTGATGGATAAATAATATTTCAAGGAATATAGTGATAAATAATAATACAATTGATGTTAAAAGCAAATAAACTGGTTTTCCTCTCTATATGACATTAAAGAATTAGGGTTTTTAAACTACCAACTTAACTTTGACTAAAACTAACTCTGATTTGGGAAATGAGCATCCTTCTCTAACTATTTTCTTCTTTTTGCTATTTTCCTTCTTTTTCTGTCCTTCTCTCTCCCTTTCTCTTTCCTTTTCTTACTCTTTCTTTTACTTCTATCTTCTTTTCCTCAATGTTCAAAACCAACCTCAGTATTTTTCCTTTCCCCAAACATGTTCCTCCTTTTTAGTTTTCCTGGGTAATGGCCACAACCAAGATGGAATCTCTGCATCACTCCAGTCCTCAGCTTTCTACCGCCCACATCCAACCAATTTCTGAGATTTCTTAATATTACCAGTGTATACCACATTTTCTAGCTTCACTAGCTAGTCTCTTTTCCTTTTTTTTTTTTTTTTCTGAAGTAAGCTTGGAATTTTATTTATTTATTTTCTTTTTTTAATTCTTTTTAAAACATTTTAAATTGACAAAAATTCTATACATTTATCATGCACACATTTCAAAATATGTATATATTGTGGAATGGCTAAAGTCAGCTAATTAACCTATGCATGACCTCATTGTTTCAGTACATTTTATGTTGCTATAACAGAACTACTGAGATTGGGTAATGTATAAAAAATAGAAATTTATTTCATGGTAGGGCACGGTAGCTCACGCCTGTAATCCTAGCACACTAGGAAGTACAGGCAGGAGGATCACTTGAGTCCAGGAGTTTGAGACCAGCCTGAGCAAGAGCGAGACCCCATCTCTACATAAAATACAAAAATTAGCTGGGTGTGGTGGTGCATGCCTGCAGTCCCAGCTACTCCAGAGGCTGAGACAGGAGAATAGCTTGAGTCCAGGAGTTAAAGGTTGCAGTAAGCTATGATAATGCCACTGCACTCTAGTACAGGTGATAGAGCAAGACCCTGTCTCAAACAAAACAAAACAAAAAAGCAAAAACCAAACAAATTTATTTCTCACAGTTCTGGGGCCTAGAAAGTCCAAGATCAAGGCATTGGCAGGTTCGATTTCTGGTGAAGGTCCAGCCTCTGCTTCCAAGGTAGTGCTTTGAATGCTGCATCCTCCAGAAGGGAGAAATGCTGTTTCCATGCAGCAGAAGGTGAAAATGCAAAAAACAACAAACTCCCTCTGTTTAGCTCTTTTATAAGGGCATTAATCCATGATGGACCCTTTCGGGACCTAAAAACCTCCCCAAAGACTCCAACTCCCAACACTGCTACACTTAGAGATTAAGTTTCCAACAAATGAATTTGTGACACATTCAGACCATGGCATTCATATACTTATTTTTTTGTGGCGAAAACACTTAAAATATAATCTCTTAGAAATTTTCAAATATATATCATATTGTTATTAACTATAGTCACCATGTCATACAATAGATCTCCTGAACTTATTCCTCCTATCTAACCAAAATTATGTATCTTTTAACCAACATCTCCCCAACTACCACCTTCCAGTATCTGGTAACCACCATTTCACTCTCTACTTCCATGAGTTTGACTTTTTTAGATTCCACATATAAGTGAGATCAGGTATATTTATCTTTACATCTAGCTTATTTTCACTTAACCTAACGTCCTCTGGGTTTATCCAGGTTGTTGGAAGTGACAGGACTTCCTTCTTTGTTAAGGCTGAATATCATTCCATTGTGTATTTGCACTACATTTTCTTTATTCACTAATCAGTAGATGGACAATTAGGTTAATTCCATACCTTGGCTAGTGTGAATAATGCTGCAATGAACATGGGAGTGCAGATAACTCTTTTAGATACTGATTTCATTTCCTCTGGATATATACCCAGTAGCGGGATTGCTGGAATATATGGCAGTTCTATTTTTAATTTTTGGAGGAATCTCTATAGTTTTACATAATGGCTATACTAAATTTACATTCCCACAAATAGTGTGAAAGGGTTCCCTTTTCTCCATGTCCTCTCTAACACTTGCTATCGTTTGTCTTTGTCATAATATCCATTATAATAAGTGTGAGGTGACATCTCATGGTTTTAATTTGCATTTCTTTGCTTATTAGTGATACTGAACACCTTTTCATATACCCATTGGCCATTCACATGTCTTCTTTTGAGAAATGTCTATTCAGGTCCTTTGCCCATTTTTAAATCAGATTATTTATTACTATTGATTTGAGTTCTTTATATATTTTTTATATTAACCCCTTATCAGATGTATGGTTTGCAAATATTTTTCTCATTCCTTTACTCTGTTCATTGTTTCCTTGTCTAGACAGTAGCTTTTTAATTTGAAATATTTCCACGTATTTATTTTTCTGTTGTTGCCTGTGCTTTTGGTATCATATCCAAAAACCATTTTCCAGACCCATGTTATGGAGCTTTTCTTTTATGTTTTCTTCTAGTAGATTTAGTTTCAGGTCTTATAATTTTTATGTCCTTCATCCATTTTGAGTTGATTTTTGTATACGGTGTAAGATAAGGATCTAATTTCATTCTTCTATATATGGATATTCAGCTGTCCCAACACTATTTATTAAAGAGGCCATTCTTTCCCTATTACGTGTTCTTGGAAGCTTTGTTGGAAATTGATGAACCATAAATTCACGGATTTATTTCTGGGCTCTCTATTCTGTTCCATTGATTTATGAGTCCATTTTTATGCTAGTAACATGCTGTTTTGATTACCATAGCTTTGTGGTATATTTTGAAGTCAAGCAGTTTGATGCCACCAGCTTTGTTCTTTTTGCTCAAGATTGCTTTGGCTATTTGGGGTCTTTTGTGGTTTCATATAAATTTTAGGACTATCTTATTTCTTTTTTTTTTGTTTGTTTGTTTTTTTTGTTTTTTTTTTTTTTAAGGAACCAAGTTTTCTGCTAAGGACTATCTTATTTCTATGAAAAATGTCATTGGAATTTTGATAAAGATTACATTGAATGTGTAGATTGCTTTGAGTAGGGGGCAGCATGGACTTTTTTTTTTTTTTTTTTTGAGAAAGAGTCTTACTCTTTTGCCCAGGATGGAGTACAGTGTTAAGATCATAGTTCATATAACCTAAAACTCCTGGGCTTAAGCAATCCTCCTGCCTCAGTCTCCCAGTATGGACATTTTAACAATATTAATTTTTCTAATCCATGAATATGGGATATCTTTCCATTTATTTATGTTTTAATAGCCACCTCATCCATTTCTGAAGTAGATAATGAAAGAAATAATATTGCACTTATCTCTATCAAACCTCAGTTCAGGCAAACTAATTAAGAAAACTAAAACTAAAAATTCAACTAAAAGCCCTGAGATTTTACTTGGCCTCAATTTCGATGTGAGCCAAAATTTTGATGGGGCAATCAAAAAGTCAATGTAATCTTAAATTCTAACTAATACAGAGTTTAGCCTATCTGACGCATTTTACTCAGCTCTGAGAACCATATTTTCAGAATAATACTAACACATCGGTGAATAACTAAGACTGTGGTGATTCCAGAAGATTCCAGAAGAAACTAGGGATGTCTTATCTGAGAGGGAGAAAAAGGGAGAACTGAGAGAAAAGGTTATATAATAGTAATATTCTAATATTTTATTAGGTTCACATTTGAAAAATATAGCAGGAAAAAAGATCAAAGTATAATAATAAGATAGGTTGGTTTCATATACTTAAGAATTTTCTAACAATCTGAACTATCCAAAAATGTGACAGACTAATCTATTTAGTTCTCAGAGATCAGAAGTATTAAAGTAAACACTGTCCACCTCTTAGAAAAATTGTTGAGTGGATTGCTTCAGAAGGAGAGAGACTAGAAAAAAGTAATGTTTCTCAATCTGTGATCCTCCACACTACCTGAAGTGGCGGTGTGGAGTTTTAGAGCAGAGTGCATTTGTTCCTGAGCAGGCAAAATGCCTGACTTCCCCACCCCTGGCTTCAACAAAATGTTCTACTTACATATCCAGCTTCTGTAGTGGCTTTTATTAGCGGTGGTAGGGGTGGTGAGGGGAGAGAAATATTATGCTTTAAGATAAATAAATAAAAGTTCAAAAATTACTACACTGAAGAACCTGAACTCTTTCGATTCTAATATTCTGTGATTAATTCCTACTTCTCAGCTATATTCCAGAGAATTAAGATCATCATCTTACTAAGGGATTACTGCAAATAAGATTAATGTATATCATTTAAAATGCCTCCTTTTCTTCAACAGGACTTTTAGAGTAAATTAAATAAATAACTGTTGTAGTTCTTCACTTTACCTGTTGTCAGCACAGCCTATATTGTGTCTAAAGGATATTTACTCTTTCTCTGGAAAAATTTAACATTTAAACCAAATGCCCATTTATTTCAAAAATAGGCAGTAACTGTAGAAAAATAAATCTCATAAACTCATTAAGTTATTTATTTTTAATTTGTACTTCTATAAAGGAAAATATTGGAAAATATTAGTTGCCATATAACTAACTCTTAAGTGAACAGAGTATATTATTACAATAATTCCAAAAGTAAAAGCAATTTGTTATATAAAAAATAGTAAAAAATGGCAAATAATATGTGAAAGTTCCAGATCCTTGAGTCTTTAAAAATCTCATCTCAAAAGTTATAGATGATTTCATAATTCATAGCTATATATACCAATCACAGTGACCACAATAGTCAATTTATAGACATTTTTTTTAAAAACATGCTTTGAACTGTTCATCTTACATAGCTTAAAAAGTTAATACAAATCTTACTGTATTAGCTTTCTTACTATCTTAGTTACACAGGTGGAATTATTATCCATAAGTCAATTAGGTATTCTATTGCCATTATAGTATTTTTCAGAAATATAATTAATAGATTTGATTGTTTAGAAGCAATTCTGAAGGTTTATGATCTATATTTTGCGGAGGTACAACTGAGAAGATGGCAGACTAGTATGCAAAAGGAGTCCACTTACATGGTAGTGAGTCTGCCCAAAGACTGATGAAAATCTCAACATGGCCTGTTTTCTATTGATAGTTTTTATGTATTCTCTGAGAGAATCATATGTTAAATGTTATCCCAAATCATAGGATTAGATCTTAAGATAAAATGCTTGTGAACATTAAAGCACCTGAAGGTTTATTGTATTCCATGTATTTTTAGAGAGGTATTATTTATAAATTTATGTATAAAATTTAAAAATATGATCACCACAGAGTATAATAACCCTGAAAATATCACAGAATATGAAATACTTTCCATGTCCTTTGCTTTTATAAAAAATTTATATTCTTATAAAAGGTAACATATTAATAGCAGAAAATTTAGGAAATACATAAAAGCAATAATAAGGGAAAAGTAACCCTTTCAACAGGCAAAATAACCAAATTTTAACCAAAAAAGTATCAGTAATTTTATGGACCCCCCCCCCCATGTTAAACTGTAAAGGGTTGAATAAATTCAGATTTTTTTTCCCATGTAATTAAGTTCAATGCTTTGCTTTGGGCCCATAGGACTGCTCAACTGATTTAAACTCTTATATAGCAAAACCTGGATGCTATCAGCATCAAAAAGTACAGGATAGAATTAACCCTCAGATTATACTTAAAATTCTCTTTGGTAAGTTATATTACCAAAGCAGATTATTACTAACTTAAAACTACATCATTAAGATTGTAAAGATGTTAAAATGTTAAGTAAAAACATCTGATCAAGTCTCTTTTAGGAAACCTGGATAATGAAATTAATGTGATAAAGTTCTTATTTGTTACTAAGATTTATACTAAAAGTAATCCTTGATTTTTATCAACTATATTTTAGATATATATTTTTAATGTAAAAATTTTTTTAAATTCAGAGAGAATATATCTCCCATATCACCCCTTAAATTTTAAGAGATTTACATTTCTAATGTAAATACACTTAACTGATTTAAGAAAACCAAAGTTAAGCATCTCTTTTATGTACCTTTTTTTTAACTTCTATTTTACTTACTGCTAAAAAATTTTCAAAGATTCCTAAGTTTAAGAAAGTAGATGATCAGCAAACAAATTTAAAACCTAGAATGTGTCTTTGTAAACTGATTAAAATACTATCTAGTAACTTTTGGGATGGGCTAACTTTTAATTTAAACTTATATTTTAATTACTTATGGAAAGTGATTTTGCTCCTTGTATGTGGCAATTAATACACTTGACATTTTTAATACATCCCATAAATAGGTGTAAATCTGAGAATAGAGATTCTTTTCTAAGGACACAGGCCAAAAGACTAGGCATTCTGAAATTGGTTTTATGTTTCCCAAGATGTAGCATGGCTGCTATATAAGTCACACCTGACTGTATGATTTCTAAAATTTCAAGCTTATTATAAAGAGAGCTGTTGGGGGAATAAGTAATACATTTGTGCTTTTACCTTTTAGCCGGTGGCTTAGAATCTGTTCCAAAAT
This sequence comes from Microcebus murinus, assembly GCF_040939455.1. Classification (NCBI taxonomy): domain Eukaryota; kingdom Metazoa; phylum Chordata; class Mammalia; order Primates; family Cheirogaleidae; genus Microcebus; species Microcebus murinus. The sequence goes on from NC_134112.1 coordinate 50,631,485, forward strand.
AGCTGCAAAATTGTTAAATCCAGGAGAAGAATCATCAATTGTCTCAAAGCAAGACCGATCAATCAGGGTCTTCACAGAAAACCTATGAAGAAAAGATTATTGTTGCTTTTAGGCAGAGTTGATTCATTCACCTAAGGATGAAAAAATGAGAGAAAGGTAATTTTGGGAAGAATTGCAGAAATGTTTTATAGGACTTTATCTTCTGAAAACTCCATTTATTCAAATTTATTTTGTAAATGGAAAATTTTATAGAAATATCAGGCTTTTCACTTACATATTTACTATTTCCTATGGTCTGAATGTTGGTGTCCTCCCAAAATTCGTATGTTGCTACCTAATCTCCAATGCAATAGTATAAAGGGGTGGGACCTATGGGAGGTGATCATGAGGGAAGAACCCTCCTGAGTGGGATTAGTGCTCTTATACAAGAGGTCCTAGGTAGGTTGTTTACCTCTTCTACCCTGTAAGAACACACAGGAGGCATAAGGAATGAGGCCTCACCAGGCACTAATCTGAAAGTGCTTTGATCTTGGACTTTATAACTTCCAGAATTTTGAGCAATAAATTTCTGGTTTTTATTAATTATCAAGTCTAAAATATTTTGTTAAAGTGGCCTGAAAGGACTAAGATAGTATCTATAGAGCAAACTGAGACTTAGAAATAGCTCACTGTCCTCACAGCCATTAAAATCAGAATCAAAATATGACCTAACTAAATGATTTAACTCCAAAATACTCAAAGAGGCATAGTACTACTACTTATAAGAAATTTGAGCTTCAGACTAAAATGCTTTTAAAAGCACAAAATAGAATAAAATAGTATGTGAGCATTCACAGAGTACAGATCCAAAGTTTTTATGACATACATATAAGAAAATTTACAAATCTGGACAGTGTGCTGTATTTTCCCTTCTTATCAGAATGTTCTGTGTCTCTATTTTTAACTACCAAAAATCAATGTGTTTTCCAACTCTCAGCTCAAATGCCATCTCTTTAATGAAGAATTATCCACCTGCACAATCCTAAGCACAAGCTAGCATTTTTTTGCCCTTAAAAATTAATTACAATTAATCTTATCGTGTTTTTTTAGCTCTATCTTATTAGAATATAAATTCCTTCAGGGAAGAAACATGCCTTCTGTACATTTGTACCTTCCTCAGCACCTAGGAAAATACCTTGAACATTGTACTCAGTAAGTGTTTGTTCATTTATTTGTAAGCTCAATTTTGAAAGAATGGCAAAGAAATGTTTAAATGGCACATGATGCCAAGACCAGAAGAAATAGTTTGTGATTTTTAACAAGTATAAATTCATATAACCACCATCACAATCAGGATACAAAAACAGTTCTGCCAACTCAAACAACTCCCTCATGCTTTCTCATTATAGTCATGTCTTATGAAGGATGATGTATAAGTGCCTAAGACAGTGGGGAATGTAGAGGAGGGGATACCTATAACAGCTGTTAAATAATTAGAAAAGAAAACTATGAAGGAGATAAAAGAGTACAAACTATTCCCTAGGTTTTAGGCTTGATGGCTATGCTATTTAATCAGGACAGAAAATAGAAGAGACAGGTTTAAAGGGAAACATACAGATATGTGTTTAATATATGTTATTATTTATCATAATAGATATAATCATAATGTAATCATAATGTTATATCTATTATTTATCATTTCTTATTTAGAAATTAAACTAAGAAATTTTAAAATACAGGCAGTCCACATTTAGCAAAGTGGTGCAGGACCATAAAAATGACCATGCAAGCTGAAATTATGCAAAATTATCTTTATACTGAATGAAAAAAATTTACAACTGTCCTGTGACTTTATAAATTTTTGTGAAAACATTAAAAACTCTCTTATGGCCAGTTATAATTTAGAGGGAAATGAAAAAATAGTAAAATAGATTTATTTAGTACACTGTAATCTAAACCATTAGGAACATTGGGAATTAAAGTGTTTCATGTCTTTGTAAAAAACCTATCAAGAATAATCTGAATAGTGCTTTCCTTATTCTTCTCATTGTGTTACTTAAGATATGGAGCAAGCATCTTTTCTATGCCTTGGCAAATTGTCAAATTCTTTTCTAAGTTTGAATCAGCTCCCAACACTTCAGCCTTTACAGTTCAATGCTGCAAAACTTCCCCAAGAAGCACTTTAATGTGAAGTGTGTTGTCTTCCTCTGGGATATCTTCATCCTTTCTGTCACAACCACTTTCCTCATTTCTATCACTAAGTTCGCTTCCCTGAGTTCCTCTGGCTGCATATCTAAGGAGCAGAAATGGCAACATCCCCATGATCACCTATTTCTTCTACAACTCCATTTATGTTCGATTCAAATTTCACTTTAAGCATTATCACTCTCTGTTTCTTTTCTGTACTTTCATCTTTGAAAGTTAGCCAAATCACTCTTTTGATTATCCATTTTCATAATACATCACATGAGTTTTATCACCAGGAGATAAGAAGGCAACAGAATTACAGGCTTTGCTTTCTGTGCATGAACTGAGTAACAGATGCATAGGGATCAATCCTAGACAGACTTTGAAACGAGTGATATGATTGGTCACTGATCATGATGTGCATGTTTTATTTATGTAGTGATTTGTGAACCAAAGAGCTAGCATCAGAATACGTGTTTCATGTAATTACAGCTAATATACAGTGGTAATTCAAACTGGACCCATATTGTAGGACTGATATTATTTAACAAAACTGCGAAATTCTGGAACCACACAAAGTAAGGACTGCCTGTATTTATTAACTAATTGTAAACAAAATAAATCCATCACATGTTGAATGATATATTTTATGAAAACAATATTTTCTGAAACAAAAACTTAGAAAGAACAGAATTGTTTACATGTTTGTCAATATCTTTAATGTATCTATAGAAGATAATTAGATTCTCATATCTGCTTCTGCATTCAATCTATTCTAATATTACAACATCATGTAGCTTCTGGAAAACCCCACCATACAATCATTAGAGAATGGAAATAAAAAAGGCAAATAATGTTGTGGAACTTTTAAGAAAATAATTTTGACCCTTCTGACAAAGGGTCCAGGTTTAGGAGCACACTTTGAGAATCACTGCCCTAAGGTATCCTTGGTAGGTAATGAAATAATTCTTCTATGTAACTAGAATGGTACTAATTACATACTATTACATATCTTTGGAAGAATTAAGAAATTAGTCACTCAAATAATTTTTAATCTTCTTTCATTCAGATGAATAACTCTGAGAAAGGCTGAGACAGATTAATGTTCAACCTCACAGTATTATCTACAACAGCAGCTGGAGCTCAATGGAGGAAGCTATTCTGTAATAATAGGGAAAAAAAGAACATCTAGGAAGGAACACTGATAAAATTGCTCTCTTGTACCTAAAGGATAGTCAAGTTAAATAAATATTAGATGTAACGCATGGGTAATTGAATAGAAACAAAAAGAGGATGAAGAGAAAGAGGATGAAGAGAAACCAGATTTAAAAGGGACTTGAAAATTTTTGTCTCATATGTCCATTTCATTGACAATACATGAAAAAAACTGCTACTAATCTTCAGCAAACTTAATAAGAATAAATGAGAACAGTGTTCTTATTCAGTAGGAGAACGAAATGGGAAGTCTTCCTAAAATGAATAAACAAAAACCACATGATCTCCACCTCCATCTTTGACCCGAACAGAAGGACATTTCTGAATGTTGTCCCTAATCTTTATTCAACAGAATGGAATAAGCAAGCTAACTCTACAACCATATTCCTCAAGATAGAAATAAACCACTTATTTAAAAATTTGCTTTAAAAAGTTATATCATCTAAGATAGTAATGCATATCCATGAAATAAACTGAAAATTATATTTAAAAACAAAAATAACAAAGTGTGATTTCACCAAAAAAAAAAAAAAGCCAGGTTAGAATTCAATTTCTACCTTTAACAGTCTGATAAGGTTTAGGTCACTATTATTCTACAGGACTAATACATAATTACCTAACAAATTATCTACATTATAAAATGTAACCAGAAGAAAAACCCATGACTATTAACATATATATATATATATTTGTAGCAACAAAAGTCATATATAGTTCAATCAGTAGTCAACAAAATACACAAATCTTTTTCTCATGTTATCAGTAGATTATATTCATACAAAAGATACTATCTGCATGATAAAAATGTTAAGATAGTGAATCTCAGAACACTAAATTACCTTTAATACAACATGACTAAAAACCAAAACAAAAGCAAAATCCAATTATCCCAAAGCATATCATTAGACACAACTGCTATTATTTCCAAGCATGAGGATATTTAAGGGTGAGAAAGTATTTTAAATAATTTCTATTACATCAAGATCAATAATAAAGAAAAGTAATGTTCCCCAGCTTTGCTTCATCTTTCATATCTTGCTCTCTGCCTGCCAACACAAACCAAAATTTCAGAAGGCAAATCAGTTCCTGAGAATCCATCTTTTAGTTCCAGCTAACTAACTCTTCCCACTTAACACTTCTCTAAAATCATGATGCTAGGTCCATTATGCTACAGTAAGGAGAATCTTTCCTTCATAACACAGTAACTAGCTAAGATGTGCTATAAAAACCGAACCTGTAAAATGAATTTCAATACATCTACAAAATATCACACAGATGCTGAGCTATTTCCTGATAATGATGACATTAATATTAGTCATCCATTTCCTGAAAAGGAGTGATTTTTAAATAATGAAATGACAATTTGATGAATGTCTAAAAATACCAACTCAAGTCTAAGTAACAGCTTTTACATAAGAATAAAAAATTAAAAATTTACATAAAAGAGACATAATGAAGTTTTTGAAATGTCTGTTTAAAAAGATTCTCTTTCCCACCTTCACTGTCCAAAGGAAAACTTTGTTAGCTTGAAAATAAGAATGACAGTGACTAAAACTTTCAAACCTAAGAAAGCATGAACTACCTTTCTTCCTTTCACAACATACCAAGAGAAATGAGATAGTTACCAAAAATAGGTTTAAAAGGTATTCATTATACACATATTAAATTCATTCCTTCCAAGAATAATTAAAAATCAAAAAATATGAGAAAAATAAATTAAAATAAATTTCTAGAGTTTTTATTGAAAATAAACTATTTAAAAAGTAGAAATTCACCTCTACTATTTAAGGTCCTGCATTAGTAATATATATGTGTACATACAATATACATATACAAAGGGAGACGAGTAAGAAAAAAAATCCCTATCCCTTTACAATAAACATATTATCTTGGTCATTTGTCAAATATGCTTCAGAAAAAAATAGATATTCTAACAAAGTAGATTATAGATTGTCTTATCTGTACTATGTTATATGCCTTTACAAAGAATTGTTATCCGAAGATAACTAAAGTACATAAAAGCATCTAGAATCATCACATTTCAAAACTAAAGAGGGTTCTGAATATCATTAATAAGAGTGATATTTTTATTAGAACATAAGTATTCAAAATATGAGACAGAGTTCTTTCCACTATTTCACACCAAATTTACAGGATTATTTATGTCATTGCTGCTAATAGCCTTTACCAAAGGGATAATTGTTCTCTGCCATTAAAATAACATTCAACATTAATAATCAATAATGAGATGGCTGGCAACAGATGTGACACAATCCACACCAAATACAATGTAAAGCAGTGACTATAAGCACACTACCCAGAGATAATCAGTTCACTAGAAGGTTATTTCCTTTCTTACAACATACACCAGAAACTCAAAAAATTTTTTTAGAATCAGCAATTTGCCTTCTTTTTTCAAGTATTTTGCAAGTATTCCCAACATCATGTGTATTCTCTTTACATTTTTCTATAATTTTAATCTATTTAAAAGATTTTGTAATGAGATAAAATGCTTTTCGCATAGCCTTTTAGCAGGGATCTAAAGACTACTGTACACAGGCCAAAACCTGTGTCAAGTGAGGCCTGGTAAAATTTAAAATAAATGTAATTGGAATGTAAAAAGACAATGGCCAAAAGTTTTCTAAAACTGATGGAAGGAAAATGGAAAGAAAAAAATATGTGGATAAATATAAGTATATATTTCCTGAATATCTAGTATAAAATATAATAAAAGAATCTTGAAGAATTTAAAATATAGAGAGATTTTCAAAAGTGTGTTTTATTGTAAGGTGGAATAAGTGGTTCTAATATTTCTGGAGAAGTAGTAAAAGCTACAGTTTGCATTAGACCATAATAAACTTACAGTTTGCATTAGACTGTAAGACTGCCAAAAGAACAGAAATCAAGTGTACATATATATATATACACACACACACATACACATACAAACATATATATAAAGAAAAAGAATATACGACTGACAAGTTCACAGTATGAAAAATTAGAATAGTAGAATAAATGGAACTATAAAAAATAATAATGTATAAGAAGGGAAAAAAGTGAACATAAAACAAATAATAAGATAGTAACTATAAATCCAAATATAATAATAACATCAAATATAAATGGACTAATTACCCTAAATAAAAGACTATGATTATCAGACTAAGTAAAATGCAAAATTCAATTCTATCCTGCCTACAAGAGACACTTTAAATATAAGGACCCAGAAAGAGAGAAAGTGAAAGTGAAAGATGGAAAAAGAGACATCATACCAGCACTAAGTAAAACAAAGTTGTTGGCCCAGTGTGATGGCTCACACCTGTAACCCTAGCACTTTGGAAGGCTGAAGCAGCTGGACTGCTTGAAGCTAGGAGTTTGACACCAGCCTCAACAATAGAGCAAGACCCTATCTCTACAAAAAATAGAAAAATTAACTGAGAATGGTGGCACGTGCCTGTAGTCCCAGCCACTGGGGAGGTTGAGGCAGGAGGACTGCTTGAGACTGGAAGTTCAAGGTTGCAGTGAACTATGACGACACTACCGTACTGCAGCCTAGGCAACAGAGTAAGACTTTGTCTCAAAAAAATTAAATAATAAAAGAAAGCTGTTGCAACTATATTAATAGCAGACAAAATAGACTTTAAGGCAAGTGGCATTATTAGAGATAACGAGAAACAATTCATGATTACAAAGGAATCAAACTACTAGGAAGAAATCACAATTCTAAATCTGCATAAAACTAGTAATAGAGCAACAAAATATTTACAAAAAATTATGGAACTAAAAGGAGAAATAGACAAATCTACACTGACAGAGACAGACTTTAACTCATCTCTCTTGATACCAGATAGACTAAGCATACAAAAAAACTAGTAAGGATACAAAAGATATGAACAATACAATTAACACACTAGATCTAATTGACATATATAGAACATGAAATCAACAATGACAGAATATACATTCTTTTCAAATGAACATGAAATATATATATATCTCCGAAATTTATACTGAAATTGGCCATATACTGCATCATAAAACAAATATCAAAAAATTTCAAAAGTTTGAAATGTTTCAGAATATGTTCTCTCCACAGTGGAATTAAGTTAGAAATCAATAAATAAAAGATATCTTAAAAATCTTCAACTATTTGAAAGTTAAATAATACATTTTAAATAATCCATGAATTGACAGAGAAAAGTAATAAAGCCAAAAGTTGATTAATTGAAAAAATTAATAGAATTCATAAACTCTTAGCAAGAAAAGAATTGGTAAAACAGAGTTACCGGTAATAGGAAAGAAAAATAGAAAATCACTACAGATCTTTCAGATAACAGTAAGATATTAAGAGGATACTGAGAAAAGCCTTAACAAAAAATTTGATAATATAAATGAAATGGGTATGTTCCTTGAAAAATTTACTGAAACTGATACAAGAAAAAATTAGAAATCTGAATTGTTTAGTATCTATTAAATAAATTGAATCTGCCACTAAAAGATTTCCCACAAAGACAATTTGCGGTTCAGATTACTTCCCTAGTGAATTCTTCTAAACATTTAAGAAACAAATAATATCAATTTTACACAAACTTCTACAGAACGGAAAAGGGAAAAAAAATCCTTTCCCAACTTGTCTTTTAAAACCAGATAACCTTAATGACAAAACCAGACAAGGACACTAGAAGGACAATTGCAGACCAATTCTTCCATGAATATTAAAAATTTCAAATAAAATATTAACTCAATGAATGCAAAGATATGTCAAAAAAGATAATACATCACAACTGTTTTTTATTCCAGAGTGGTTTAACATGTAAAAGTCAATAAATATAATTCACACACAAAAAAGGAGAGAAATCATGTTATCTTGATAGATATCAGAAAAAGCATTTAATAATAAAATATTCAGCATCCACTTATGATAAACATTCTCAACAATCTAGGAATAAAAGGGAATTAAGTAAAACCTACTGCAAATGTCCTACTTAGTCATTAAAATTTTGAATGTTTTTTGTGATATTGTGTAAGTGGTCCTAGCCACAACAGTTAGAAAAGAAAGAAAAGGCAGAAAGATTGAAAAAGAAAAAAATATAAAAGCAGATGACATTGCTGTGTACTTACAAAAACGAAAAAAAAAAAACTGCAGAAAATCTGTTAGAATTAACAAGTAAATCTACTAAGACTGCTAGATATAAGACCAATATCTTAAAAAGGTCAAGTTTATGCTATATATCAGAAAAAAAGAAAAAAATTAAAAGTTTATAATGATTTCAGTTGAATATAAAAATATACATATATGAAAGAATGAGCCTACAAAAGGCAAATATCTATATATTCAAAACTATAAAACATTCTTGAGGAAATTCCAGAATATTTAATCATATGAAGAAATATATTAGGTTCATGGGTTGCATGTAAGTCTTAAAATTGTAAAGATGACAATTTTCCCCAAATTGACTTACAGATTCAGTGCAAACTTAGTAAAAATCTCAGAAAAAATTTTTAATGGAAATTGACAGGTTGTTTATAAAATTTAGCTTGCAAAAGGCCAAGAACAGGGAAGACAATATTGAACAATAAGGCTAGAAAACTTATATTACCAAACATCAAGATATATTATAAAGTTATAGTTATTAAACTAGTACGATATTAGCTCAAGGATAAACAAATAGACCATTAGAACAAAAGGGAGAATCCAGAAACAAACCCACCGATGATTTAGTCAACTGACTTAAGGTAAATGTGACACATGAGAGCAGTGAGGAAAGCATTGTCTTTCCAATAAATTATACTAGGTCAATTTTCCCTGAATTTCCATCAGGGAAATAATCTTGACCTCTATATTTCACACTATAAATAAAAATATACTACAAATGGATTGTTGACATAAAGAAAAAAAACCTCATGAAGTTTTAGAAGAAAACAGGAGAATATTTTCATTAATTTGGGGTAGACTGACCTCTTAAATATGTCACAATAAGCATTAACCATGAAGGAAGTTTATGGACTACTTGGAAATGGGCATTTATTGAAACCTTAAAATCTGTACCCCCATAATATGCCAAAATAAAAAAAAATAATTAAAAAAAAAAAAAAAAAAAAAAAAAAAAAAAAATTTCTATTCATCAAACATGCTACAGGGTGAAAAACAAAGCCACCAAATGAAAGATATCTGCATTACAGTATATCCAACAAAAGATTCCCATACAGAATGCACAAAGAACTACACATCAAACAAAAAGTCAGAGACCCCAGTTGATAAGTGACTTGAAATATTATTTTACAAAAGAATATCTCCAAATTGCCAGTAGACTTACGAAAAGGTGCTTGACTTCATTATCATTATCAAAGAAATGCGAATTGAAACCACCATGTGACACTCCAACAAACATAACGGAAGGTCTTAAATGAAAGACAGAAAATTGCAAGCATTAGTGAGGATGTGGAACAAATGGAATTTTCATACACTGGTCATTGGTACATACATAAGTTGGTACATCTCCTTTGGAAAACTGTTGTCAGTATACATACCATATGACTCAGCAATTCCACTCCTAGCTATATGCCTGCCAGAATACATACAATATATTCACCAAAAAAAATTCATATTCATGAATATCCAATTAGTAGTAGTCCAAACGTAGAATACCTCAAGTGTCCATCAGTGGTAAAATGGATAAATTGTATATTCATTAAATTGAATAAGATATAGCAATGAAAATGAATAAACTACAGTAACATAAAGGATGAATCTCACAAACATTATGCTAAGTAAAATAAGCTAAATACAAAAAGGTACATACTGTATTATTCCATTCATTTTAAATTCAAAAAAGGCAAAAATAAGCCATGGTGTTGAAAGTCAGGAGAGTAGTTACCCTTAACGGGGTAGCAACTGGAAGTAAGGAGGAGGTCTTTGGGTATTTGAGTAATGTTCTTTTTCTTGATCTGCATTCTAGTTACAACATTGTGTCCTCTTGCAAAAAATTCATGGAGTTGTACATTTACATTATGTGTGCTTTTCTGTAAGGAAATTATAAGTGAATAAAAATTTATATTAAAAATGTGGGGGCAGCCAGGAGCTATGGCTCACATCTGTCATCCTAGCACTCTGGGAGTCTGAGGCGGTAGGATCACTTGAGGTCAGGAGTTGGAGACCAACCTGAGAAAGTTAGATGTCATCTCTACTAAAAATACAGAAATTAGCCGGGCGTGATGGTGCATGCCTGTAGTCCCAGCTACTTGGGAGGTGGAGGCAGGAAGATCGCTTGAGCCCAGGAGTGTGATGTTGCAGAGAGCTACAATGCACTCTATCCAAGGCAAGAGAGCAAGACCCTGTCTCAAAAAAAAAAAAAAAAAAAAAAAAAAAAGTGGGCATAGTGGAGCTAAGAATAAAGCTAAATGTGTTATTTTTCATGATCTACAAGTCTTATGGATGGTGGCTACAGACTTAACACTAAGATTCCAATAGTTTTATAAGAAAAAGATAAAGTTGTCAGTTACGCATTCATTTATGTCCAGTACATATAAATAAATAAATTGCCTAGAAATACAATTGTTGGCACTAAAAACAAACATTTCTCACAGAAGTCTTCACACAAGAAGCCATTTTTAGACATAAGAAACAATGTTCCTGACAATAACTTCAAGACCCTCTGTGATTGCTTCTTATTATGACCCGCAATCTATACTGATGAAATCTTACCAATACATAACTGGGTAAAAGAAACTAGGGAACAGGAGAGCACAGAGCAATACAGTCTACATACCCAGATGCTCTCTGATGATTTGGACTGAACCATTACTATATTTTATAAACCTATTATGAGTGAATAGAAGAGTAGATAAGCTTCAAACATTTCCCCTTGAATATTATCTCTCAACTGAACTTTTGATATGTTTCAAGCAGCAGGGAAGTTAAAATAAATATCCCCTAGTAAATGCCTAGATGACAGATATGCTCTGTTGTCAATTAATATGAACCCAGTTCAGCTTTTGTGAATGCTGAAAAGTCTACCTAGGACTAACAGCTGAAAAGATCATATTACCTCCATTGTGAGCACTTACTAATAGGGCACGGAGAATTCTTAGAAATGATACTGAACTTGCTCCAAAACTATTAACATATAACTAATGCTGATCAAAATCTCAACACAAAGTTCTATTACACATAGAATGACTAAAAGAGCTTTACCCAAAAATATTATAATCACAACAGCCAAAGTATAAACAGACTTAAGAAGCATACTCAAGCAAATAATAACAAGAAAAGTGAGTCACTGAATTTAAAGTTACTTAAAGGATCATAGTATAGTTTGGATATAGTTTGTTTGTTCCCACCAAAAATCATGTTGAAATTTGATCCCCGATGTGTCAGGGTTGGGAGGTGGGGCCTTGTGGGAGGTGTCTGGGTAAATGGGGCAGATCCCTCATGGATGGCTTGGTGCCATTCTTAGGCAGCGAGTGAGTTCTCAGTGTAGTGAGACAGGGACAGTGAATTAGTTTCCTGGAAAGTAGGTTGTTATAAAGCCAAGACACCTCTTCAGGTTTAGTCCCTCTTTGCATAAGCCTGCTTCCCGTTTGATCTTCTCCACCATGTTTTGATGTAGCACAAAAGCCCTCACCAGAAGCCCAGCAGATGGAAGCTTCATGCTTCTTGTACAGCCTTCAGAACTGTGAGCTACATAAATGTCTTTGTTTATAAATTACCCAGAATCAGGTATTCCTTTATAGCAACACAAAACAGACTAAGACATTTTATACTGCCAATAATATTCAATTACATTTCACATATCTGCATTTCATGTATAGGCCTTTTTTCCTGATTATTCAGCAACCAGAATATTAAGAAGTTCAGACTACTAAAGTCCATTCACTTAACTCAGGCCTCTGAGTTAAGTGAATGAACTCAGATAACACACAGTAAGTTATCTGCTTTCATAATTCACAACCAACTATAATTAGCAAGTCAGAATGGGAAGTGCAAAGAAAAGAACTGCTAGAAAAAGTGTAAGAAATAACAGCTAACTTGGTAGGAAAAAACAGCAGAATGCAAAAGTAGACAAAGAACTCCAAACACATAATCTTCTGGGGCCATTGAGCAAAATGCTATATGTATCTCAAAACTCTCCAAGGGCAGCCATTGCACAGCAGGCATATTCATAGAAGTAGATCCAGAATAAAGTCATCAGTAAGGATTGTTATGCTATGTACAGTCTTTTAAATAAGGTAGGGAAACATGTATTATTTTTTTAAAAGCAACTCATCTAAAATGTTTTAGATATTATTTATTGTGGTTTAAATTTGAGCACTTAAATCATAAGCTTCAATTACATAGGAGATTGCACTCCACAATAAATGCTGAGTAAAGTACAGTGGATGGAACAATTTTAAGCTTAACTCAAACATTAGTTACATAGAAAAAATGAGCTCTTTGATCCCTGAATACACTAGAAAAATGGGGTGTGAATGTAATTTGAAATAATATTCAACTTCTGAAATAATATCTTGACCTATAAAAAAACTAAGACAACATACATATTTTTATAAGTACTTTAATTCCAAAATCATTTGTCTCCAGACCACTTAACTTATCACACCATCTCCTTAAATCTCCATTGTTAGTCCTTTCTACTAACAAAACTGAAAAATTATAACTTTTTGTAGGGAGTTTCTTTTAAAGTATCAATTTAAAAGTTTAACAAATGTTATATTAAAATATTTATGCATATATATTTAACATATATATTTTAACAATTTTCTCATAAGATATGGTTAATCTACAGAAAGAGAATCTAGAATTTAATTCTCTGCCAACAGAACTAAAATCAAAGGAATACAAACTGTGAAGCCTAAAAAGGACAAGAAAAATTATTGATACTTGATTTTCTATGGACAAAAAACGCAAGTTAAAAAAAATCTGAAGAACTTTAACAATTTAACTTTTTGAAGTTCTAAATGATAGAGAATGTGCAGGGAAAATACTAGTTGGTGTTCAAATCCAAAGTCATTGTATGAATATTTTGGAGTTGAATGTGGAAGATTTAGAGTCCTCAGATGACCTACTTTCTCTTTACCACGATCTGTGGAAAATATGATAAACAGGACTTATTTGCTATAATAAATACCATGCAAATATTTTTAGTCTACAATATTTAAGTGTTCACTGGGGAAAAAAAACTGATGAAATAATTACATACACATACACAATCACAATGAACCAAGATTCAATTCAGCTCTTTTCCTGACTGTTCTACATAACCAAACAGCCCAATTCCAAAGTTCAAAACAGTAACAATACTGTACTTGTAGAAAGCTTTAAACCTGAAGAATTGTATTCTTATATAAGGCTTTAAACCTATACTGAGAATATGCCTAAATTGTTTAAGGGATAAGGAAAAGAATTACTGTTTAAGTATTAGTATTAATAGATACACTAGAATGATATATGGTGGTGAGCTTTTGTTTTGGTTTTAGTTTTGTAAACTGATTTTTCCAGAATATCAGTAGAGAATTACAAAATGGAAGGCACAGTTCAAAATGTTTTTTGTTTACAGAGAAAAATGCACATGCCACATTTCCCTACTATAAACATATATCTACCACTACTACCCTGCTCCTATTTGGAAAAATTCAAAACCAAATATGAACACATTTTTCTTGAAGACCATTATTTATTTTAGGGCTATCATTGAAGACCTGGTCCACATTATTTTACAGATAAAACTGAAAGTGAGAAGGTTGCATGGCTTGCTAAAGGGCACACTAGTTAAATGACAAAGCCAACTTGAAATCTATTTATATTTCTACTAAACCAACTTCTTCCTAACTTAAATATCAAATTATCTCTGATTTGAGATATAAAAATTAAAAAATTAATTCATAAGACACATGGGCGAGATACTCAGGGTTTGGTGACCCTAAAAAGTAGCATAAATGCATAAATAGTGATTCATTCATTTTCCTGAGTTCATGGTGGGGCTACTTAAAAGTACAAATGGCATATAGTTAGACCCCATTACTAGACATGGATAATTTATATATGCCATCAATAATCTGGATGTGAAAACAGCCTTAATATTATCCACATGATAACTATGAAAATTGAAATCTAAGCCAGAAATTGGAAGTTATTTTAGCTACTAAATTAAATCTATGTATAAACTGTAACAAAAGTCAGAATATATTCATTTTGCAATAGGAAATAATAATACAAATAAAAATAATGAAAATACAACTAGCCCAGGTAACTGTCTATGCAAATCAGTGTATTGTTACTCAAATTTCTTCAAGATAGTTAAAAATTTAAATAAAGTTGAAATACAAACACTTTCTTCTCCTCAACTGTCTATGGTAGGGCACAAATGAACAGTTCATGATCTAAAACCAGCCAAGACAAAAACAAAGAAACAAAAGGAATAGTACCCACAACTGAATTTATTCACTTAATAAATATTTATTGAGTGTCAGATGCTATACTGCAAAGAATCTGAAAAAAACAAGCAAAAAGCAGACAAGATCACTGTCCTTGTAGAGTTTAACTCTGATGGAGCTTTGTGAAACACTTTATCTCAAAAATCACTGTGTATGTTGGAACTATCCTCATATTTTTTTAAAAATGTAATTATTTTTAATATCTGGAAATTACAGTTAAGAAAATCAGCTTTATTGTTCTATTTACCTAACTTTAAAAATTGCCTAAATTTAAACAAATTTCATAAAGCCTAATTCCCACAAAAAGTTATATCCTAGACAGCACAAATGGTAAATTAAGATTTCATATTACCTTACTATTTAAAACTCAGAGTGTCATAAGTGTCAATGATGCAGGTCTGCCTGCTAGAGACACGAACATTTGTAATAATCCAAGTTAAAAAACAAAAAGTCACTTAAAGTTAATGAATATAATTCCTAATATAAATATCTGTATTCCACTGAAGATGCTACACATATTTTTACACAAGGGAAACCAGAAGAAAAAAAATATACAGATATAAATTGCAAAGGAAGAAAAGGTTTCATAATCCTCTAATTCTTACAAGATTATCGCCAGCTAAGGATTCCCCGGGTTTGATGGAACAGTAATTTTAAAACATCTGAATGCTTCAGAGAAGTTCCTAAGAAATGGATGCCTAGGGTTTCAATTTTTCTTAATACCTAGGTATAAGACTTAAGAAAATATATCAGTATATTAAAAAAAAAAGTTATGCCTGAACACTAGGCTTATTATACATAGCAATTATTCCTTTACTGCTTCTATGTTTTATAAAGTAAGAGAATACTACATTTATTAGTTAGAAAACATTTAAGGAGAGGCAGACCTTAGAATAAATAAATCATTGACACGAAAACCAGGTTTCCTCCACAGTTCCACTCAGTAACTGCAGAAACAGCACTAGCACTGTAGTTTAGAAGTGGATAGTATACACACATACACACACACACACACAGGCTGGCGTGTAGTAGGGACTCAATATTTGTGGAATAAAATGTGTGCAGATATATGTAAACAAGCCAAAATAACGAAATGCACTCTGATTTGGGGGCAACACAGTAAACAATCACAGTAATGACTACTTTACCAAAAGCTGGCTGACAGCTTAATATGCACTAAATGAATGAGTTCTTCCTCCCGGCCCTCCTATTTTACTCTGACATTAGACTATACATTCAAAACAAATCCTCCCCCAGCCCCGCCCCAAGCCCTACTCCGGTGCCTACAGCACTGGAACGGATGGTAAGTCCAGGGCCTCAGCGATGCCCAGCCCCGGGCGCCCCTCCAGGGCACTGGGCGCCCGCAGACACGCCCAGTGTGGCCGAGGCGGGGGGCACCCCGTAGTCCCCGGGACCCCCAGGGACCCGCGCACACGCCCAGAGCTCTCAGCCCGCGGCGCCGCGGCCCCCTCCCCTCGCCCTGGGCCGCCGTACCTGCACACGGTGATCAGGTTCCTCCTCTCCACCGCAGCATTGCGGGCGCTCAGGCTCTTCTTGCCGCCGCCGCCGCCACCGCCGCGACCCCCGCTCAGGCCCCCCAGGCTCCGGGAGGCCATGGCGGGCTGACCCCCGCGCCCCCTTTGTCTCGTGCGACCCCGCACGGCCCCCCGCCCCCAACAACACCTGCTTGCCTGGGCTCTCGCTGGGTACGCGACAGTGGAGGCACGGGAAGGATGTAGGGAAGGAGCGGGGAGGAAGGGAGGGCGTGCAAGACAGCGGGGCACTAGCGCCCCGGGGCTGACGGCTCTCCTCCGCACCCCAGCGCCACACACGCACGCGCCCGCGCGCACACACACGCACGCACCACCTCTGCCCTGCCGCGCGCCGCCGGCCGGCGGGCGGCGCGTGCGGATCGGCGTCGGGCGCTCGCCTACTTCCCTGGGGACCTTGACAGCCGGCGCGCGCGCAAGCCGGCGGGACCCCGCACACCCAACCGCTCACACTAGGCGGCGACCCGCGCCCCACTCGGGGCCGCCGCGCTGAGGCCCGGGGCCTCGCCCGCGCCGCGCCGCCCTCCCTGCGCCTATCGGATCAAGGCTGCGCCGGCTGGAACCAATTGCAGCGCGCGAGAGGCGGGGCCGGCCGCGCGGACCTTTTAAAGCGGCGCGCTCGAGCGCCGCCCCGTCGCGTGGGCAGCTGTCAAGACGCCGGGCTCGTTCTCGCCGCCGGCGTGTGGGAGCCAGTCGCCACGCAGGGATTGTGGGATGCGGGGCCCGGCAGTGCCCGGAGCCGATTACCAACACTTGCCTGCAGCCAGGCTTTAACGGCCGATCCCCAGCCCGGTGGCTTCCGTTAGCTTCCCTGAGGAGAATGCGGCCGCGCCAGCGCCCGCACCCGACCCCGGCCAGACTACCGAGAAGGGAGGGGGGCTTCCTTTTGTCTGACGCCTTCTCAGGGCCTGATAAGCAGCTGCACAATGGCCTGCAGGCAGAAACTGCCAGTAGAATATCCTTCTCGGGGCGTCTGGTGGCGGCATTTCTTGACCCTCCACCTTAGCCTCCGGCACTGCCTGCAACCGGGACTGACCGCGTAAGGACGAGCGCGGTGCGAGTGTGCCGCCTTCTAGCGTCCGGGGCAGTGGAATGGGCTGTGTGGCGAGACAGGCGGCGAGCCTAGGGCCCATTAGGCTTCGGCCCCGCGGGCTGCTGCCTCAGCAAGGCCTGGAGCGCCGCCCCATGCCGGTGTTCCGGAGCGCGGGCTCTGCAGAGCTGCTCCGCCCCGCCTCGGGCCTCACCTGCGAGAGGGTCCCCGCTGGGGCCCACGACCTCTGGCGCTCACCTAAGCCTGCTGTTTACCTCCCCTTGCTTCAATATGCCCAGATTTTCTAGTGAAATCCTTAATGACTGCTATCCCTGTGGGACCTAACACAGTGCTGTGCATAGAACAGGTTCTCAATAAATGTCCCTTGAATTTAATTTGAAGTCACGTTTGGCATTATTTTTACTGAGTTTCACAGTTGGAATGGCTCCAAAATCCATCTAACCTCCACCTCTGGTTTTGAAGTTTCTATCAAAGAATGTTACACAATGTATAGTTTGTAGATATCTCTGTACTTACATATTGGGCACAGTAATGCAGGAAGTACTGTTACTCTGTTTCGGAGGCTTTTAAAAGAGTTTTGTATAATAAAGCTGTGGGTTGGTAATTTCTGAGGTTTTTAAAATTTAAAAATCTCTTTAAAATCATCAGGGCAGGCCTGGTGCAGTGGCTCAGGCTGTAATCCTAGCACTCTGGGAGTCCCAGGCGGGAGGATTGCTTGAGGTCAGGAGTTTGAGACCAGCCTGAGCAAGAGTGAGACCCCATTTCTACAAAAAAATAGAAAAATTAGCCGGGTGTAGTGGCACTAACCTGTAGTCCCAGCTACTCAGGAGGCTTATGCAGGAAGTTTGCTTTAGCCCAGGAGTTTGAGATTGCTGCGAGCTAGGTTGACGCCAAGCACTCAGGTCTAGTAGCCCAGGCAACAGAGAGAGACTCTGTCTCAAAAAAAAAAAAAAAAAAAAAAAAAATCAGGGCAAAGGCTCATCCCTTTCAGCTACCAACTCTAATCACAGTAGAATAAAAAATCTAAGTGGTGGAAAAAGATGTCTTAACTAAGTTACTATAATATGCATACATTAAAATTATAAGAAAATAATTAGACTTTAAACTTTATCTTTCATATTAATAAAAGCAGCAGACTTTTCCATATGTGGGTGTTTATGGCTAGTCAGCACGCTTGTTCCTGAGTATTTCTTGACTGCTCTACTAGGACATAGAGCTTGGAAGGAGGCTTCCCCCTCTGGGAGCTACAACTTAAATCGTGTCTTCTTGCTAGTCCAATAGTATTAATTCAGAAGAAGCCATAAGGATATAGATACACAGGCTTTGCAGGCGGTCGGAGCAAAATATTTGCACTGGCAATGACAAATACTACTCAAATTGACATTGCTATTGTTTAACCACAGAAAAGAATGGAAAGCCATTAGATATCAAGAAAATTCCTAGACACTCATGTTTGATATGTTCTGAGGGAGGGAGAGAATACATATTACTCGGAAACATTTATCAAGAAGACAGAAGTGAAAGGTCCTGTGAGAACAAGGGAAGATGTTATTCTCAAAAATTGGCTTTCTAGCCTCCAGTATATTTTCATAATATATGTACTGTGAACTCTGACTGAAAATTTAGTAAAACTCTATCTTAAATGATTAATTAGGTAATAATGTTATTTTTCAAACACTACTTTCAGGAGGATTCAATTGACATGTTTAGTACTTGCTTACTAAGATTTTGCCACAAAGCAAGCATGTATTTTTTAATGTTTTTTGCATGCATGTACAGCATGGCATTAAACAGCCACATGGGGGCCTTATTTGATAAAGATTTTTCTCACTTATCCTGAGCAGCATGTCCTGGGTCTCTTTCTTTCTCTAGATTACTAATCTGGAGATTACTACGCAATTATATCCATTACAAAGTATACTACTATAAAGCCCCATGAGTTTTACTACTTTTTGAACTTCTTTTGGCACCTATTTCAATTCTTTATTTATTCGAGTATTTGCACAAAGGTATAATTTTTTTTACATTCAGAGATGTAAAAAGATTCACAATAAAAATTATGAAAAAAGTAGATGCCTAATTTAACTTGTAGGAATTCTGTAGAACCAAATGGGCAGACCATACCCATTAACCATTTTCCCAATCTCTTCTTCGTCATCAAAAAAAAAAAACAACAAACAAACCAAAATTACATGTGTAATTTGTAATTTGAAATGATAATATATAAAATTCCCTCAAACATAAAATGTTATAAGCCAGACATTACCAAAGCATAGTTTATTTTAGTCTCAAAGAAGTGAACTTTCTAAGAATGCCACAAACCCAGTAGCCGCATACAAGAGATTAGAAAAATTGAAGACACAATTCTTTTTAAATCCACAAATCAAGTATCATCATAAGCAAAAGAAAATATGACCAACTGAGAAAACTTTCTTGAAACTCATACAAAGAGCTAATTTCCTGTGTATAAAAGTGTTCCTGCAGATCAGTAAGCACTGTTTCAGTAGAACAGTAAGAGTGAAAGCCAAACAAGAGTACAACAGTTGGTGGGAAGTAAAAATCACACAACTCTTTTAAAAAGTGTGTTTGTGAAGGAAAAGAAAAAAGGGTAGTGGTATAGGGGAATATTGAGTGGAGAGATGTTGGTGTTTTATTGCTGTTGTGTTGTTATCTATCACAGAAGTGACTTGAGCACATTTTTAAGCTGATGGAATGAATCTACCATGAGGAAAAGGTTAGGTAATGAGAGAGAGAGAGAGAGAGAGAGAGAGAGAATGATCAGAAGTGAGGATGCAGAAAAGTGATGAAAATTCTTTTTTTAAAAAAAAAAATCCATTTGAGAGTACGCCAGGGAAGCAGATCTCTCAGGGGAGACACAGGTTTTGGTTGAGAAAAGGAGGTGGAGGAACCACTCAGAAGTGGAAGATTAAAAGTGGTATTGGTCATAGAGCAAGAGTTCAGATGGCATCATGGAATTGAGTGCAGACAGGGTCATGGGCAGGGAAGTACAAAGCATGCTGCTTCAGTAGGGTATGGTTGGTCAGGCTGGCATTGTGGGCTACAATAGACCCATATTGAAGAGTACCTTGATGAGTCCCACAAAGCATTCATTGTAAAAAGTCTTACTGTTTGGGTAAAAGCTGATCAAAAGAAGGTGGATTTAGTCTTACAATATCTTTGAGGAGGGCAAATACTGGTCTTCAGAAGATTTTCTTTTCTTTTCTTTCTTTCTTCTTTGTTTTAATCTTGGAGAGGTGTGTTAAAAAACCAGAAACTATAGGCTCCAGACATTGCATGAATTATATGAATTAATCTCCAGAGCCATTCTCTGAAGCAAGTACTCTTGTATTCTCCCATTTACAAACAAGGAAATAGAGACTTTGAAAGGTTAAGTAACATATAGAAAGTCACACAGTAAAATGGCAGAGCCAGTATTGAAATCTAGATCTATTAGAGGAAAAATCTATTCTTTCTTCCTAATGTGCTTCACTATCTTTTTGAGAAAGTAGCTCCAGGTCAGGCTTAAACACAAAAACCCTGTGTTGTCCACACAGTGCTTAAGAATCAAGAAGAATTGTATGCACTGAGCACTCGTAGAATGTAAAATGTCCAGAGAATTCTGGAGTTCAGGCTTTCTTTTTTGAGTCAGAAAATGTATGTTGAGTCAAAGAATAGGCATAATTTTAATGGATATAAATTAAATTTTTCCCTAGGGATGTTTTACTGATTTGTATACTATGTAAGTTTTCTTACGTCTTGCTCATTTTGGGTACCATCATTCTTTTTTGTTGTTTTTTCATATAAAAGCATTGAGCAATATCTTATTTATGTTTTACCTTGTTTTTTTATTAGTAGTAAAATTGCATACCTATTTCATGTGTTATTGGTCATTTATATTTTATCTTTGGGTTTTGCCTACTCATGTTCATATTTGTGCATTGTATGTATAACAAATACTTATAGTTTGTTGTTTGCCTTGTTTATGGTGCTGATGGAGTTATTTTATATATAGATGTTTAAAATGCTTTATATAAATGAAATTTTTTAATCTTTTCCTTTATTGGTTTTTCCTTTGGTCATTTTAGAAAGGCCTTTGTCACCCCAAGATTATATAGATATTTTATGTTTTCCTTTTTGTATCAAAAATAGTTAATCTGTTTGGGATATATGAAAGTATGAAACTAGGCTATAACTTTATTTTTCCAAATGATTAGTCATTTGTCCCAATTATATTTATTAAATGATTCATCTTTTCCCTACTGATTTAAAATATAATATTAAATTTATCATGCTAGGACAGTAATTTTGGATCTCTAATAAAGATTAGTGCTCATAAGAAGTCCATAGGGATAGCTAATAACTATCTCTATATAACTATCTCACAATAACTTTTTTCCGGTATCTCCAGACATACAATAGAGATATATGTACTTAATTTTACCTAAATGGGTTTATTCTATACATAGTCAATATATTTTCTCACCAATCTGTTACTATTTGTTTGTGTTTGTTTATAATGTTTTCTTCTCAACAGAAATTTTGGATTTTTATGCAAATCTTTATATTTTTACTTTTATGGTTTCTGGGTTTTATATTGTGCTTAGAAAAGCTTTCTCTATGCTTAGATTATCAAGGTATTTATCCATCTTCCTGTAGTATGTTTATTTTTCTTTTGTATTTATATATTTACTATTCACAGAACCTATTTTTATGTAAGAGTCAATTGGTGAAAGAGCCTAATTTTTCCAGATGGCCAGTAGTTGTCCACTACTAGTATTAAATAATGTATCTTTTCCCAGTGATAGGAAATACTGACTTTGTCAGGTATTAAATATTTATATATATTTGAGTTTACTACTGGACTTCCCATTCTCATCCATTGATTTATCATTTATAAGCTAGTGGTACCAAAATCTAGTAAGTACCAAAGCCTTATAATTCCTTTTAATATCAAGTAGGACTAGTATCTTCTAATTACTCTCTCAGAATGTTCTTAGGTAATTCTGGAATGTCCATTCTCCCATAAAAACATAGGAATCGTTTTGACATATACCCCCTCTCCCAAAGCCTTTAAAGATTCTGATTAGAATTGCATCACATTTATAGATTAGGTACAGTTAATATCTTTGTGATATTTGTAATTTTCTAAGACTATGGTATATATATACATATATATATATTTTTTTTTTAATTTCACTTCATGGAGTTTGTAGTTTTTGTCTTAGAGTTTCAGATTGATATTGTGAGTAGGGTTTTTATTGTCCACTGTATTTCCTAACTAGTTACAATTGTTACATAGGAAAGCTATGCACTATTGCACAATCACCTTTTTAAATGTACTTATTATTTTTAATAGATTTTTAGTTGATTCTATTGGTTTTCCAGATAAGTCATTATGACATCTGAATTTATTCCTGTAACACTTAATAACATTGACAGGCACTTGGTAAATATTCAATAAGCATTAGATATAACTATTATGACTCTTACTACATCTTATATTACTATGTTATCAGAAAAACTAAAATTGTCCATGATGAAGTAAAAAAGTTTATATTTTCAGATCTTGGCAAAATGATTCAAAATTTCATCTGTCAGTATAAACATGCGAACATAGGCAAGACCACTGGGCCAGGTAAAAGAAGAGTAATGAGGAAAGATTGCTTTATCAGATATTAAAATATATTGTAAAGTGTAGAAAAGCATAAAACAGCAAGGCAGTAGCTTAGAAAAAGAAAGATTAATAGTGAGGTTAGTGGAGCAACACTTAAGTCTCTTTAACATTAATGATTTGTTTTCATAGTTAAAATGAATGAATACAAAAGTAATTTTTTATAAATTATCTTAGGCAACTAATTCAAATATAAGTTCTTTTAAAAAAAAAAAAATCCTTGTCCAAGCCTAGTGGCTCATGCCTGTAATCCTAGCACTTTGGGAGGCTAAGGAATGAGGATTGCTTGAGGTCATGAGTTAGAGACCAGCCTGAGTAATTATGGCTGCCATGTAGAGAATGGGTTGAACACATTAAGTAGAAAGTGCTGCCCATAATGATTTGGCAGCAGATTGCAAGAATTAAAGAGAGTTTCCCTAATGGCTTAGAGCTATATAGTCTTTGTGATTGAAAGCTCTAGTTCTTGCTTTAAAACCTTAGTATGTTCCTCATAATAGGTGCCAGCACTATACAATCTCACATACTGAGCCAAGTTGCACTTTATAGAAGATGACAAACAATAATCAAAACTCTGCTGCTTTTTCAGTAATGTGCTGTGGTTGGCCTCAATGAAAAGGTCATATGTTGTCATTGTTCAGTGTTTTCTAACATACAACACAGTGAGGTTGTCAAGAAACCTCTCCTTTAGAATATATGGGAATTCCCACTTGCTGTATGCTACATCAAAGTCTGAGTTTTCTGGGCCATTGTCATCTTGTATCAAAAAGAAAAATAAAGCAAGGTGGAGAACAGGTAAGAATTTTTTTTGACAACTGACAAATAATTTTTAAAGGGAATGCCTGAGTATAAGATTGCCTGGTCATGCTTGAACTCTGTCCCCACTTAAGTGAAGTTTAGCAAAAAGACCCATGTCCTGAACTACTTAAACCTACCCCCAAGCCAGCAGATGTAGAGAATCTTATTTTATTAATTTTTGGATTCCCAGCTTGCAGGGTCAGGCAGAACTCTAATTCATGAGATGGGCTAAAAAGAATATATAACCTAAATGAGCTCATATCTCATTCCCATGAGGTCAACGCCCCTCCCTTCGCCACACACATACACATTCCCACCTGTGGCCTCATCAATAAACTTGTGCAGGTTTGCTTGTTATCTCTTAAACGGAGGAAGCAGTGAATATGGCCTACTCAGCTCTTTTCAGACCAATTCTACCTGCCCTTATCAGGAGGCTATATAATAGCTCTTAGCCTCTGCCTTTCATGAATTATGTAACCTTAGGGAAATTACACAATTTCTATGTACTTCAGTTTTCTGATCTCTAAGGTTGGGATAATGATAGTACCTTATTTCACTATTTCATAGGATTTGGGGGAAGTTAAAATAAGTAACAAATGAAGCTCTTAAAACAGGGCTTGGTATATAGCAAATGCTGCAAAAGTGTTAGCTATTATCATTAATTGTTATTCCTAGAAAAGGCACCAGAATATCGAGTCTGGTGACAGTGTCTCCAAAATTAGATCACAGGGCTAGGCAAGGGATTCATAAATTTGACCTTAACATTGTTTTTGTTTGTTTGTTTATTTAACACGAGAAATTGTATCAGTTCCAGAATGGACAAAACTTACATATCCTATCACTCCTTATCACATATCTCCTCATATTCTTCATAGTCTTACAACAAATTCTTTGTGATTTTTCAGGTATGCCCAAAAGGGTATTTTGAATTATCTTTGTCCATTTTTTTTTTTTTTTTTGAGGCAGGGTCTTGCTTAGGCTGGTGGAGTGCTGTGGTCCAATCACAGCCCACTGCAAACTTGAAAACTCCTGGGCTAAAGTAATCCTCCTACCTCAGCCTCCTAAGTAGCTGAGACTATAGGCATACATCACCACATCCAGCTAATTTTTTAAGTTTATTGTAGAGATGGGGTCTCGCTATGTTGCCCAGGCTTATCTTGAACTCCTGGCCTCAAGTGATCCTCCCACCTTGGCCTCCCAAATTGCTGGGATTATAGGCATGAGCCACCGCTCCCAGCCTGTCCTTTTTTTTATGTACACACACCTTGTACAAGATGTCCAAGGTATCATAATGCAAAAGTTACAATAAACTAGTAATAGTCAGGGTATGCTCTAATTTGATGTCGTCTTACTCCAAGTAATATTATAGATGATACCATTTTGGATATAAATAACTTTCAGGTGCATAATTTTAGAGGGTAGATGCTTATTATTTTATACCATTACCATAAAATCATATTTTATGTTAAAATGTCTTAAACATGTTATATTTACACTAGGCAATAGCTGTAGAGTATAAATTACAGTTTTTACTTACTATGAACATATTTATTAATGAAGTCATACACAGGTTTCATTGGTAGGCTTTCTCTCAATGCTCACTTTTTAATCTTCTAAATATCTTCCCCATCCCCCTCAATGGAAAAGATTTTGTGCAGTTTGTATTCAAAAATCAATTTTTTCTCATATAAAATTACATTAAATGTGCCTTTCAAACTTAACAACTCCTGGAGATTCTGATATGACTTCTTGCCCTCTCCTTCTTCCTTTGATAACTTCTTACTAATAGGCTCCTTCTTCCTTTGATAACTCCTCACTAATAAGCTATTTTCACAATTTTATCACCTACATCTACATATTATGTTATTAAGCCTTCTGCAATCTTATTGGTGCTACCTTCAAAATATATACAGAATCTAAGCACTTCTCATTACTTCCGCTGCTACTGCCTTGGGCTCACCTGGATCATTGTCATGTTTTTTTTTTTTTTTTTTTTTTTTTTTTTTTTTTTATTATTTTTTTTTTTTTTTTTGAGACAGAGTCTCGCTTGTTGCCCAGGCTAGAGTGAGTGCCGTGGCGTCAGCCTAGCTCACAGCAACCTCAAACTCCTGGCTCAAGCAATCCTGCTGCCTCAGCCTCCCAAGTAGCTGGGACTACAGGCATGCGCCACCATGCCCGGCTAATTTTATATATATATTAGTTGGCCAATTAATTTATTTCTATTTATAGTAGAGACGGGGTCTCGCTCTTGCTCAGGCTAGTTTCGAACTCCTGACCTCGAGCAATCCGCCCGCCTCAGCCTCCCAGAGTGCTAGGATTACAGGCGTGAGCCACCGCGCCCGGCTGCACCTGGATCATTGGAACAGCTTCCCAGCTGGCTTTGTTTCTGCCTTTGGCCCCCTATAATCTGATTTCCATGTAGCATCAGAGTGATGAGATTATGTTACTTACTCCTCTGTGTCAAACTCTCCAGTGGTTTTCTCTCCCTCAGAGTAAAAGTCAAACTCCAAAGATGGCCTACAGGCCCTCCAGATCTAACCATACGTGACTTCTCTGACATTTCCTACTGCTCTTCCTCCTTGGCCACTTTGCTCGTCACACTGGCTTCCTGCTGCTCTGGACATAATAGGTATGCTCCTATCCCAGGGTCTTTGCACAGCTGTACCTCAGATACCAGCAGGGCTTATTCCCTTACTTCCTTCAGGTCAGCTACTCAGGCACCCTATTTAAATTGCTAACCCCTTTCATCTGAATTCCTTACCTTCTTCATCTCTATGACAGGCGTCCTCAAACTAAGGCCTGGGGGCCACATGGTGCCCCCGAGGACATTTATCCTGCGTGCCACGTGTTTTTGCCGCTGCTGCCTGTCCTGCTTAGTAACCGACTGGTCCCGGACCCACAGTGCACACTCTCCAACAGTCTAAGGGACAATGAACTGGCCCCCTGTTTAAAAAGTTTGAGGACCCCTGAGCACTTACCACCTTCTCGATACTGTACGTTTCACTCACTTATTTGTTCATTCTCTATCTTCCCTCACTAAGCTGTAAACTCCATCAGGGCAAAAATTGTATGTTTAATTCACTGATAGAGAACATTGCTTGACATACAATAGATGTTTAATTATTATTTTTTTAAGCAATGAAACTAACCTCAGCTTTCTTTTTCAACTTTATCTCTCTTATTTTTTCATTCACTCATCATTTATTAAATACTTACATTCTACGTATTATGCTGGGATTACAAAAATGAGTAAGACAGCCTCTTCCCTCAAAGCGCACAGAGACTAGAAGACGTAACTATGTAAACCAATAGCTACAACACGTTAGTAAGTACTCTCGTAATGTAAGCGCATGCGTGATACGTTGGAACATCAAACGGGGCGTGATTAGTTTTACTTGAGCACCGGAGGTGGGAAAAGAAGGACTTGGCGAGTAGGTGCTCACTGAGACGACTTTGGGAAGAACATTTCAAGTAGGGGGTTAGCATGAGCAAAGTCTGGCACGTGAAAGAAATGGTGGCTATTGGAGCTACAGCTGGGTAGGTAACACTGGCGTACAGCTGGCAAGAGAGAAGACCAAAAAGAGTAACAGAGGCCAGAATTCAGAAGCTCTTGTGTATCGTGAACAGAATTTTGGATTGTACTATGTAGGCAGTGGGTATCACTAAAAAGTTTTAGTCAGGAAAGTATCATGGTCAGATTTGTTTTTCTAGAAAATTTAGAAAAGAGACTGGTGGCAATATGGAATTTGAGTGGGAGGAGATTTATCCACGTCAAGGAGTCAAGTGGGTGGATTATTTTAGAATAACTCATTTTTTTTTTTTCCTTCTTTCTTCCTAGGCCTCTTGTTAACTCTCAGTGGACTAAACACACAGCCCAACCTTATTCATTTATTAACTGAACCAATATTGATGAAACCTCTACCCTGTGCATAGGCTTTTGGGGAATATAGAAGTGAACAAGATAGCTCCTTCCTTCACGAATTTATAGTGTAGCAGGAGAGACAGGCAACAGTGACAAGAATAAAAGGCAAAAAAAACCCAAAAAACCAGTCATTATTTTAATATGTAAACAGGCTGACTCAACACATCTTAGTTTATTTTAGATTACAGCACTCTTCTTACTCAATGAACATTGACCTTGAAGAATATCTTTATTCTATCTGATACTTGGTGATGCAAGGTAAAACTGAAATGCAATAAACTAGAAAATGTTGTAATCTATGGTGCATAAATATCAGCCAAATTTTTTTCCATTCATCATATTATAATTATTTTTTGGTCTAGGGTAGATAACTAGCTTCACAAAGAAAACAAAATTATTAAAACATGTAGAATTGTTTGGTCAAAATGAAGAGCAAGCAAATAGAGGATATTAAATATTATCATAAACCCAAAAGATAATTTAACAGAAGTCAACTTTTTATAGAATAATAGAAAAGAATAAAGCTTCGAATCTGGTGGTTTCCTTTTTTAGATCCAATTTTTCATTAAAGGAACTCAGGTTTTATAGCTGAGGGAAGATTTTTTTTTTTTTTTAATAAAGTGACTATGATACAATTCCACTATCTCTGGGAAATAAATTGCAAAAGAAGGAAAAAGGAGAAGAAAAATATAAAATGAAATTGACTGGGAATGGTTCTATTGGAAGTATTTTCTGTAATGAAGTTTTCCCATTGAATGTGGAAATCAGATTGTTCACTAGTTAAATTTTTTGTTGTTTTGGGTTTTTTTTGGTGTGGGGAGCAGAGAGTTTTTTGAGACAGTTTTTTTGAGGTAGTGGCATCATCATAGCTCACTGCATAATAAACTTTAAAACCTACATATAATGGATCAGACTAGAAATATACCAAAATATTTTAAAACATATGGCTGTCAGGGAAATGAGATACAGATTCAATATATGTGAAAGTATTAATAGATCTAAGGGCAGAAATTGAATTAACTAGAGAACTCTGGATTTATCAGCCAAAAAAGCCTAGTTGTTTTTCTGTGTTGGCAGTGCCCAGTGGATACCCATTCATATGAGGTGTGCCCTCACCCATAAAGCAGGTGATTCTCCACTGTGCTTCTAGACATAGGGTATGTGAGTTTCCACCAAACACAAATGTAATAACTTCCACATATCCCTAGTCACAAGCTTGGTATAATGTCTTCAGATAAACCATCCATTATACAGCTGCAAAATTTAGTTTATGCTTTAATAACTCCGGAAAAAAAAACACATTTTAAAGGGTTTTCTTCTCAAAAACATTTATGATTGCATTTTCTACAGTACACCTATGCTAAATTTAATCATGAAAAGTAAATACTATTGTGTGGTCAAGACTTACTTTATTCTACTAATTGTGAGTTTCTTAAAGCCAAGAAGAACTTTTATTTCTTATTATCTGTCACAGAACCTGTGCCATAGAGCACAATGCCTTTCACATAACATACAATCAAATACTTAGATGGAAAAAATGATATTAAAGAAAACTTTAAAAATATACATTCTTGATTCTAAATGATAATCCCTTGTATTCTGATAAAACTTAATAACTAAAAGCTTAAGTTTTACTTTTCCTAAGGTTTTATTTAAAAAAAAAAAAAAAGTGCACCAGGCACTGTGGCTCTTGTGTGTAATCCGAGTGCATTGGGAAGCCAAGGCAGGAGGATTGCTTTAGGGCAGGAGTTCAAGACCAGCCTGACCAATTTAGAAAGCTCCTCGACTCTACCAAAAAGGAAAACAAAATTAGTTGGGCATGATTGTGCGCTGTTGCAGTCCTAGCTACCTGGAAGACTGAAGTAGGAGGATTGCCTGAGCCTGGGAATTTAAGGTTACAGCTGCCTGTGTGATTGCACCACTGCATTCCTGCCTGGGCAACAGAGCAAAACCTTGTTTAAAAAAAAAAAAAAAAATGTCTTTTGTTCCTTTGGGTAGATGCCTACTAGTGGGATTACTGAATCAAATGGTATTTCTTCTTTGAGGAATCTCCAAATTATTTTTCACAGGGGTCGTACTAATCTGCAGTCCCACCAGCATTGTAAGAGTGTTCCTATCTCTACATGTCCATGCCATTTATTGTTTTGGGACTTTTTGATAAAGGCCATTCTCACTGGAGCAGGTGATATCTCATTGTGGTTTTGATTTGCATTTCCCTGATGATTAGAGATGTTGAGCATTTTTTTTGCATGTTTGCTGGCCATTATTCTGTCTTCTTTTGAAAAGTTTCTGTTCATGTCCTTTGCCCATTTATTGATAGGGTTGTTTGATTTTTTTGTTGTTGATATTTTAAAGTTCTATATAGATTCTTGTTATCAGCCCTTTATCAGCCCTTTATTTGCTATGTAGAAAGCAAATATTTTCTCCTGTTCTGTAGGTTGTCTATTCACTCTAATGATAGTTTCCTTGGCTGTGCAGAAGCTTTTTTGTTTGATCAGGTCCCATTTATTTATTTTTGTTGCTGCTGCGATTGCTTTGGAGGTCTAAATTCTTTGCCTGAGCCAATGTCTAAAAGAGTCTTCCCAACATTTTCTTCTAGAATTCTTAAGGTTTCATGTCTTAGGTTTAAGTCTGTTATCCCTCATGAATTAATTTTTGTGAGAGGTGAGAAGTGGGAATCCAGTTTCAATTTTCTGCATGAAGTTATCCAGTTTCCCAGCACCACTTATTGAATAGAGATTCTTTTTCCCAGTGTATACCTTTGTCTGCTTTCAAAGATTAGATGACAACATAGGGATGGTTTCAGATCTGTGTTCTCAGTTCTGTTCCAAAGGTCTATATCTCTATTCTTGTGCCAGTACCATGCTATTTTGGTTACTATAACCTTGTAGTAAAGCTTGCAGTCTGGTAGACTGATGCCTCCCAGCTTGTTCTTTTTGCTTAAGATTGCTTTGGTTATACAAGGTCTTCTCTGATTCCATACAAAGCATGGAATTATTTTTTCTAGATTTGTAAAGAATGATGATGGTACTTTGATAGGGATTGCATTAATTCTGTAGATCACTTTAGGTAGTATGGACATTTTAACAATACTGATTCTGCCAATCCATGAGCATGGTAGATTTTTCCATCTGTTTACATCTTCTACAATTTTTTTCTCAGTGTTTCATAGTTCTTCCTATATATGTCTCTCACCTCTGTCATTAAATTTATTCCTATTTAATTTTCTTTGAAGCTATTGTGAAAGGTGCTGCTTTTTTTATTTGATTTTTGGCTTGACTGTGATGGCATATATGAATGCCACTGATTTGTGTGCATTGATTTTGTATCCCGAGACTTCATTAAATTCATTTATCAATTCAATGAGTCTCTTGGTTGAATCCTTGGCATTTTCTAGATATAATATCATATCATTGGCAAAGAGTGAGACTTTGATCACTTCTGCCTCCATTTGGTTGCCCTTAATTCCCCTCTCTTGTCTAATTGCTCTGTCAAGGACTTCCAGCACTATGTTGAATAGAAGTGGAGATAGTGGGCAACCTTGTCTGGTTCTAGTTCTAAGTGAGAATGTTGTCAATTTTTCCCCATTCAGTATAATATTGGCTGTGGGTTTATCATATATGGCCTTATTAATTTAAGGTATGCCCCATCTATGCTTATTTTGTTAAGAGTTTTTATCTTAAAGGTATGCTGGATTTTGTCAAATGCTTTTTCTGCATCTATTCAGAGAATCATATGGTCTTTGTTCTTGCTTCTATTTATGTGGTGAATTGCATATATAGATTTGTGTATGTTGAACCAATCTTGCATCTCTGGGATAAAGCCCACCTGGTCATGATGAATTATTTTTTTGATGCACTGTAGGATTATATTTGCTAAGATTTTGTTGAGGATTTTTTCATCTATATTCATGAGGGATATTGGTCTGTAGTTTTCTTTTTTTGTTGTGTCCTTATCTGGCTTTGGTATCAAGGTGATCTTGGTTTTGTAGAATGAGTTAGAGAGGATACCATCTTTCTCAATGTTGTGGAATAATTTCTGCAGTATAAGTATGAGTTCTTCTTTGTAGGTTTAGTAAAATTCAGGTGTGAACCCATCTGGTCTGGGACTTTTCCTTGTTGGAAGGTTTTTAATTGCTGTTTCAATTTCTGTGCTTGATATTGGTATGTTCAGGAACTCTATTTCCTCCTGGTGAAATATAATAAAGACATCTGCATTCAAATGTTTATGGTAGCACAATTCACTATTGCAAGGCTGGGAAAACAACCCAACCCAAGTGCCCCTCAATCCATGAGTGGATTAATAAAATGTGATTTATGTATACTATGAAATACTACTCAATTACAAAAAACAATGGTGATATAGCACCTCTTATATTATCCTGGATAGAGCTTGAGCCCATCCTTCGAAGTGAGATATCACAAGAATGGAAAAATAAGCACCATATGTACTTGCCACCAAATTGGTACTAAATGATCAACACTGAAGTGCTCATATGCTAGTAATATTTATTGGGTGTTGGTCAGGTGGAGGGGTGGGAAGGTAAAGTCACAACTAATTGATGTGATGCACACTGTATAGGGGAAGGGCATGCCTCTAGCCCGGGCTTGGGCAAGGCAAAGTCATTACTTGTAACCAAAATGTTTCTATCCCCATGATATCAAGAAAGACAGGAGAAAGAAAGAAAAAAGAAAGAAAGAAAGAGAGAAAGGAAGAAAGAGAAAGAAAAAGAAAGAAAGGAGATGACACCACAAATTTTCTTTACCCAAATATTCAGGGCTTTTTTTCTATGTACAAATATTATTATACAATTAAAATCAAATGATAAAAACAATACTATATCCTGTGTTTTTATTTAATTAATTAATTAATTATAATTATTTATATGATAAACTCGTGTTATTACAGAGTCCTCTTGCATATTAAAGTAGCCACAAATCATAGTTACTTTTCTTTCCCTATTGTAGGATAATGAATTAATTTCCAGTGCATTCTTTGTACATCAAATACTATGACAATCACCTTTATCATAAAGTTTTTTGTGTTTTGGATTACTTTTGTAAGACTGATTTCTAGGAGTCTAATTCCTGGGACAGATGCTAATACTCTTAAAGCTTTTTAAAAGTATTGCCAAATTGTTTTACAAGAGATTTAAATCAGTTTACAAGTCCAGTGTCAATGCATAAAAAAGTATGCTTCACCACCCCTTGCCAATTACATATTACTTAAAAAAATCTTTTCTTAGCGGATAACCTGGGGGCAGGGAAGAAAGTCCAAATCATTGTTTCTAAGTGCCAACTATTATTTTGTACTTGAGTTAAATATTTCTATTTTGCAAATTGTCTAGTTATGTTTTTAACTGAGAGCCACATGCGTGTATGCAGATATTGCTATCTTAGCATTTGAAAAATTATTTTAAAAATCATTATTTGCTTCATAGTTTTATATTTCTACAAAAAGAATACATTTTTATTAGTTGCTTACTATATACTAGGCCTTTTAAATATGCTATTTCATTTAATTCTTATAAAAACCCTATAAGAGACTGCTCTATCTTCACTTTACAGATGTGGAACCCCAGCCTAGTAGAGTAAAATATTAATTCTTTACATTAATATGCCTATTGTTAACAAAGATATTAACCTTTTGTCTTTGATTTCTGCTTTAGCCATTTTCCCTAGTCTA
This sequence comes from Microcebus murinus, assembly GCF_040939455.1. Taxonomy (NCBI): domain Eukaryota; kingdom Metazoa; phylum Chordata; class Mammalia; order Primates; family Cheirogaleidae; genus Microcebus; species Microcebus murinus. The sequence continues at coordinate 50,664,976 of NC_134112.1, forward strand.
GTTTGTCTTTTATTTATTTCTACCAACAGAAGTTCTATGTCTTTATCTGTCAAATCTGTCAATTTATTCTTTTGTGATTTTTTTTCTATTCTAAATTTAGAAAGTCTTTCCCTCTTTAGAGGTTTGATATATATTTAATTCTCTCTTCTAATTTGTCTATGTTTTGTTTTCTATTTACTTTTAAGCATGTGTGCAGAATTACCTTGGTAAGTGGTATGAAGTAAAATAGAAATAGATTTTTTTCTCACATAAATAGCTAATTACCCACATACGATCCCATTTTTCACTGTTAATTGTAATGTTTTTTCTTTACTATATGTTATACTCTACTGTGTAACAGAATTTATTTCTCAGTTACCTGTTCTCTTCCTTTGTTCTAATTATCTAGTTTGGGCCAGTACTACATTGCTGTAATTATACCAGGAAATCCTAATACTCCCTTAATATTTTCTCATTATATTTATACACTTTTCATCTTCAGATTTTGAAGTCATATGTACATTTTGTGGATTGAAATTAAGTGACAGGAATACATCTTTTATAAATAAATTATGTTCTATATATAAACACATTTCAAAGATCTATTGTATGGTGCCCGAGTATTATCTCTTAGATGAATGTTTAAAACAGATTACCTAAGGTCTTCTATAATCTCTATAATATCTAAAAGATATTGATTTACAACCTGATTGTAGATATTCAACTAGAAAGACAATGTTCCTATTATTTCATTGAGTCTATAATAGCTTATACTAGCTTATCATTAACTTTTCTTTTAAAAATCATAAATGTTGCCTATCTTGAAAAAAAGATTTAGAATTTTTCCTTCTTACTACACACTGTGTTTAGGATGTTGCTAATGTTCATGGAATACTGTATTTTGTACAAACATTTTGTCCATCAGAGCATTAATTAAAATTATTAGCTTAAACAATGTCAGAATGTTAAAATAATTTTATTCTATATGCATTCATGCCTTGCCATTCTATGGCTTTCTTCATTCTCCTAATTATCCCCATTTTCCCATGTTCTTCCTTTGTTTCTTTTATAGGAAGTGACTGCATAAATCCTGTAATCCTCTGGATGAAGAAGATTTACTTTAAAATGATTTTTTTCCTTTTTTTTTTAATTCCAGGCCAGGTGCAGCAGCTCACACCTGCAATCCTAGCACTGTGGGAGGTTGAGGCAGGAGGATAGTTGATCTATCCTGGCCTCACTTGAGGCCAGGAGTTCAAGACCAGCCTGAGCAATATAGAGAGACCCCATACTTCTGGCATACTTCTGTAGTCCCAGCTGCTCAGGAGGCTGAGGCAGGAGGATAGTTTGATCCTAGGCATTTCAGGTTGCAGTGAGCTATGGTGACATCACAGCCCTCTAGCCCAGGCAATAGAGCCAGACCCTGTCTACAAAAAAGAAAAAAATTTCTAAATTAATTTGGACAGCTTCATTAGAACAGATCAGGCAAAATGTATACAAAGTTTAATTGCAAGATTGAGATTGTTGGAGTGCAATTTTCTTACTGCCATAGGTTAACAATCCCTTTATACCTTTCTTGTGAACACTGCTGTGGACCTAGTATTATGGCTGAAGGGCTCTAGGAAGGATACCTTGCACAAACAGACATCCAGATTCACCAGGAATTAACCCTGTAGGATATTGTTTCCTATCTGTCTTTCCACCCCGAATTGTAAAACTTCATGATGAAGCCACTAAAGTAGTACACCAGTGCTCCTTCATGATCATGGAATCGGCACAGTATATTTCCTTAGTGTACATTTAAGAAAATGTCAAGAAATACATAGATTTGTGCAATCAAGACACATAGACTAAGGTTTCATGCCATCACTCCCAGATTCATAGCAGTTACTAAAGACATTTCCCCAACACACTCCACCCATAGACATCATGACAATGTTTTTCTGGATTTAATTGCCCGTCTTCCCATGTCCCAAGGCTATCTTGAGTGCTATGTCATCCAGGAACTAGCTCTGAAATATTCTTATCAAATCATTCAAAAATACTCCAGCTCATTAATCAGAGCAGGCCTAATTTTACTTTTGCAAATAACAACTGTGGGTTCAGGTTGGCTTGAAGTCTTCAAGATCTTGAATTGTTTTCCTTGGCACATTGATGGAGACTATTTTAAGTTCTCTTCCATCAACAAAACAGTGCTCTCAGATATTCTCCCTCTCAAACTCTAATATACCTGCATTTATCCTTGACTTATGTGATTTATTTAAGGAAAAAAAAATCAAAAGTGGAAATATAAGCTCTCAAAGAAAAATAGTTCTGCCCTGTCTGCAAAAAAATCTCAATTCTGCTTTTTAAACATATAATGTAATTCTGAACCAGAGGCAGCATAGAAAAGTAGTTAAGGATGTGGTTTCCAGAGTTCAAATTTCTATCTTGCTGCTCACCTTTTAACCTCGTGAGTCTTAGTTTCCTCTTCTTTTTTTTTTTTCTTTTTTTTTTTGAGACAGTCTCACTTTGTTGCCCAGGCTAGAGTGAGTGCCGTGGCGTCAGCCTAGCTCACAGCAACCTCAAACTCCTGGGCTCAAGCACTCCTCCTGCCTCAGCCTCCCGAGTAGCTAGGACTACAAGGCATGTGCCACCATGCCCGGCTAATTTTTTTTTTTATATATATATATGTTAGTTGGCCAATTAATTTCTTTCTATTTATAGTAGAGACAGGGTCTTGCTCTTGCTCAGGCTGGTTTCGAACTCCTGACCTTGAGCAATCCGCCCGCCTCGGCCTCCCAGAGAGCTAGGATTACAGGCGGGAGCCACCACGCCCGGCCAGTGTCCTCTTCTTTAAAATGAAAACAATCATAGCCCTACTTGTATCAAGAGTCAATGAGAAAATTAATGAAAACAACTGACTTAGAGCTCCATAAAAAGTGGTCATTAGTTTTATTTTCTTTCCACAAGTGTATCTGAAGCTCCTTTGAAATCAAAGATTAATTTGTTTCTCTTTATATCTAGCATGCTTAATGCAATTGCTCAATAAATATTTGTTAAATTTTGTTGTTATAAAATTCTTAGATCTGCAATGAGGAAACCATCTGCAACATGCTATGAAAAATTTTAACGTAACATATTACATGTGACATCAGATTCCCACAGCACAGCATGTGGTGGCAATGATCAGGGAAGTTCTAATACCGGTCACAAATCTTGGTCATACCAGAGTCTCCATGAAATTTCTAAATTATATAACATCTTTCTCTTAAGGAAAGGTGATTTTCTAGGTTCACAAACTAAACACATGATTAGTTTATATCTTTGTAATCCTTTTAGATATAGAAAGTCATAAATCAAAAATAATTCCATCAGGAAACTCCTTGTCCTGACTCTTCCATTTGCAAGATATGCACAAAACTAAACCTCAAATCTGTATATATCAAAGAATTCAGACCTGCTCTAAGTATTTAAAAAATATATTAACATGTTATTTTCTTTACAGTCTTGAAAGATGGGAATCTCTCTGATAATGTCAAATGAAGGTAGTGATGTTCTTTGCTAGCTAAGACCTTGCAATACTGTTCTAAAATGCAGAATGAGGATTGAAAAATAGGAATGCCCAGTAGGACACAATGAGAGAAAAAGCAAGAGACTGAACAATGATATTAATTCAGTCCTTCCTTCATTCAGTAAATATTACTGAGTGCCTACTATGTTTCAGGTGCTGGGAAACAGAAGTGAACAAAACAGATATGGTCTGTTCTTATAGAACTCATAACTCAATAGGAAAGACACATTTTATAATGAGCAAACATTGTAATTGTGATGTGTAATAGGAGGGAGAAGTACAAGATACATCACGAACTGCTATTAAGGGGACCAAACATAATCAGGAAGCACAGGGAACATTTGCCTGAGGAGGTGGCTTTTAAGCTAAGCCTGAAGAATGAATCCGTGTTGTCCAGGTGATGGAGTGTATGTGTGTGTGTGTCTGTGTGTGTGAGGTGGGGCATGTGTTGGGCATTGATAAGAGTGAGAGAGAGTAGAGAAAGATCACATCAGGATGTCAGAAGAGCAAGTAGCAGGGTAACAGCACACAGCAAAGCTCCAAGGAGCTGACGGATTAGTGTGGCTGATCATGAAGGAGTAAGGGGAGAAGTGGCCTGATGCTAGAGAGGCAAGCAGAGCCAGGTCATAGAGGGCATTGAAGTTGAACCTGAAAGCAACAGGAAACCATTGCAGGTCTTACCCAGGGCCATGATATAGTCTTAGGTACGTTTTGCAAATTACTTTGGCTGCTGTGGAGAGAGTGAGAAGACTGGAATGGATGTGGAGAAACTAGTTATGAAACTCTTAAAGTAGCCCAAATTAAGAGAAGATGGATGGTGGTTATTCTGGTTTGGATGAGGTTCTTGCCATTGTTGGGAAGATAGATTAAAATTGGACACAGAGAATAAGACAGGCAAGGATGCCAAGTATCACCTCTCTCCTTCCCCCAGGTTTCTGACACAAAGTAAATGGTGTGCTGCATCCTTAGATGTGCATGCTGAAAGAGAAGCCAATCTGGGGACAAAATCAAGAGTTCTGTCTGGGCCAGTACTCAATGTGAGATTCATTGAGCCACCAAGGTGGCAATTTCCACAGCATAATCTTTACAATTTATTGTCTTAAACAGAAACAAAGATAATGGAGAAATGAGGAAAACTTGACTGTAGAATAGTTAAGTTTGGTTTGTCTTTGCCAAATGATGAAATAGTTATAAGGATAGTATACCTGGCCTGAGTAAGCGCTATTTGATGGTAATGCATAGTAATCAAGTAAAATAAGAGAAACGAAGCTAGAAATGAGAACAAAATATCAATGACAAACTAAAATTAGTTCCTAGATGAGAGGGCTGCATTATGACTTGCCAATTGGAAGGAACAAGGTCATAGCACATTATGCAAACAATAGAAACAATACAGTAAAATGTTTGGCAGTATTACAAAATATTTTACTGGGAAGGATTCACGTAAGGGAAACCAACTAAAAGATAAGAATCAGAATTCATCAGTGTCTCAAAAAGAGGTCATGCAATGAAAGTTTTGCAAATTTTTTTTACATTGATGTTGTTAGCCTCATCCCCTCATTTTCTATGTGCTAATATAATTTACGTATTTTATAGACAATTTTTTAATTAATTACAACAAAAGTGCAATTTATAATGAACAATATTTCTTTCATACTTTTCCAAGTATTGAACCTTAAGATAAATCTTGGGTGTCAGCTGGCTGGCTTTAGAATCTTAGATATTTGGACTGTAAACATCACGAAGGCAAATAGATAGAACATACTCTAGTACCTATAGAGCCCTTCTCCTGGATCCTGAAGCTGGTCTGGCTGGTCAAAGGCAAAAATAATTTCAAGATCAGAGAAATTTGATGGGAAGGGGAGGTAAAAACAGCTGGAGAACAAAATTACACCTGTCCCGCCGACATGGATCCCATGCTAGCCAATCTGAAATCCTCACCTAAGAATCCCCCTCTCAATATGATAGAAAAAATCACAAGCTCAATAGCAGAAAACTTATGTTGTGACTTTGGCCCTTTTACTAGCTAAGTGTGTGGCTTTGGTCAAGTTCTTTAACATTTCAGAAACTCGGTGTAATGAAGGAATGTCATAAGATGACCTCTACATTCTCTTACAAGTTCAAACATCAGTTAATCTAAAGAGAAACACTAGAGCATAAGAATTACCCTACAACATGAACTATTTTAAAGAAATAACTTCAGATGCATTAATATTCAAGGATTTCTGAGATCTTAGCGACACCACTCAACACTTTGCTCAGCTCTATCCTGTCTTGGCTTCTTGATACCACCTTCTTAATGAGATCTGCCCTGACCATTCTTTTTAAAGTTGTAATCTTTCCCCACCTGGCACTCCCAATCTCTCCTTTCCTCACTCTGTTTTCCTTCATAACACATTACACATTGTAACCTACTAAATCACTTATTTATTATGCTTTTGTCTACCTGCCTATCCCTACTACCAAAAATAGTTCCACTTGTACAGATATTTTAGCTTGTTTTGCTCATGGATATATACCACACACCTAGAAAAGCATGTGACATATAAAGGGTGCTCAATTAATATGGTTGAATGAATGAATGAATTTCTACTACAAATTTAAAATAAAATATTCCCTTACTTATGTTATAATTGTAAAATCAGCTCTAACTAACTGTGCATTCATCTATTAGCACAACATTTCTTATGTATGGAAGTATATTTTAAGTATAACCTTTTCAAAAAATAAGTGAGTGAACATTAACTCGTTGAACTGATTTGACCTTGTTCCCAGGAGAGAGTTCACTTGAGTGTAGGCAAGTTCAAAGTCTATGAATCATAAAGCAGTTAAAAAAATTAAAAAGGAAATGATGTTTTTTTATGAGCTCTGCAAATTCAAAAACCATGTAGGGTAATGTTATTTTTATGAGAGGAATTCCTCAGTGCTGTTATCTAAGGGCAAAAGGTTTGGTTATCAAGTAAAAGAATTATGAAATAGATATATGCTAAGATTGTTCCAACCAAATAGTATTCAATGTCAAAGGAATTTCCCTTTGGGAATCACCTTCAGAACAAATTTACTAAGCACACAAGAAAATTGGGCTCCTTACTTTATAGCTATATTTCATTTTTCATTGAAACTTCTCTTAAGTAAATCACTCAATAGTTTATTAACAATAACATTGACAACATCAACACAAGTGAGCATTAACAATTTACACACCCAGGTACTAAATTAATTGATGTGCATTCACTGCCTTGTTGTACATATGAGAAATTTTAGTTGCAGGGAGAATAAATTGTTTCATGTCACCAGAACTTAAACTCAATCTGATGCCAAAGCCCATTTTCTTAATTACAATGCTGGGTTGTCCTTGTTTCTAAAACTTAAATTTATCAGTAAAAGGCAAAATTTGCTACTGTTGAGGACATTCAAATCATATATCTGTAGACTCTGAGGACAAATAAAAAAAAGTTCAAACTATTTCTTGGCAGGAATCATTGAAATTGATATATAGCTGCCTTTGGCATTTACTTTGAAAAGGATAGTGATCATTTTAGATGCATATGTTCAGTTTGTTTGTAAAAACAAAAACAAAACAATTGCCTATACCCTAAAAATTATTCTAATAGTTTTCACCCCTGAAAACACATACATAGAGATCTTAAGGGGCTTTGCACCTGTTCACCTTCATGTCATCAGCATCAAGCAAAGTACTTGCCACATAGCGCTCAAAAAATTTTTAAGTAAAGCAAAAAAGAATCAAGAAAAAATAATTCCCCCAGATTAAGTACATCTTTGTTTGTATATACTTTAAAATGTCAAATAATGCTGTTAATGGAAATTTCTCTAAGTCCATCAAGAGAGAAATTTAGCACATCCTACCTATGCTGCACTTTGTATAATGCACAAAACAGAGACAAGATTTCTACCCCACAGAACTTAAATTCTTCAGGGAAATGACGATTAAATTTCTGAAATTTTCAGAAATATGAGAAATTATTGAAGAAATACAAAATATTGGGAATTCTCAACATTCCTTGTCTTAGCCAGTTAATTTTGGCCTTCTCTAAATGCGACTGCTTGCTCCTTAATAAGCAGCAAACCCCACTGACAGACGGATAACCAGGACCCTTGGAAATCCCTTATCCTCATCTCCATATTTTATAACACATTTCATTTTATTTTTTCATTATAAAATAAGATATTTTTAATATAGGACATTTGTCAAATAACCAAAAGTTTAAAGTAAAAAAAACTCAAACCTAACTTCTATCACTAAAAAATGTAATCACTCTTAACGTTTTGCTATATTTATGTTTAGTATTACAGCAACTAATTAGCTTTACATAGTTAATATGTTGCCATAATTTTCCCCTACCCTTTTTACTTTGCATATTAACATAAGTATTTTCAGACTCTTTGCAAATACTTTATATTACTACTTTATTTAACAGAATATATTGTAATTTACTCAGCCATACATGTGTGGTTAAGTATTCAGGTCATTTTTCATTTTTTACTGTTATAAAAAAAACAGCAATGAACATCTTTGCCTGATATTTTTTTCTGCACTTTGGATTATTTCCTTAGGATAGATTTCCTAAAATTAAATTAATGAGTCAAATGTACTTAAGGTGTATAGTGCCACATTGTTTCCTTATTCGTTTTAACAATTTTCAACTCCCACCCATTTTACTTCACCTTTGTGAACACTTGATAGTCTCATGTTTCAAAATACCTTTACTATTTTAACTTGCATTTCTTTGTAGTTGGTGGAAATAGTATGTCCTCCTTTTCTTACCAGTGTACTATTTCCTTTTTTGTGTGAATTGTCTATTTGTGTCTTTTGCTCAGTTCTATTTAGGTCTTTAAATTTTTTTCCTATCCATTTATATGAGCTTGTTATAGATTAAGAATATTAATCTATTGCTATATTTGCAGTGAATAGCTCTTTGGTTTGGTGTTGCCTTTAAACTTGAATTTATTCAAGATGATTTTTGTTTTTTTTTGTAGCTTTATTTAAAACAATAACTTATAATTATTTCCATTATATTATAATATCATTATTTCCTTTCAATATCCACCACTAGTCCTTTCTAATCATTACCCATTTACTCTCAAGTTCTTAATTGTTATTCATGTCTTTGTATTCCATTGAGCACGTTTATTAGGATATCTGGGTAATAATACTTTAAACATTATACCAAACATTTTTCAAATCTTATCTCATTTACATCTTACAAAAGCCCTAGGTGGATACTGTTACTGTCTCCACTTGAATGATTCAGAAATGAAGGTTTTAGAGAGGATGAAAAACTTGTCCAAAGCCATGCAGCTGATAAGTGATGAAATTGGAATTCAAACCCTCCTGAGCTGCCATTTCATTCTCATTTTCCCCTTGATCTTATGCCTTCATCCTCTCTCCCCTTAATTCTGTCAGTAATTTCTAAAAAAAAATCTACTTGTGCTATTATAATAGATATAATTGATTTTAATAGAGGGCAGTAACTTAATTCACAAGGAGGATTATCTAATGGAGTTTTATTTATGTTTTTTTTTTTTGACACAAGGAATTCTTGCTCTAGATAATGGAGTTTTTTGTTTTTGTTTTTGTTTTTTTGAGACAGAGTCTCGCTTTGTTGCCCAGGCTAGAGTGAGTGCCATGGCATCAGCCTAGCTCACAGCAACCTCAAACTCCTGGGCTCAAGCAATCCTCCTGCCTCAGCCTCCCGAGTAGCTGGGACTACAGGCATGCACCACCATGCCCGGCTAATTTTTTCTATATATATTACTTGGCCAATTAATTTGTTTCTATTTATAGTAGAGATGGGGTCTCGCTCTTGCTCAGGGTAGTTTTGAACTCCTGACATTGAGCAATCCGCCCGCCTCGGCCTCCCAGAGAGCTAGGATTACAGGCGTGAGCCACCGCGCCGGGCCTTAGATAATGGAGTTTTAAAGATGGTTCTAGAAGCTCATAGAGGAGATGGCCTGTGGCAATGGAACTTTCAAAGCACACTAATGATAACTCAGTTAACCTGCTAGTCTGATTTCTACAAAGCTATCTCTGTCATAGTCTCAGCATTTAATATTGCAATAAGTATTTATTGAATCATTACTTTGTGTAAGTCACTGTCCTGTTAGAATATAAAAAGAAGTTCATGATCACATAAAACATTAATAATAAATACCAAATGAGAGGTGCAGATAGTGAGAAGGAGAATTGCAGAGGGGTAAAAAAAATACTTCTGGCTAGAGTAGTCAGGGAAAGGTCCACAGAGGAGTAAAATTCAGGTTTCCATCTGCATTTGACTTGTCTCATGACTAAGTTACTAAGTCACTTAATTAAAATTAAGAGAATTTATTATCATCACCACCATTTCAAACAAGTGGGGGCTGTTGCAGAATTGGCTAAATGATGGCAAGATAAACAACCTCTTTGGAAATGATCATATTTACTTTGAGAATCTAGATTTTTTTTCAATGCAGGTGTACATAGAAACTACCTGATGTAATCCAACATGAGTTCAAATATAGTCATTCAATATCCTCTGTCATTAAGACAGTCACGTGTCTTTCATATATAAAAGTCAATTACACATAAATGGGTGGAGAGTATGTGGAGCCCTTATTATTGTTAACACAACTGAGTCATTTGGATTGTTCTTTGGACTGGGATTCTGTTATATTCCTCCTCAGCTGAGTTCATTGAGTTCAACTGAGTTCATCAAGGCAAATTTTCACTCCTTCCTTCAGTAGGTTGAACTTTGATTCACACTTAGGTTGGTAAATAGAGGAGCTAGGAAAAATAGAAGAAATGAATTATTAGAGAGAGTAGGAAAACAAACACACAAGATTTACAGAAAAGGGGTAAAAATCTTAGGAGAAGGTGAAAAGCATTTTCATTTCTGTGAATTTGTTGTTAATAAATATTTATAATAAAAGTTGAGCTAAGACATGGCTATTTATCTCAATATACGACCCAGACAGCCTGTACATTTTCCACAGTTCATTTGTAGTCAAAGCTTGTTCTTTTTCTGATGAATTTTTTAAAGAGATGAGGTCTTGCTATGCTGCCCAGGCTGCCCTGGAACTCCTGGGCTCAAAGGACCCTCCTGTCTCAGCCTCTCAAGTAGATGGTATTATAGGTATGGACCACTTCACCCAGCTAATTTTGGGGGTGTTTTTAGATGGGATAAATCTTGTTGATTGATAGAATACATGTAATAGATTTTCTATTTGACAGAATTTAAAAGTTCAGAAAATTCCTCATTTAAGAAATAAAAACATTAACAATAGATTTACAGAAATTAAAAGGCAAAATATTGGAATTAATATTTATTTTGTGCATTGGTGAAGAGGCCATAAGATAAAGAAAACTAATGAGAGTAGCCAGAACATTCATGAACCTTCCTCCTCCAATGCACTGGGAGAAACTCACTCTTTATGGGACTTCTATATGGTAAATACTCTTTACATTTAAGATTGAATTGTTTGGTAGAGGTTGGCACATAGTTTTGTTTGAGGTGGGTAGAAAGGTGTGTTTCAGTAAAGTGTTACTTAGGAAGGCAAACAGTTTCAAAGAAAATAGGACAACTAGCTTTATAATACCATGTTTCCCTGAAAATAAGACCTACCCATAAAATAAGCCCTAGCAAGATTTCTAAGCATTTGCACAATATAAGCCCTACCCTAAAAATAAGACCTAGCGATGGGCGCGGCTACGCAGCGTATCTGCACAACCCATGCATTTTGTTGCGGAGCGGTAAAGAAGATGAGCAGCCCTTCTCATCTGTCCCATGAGAGCTCTATTGCTTTACATGAGAGATTGGGGCCAATGGTTCTAAAGGAAATAGAGTCACAGGAAATTCAGGATGGAATTTGGGTTTTGGAGAGTTATGATGATGTTCCAGAAGAAGACGACTTAACTATATTTGAATAAATGTAGATTGTTGTACCATACTTAAAAAAAATAACACATCCCCTGAAAATAAGCCCTCGGGTGTCTTCTTGAGGAAAAATAAATATAAGACCCTGTTTTATATAAGACCTTGTTATATATTTTTGGGGAAAGACGGTAGTATGTATGGAATCTCTGGATCTATTGGAAAAGCAGTCTGCTAACTGCTATACAAACAAACAAATAAAACACATGATCCCCTGTCACAATGATCCTAGGGTCTCTTTGGGGCAGCAGAAATTCTACAAATAAAATAATCTACACTTTCCTGGAAGGCAGCATATAATGTTTAAATCATAGATCACACAATTTAGCACAATGTTTGGCATATGGCAGGCACTCAGCAAATGTTTGTTAAATAAATATTGTTTGTAACATTAACTGAACTGAATCCTAGATTTATGGAGAAAAATCTCAATAAGCATAAGTTCAAATAATCAGAAAATTTTAAGCAGTATAGAAAATAAGAACAAGGTTCTCTTAGAAACAAAAACCTTTATATAATTTTAAACGTGGCTCACACTTTGCTGGGTCAACCTGCTTACTGTTATTTTCATCCACTCACTTAACACTTACTTATTGAGGATTTCCTATGTGCCAGCACTGTTTCTAGGTGTTGTGCACAGAATGGGATGGACATTTGAGTAAGAAATGGAAAAAAAAAAATGAGGAAATGAGTCATGCTGAACAGCTCATTTAATGAAAAAGAGTTTCAGGCTGAGGTGACCAGTAAGGGCAAATGACTTGAGGTGGGAGCTGGCTTGGATGTGTAAAGAGCAGAATGAAAGGTAGTGAGGCTGGAACAGAAGTAATGAGGTAAAAAGTAATAGGAGGTGAAGTCAGAGGTGAAGGAGGCCAGATCATGGAGGGATGTAAGGGTCACGGAAGGACTTTAGATACTACTCTGACTGGGAGAAACCATTGCATAGTTACCTGATTTTACTTGGTTTACCCTGAGGAAGATCCTGGGGGGGAGGGGATCAGGTGGTGGAGCAAAGGAGCTATTAGAGAGGGGTAAAAGTAGAAGCAGAGAGACCAGTTATGAAGTTATGGTAATATATTCTTGGTGACACATGCTAGGAGAAATGGCAACAGGAGTGTGAAATGGAATTGTATTTATTCATTTTCTTTCCTATTTATGTACTTGGCTTGCTTTTTTTCCTATGACTATTGAAAGTCTGGGAATCTTTCTATGTCTTAAAGCAGTGCTCAAAAACTTGTAAAACATGTCCGTGAATAGATGTAGCCACCTACATATATGCTGAAGAATGCCAAGGAAGAGCAAAAATAGATTGAAGAGGGGTATTATTACTAATATAAAGCAATTTTTGAATGTTTAGGGTGTTTCAGGCACTGTACAAGCTTTTAAAATAAATCACTTAATCTTTCGACAACACTATAAGGTACCATTGTTATCTACTCTTTACCGAAGAGATAACTGAGAGAAAAATTAGCTAACATGTTCAAACTTACATGTAATAAAACAGCAGAGATGGTGTCTGAATCTAAGTTTTTCTACCTCTGAAGCCCAAATTGCCCACATTGTTTAATGGAGCCAGATACTAAAGAAGAAAAGTCTGGTAAATTGATTTAGTTTCAAGATTTAAGTGTCAAAAGGCACAGAGTGAAAGAAAAGAGCAAATCTCTGAGAGGTACAGGGAGCTTGACCAAAAAGAAGTGACCATGTGTATGCTGAGAGCTAGGGAGATGGTATAGAGAAGTGAGGAGGTTGAAGATGGATTAGAGGGAAATAATGAATTGCATACAGGTCCTTAAATCTAAGAGGAAACTCTTAGATATGATATAGTCAGTGGCATGGAGTCATTGCAGTTTTTCTAAGACGGAGTCATATGAAGAAAACAACATTTCATGGGGCTTGAAAAGGCAGCTGTGTGACTTTGGGAAAATAATGTAAACCTCAGTTTCTTTCACTAAAAATAGGAGTAACAATAATAGTAAGCATTTGCTAGGGTTCTTGTGAGGATTAAATGAGTTAATCTCTTTGACCTGGTTGGAACAGTTCCTGGTACATGACCAGTGCTTACTAAATGTTAGTCGTTATTGCTATTATATTTTATCATCATTATATATTATTATTCTCACAGGCATGTATAGAACAGATTGTAACAGAGATGCAAACCTTTAGTGTTGGGAGATCACAGACAAGTTGGAGAAATGACTACATAAGGGTGGAGGACAAGAAGGTGCAGATTGTGGGGAAGCACATTTCAAAAAGAAAAAATAGCTGCTCGAATCAAGTGGTGTGAGTGCTGACTTGGAGTGCTGGTTGGGTTTCATAGGAAATTAATGACGCTCAAGGAGAAACAGCCAAGTCCAGCTTGGTGGGAGTGGTAGGCAATAGTGCAAGACAGGTGTCTTTAAATAAGTCAAGCACTGTGGCTTGGCAGTAGTAATAGCTGGTCAGTTTTAGGTCATCATATTTTGTATTCGTATTTTCATGTCAGTGAAGCAAAGAAACTCATAATAATAGAATGTTTGAGTCTTACTAAAACATCTCTGGGCTATTCTGACCCTTAATTTATATATGTTCTAGATAGAGATCTTCACTTGAGCTCAAGACTATAGAAAGAGTATAATCAGCATAATAGTATTATATAATACTTTTTTATATCCTGCAATATTTTAAGGAGGATTTAAGGCCATTCATGGGGATGGATAAAATATAAGATCACATAAACTAAAGGAGAGAGAACAAAGTCAAACGAAAGTGGAAACAGAGATCAGAGGCATGAATAAGATTAAAAATATATGTGATAAAGATGAAAGTTTATACATTTGCACTTGGTGGACCACAGGGTTGGTTGGTGCTAAGACATTAAGCAGTGAACCAACTTTGTACACATGTGTATCCAGTTAGAACATAGAGAAAAATTAGTGGACTGTTGGAAAGTCTAATTAACAATTTGTATAGAAATAAAAAACTTGATTGTATGTCCAACAAAAAATAAATCAAGGTAAAGAAAATTTGGAGTAAAGAATGGAAAGAATATTATGGCTTTGAAGTATAAGATATGTAAAGAAAGGGGAAATAGCCTTAAATCATACAGTGAAAAGTAAAGGGATAGTCTCTTTCTAAATTTTCACAGCAAGCTGAGAGGCAACCTGTGTAAGTCAGAGAATGCAGTCTAGAGGTTACTGAAATAGCTATTTCCCCTATCCTTATAGGAAGAAATCTTACGTGTTAGCGCTACTTTACAAATTTGAATTGTGAAGATTGCATTTACTTTTCGCAAGAAAAAATGTTAAATTATTGCAGTGAATATGAAAAGAAATTACAACTGAAGGAATATGCTAAAAACATGCTATGTTTGTTTTAATGATCGAATTAAAATGCAAGAATTTTGAAATGCCTTGAGAAAAACATGAGCACTAAGCCGACGTTTAAAAGTTTAAAATATTATACAGTTTAAAATACTAGCCGGGCGCAGTGGCTCACACCTGTAGTCTCAGCTACTGGAGAGGCTGAGGTGGGAGGATGGCCTTGAGCCCAGGAACCGAAGGCTGAGTGAGCTTTAATCACACCACTGCTCTCCAGCCTGGGCAAAAAAGCAAGACCCACCACCTGTAAATAAATAAATAACCATTTCTACCCTGAAATCCTGTCTCTATATATTCAGAAATCTTCCTTTTTCTTTTCATTTATCATCAAATAAAGATGAATAGATATACCTCAGAAACTGTTAAACATACCAAATAAAGACTCTGGCAGAAAAATTTCTCCCGGCGTTTTCAAAGGTGCTGATGATGATAGGAAGGGAAATTTACCGAATGGTCGAGGTCGGAGGTTGTTTTATTAATTGTATTAAATGCGATGCCAGAGAAAAGTTTCCCTTAACTATTCCAGACCCAGCAATCCAACTGTACATTTACACACACACACACACACACACACACACACACACACACAGCCTCTTATAGATTCGGACACTTGTGCAGACATGTGAGAAGCGTCTTTATCAGTGTGCACGTCCCCGATGATTCAGCTGATGTGTGTTCCCCTGCTTGCCCTTTGCAGAGCGGCAATAGGAAGCCTGGACTTTCCTCGTGAATATCCACGTGTTTCGCAACTTCCCGGGCAATCCGCCTTCAATAAAGCCGGTGTGGGGGCAATCGTGTGGGCGGGCTGATTGGCCCGGCAGGACAGCGCCAGGGTGCGGGCTGCGCGCATCGCCGCCTTGTCTGCCGGCTGCAGGAAGCCCGGGCGCATTCGAGCAGCTGCTCCTCCGAGCTCTTAGCCGCTGAGGCCGCTGTTCGCATCCGCCACGCCTTCCCACGAAAGTCTAAATTCTCTTTTTCCCCAAACCCACGCGGTTGTGGACGTTCCGAGGTGAAGCCCGACGGTGGGGGCACGCGAAGCTGGGAACCAGACGGGGCAGCTCCCCAGAAGGGTGGGGCCAGCCAGTTTCCCGAGCGTGGTCCCCACGGGAGAAAGTCTTCTGTGGGGGGGCGGGCGGGGGGCATGGGGAGCGGGAAGAGTCTCCTCCGCAAGTTCTTGGGGACATAGCAGAGTGAGACCCGGAGTTGCTAGGGGAGCTCCTGGGGCATCCCCCAACCCGTAGTGTTCAGCGCTAGGCAAGGGCGTTGCGGCACGCGGGCTGGAGCGCGGGCGGGGACCGGGTCTCGGGGCCCGCGCGCGGCTGGAGGAGGCAGCGTGGCCCGCGGCCAGGGGGACCGGGCTGCAGGGCAGCGCGCAGAGCAGGACGCGCGGCCGCCGCTCCGACTCCGCCCGCGCCGAGAGGTCGGAGGCCCCGCGCTCGGAATGGCCCGCATGCGGGCGGCCGCCCCGCCTCGGGGCCCTCCGGCCTGGGAGGAGGAGTAGAGGTCACTCTCACCCCGGCTCCTGCAGGTCCTGCATTCCGCTAATGGGCTCGGATTTCTCTTTAGGTCGCGATGGATGCTGAAGAGGACAGCAAAATGAGAGCCGGGAAAAAATACATCTTGGAGCCGGACAAGAAAAGGTGGGCCGTTTGTTTCACTTTCATTCATAGTTTACGAAGCTGACAGATTTGGGCAATTTGTTTCTAGTATCCAGCTGTAAAATGATTGAAGTGTGGTGGTTGCTATTTTTATGTTAAAGTAACTCAAGCTACCCTTTGGAAGCAGTTCCTCTGTGCAGAGCAGAAGTTCTTTGGCTGAGCCCAGCGAAAGCATTCTCCCACGGACTTTTTTTTTTTTGCGTGGGGCAGGGGGGAAGGAGGGTTGTTTTCTCTCTTCTTTTATTGATACATAATATTTTATATGTTTATGAAATGGGGTATATGTGCTTTTTAGTTGCATAGAATGTATAATGATGAAGTCAGGGTATTTGGGGTATTTATCATGTCCATGTGTTGGTAACATTTCAAGTTCTCTCAGGCCTGAACCCATATTCTGCCTATGCTCTGCGGTCTAGTGTCGTGCTTCTGGTGAACAGCTACATAAACATTGCATGTTTGTGGTTTGGCAGACGAGTCAGAAGACCCAAACCACATTTAGGTTGTTTCGTTTTAACTAGCAATGAATATCTACGTATATAATTGGTAACATAACCACATACAGAAAATAATTATTTTAAGCACATTTTGATCACAGTGCTCTGCCTATACAAGGACATTTTAAACTTCGCATAATAGGGTCATTGTTAGTAGTTATTTGTAATGTAAATTGTAAGATAAATTTGTAAATATATTAGTATTATTAGAAACCAAGCTTTTCAGTGTAAGAGGAAAAAATGCAAATGTGGAAATCAAATAAGTTTTTAAAAAATAATGTTAAAATTTAATTAGACACTTCAATATGAACTCGATTTTTTTTAATAGTTAATTTTCAGTTCTCTGAAAGGGGCAGTAGCAATGAGTACTCTTAGTGCCAGGTCTTGGTTTCTTTCTTTTTTTTTTTTTTATTATTTCAAGAAAATATGAAAGTATGAATATTTTGGTTACATTTTATATCTTTGCCTCTCCCTAGCAAGAGATAGAGGTATGCCCTTCCCCTCCACAATGCTCACCACATCCCTAAGATATGGAGTCTACCTCCTCCCCACCCCAGAATCCCTGGTGAACACCACCACCCTTTGAGCACCATAGTGTTAATCAGTCAGTACTAAGTTGATGGCGAGTACATGTGGAGCCCATTTTTCTGATCTTGTGTTACCTCACTTTGGATAATGGGCTTAAGCTTAATCCAGAATAGTATAAATGATGGTAGCTCACTGTCATTTCTTAGAATTGAGTAATATTCCATTGTGAACATATACCAAATTTTAATAATCCACTCATGAATTGATGGGCACTTGGGTTGTTTCCATGTCCTTGCAATAGTGAATTGTGCTGCTGTAAACACATTCAGGTGCAAATGTCTTTATAATAGAATGTTTTGTGCTCTTTTGGGTAGATGCCTAACAATGCTATTGCTGAGTCAAATGGTATTTCTATTTCTAGCTGTTTGAGGTATCTCCAAATTCTTTTCCACAAAGGTTGCACTAATTTTCAGTCCCACCAGCAGTGTAAGAGTGTTCCTATCCATATCCTTGCCAGCATTTGTTGTTTTGGGATTTCTTAATACAGGCCAATCTCACTGGGATTAGGTGATATCTCATTGTGGTTTTGATTTGCAATTCTCTAATGATTAGAGATGTTGAGCATTTTTTTATATGTTTGCAAGCCATCATTCTGTCTTCTTTGGAAAAGTTTCTGTTCATTTCCGTTGCCCATTTCTTGATAGGGTTGTTTGATTTTTTCTTGTTAATTCTTTTGAGTTCTATATAGATTCTTGTTATCAGATGTTTATCAGAAATGTAGAGAGAAAATATTTTCTCCCATTCTTTAGGTTGTCTATTTGCTCTAGTGATGGTTTCCTTGGCTATGCAGAAGCTTTTTAATTTGATCAGATCCCATGTATTTATTTTTATTGCTGCAGTGATTGCTTTGGGGGTCTTCTTCAAGAATTCTTTGCCTAGGCCAATGTCTGAAAGTGTTTTCCCAACATCTTCTAGAATTCTTAAGGTTTCATGCCTTAGGTTTAAGTCTGTTATCCATCTTGAGTGGAATTTTGTGAGAGGTGAGAGGTATGGATCCTGATTCATTCTTCTGCATGTAGCTATCCAGTTTTCCCAGCACCATTTATTGAAGAGAGATTCTTTTCCCCAATGTATATTTTTGTCTACTTTATCAAAGATTAGGTTACCATATGCAGATGGTTTCATCTCTTGAGTCTCAGTCCTATTCCAACAGATCTTGGTTTCTAAATACCATTTTTCCCTAAAAGGAATAAGCACCTCATAGAAAAATAGCTAATTTAAGCCAGGTCTGGGACAAGGAAAATACAAACTGAGCCTGAGCTATCTTGTAGTTCTTGAAAATAAGAAAGTAGAATTTAATGGAATAGTCAAAAATACACTGGAGTTGACTTGAAGGGGCCTCCACTGACCAAATGTGGGGCAACCTGAACATCAAAGAAAATAATAACTGTAATTGATTTTAAGATACTGAATACAATACAGTTGATGGATCCTTAATCAACTGTATCAACTTAATCAACTTAATATTCTGAGAGGATAGAAACTGAAACAGTGTGAGGTAGAGAAATAAAGGAATGTTCTTTACAGGAAAATGTTAGCTATCATTTTGGATCCTACACTGTTGTTGTTAATTCAGGCAGAGATCCTAAGTGGAATTCAGGCAGAGATCATAAGTGGATCCTCAACCATTCAGAGAAAAGTTTTATCTAAAAATTATCTCCAAAATTCTTTCTAATTGGAAAAAGGAGAATGTACTTTTCCAATGAGAAATTTTGCAGTTAGCACCTTAACCAAGTAATCAGACGTGGTATCACTCATGGTAGGATAGACTGTGTTAAGTGACTCGTCATGCAATAGAATTTGAGTATACAGCATCACCTGGGAAGTGTGCTTGCAAAAATGTTTCATCTGAACCCAACTGAGCTTCTAGACTGGTGCTGTCCAATAGAAAAATAATGTGAACCACATTTTTAATTTTAAGTTTTCTAGTAGCAACATTAAAAAATAAAAAGAAACATGAAATTAACTTTGAAACTATTTTATGGAGCCCAATGTGTCCTCAATACTATAATTTCTACATGAAATCAAAATTATTAATGAGATAGTTTACATTCTCTTTTTTATACTAAGTCCTTCAGTCTGATGTATATTTTATGTTTACTGCCCCTCTCAATTTGTATGCAAATATCCAAGATATGGGACATTTTATAAGACAACAGTTCTTGTCTCTTTAAAAAAGTCAATGTCCAGGAAAAAAAAAAAGAGGATTTTTGGATTATGAGAGACTACAGAGATATAACCATCAAATATAATGTGTCAACCTTGATTATATCAGAGTTCAAAATAGAAAAAACCTATAGAAAATATTCTTGGTAAATTTGAATATAGATTGGATATTAGATGATATCAAAAATGCTATTAATTTTCTTAGATATGATAATGGTAGGTGAAAGGGTGATTGCCATATTTGCAACTTACTTTTAAATAGTTTCAGCAAAATATTAACAATGATATATACTGTTTTATATAGACAAAGAAAATACAGTCAAAATGCTAACAGTTGTTGAATCTATGTAAATTATATGGGTAGTCATATTATTCTGTTGATTTTTCTGTTTATGTGAAAATTTTCATAGTAAATTTCCATATAAACAATGAAAAAGACTCCATAGAGCAGAGGGTAGATATTCCACTTTGGTTTCTAACTTTTTATTTTTTTAAGCTTAAAGAACTATGACACAAATAGTTAGGTATATTTGAATAATAAGTATAGAGGGCATGTAAAGGGGAATAGTAAGGAAAATTGATCCTGCATGTATCTTCATTTTGTTATTGGTTCTATTATGGCCTACAGGCATTTTTCAAATTAGAGATTATATTTTAGATTAGTAGTTTTTATTGAACTGTGCTCATTGTCATTGATTTCAATCTGTTCTTAACTATATATTTTAACATGGGATTTTAAAGAAGCATATACATAGCTTTGATAATAGATAATACTGGAATAATAGTACTATTTGGAATATATGTATTTGCAAAGATTCTTTTTTAAAATGTTTGATGAGTGACTTGCTTTTATAAGCACTGTGTTTTGTGCTGATGGAGATAAATAAGTAATCTAGTAGGAGTGGAGAGAGTGAAGGTGCGTTTATGCAGTATCTCAAAAGTCCGAGGTCAACCCTTATAGGTTGATGGTCAGGGAACAGACTTGGCATTTAAATCTTGGCTTTGTTCCAACTGTGGGGCCTTGGACAAGTTAGTTAACTCTGCTCTCTCATGCAGTTTTCTCATCTCTAAAAGTAGGACAAAAATATGTCTTCCTCATAGAGTTGTTAATAGATCATGTGCGGCAAGTACTTACTAAGCTAGTACCTGGAACATTACAAGTTCTCCAGAGTAGCAGCAGTTTTAGAGAATGAAAAAAATCAATAAAAAACGTAGAACTGAAACTCAAATTATTTATAGCTATTTTTCTCCTTTCACACTGGTTCCAGGGAAAGTGAAACCATGACTTTACTGGAAATAGGGTGGGCCCAAACCTGAACAGTTATGTTTGTGTATTTTATGTGTTTTTATGCCTGTCTAACATCACTCCAAAGCCTAATATGGGTAAACCCTGGATTTTTTTCTTCAGAAGTTTCTTCACCTCTTTTGACCTCACATAGTGTAAAGAATGAAGACAAAGATGAATTAACCTTTTGAACTTAAAAATCTGTGCAAAAACAATGTGATTCTTTTCTAAAATAGTCTTTTATACATACAGAAGTGTAGATGAAGCTGATTTGTTATGGTTGGTTTGCATTCACATCCTAGGTGGCAGTTATATAGAGTGGAAAATGGGTTACAGAGTTGGATTCATTTGAATCTGGGGTCAAAATGATAGTTGACCTTCTTATGCCTGAGGAAAGCTTTTCGACAGTGGGCAGAACATCTTTTTGGGCTATAGCCATTATAGATTGCATTTATGTCAGAATGTCCATTTAAAGCTCCACATATTTTTTTTAGAATTAGATTTTCTCATTGAGAGTGATTTAACTACTTTTTTCCTTAGGCTAGTTATGACCAGCATCTGATTGTCACTACTCTTCATTAGTAAAGGGAGTGATTAAGAATAATATCTAGGTAGTGGATAGGTAGAATATCTATTGCTAGAATTACTTAGATGATATTAAGGGAATTAATTCTGGAGAGCATGAATGATTGTCTAATAAGAATAAAAACAAGGAACTCTTTTTTTTCAGTATAGATATTTTTCTAATTGCAAAAGAGATGTATGTGTATTTATCATAGAAAATTAGAAAATATCAAAGGCACAAAGAAGAAAATGTTTTTATAGAGATCCTAACACCTAGTGACAACTACATATATAGATTTCTAAGATATATGTAAACATATTTTTATTTAAACTTCATACATGAGATCATACCGTTAATCTGTTTTTTACTGAATACTATAGACATGTTTTGTTGTCCTTCTTGTTATTAAATATAAGCTTTATATTAATTTGATAATTTAAAAAATTTATATAGTTTTTAAAGTTTTGTGTAATTTTATTTCTATGTTTTTCAGTAAAAAAGAAAAGAAGGAAAAGAAACCAACTGTCAGTGCATTTGCAATGGTGAGTTTTGAATTCATTCACTATCAAAATACTTTGAAAATTTGACTTCTCTTGACACCGAACATAATGATTTCATCTGGTATAATATTTTCTTAGTATGTTAGTGAAGAGGCAAAATGAATTGGTTTAATTTAGTTTATTTTCAGGGGGAATGCTGATCTTCACTTGCCATGTGAATTAATCAGCAGCAGCTACCCTTCCTAGCCTAGATTTCAATATTCTTCTAGTTACTTATGTTGCCAGTAATCTGTAAACCAACACAAGCACTTCTCCTAGCAATGGTCTTTGCCATCTGGATAGAGGAAAGCAGCTGCCTTGAGTGGTGTCTTTAATGGCTCTGAAATATAGGCAGGTTTGAGGTCAAAGTCTCAGGCATCCATAATAATAGAAGGTAATAAATGGATTATTTATTGCTATGGTTTGGCCTGTGCTATACACCATATTCCTCTGTGCTGAATAGCTGGAAATCTAGAATTTGAAAACCTATTTCATTTTCTAATGTACCCACCGTGGTCTTTTACTCACATGTGGAATAAGACAGGAATTTTATAGCTGTGGCTGTTTGATCTCTATCTACCTGGATTCTTACTTTCTTTTTCCTAATAGTGCAAATTTCGGTGAACCGTTCCAGAGATCAGAACCCAGAAGACTACTAAACCAATTAAGTTATGCAGCACAGAATTTGTCATTTAGTCATAACACACCAGACTTTGTTTTTAAGGGGAGGGAGAGGATAGACTGTCTTGTAAAATGAATTTTAGTAAATTGAATATAAAAATAATTAGGGGAAAAACAGTCACATGACGTTTACACCGAGAATCTGTGGTTACCTTACATGAGCTTCATCTTCCTGTGCCACGACTGCTCTCGGCCACGGCTCCTTCTTTTGTTCTATTTCTATTCCCTTTGGAACTTTTGGGAGATGAGACAATAAATACACTTCCGTAGTTCTCAGATTATTTGAGTGGCGAAGTAACGGTTTTTGTTTGTTTTAGATTTCGTTTTTATATTTCCATACATTCTTGTATGGAGGGGAGCTTTTATGTTAAAGTTGGATTTATTCCCAAGGTTTCAGTTCTGTCATTTTGACACCAAAACATTTCTGTCTTTTGTAGTTTAGTTTTTTACTATTTGTAGTATATATCTTTTAAAAACTTAGGAGTCTTATATTTTAGAAAATTTAATAGACCTACTATATAGAAATGTTGTACTACTTAGATTTTCCTCATATCTTTTTCCTGTAGAGCTGACATAGGAAATGGTGAACCTAATTTGTGTATAAAACTTATAAACTGGGACATAAGTTAATAGTAAAATGCTGTTTAACGATAAAATGCTGATGTTATTGACACTGCTTATCAATAACAGGGCACACCTAATTTCCCCAGCAACACGTTGAGACAACACGTGTGGAATCCTATCAGAGAAGCTCATTAGAGACTCAGCGCCCAAGGTTTTTATTGGGGGCTGATCACGTAGGCACCCTCTCTGCCCAGCATACACTGAAACTCCAGATTCACAGAAGGAAAGCAGATGTTCGGCATAAACACAATATTGTTTATACGAACAGTTTGGCCGCATTTATGAGGTAGAGAGGTGGTAACCCCACCAAAATCCAAATTCTACATACCAGCCATGGGCTAACGTTATATGCAGGCCTTTCTAAACACATCAACCTCAGAGCAGCTATGTTAACTCTTTTCTGCACACGTCTGTTAACTTATTTGTCCTGTGAGACTTTTTGTCAGTCTGGAGAAAGTGATGAAAGTGGTAAGATAGATTCAACTTTTCTACTAGGCTTTATTTTATTTATATCAGGCCTTGATTCAACATGTACGGAAACACAAAAGTAGAATAAAATCTAAAGCAAGTGAGGAAGTAAAGGCAAGAAAAATAAAAGATGGGCTGCAGTTCTCACCCAAAATGAGCTTGGTAGAAGATCATACATTCTTGCCAGAATTGCGCTGTAGATTCAATTCTGAGACTTCTACTTTACGTATCTTATTGACACATGAATTTTTTTCTAAATGAATAATAGCTGGCAATGTTAAGTACTTCCTCTGTATTAAGCATTAGTTAAGGACCCCATGTGTATCATTTGACTTAATCTTTACAATAATCCTTTGATACAGGAAGTTGTGTTATCCTTATGTTCCAGATGAAGAAATGCATTCAGAAGTTAAATAATGCCTCCAGAGTCACAGGGTCACATAGCCAGTAAAGGGGGGAGGCCCAGATTTTGCCCAGACATGCCTATTTGTTTTCGTAACTGTAAATGTTTATGATAGTTTATGGTTGGTTAAATGCTTATCTGCCTGGAATTGGAGAGTTCTTTGTTAGTTGCTATCTGATGATTTTCTGCCACCTGCTCATGGAAGACTTTACCACCTGGCTCGATATCTCCCTTTCCAGGGTAGGTGCTCTTACCGAGTTGGGTGACTTTTATGGTTCTATGGGTCACCACTCCTCGACCTTCACAGCTGCAGCGATCTTAAAAATCTGCCTGTATCTGGATCTGTTCGTTCTCTTCCTTTCTGGTTACAACAGAGTTTTTTAGTTCTTAAAACTAATCACTCACTTGTACTTTGGCTCCCATCTCCTTTGCCTTCTCAAGGACTGGACATTATTGTTGTTTTTCTTCTGTACCTTCAATCTTTCCCCCTCATCTGGGTCTGTCTCATTGACCTTGATACATCAGGGCTCTTTCATCTTATGAATGCCCTTCTTGGAGCTGCTCTCCCCCCCCCCCCCAGCTCCCTTCACACACAAGAGTTGCCTTTGCTTTCTGTCTTGCTTTCACCTTCCAGTTGTTCTCAACATATTGTAGTTTGGCTCCTGTACCCACCGCTTGATAAATTCACTGGACATTTTAGAATTCCATCTTGACCTCTCAGCAGCACTGGACACTGCCCGCCATCTTCTTTCTTCTGTTTGCTTCTGTGATATCACAGTCTGCTTATTTTCCTTCCAGCTCTTTGTCTTTTTCTTGTGTCACCAGGAGTCAGGGATGCTATTGACCTTCCTCTAGTTTCACAAAGCCACTTCCAAATTATCTTTTGATCCTTCTGCAAACTCATTTGTCACTTGAGCATCACTGTGCTTAATTATACCATCTCCTATCCATTTTCAGTGGCATGTGCTTTCTAATTACCCCTCCTTCCTTGGGGACTTTTGCATTGCTTGCTTCTACTTCATCCACCCATGCTTCCATTAGTCTTCTGAGTATTTTGGTAATCTTATAAATATTAATAACTCCTAGGTTCAACATTTGCTGACCTCTTCAGTTCTAACAACCCTGCTCCATACTCTGCGTTAGTAAATTACACCTGTGGGCATGTCCTTGGGCTCATTGTCTGGTTGAGCTTTTTATCTACAAAGGTGTAAACCCAAACGTATCAGTCTTTGACCACAACTTGCAATTCCTTCCAGTTTTGCCCTTCCTCTTTATCATCCCCCTTTTAACATTGTGCAGTTGTTCCCCATTGCTACTGTGGGAAGATACCACCACCAATTCAGTGGCTTCAAACAACCAAACTTGTTACCTGACAATCTGGATTCAGATGTTTTACTGGGCTAAAATCAAGGTATTGGCAGGATTGCATTTCTTCTGGAGGTTCTAGAGGAGAAGCTGTTTCCTTCCCTTTTTCAGGTTCTGGAAAACACTTGCATTCCTGGACTCATGGGCCCTTCCTTTCATTACTCTTAGTTCAGCCATCACATCTCCTGTAGCTGACGCTGAGCCCCTGCTTCCCTCTTTTAAGCACCCTTGTGATTACATTGGGCCCATCTGGATAATCCAGGATAATCTCCCCATTTTGAGATTCTTAAAACATGCAAAGTCCGTTTTACCACGTAAGGAAGTACATTTACAGGTTCCTGGGATCAGGATATGGATGTGTTTGGGGGACCCTTATTCTGCCTACCACACCTGGTCAGACTTTCCTCAACTGCTCTCTCTCCTCCTAGTATCCCTCTTTCATTTTTGCTTTTCTGAAAATCTTCCCATAGCAACCACGTCATTATCACTTCAGTTCCTACCTTAAACACATTGAAAGCCCTTCATTTCCTCTAACCTAGAAGTTTGGCATGAAACCCAAACTCCTTCCTCTTCCTATGACTATAAAAGGCCCTGCATGTCTGACCTTCCTCTTCTCTCTGACTTCGCCGCAGACAAATCTCCTCCCTCTCTCTTGCCATAGAGCAATTCTGTTTATCCTTGAGACTCACCCAAGGGCCTTGGCCTTTGCTCTTCCTGCCTAAAATGCTGTGTCCCCAGATCATCACACGAACTGTATCCTTCCTGTGAGTGACGTCTCATCATGGATGTTACCTTCTCAGAAAGACGTTCTCTGGCCAGCCATCTAAACCAGCTGCCCCTGCCTGTCACTGTGGCATATTACCCTGTGTGGTGTTTCTTCTGAATATTTACCACTGTCTGATTTCTTGTTCGTATGTTTGTCTTTTCTCCGAATGTAAGCTCCATGGGAGCAGGAGCTGATGTCTATTTTCTTCACTACTGTATCCCAAATGCATAGAATAGTGCCTGGAACTTTAATACGTACTTAGATATTGAATAAATGTTGTGTATATCTGTTCCCTCTTTTACTATATGCACTGGAATGTAAGCTTTATGAGGACAGGTAGTTTGTTTTATTCATTGTTGTTATCAGTACCTAGAACCAACTTGACCTTTATTAGGTGTGTAATAAATATTGAATACATTTTGAATAGTGAATGAATGAATGAATGAATGAGTGAGTGAATTCACTGATTTCCCTCTCCACCCCAGGCACCATGCTATGGTCCCATTTGTATCAAGGCTGCTGAATATTACATAAACCTCTTTCCTGCTAGCATCTTCTACTTCCTTGTCCTGGGACTCCCAACCCTTGGCTTGCAGCACTGATCAACCCTCCGTTTATGTGGTTCTGGTTCACCTTGTCTCTCTTTCCTTTGAGCATCTAACCATTTTCTACTTCCTTTTTTTAAAAGGGCTCCACTTACAATTAGCTTATACCTCTGTGTTACATTTCACCTGAAGTGTTATAATTTTTTGTCTACCTGATCCTTGACTGTAAGAGCCTGAAACGTCTTATTAATTATTACATTTCCAAGACCAATAACAACACCTGTTTATATTGTATATTTTTATATCATATGCTTAATAAAAGTTTCTTGTATTAGTCTGGTTTTTATCATAACTATATAAGGTTTTCTGTATGTATAAATCTTTTCCTCATTTTGTAAATGTAGAAACTGAGGCTCAAGGCTCTTAAGAGATCCCCCCTCCCCAAAATCTCCTTCCTAATCAACTAGAGAGCTAGGGCATTTGACTGAGACTTTTGTCCTACTTAGCATTGTGTTACCACTTTCCTCAAATCTCCTCACCGCCTTCTCTCCAGAAATCAGTCTTGCTTCATGTCACAAAGAAATACGAGATTCTGAACTCTGTCAGCTTTGTCTTTATTCCTAGAAAGTTACTTGTATTTGAACTCTTATGTACTCTGTGGAAAGCAGTATACCTTTTTTTTAATATGTTTAAAATTTTTCATAATAAAACTTGGTAAAGAGCCAGGTGCTGTAGCATGCACCTATAGTCCCAGCTAGTCAGGAGGCTGCTGCGGGAGGATCACCTGAGCTCAGAAGTTCAAGTCCAGTGTGGGCAATGTAATGACACACCAATCTCTAAATAAAAAATATTTAAGAATTGATTTTAAAAAATTTGGTAAAGAGATGAGGCAAAGGTATGTCTCTTCATTTCAGACCAGAAGGAACAAGATAAGAGTACAAATATAAGTAACTTTCTAGGAATAAAGACAAAGCTGACAGAGTTCAGAATCTCATATTTCTTTGTGACATGAAGCAAGACTGATTTCCGGAGAGAAGGCGGTGAAGAGATTTGAGGAAAGTGGTAACACAATGCTAAGTAGGACAAAAGTCTCAGTCAAATGCCCAAGTAGATCTACCATTTGATCCCCCAATTCCACTACTGGGCATCTACCCAAAAGATCAAAAGTCACTTTATGAAAAACACCTGCACTCAAATGTTTATAGCAGCACAGTTCACAATCGCAAAGCTGTGGAAACAACCCAAGTGCCCATCAATTTATGAGTGGATTAATAAAATGTGGTATATGTATACCATGGAGTACTACTCAGCTTTAAGAAACAATGGTGATATAGCACCTCTTGTATATTCCTGGATACAGCTGGAACCCATTCTACTAAGTGAAGTATCTCAAGAATGGAAAAACCAGCACCACATGTACTCACCAGCAAATTGGTATTAACGGATCAACACTTAAGTGCACATATAGGAGTAGCATCTATCGGGTGTCGGGAGGGTGGGAGGGGGGAGGAGGGGATGGGTATATACAACCACAACGAGCAAGATGTGCAACATTTGGGGGATGGACATGCTTGAAGCTCTTACTCGAGGGAGGAGGGGAGCATGGGCAATATATGTAACCTTAACACATGTACCCCCATAATACACTAAAATAAGAAAATAAAAGGTATAGAATAGTAAACTTCATACATATATACCCATCATCTATTTTGATTACTTCCATGTTCTTCCATACTTTGCATTTATTCTTTTTTTTAATTTCTTAATATTACAGGGGTACAAATGTTTTGCTTATGTGAATTGATTTTGTACAGCTTGAGTTAGAGTTATAAGTGTGCCCATCACCCAGATATACCCATTAGGTATGATTTCACCCATCGTCTCCTCCCCCTCCCACCTGCTTGATTTCCTCTGGGTTTTACTAACATCTGTGCACATGAGTGTTGATCAATTAGTTCCAATTTAATAGTGAGTACATGTGGTGTTTGTTTTTCTATGCTTGCGATACTTCACTTAGAAGAATGGTATCCAGTTTCATACAAATTGTTGCAAAAAGCCTCAATTCATTTTTTAATGGCTGAGTATAACCCCATAGTGTCCATATACCACATTTTATTAATCCATTCTTGTATTGATGGGTACTTGGGTTGATTTCACAGCTTTGGGTTTGTGAATTGTGTGGCAATAAACATTTGAGTATGAGTGTATTTTTGATACAATGACTTTTTTTCCTTTGGGTAAAGACCCAGTAGCAGGATTGCTGGATCAAATGGTAGGTCAAATTTTAGTTCTTTGAGGAATCTCCATATTAGATGTTTCATTGGTTTACAGATTCACCAACAGTGTATTAGTGTTTCTTTCTTGCCGCATCCACACCAGCATCTATTGTTTTGGGACTTTTAGATAAAAGCCATTCTTACTGGGGTTAGGTGATATTTCATTGTGGTTTTGATTTTCATTTTCTTGATGATTAGTGACATTGAGCATTTTTTCATGTTTATTGTCTATCTTTTTTTGAAAAGCTTCTGTTCATGTCTTTTTCCCACTTTTTAATGAGGTTGATTTTTTTCTTGCTCATTTTCTTAAGATCTTATATGCTCAAAGTTAGGTGTAAAAGTTTTGTTACATTTAGCTTAAACATTTTTGTTAAGAAAATTACATAGGGATATCATATCTCATCACATCTGGAAACATCAAATGTCAGGGTATTTTTTTTATGACGCTAACTTTGATCACTTGATAAAGGTGATGACAGATTAGATCCCTCCATTGTAGAGGTAACTCTGCCCTCTTACAATTATGAAGGAATCTTGGGGCATTATGGGAATATCTTGTTTCACATAATACTTACAGCATTAGCTGATGATCCTCTGCCTCATGTTCTTGAAATAATTGTTTTATTATTGTCTTGGACATTGCTTCATCTCCATTTTCTTCCTGTATTTCCACCAGTTGTCTCTTTGATTTACCTATCAACATAAGACTTCATTAAATAGTCCTTCCTTGACATTGTATCCCACTCTAGTAACCATCCTTTCTCTTCACCCCAAGATCATCAAAAGGACAGTCAAAAGCCAGGCATAGTGGCATGCACCTGTAGTCCCACCTACTCAGGAGACTGAGGTGGAAGGGTTGCTTGAGCCTAGCATTTGGGGGCTATAGTAAGCTATGATTGCACCCGTGAATAGCCACTGCATTCAAGCCTGGACAACATAGCAAGATCCCATCTCCTAGGGGGAAAAAAAAGTCAAAATGCTATCTCTATCTCTTCCTGGATGATTTGGTCTTATCCACTCCTGTGACTTCTGCTACATACCCTAGAGCCACAGATCTGTGTCCCAAACTCTGAATTCTTTCCACACACTTCCTGGATTGTACTTCCAGGCTGAGCATTCAAACAGGGACTATATTAGACTTCTCTGCCCTCCTTCTGCTCCAACCCTTGCCTCTTCCAGTTTTCCCAGCTCAGGGAGGGGTGCCTCTAGCTCAATCTATTTTTTCTTACTACTTCCACACTTCACACCCCAAATTTGAGAGACCCCAGTCTTTTCTACATATTTTGTGATCTTTCCTATTTCTGCTTACTATTCCTTCTGGCTGGAATGCCTTCCTTCTTCTAGTCACTCAACTTTCAAAGCTGGAAGTAGAAGGAAATGTCACCTCCTTTATGAAACTTTTCCACAAAGGAGGGAATGACCATTGGCTCAATTTTATGTCTATTCTGTACACTATGCCATCAAAGCAGCCAGAGTACATATTGCATAAATTTTTTGCTTTGCCTTCCTTCTCTTTAAATCCTCTGAAGGCAAGGTTATATCTTTGCTATTTATGTCTGACTTTTATCTGTCATTATGTTACCAAAAGCTTGGCATTTGTCCTCAGGGCCAACTCAGAAGAATGAGGACAAGTGGTTTGGGGAGAAGGAAAGAGAAGTTTTTATTACTTTGCCAGCAAGGGAGGAAAAATGGGTAGACCTTTTTGTCTCAAAATCCAAATTTCCTGAACATAAGCAGAAATATACAGCTTTTAAAGAGAGGGCCCCTCATTTGTAGGCTATTGTGGTTAAGTGTTCTAATGGTTCCATCTCTGCCAAAGACAGAGCCCCACCTGGGCCCACCTGGAGGCTGGTGCTTGCCTGGGATCCAGGAATAAAAGGGCTTCTTTGCTTCTCCCAACTACTGGCCTGAAGCAGGGATGCAGTTTTCAGTTCTCAAAAAGACTGGGGGAAGTTTTAAAGAGACAGAAATTTTTTGCATATTTATTTTTCTCCCCAGGCCATTCTCTGTTCCAGTTGAGTAGGCCAACTGTAAATATTTGCATTCATGGCCTGCTTGTTTTTGTTACAGCCAGTGATAATTCTGGAGGCAAAATGCCCTGTGGTGGTGGTGAGGAGAGAAATCTTTGTATATCAACTACCTTCTCTTCTTGTACTGAGGAGTTTGATATTTAGTCCACTTTAATAGAGTCTTTAAGAGAAGATAGTTTCTGTACATCTCTTCCTCTTCATTTATGTTTTTTAAGGAAATGGATGAACATTTAGTTAAGACAAAGTACATGGTGGCAAAATTTAACCTGTGTTTCAGTGAAATAGAAAAAAAATATGCCAAAGTATCATTCTCTACTTAAGGTTTGAATTTGTAAAGAAAACGATGTTTTAGGTTTTATGTCATCAACCCAAACTTAGCTCCTTTGATTACATTTTTAAAAGCTAGAAAGAGTTTATATGCAAATACCTAAGTATTTATTTGATCTTCTTTTTACACCAAACCTTAACTTTCACTAATCATTTTATAATTTGACTTTGCTTTTTCTCTCCCTCTTTACGAGCTACCATTCACTGTTGCCAAGAACTATTCTGCTCTTTATTTCTCCACTTGTCAACTTAGTATTTATTCCCACTTATTATTAGTGTAATATCCATGTTAGCTAACTTTAGGATTGGTTTCTGTCTTCTTGTGAAGTATATGTAAGTTCTAAAATCTTTCCTTATGCTGCTCTGCCTTTTATGTTGTCTGATCTTTGTATCTCTATTTTGTTTTCTATTCCCTGCCTAGGCCTGTGACTTTATACCCAGTTTCCTTCCTACATCAAAAATCTGTTGCCTACAGCTACATGTCGAATCCACATGCCAAACCACCTGCCTCTGGGTTTATCCACAGCCTCCCACAGCTGGTTCATCCTGTTTGTTTTTGTTTTCTTTCATTTGGTTTTCTTTTGATTTTTAGCTAGTTCTTGAGTTGTACGGGAAAAGTATTAATTGCTTCCCAGGTGGGCCATGAGCCCATTCCTCTTTTTTTTTCCGAGACAGATTCTTTCCCCCTGGGTAGAGTGTGGTGGTGTGGCGTTATCATAGCTCACTGCAACCTTAAACTCCTGGGCTCAAGCAGTCCCCCTGCCTCAGCCACCCAAATAGCTGGGACTACAGGCACGGGTCACCACATCCAGCTAGTTTTTCTATTTTTAGTAGAGATGGGGTCTCACTCTTCCACAGGCTGGTCTCGAACTCCTGAGCTCAAGCAATTTTCCTACCCTGGCCTCCCAGAGTGCTAAGATTACAGGTGTAAGCCACCACACCCAACCCCATTCCTCTTACTTTGTCCTCTTCCCATCACTTTTTAGATCCAGAGAAGCCTGCCTTTTCTCCCTGTGACTCATCTAAAATTAAAGAGATTACACAGCTCTTCACTGGTCATTATGGCCATATTCTATTTTCTCAGGAAAAATGTTCCTTGGGAAGCATGCATCTAACTCATTCCTTTCCTCTTCCTGCTCACTATTAAGTTCTAATTATGTTAAAATCATTTTACATTTTGCTAATTCTGTTGTTCAGCATTGCTTCAACCCAAGCCACTTCCTTAAAGCAACACAGTGTTTCCTCTGAATGGCTTTTTGCATTCGTGTTTTTTCCCATGAGATGAAGAGTGCCTTCTAGTTTTATAACCTACAGCAACAGATACTGTATTATAATCCCACTGACACCAGAAAGAGGACCCTGAAAACTAGGGTCAGGCCTGAAGGCCACGGGGTTCCTTGGCTTCATGCAGGAAAGAATTGAAGTGTAAGCCTTAAGCTGGAAATGAAAGCAAAATTTATGAAACACACAAACAGCAAGCAGGCTACCCCATAGACAGAGTAGCACCTGTGCATTGCTGAAAAACTCTATTTATGGCTATCTCTTGATTATGTGATAAATAAGGAGTAGATTATTTGGGGGCTTTCTGGGAAAAGGGTGGAGATTTTTAGGAATCAACAGTTCCTCCTCTTTTCGTACCATATAAGGTAACTTCCCAGGGTTGTCATGGTGATTATAAACTGTCGTGGCGCTGGTGGGAGTTTCTTTTAGTATGTGAATATATTATAAGCAGGGTACAATGAGCTATGAGGGCGAGCAGAGTCATTTAAGTTACCATCTTGGCTCTTACTTGCCTTAACTAGTTTCTTCACTGCATCCTGTATTCCGGTTTTTGTGGGAGACCTTGGTTTGGGTCTTGCAACTTTTTAACAAGTTGGGCACATTAGTTTCCTATCTCATTATTAAAAACTTTTATAGTTTCCCAGAATGTCCTATCCTTCTTAACAGACTTCATATAAGAAGAGAAGACAGATTAAATCTAATGTGAATAATTAGGCCAGAACTCAATAGAAGAATCAAATGCCCATGTCTGTTTAGGCTATTGCAAAGGTAGAGGGTACCTTGGACTAGGATAGTAGCAGTAGTAGTCTGAAGAATGTTTAGATTTTGGATATGTTTTGAAAGCAAAGCATACCATCCATGAAACTGTACTAATTTTTTCTATGCTCTTCTTTTTTCTCCTTTTTTAGTTTCGCTATTCAAATTGGCTTGACAGGTTGTATATGGTAGTGGGAACGTTGGCTGCCATCATC
Source organism: Microcebus murinus (assembly GCF_040939455.1). Taxonomy (NCBI): domain Eukaryota; kingdom Metazoa; phylum Chordata; class Mammalia; order Primates; family Cheirogaleidae; genus Microcebus; species Microcebus murinus. The sequence goes on from NC_134112.1 coordinate 50,698,818, forward strand.
CATGGTGCTGGACTCCCCCTTATGATGCTGGTGTTTGGAGACATGACAGATAGCTTTTCAAATGCCGGAAATGGAGGTCAAAATTCTCCAAACATAAGTAATCAAAGTAAGTATTACTTGTGGTACCAATTTTATTGGAGACTGGAAAACCAGTCACTTAGAGTGATGTTTGTGGAGTCCTTACTAAATACACACTAGTGTGTTTAGTCCTGTGAGAGGTAGAAGGTCTGAGCTATAGTTCATATTCATAATGAATTGGAGAAGATAATCTTTATAAGCATTAAAATATGCAATGGAAGTGATGGTGGAGATACATAGAAAAAGAGAGAGCTCTATGAAGTCAGAGATATTCTAGAAAGTTTTAGAAAGAAGTACAGGAACCTGATCAGAACCTTGAATGATAAGTAGAAATCTGTTATGATATTCCTTGACAGAGTGGATGGTTGTAAGGCAGGAGTCAAGGTGATCCTAAAGTTTTTAGCCTGAGAAACTGGAATGCAGTTACTACTAACAGAGATGAGAAAGATGGAAGGAGAGTAGGTTTGGTCAGGAAATTCTAGAAATTTAGTTTTGTACATTGTCAGGCTTCAGGCTTTCTGGAAGCAGATGCAGGAATAGAGAAATGGGTCCAATAGAAGTTATGTGTGTGTGTGTGTGTGTGTGTGTGTTTGTATTTTAAGATGGAAGAAATAGCTTGTCTGCGTGTTAATGGAAGTGATCTAAAAGAGGAGAGAAAGTGATATTTGAAAGAGAGGAAAGAGATTTTTCTGGAATGATAGCCTTGAGAATGGATGGGATTCAGTGCTCAAGAGGAAAGGTTTGCTTTAGATAGGAGCATGGATAGTTCTTATAAAAAAAACAGGCGGGAAGACAGTGTATTTGAGTGTTAGTGCCCAAGTGGGTAGATAAGGAGGAGAGAATCTGTGGAAGTTTTCTTCTGATTGCGTAAGTTTTCTCAGTGAAGTAGGAAGCAAGATATTTGGCTGATAAAGAGAGGTAACACAGCCCTCCAGGAAAGTGAATGAACTATTTAAATAATTTGGGCATAACTCTCTTTCTTTCCATTGCTCAAGTGGGGAGAGATAGATTGATATCTCTAAGCTTCCTAGTTCACCTCTGGTCAAGTATAGATTTCATTTAAACTAAAGTACACAAAGACAACCACTCAGTTTCCATTCAGGTGGTAAAATATTGAAAATGCCTGTTTGAGAATCACGCTGTGCTTCTGCCTGTGCTAATAAAGGGACAGCTGATGATCTCATTTATATATCAATAAGGAAATTATAGGTTATTTAAACAGTTGTGGGCCAAGTCTGGGAAGAGCAGGCCATCAAATGACTGCCTGAGGCTGACAGCTGAACTCTGATGGGCCATAATAAGCTAAGCTTGGGCTACATCCATTGGTCTCTTTTTTTAAAACTGCACACACATTTGTATACATTATATCTCTGTCACCCAGATATCAATTGGCTCTTACTCTTACAAGAAAAAAAGTCATCTCTGTAAGTAGAAGTAGTAATCGTTACCAGCTTACCTGGACCACCTACAGACATGTGTGATAGACTGAATGTTTGTTTCCCCAAAATTCCCATGCTGAGATCCTAATCCCAGTGTGATGGCGTTCGGAGGTGATGACTTTGGGAGATGATTAGGTCATGAGAGCAGTCCCCTCATAAATGTGATTAGTGCCCTTATAAAGGGAGTCCCCAGAGTGCTGCCTGGTCCCTTTCACCATGTGAGGACACAGCTAGAAGATACCAAATATGAGCCAGAAAATGGGCCCTCACTAGGCACCAAATCTGCCTTGATCTTGGACTTCTTCCCAGCCTCCAGAATTATGAGAAATAAGTTTCTGTTGTTTATAAGCTCCCCAGTTTATGGTATTTTGTTATAGCAGCCCAAATGGACTGATAGATAGTAGGGTGACTTAGTTACCTAATAACACACTTGAGTTCCAAACAGATGATGGTCTAGCTGTGAAGACTAGCTCCCTCCTGGACAGGCCCATGTGTCTTTATGCCAATCAAAGTCTCTGAGGCCAAACAGTGGCCACATCACCACACCTTGTCAGCTGGTAATTTGGACATTCATGGATGTCTGGATCATATGGCTTCTGCTGAGGCTGTAGATCATGATGCACTTATTTCCAGTCATTCCCATTCAGCTTACTCTTCCAGTCCCGGGAAAACTTAGGGAAGTGTTTGAAAGTTTGCCCCTGACACGCTCTTTAGAGGTGGTGTATTTATCAGTAAAATAGTAGGCTCTGAAGTTGGACTGCCTGGCTCTAAAACCCCATCCTTACCAATTTTTAGTTTTGCAGTTTGGGGAATTTTTTCATACTTTATTTGTTTAAAAAGGTTGGGTAACAACAGAACCTACTTCATAGGAGGTGACAATTAAATGGATTCATTCACTTAAGTCTCACTAAATAGAACCTAGTCATAAAAAAGTGCTCAACAAATAAATACTAGTCATTATCAACAGGAAACTCAGGCTTCCGTGTTCCTCACAACTTGCAATGATTTCATCTTTATAAAACTGTGATGCCACCTTAATTTTTATAGTTGTCGAAAGCATGGGGCATACTCAGTGCTTATTACAGATGTGAATAATCATCCCTTTAAGCAGCATTTCTTTACTACCTGGATCACCATCTCTGCCTTTCAGGGATGGCAGGTGTCCTTAAACTATGGCCCACAGGCCTAATTTGGCCTGCTGCCTCTTTTTGTATAGCCTGTGAGCTCAGAATACTTTTTAGATTTTTAAATCATTGAAAAACCATCAAAAGAATATATTTTATGACATGCAAATTTCAGTATCTGTAAATAAGGTTTTAATGAAATGCAGCCACCCCTATCATTTACGTACTGTCTAGCTACTTTCATCCCTCTGTGGTACATAGAGTAGTCGTGACAGAGACTGTAGGGTCTGCAAAGCCTAGATAGTTACTGTCTGGCTGTTTATAGAAAAAGGTTGCCAATCTCGGAGGTAGGATATTGAGTGAGGGGTTATTATCTTCGATCAATCCATCAATGAATTTGTATTAAAGCATTTTATGAGCCAGCTATAGTACATGCTCTTTTCATTCCCAACTCGCAGGAAGCTTAATACAGTGGGAGGGATGGACAAGTGAACCAACAAATGCAGTTGGATACAATTAGTACTGTGATATAGAGATAGACAAAATGCTCTGGGAAAGGAGAGGAGGGTCCCTGACTCCATATATAGGAATCATGGGAAGCTTGCAAGAGGAGGCGGTAACCAAGTTTGGTCAGCGTCTGCCTCTTATACAAAACATCTTCTTTGTAACAAGAGAAACTATTTTAAAATAAGGATTAAATAAAAGTTAATATGTTTCCTCTCTGCCACTCCTCATTGCCACCCTCCTTCTGTATATCCTTTCATGCCTTTCCAAAGGCAGCATGCTATCTCTGCGGTAACTTTTACTCTAGGACACTTGATACACTGTCACTAACCTGCTTGTCTGCAGATTCAGACTTCCACATACTCTAAAGCCTGCCTGGATAGGGCGGAATAACATCAAAGGTTTTGCTGCTGGTCTCGGATATGAGGGCAGACATGCTCTGTGATGCTTGTGGAGGAAGAACAAGCCTTCTGAATTCCTGAGGCTTCAGATGCTCTCAGACCTTTCTTGTTCTTGCCGTTCCCTAGGTGGACCCTCATTCTCTCTCCCTGGAGGGTGGACTAGATACCAGAACTGCCTAAGAGAAGTACTAGTCCTTGCTTAAGGCAACTTGGATTTGCTGAGGCTCTTGAAAGCCTGAGGATTTTTGCAGTAACATGGGATCTAACTAGAAAGCTCTAGAAACTTTTTGAGTGAGCTTATCCTTCTTTGCTGCTGCAATAGACCCCTTATAAGCTTTCTCTTCCCCTGATACCTTGCCTTTAACTATCAGACATCAGCCATTGTCCTGCAGTTTTATTGTGAACCTGACTTCCTGTCATTCTGTTCCCATCTATGCCTTGCTTGTTAGAATTTGTGCAGCCTTTGCCCTAAAACCTCTGATGACTGGGGCCTGGGAACTCTCTGGTTCTGTCATACCATTTTTGTAAACAAAGATTAACCACTGATGAAGTATAGTATTTCGTAAAATGTCTTCTTCCTTTTTTTTGTTTTTTCCTGATATCTCAATCTCTTTCATGGAATGAATTCTCTTCTTCCTCATGAGACTGATTACTATCTGGAAATGAGCCTAGATAAAGGGGATTATGGTTTCATATGTGTTGTGTTGAAGGTGACAGGTTGAGAACACATATAAATGACAATCAGGCAGTTGAAGAAATGACATTGAACCTTGGCATAAAAGGACTAGAAGTCAGGTGTGGTGGCTCATGCCTATAATCCTGGTTCCTTGGTAGGCTGAGGTAGGAGGATCACTTGAGCCCAGGAGTTCGAGGCCAGCCTGGGCAACATAGTGAGACCCTATCTCTAAAAAAAAAAAAAAAGAGGAAAGAAAAAATCAAAAGAGTAGAACTAGAGACTCAGCAATATTTAAGTTGAAGATGTTAAATCCCCCGAGATAGGATATGGGGAAAAGTAGAGGGAATGGGAGCCCTGAGCCTTAAAAAAACTCAATTGTTAGCAATAACTAAAGCTAACCTTTATTAAGCATTTAATATGTGCTGGGTATATTGTTAGAGCTTTACATACATTAACTCTTTTAATGTACATGACTATATATATAGTCATATATATATATATATGTTTGGAAATGGGCCCAGAGAGATTAAGTACCTTCAAATTGCCCGGGGTCATGTGGCTAGTGAGCAGCAGAGTCAGGATTGAAACCCACACAGACTGACACTGAGTCCATGCAGTGAAGAAACTAGAGGGGTACTCAGAAAGGAAGACACTGAGGATAAAATACTCATGCAGAAATTAAAGGACACAGGGGGCATTTTCTATGTCTCATGGTAGTTAGTACCCAAAGATGTTCTTAAGTAAACTCTTGACTGTTTATTGTGTCTGATGATTTAATTTATGCTATATCCATATTGATAACTTTTTTCTTTCTTCAAATCTATGTTATGGTTTTTTTCTCTTTATTCTCTTACCAGATTGTGGGCAGGAGAATGGAGAAAATGAGATACTCAAATTCCTAGTACAAGTTAATAATTCAGATCAAAAGGGGAAAAGTGGAAATAACTTACTTTTATATTTTCATTTCTATTCTCACTGCTCTAGAACTCATAAGGAACATGAAAACTATTTGTGAAATGCCAGTTCTCAAAATAGTATTTTTATTTTAATATGAGTATATAAATTGTGGATAGATCTTGTACCTGTGTTTCAAGACATTGATGCTGTAAGCAAACAAAACATTGTCATGATGTGACAATGTGTCAATGCTGTGTCCTTGAGCCCAGCATTATGGGTATGTTCCAAACTAGAATGTTAGCTGTTACTGAAATTCTAAATCCTTGATAAAAAATTTCATAATGGATCTGTTTTCATTTATTCGTTCAAGGCTTTGCTCTTAATAGTTTCATTGGAAACAACTTAGAGATGCATTTCGAGGGAATTGATTACCAAATAATGATAAAATATTTCAAAATATATCGTTTAGTTTTGGCAGTTTATTTTTAAGTTTGGGTTAAACTTAAATATGACTGTTTTTTCTGTAATATATAGTATAGTAAGTTTTCTGGTTAATTGTTTTTCAACCCCAAAGTAGATTAGTTATGTAATCTCTACAATATATTATAAAACAGCAAAAAAAAAAATCCCCCCAAAACAACTCCTCTCCTCCCACGTACACACACAAACACAGTACCTGATCTAGGCGCTTAGGAAATGGAATAAATAAATGAAAAACTGAATCATAGAGTTTTGTAGGTAAAAAGTAGCCTAGAATATTATCTAGCCCAAACCCATAAATTTATAGATATGCAGTAGAAACCATGCCCAGAAGCTGAAGCAATGTAGTCACAGTGGAATAACTTGATGGTTGACAGAACTGAGTTCCTGGGCTAGGAATCCTGCTTTTTTCCAGCCTACCAGTGATTTTCAAACTTTGCCTAAAATGGAAGCAAACGCCAGCAATTTTCACTTGGTCTTTTTTACCCCTTAGACGTTGTCCTGTAGGTTTGCTTTGGGATGTCAGGCAGGTCAGGCAAGAGACAAAGCTTGTCAGGGAAGAGGTATGAAAGCAGCACCCATGAGGAGATTGTAGCTCCTGGAATCACCTGTCACCTGCGGTAACCCCAACCACACTGAGTAGCAGGCTCCAGCTCAGGCAAATGCCAGAGAGATTGATCATGTAGGCAAAAGGCCAAAATTCCTCTTGCTTGTGGTTGACGGAGCTTCCTGCGCAAGACAACTGAGAAAATTGGAATGGGTGTTCTTGAGCTAGCAAGGGCCTTGTGAGTGGTTTAAGTCAGTGGTTTACTAACTTTTCTTTCGTCAGAGGAGCACCTGAGTAAATAGCATCTGTCAGGAAAGCTCCTGTGGGAAAACTTCTCAAAGGGAGGCTGCCCAGTGGAAAGGAGTGGAAGGGAGTGCAAAGCCCAGGCCTCTGCTGCTGGTCCGCTCTCCTGCCACCCGGCAGCAGAGCCAAGGTCACTCTGTAGTGTCTGACCACCTATCTCACTGGCTGCAACCTGTGTCCAGAGCCATCCTCATGTCTTGCTTATAAAACTCTAACTCCTAACTCCTCTCCTTCCACTGTTGCTCACTTTTGCCCAGTTACCCACACCCTATCAGAGTGAGCTTTTAGAAGCATCAGTCAGGTCACCTCTCTCCCACTGGTTTCCTGTGGCATGGAAGAAATACAGATTCCTTATGATGTCTTGGGTGATCCGGCCCCCGCCCGCCCCATCAGTCTCATTGCTAACTGCTGGCTGCCGTTCGCCCACTTGGCCACCTTCCTGTTCCCGGAACATTCCCGTCTCCTCCCTGGGCTGGGCGGGTGCAGACCCTGTCTCATCTCTCTGAAATCGCTGCTGCTTATCATTCCCTTCTCCCTCCGAAAGACCCTTTGTCCCCAGCCCGCCCCACAGTCACTCTAACATCGCGGGTTTATTTACTCATTAAGAGTTATTACCCTAAAATTATCTTGTTAATTTATTGGTTTACTTAGTATAGTTTCTTGCGTGGGGAGAAAGGCGTACAGGGGAAAAAAAGGAAGTTCCTGGGAAAAACAGCAGTGTGACCCTGTCACCCGAGGTTGGGGGCCTGAGAGGGAAGGGATTTCCTGCTTGAGCAGAAATCCAATGAGATTAGAGGAAGTGGCTGCCTCAGTGTCTAGAACAGTGTCTGGTACGAAGTTTCTGTAGAAGATGGTTTGAAAACCACCGTTTTAATATAATCTCAGTTTACCCATTAGGAAATCACCAATGTATCCATGTCACATACTTTTTATTCCTACTCTTGAGTGCTCCATAGTTAAGTAAACATACTGAAATATTTGGGTCTGATTAAAAACGTAACATAATGTATCCCTAAATGGTACTGAGCCTTTAGTCATGCTGTGGGCACAGATCAGTTGCAGGTTCCTTTGAAGTCTTGCTTGAGTTTGGAAAAGGCTTTTCTTGCCAGGTAGAATGGTCTGCTGCATCTCTTTGTGATCTTATGATACGTGGGATACTTATATACAAAATAGGAGAATGATTGGATGGACTATTTTGAGGAATGTTCTGGCATATGTGGAGGCTCTGTGGAATCACTTGTAAATCTTTGGGATAGGCTAGGTGGCAACAGATACAATGGGTTGGGCACTGGGCATATAAAGATAAACAAAGTATAGTCCAGTTTTCTATGAGCACACGCCAATGGGAGTGGTAGGAGGAGATAAATACAAGTAATTATACTTCTAGCATTGACTTAGTAAATTGGATCACATGTCTATTACTGTGTAATTCAATGACAAGGAGAGTCACTCTGCTAGGGGTAAGCCATTTGAGAAGGGGCAATATTATAGCTCATTCATGGAGAAGGAGTATTTTCCGGGAGAAGAATTTTGGTAAAGGGCATTCCAGGTAAAGAAGGCAGAGTGAATGAAGTCTGGAAGGAAGAAAGTGAATAGGAGAGTTAAGGAACAGCAACCCCCCTAAGTGTACTTATAGCCAGGGCTACACAGGAGTGAGGAGAGCTGGTGAGAACAGGGATGAAGAAGTAGGGTGAAGACTAGTAAGTCAGTGAATGTATAGTGAATGTAAGGATTATTCCAGAATCCAAGTGTGCAAAAGACATAACTTTTATATAACATAATTTCCACATTGAGTAAGCTAATGTGGCAGAAACCTAATCTCCATTATTTTAGAGTATCCCTCACCTTTCCCTGGGTATATCTGGGAGGCCTACATGGTTCCAGGGGAGTGTGAAGGCCAAGTGATGATTAGCATCATTTTCTATGCAGGCATTCCATCAGGCACTCTCCTTCTTTTCTCCTAGAATCTTTGGTAGCATTCCATTCCTTCTGTGTCTCTCTTGGTCCAAAGAGACGCTGGGAGGCTGTCCTGAAGCATCTCCTTAACTCACTACATAATCATTCCCTTCCCAGGTCTCACTCCAGGGTCCCCTTAGGTGGCAGGAGGCAGGGTCCCAGGTCTCTCTCCTGGGTCCTCCCAATGCCTATGCTGTCATCAATTCTTGTCTCTTCTCAGCATGTAGAAAATATTTTTTAGTCTAAAAGGGTGGAGCTTAGTCTCATGACATTCAAGTAAAATATTTTGTCAGGCTCAGTTTCCTCCTCACACTTCAAGGACAGCCAAGAAAAAACATACATACTTTTATGCTGCAGCAGCCCTTTCTCGAGACAGTGACTGCACAGAGCTCTAGCTACTGGAACGATGAGAAAGGTGTTGGGTAAAGAAAATAGCTGGAAAATCATTGGTTGGTATTTCAAAAAATATTTTCCTCTTACATGTCTATTGTGGCAAGATTTGCAAAGGGATAATATGACATGTTACGGATCTTGGACTATATGCAGTGGACTGCCATTGATGGTTATTTGTGTAAGCAATAGGATTACATTTTTGTTTCCAAAGATAAAAATCTGGTGGCAACATGAAGACCTGATAGGAGTAGAAAGACCAGTCAGGAGGCTTTTGTTAGAGTAGAGGTAAGAGATGATGAGGACCAGAACCAGATCATTAACTGTGAGGAGGGAGAGGATTTGAATAGCTTCAGATACAGGTTTGGGAGTCAAAGAAGCCGTGAAAGTAGCTGAGGTCACCCTGGGAGCGTGCATGGAATTCTGGGAAACACCAGCGTGTAGGGAGGAGGGAGAGCAGGAGCCAGTGCCCCAGACTAAGACAGAGAGGTCAGAAGTGGTGGGGAGGACCAAGAGAATGAGGTTCTGGAAGCCAGAAGATGAGAAATTCAAGAGTCTAAGTAAATATTTTGTTAAAACAAATACTATACTTAGATGTTTAGCTTACTTATACTGATTATTTGGCTGATGTTTTTATATAGCCCAGAGAGTTTCTGGCTTTTTCCCACTGAGAACAACATGTATTTTTGAATGCTATTCAAATATTCTTCTTTGTGTTAGTTTGCATAGTAGCCCTTTGACAGTCACGTAAGTAAAAAGTTACTGGTCTGTATGATCCCTAAGGTCATTTTGGCTTGAAAGTTTTGCTTTTGTGAAAACATGTCTCAGGAATTTTATGAGGAACTCATAGAGAAAGGAAAAATTTCTAGGCCAGAGAACTTTTAATTAATAAAAGTTGATTGGAAGAGAACAAAATGTTGTTTGGAGGAGGTCTAAAGAACATGATGTCTTTATTTCATTCTTTGGCTAATAGAGATTATCTGTCAAAGGACCTGAATGTCCAGTTTTCATCCTGATTAGTACACTTTGACACTCCTGGAGCACAAATAAAAGGAACTCGGTGCTATAATTGCTTTCTGATGACTGAAACTATAAATATGGTATAGTCGTTCACATAAACCTAAAGGAGCCAATTTGGACCTTGAACATAATTATTTACTTTTTGAACTATATGAAAATAAATGAATGTAGAGTTAGAAGCCACCATTGCCAAAGAACATTTGTTTAAATTGTCTTGGTCCCTTATCTCTAGAATTGAGGAAATTGGTAGTATTTTCAGTTAGACTTGAAAATAGATCTGGATTTGGTAGTGATACGTAATAGTAATAATTTATACTATTTAGAAACATTTCCTAGCTAGACAGAGAAGATGAAAATGTATACTGAGAGGGTTTCCAAGATCGATTTGGGAAAAAAAAATCTTCACCTGATTATTCAACATCTTGTTTCATTTTTGAAAATGTGGAGCAAAAGAAACCTCACAACCTATTTAAATAAAAATTCCATCTGAAAAAATTTATTGTTCCATTGACATAAAGGGAAGTAGTCAAGGATTTCTCCTGCTCTGCCATGTCTCTGCCTCTCTTTACCACTGCCTTGCTTTCTGTCTTACCCCTTCATGTAGCTTTACCCAGGGTTCAGTGCTTTTCCTACCATTTTCTTTGTACCTGTCATCCTGTCCTTACTAAGGAGAGGTGGCATTTTTCCTTCCTGAATTGAGCTATGGCCTCCCCCAGCACATGACTCCTGAATCTTTAGATCTGAACTCTCTCTGAATACTTCTTGGACATCTTCAGTTGAATGTGCCAGGTACTACCAAGTAAAAATGTTCAAGACTGAACTAATAATCTTCTCTCATTTGATCAAACCAGCTTTCTGCTGACTTCTTATTTCCCACCATGACATCGGCAGTCTCCAAATGCTTAGGCTTGAGATCTTGATCATTTTTAATTTTTACTCTCTCTACTTACATTCCATCAGTTTCTAAGTCCTGTAACTTCTTCTATAAATCTTGCTAGTACTAATACTTTCCTTTTTTATTCTCATTCAGATTCTCTTTCCCTATGTAACTGTAGTAGCTCAAGTCCCTTAGTCTTTCCCCTTTCCAGTTAAACTTTTTTTTGGAGACAGATTCTCACTCTGTTGACCCAGGTAGAGTGAAGTGGCAAGTCATAGCTCATTGCAACCTCAAACTCCTAGGCTCAAGCGATCCTCCTGCTTCAGCCTCCCATGTAGCTAGGACTACAGGCACCTGCTACTATGCTGCCTAATATTTCTATTTTCTTTTCTTTTAATTTCAGAATATTATTATGGAGTACAAATATTTTAGTTACATGAATTGCTTTTGTATAGTTTGAGTCAAAGTTATAAGTGTGCCCATCACCCAGGCTGTGTACATTGTACCTATCAGGTGTGATTTTACCCAAACCCTCCTCCCCCCTCCCACTTGCTTGATTTCCATTGAGTTTTACTTCCATACGTGCACATGCACGTCACCCGCAGGGCCCAGATTATCTTTCCAGCCATGCGTATAATCGCCTCATTCCATTTATGCAACACACCCCAAGCCCTAGCCAAACTGGCTTACGCATTCTTCACACATACCAAGGACTTTGACCACATTGTTCACTTCACCAGAAATATGCTTTTCTCCTCTTTCCTACCACCTATCAAAATCTTACTCATCTGAACTAGGCCTTCTCATATTGTAACATAACTTTTTGCAATGACTACAAGAGTTAAAGTGTGCCTCCCCTTTGATCTATCAGTCCTGATTGTAGTAATTTAGCCTATAAAGTATTTACCATATGTACATATATAACAAGTATGTACAAGTATGTTTAATGTAGCATTGCTCCTAACCATAAAATATTGGAGATATCTGAAACAGATGCAACTTTGAAAAAATAGATATACATATACTGACATGGAAAATTAGCCACTGAATGTAAATTATTCTGTCCCTTAAAAATAAGTGTGTGTATAATTTGTGCATATGTGTATGCATAAAAGAAAATCTGAAAATGTACACACCAAAATGTTGAAGAGTGATTATTGGTGTGGGGGTTTGTGTGTGTGGGGGGGTCAAGTTATGAAGGACTTCTACAATATACTTTGTCTAAAAATGTTAGCATTTGCTCATGTTGGGTAATGAGCTCACTGGTGTTTATTACACTATCCTTTGTATTTGATGTTTTTAAATGAAAATAAAAACTGGAAATGCAGTATTAGATCTTCAATACATACTTCATTGTCAAATATGCATTGATACTTATTAGGACAAGAGTGCTAAAAGAGATTTTTCTCTTATGGCATCTTGGAGGGATATTCTATGAAATATTTTAATTCAAGGACGCTGGTATTTCTGCTGATAGAATACTTCTTATGAAATGTGAGTTTCTTCTTACAAATCAACATTGAATTTAGTGTGTGTGTGTGGTGGCACACAACCAGAGGGAAGTATTTGAATGGATGCTATAATGCTTACATATAATTAAAACTGAGTCAGTTTGACCTGTTTTTGTATAAATCATGAACTGAAATGAGTTTGATTAATTTTTATATGCTTGTCTTTAATGGAGACCAAAGAGACATAAATGGTATATGTTTGTTTTGTGGTGGTTTAGGTATTACCAACATTACCCAGGCAGAGATCTTCGCCCGTCTGGAGGAAGAAATGACCACGTAATTAGACACTCTCCTTACTATCGTTAAGCTTTTCTGTAATAATCAAATAGTAGCAATATTTAAAATTTTGCATTATCAAAATAGAAATTCGAAGTTTTGAGGAGAACAATACCATTGTTGGTTTTCTAGGAGGATACAATGTAGACTGTTTTTAGGAAAAGAATTTTTGCATAAGATGTACTAGAGTTAAAGTTAAGCCTAAAATAGACTTATGTATGTACTGATAAATATAGAATATCATATACAGGGAAATTAGAGCAGTTTAAAGTGGACTTTTAAAATGCAATTAAATTAAGAGTCATTATTTTCAATAGCTTGTAATTATTAGTTCGCTTCTTAGATGTTTTCAGTCATGATATGATAATGTTATCAGCCAACAGGAATTCTTTAAACTCAGCATTTGATTCTAAACAATGAAATAAAACATCTCAGAATAAATATAGTCACTCTAACCTTAACTCACCTTTGGGAAGCTTTTGTTAATGATTTACATATTTTGAAGTTTATTCCCCAGAATAGCTTATGACAGATGTCCAAAGGTATGTGTTGGTGAATCAGAAGGTAATAATTCTACATTATCCTATAAGTGATATGGTAGATTTAAAGAAAATAGAGATACTTGATCATATTTTGAAAGATGAGAAACAAATACTCCCAAAGATGCCTGTGGAGAGGCATTATTTTTTATATTAGGGAAAATGAAATAGAATGTCCTGTAATCATCACAAGTGCTTAAATATAAATATATTTGGGGTAAACATGCACTGATGATTGAAAGTACATAAACTGATTCTCAAACCTTGAGTTCTACTTGTGAAAGGAGACTTCTTTTTCGCTATATCTCTTGCCACACCAAGTGCTATAACACTTGGATAATAATTAACTATCGAGTTATCTGTTAACTAAAATTTAGTGCTCTAATTACATCTTCTATGATAAATGCATTGTAAATTACATGGTGTAGCTTGGGGAAGATTTGTTTACCAAGGTTCCTGATAGGTGGAGCACTGAATTGTGAATAATAACAGCGAAGTCTGCCTGCTGTATAGCCATCTTTATATCTTCTGCATGGTTCATATCTTAATTTGAAGCTGACAAGTGGTGAACTTTAAAAGTGGGAATATTGGAATACTATATTTCATCTTAAAATGTTTGCCTTTAACCTAAAAACTGTTTTGTGAGGCCTAAGAATTGTTTGCTTTTCTAAATGTGAAGACTCAGAGCAAGGAAACATTAATTCAGCATTTGTAGATTGCTCAAGGGTCTGGTTTTAGATGGTGCCTATGTTTCTTATTGTTAGAGTTTAAACTGGAAGGGCTACTAGTTGATTCATTAAGCATTTTAGGATAACTCATGATAGCCAGTTGGGCAGACAATATAAAAATACTTTTTTAAATTTTTGGTTATCTCTGGGTATCTAAGCTCTGCCAGATGAATAGCCCAAAGGCCAAGGGACCATTTCCATCTCTTGGTTCCACTTTCTAACCAGTTCTGTCACTTCTTCCCATTCCCCAATGTGCAAAGACTGCCCCAAAGTGCTCATCAACTGATGCAGTAAAAATAGGACTGCACGGGTGGATCTTACCTGATGCTGTGAGCCCCCAACTTGCCACACAGCCTTTCCCAGTACCTGGCATTCTCTGAGTGCTTACTGTGTGCCAGGCATTGGCCCAAGTATATTTCACACATGACTATATGACTATTCTTATCTCCATTTTACCATTTAGAAAACTGAGGCTTAGAAAGGTTAAGCAGCTTGCCTGAGATTACACAGCAGTGAAGTGAAGAGCTGGGATTTGAGGCAAAGCAGGAAACCACTCTTAACCATTCTACTATACTGGTGCAGATATAGTTGGATACTGACCATCAACACTGCTTGTTACAACCCCTTCTTATTTAGTGAGAATGGCAAGATACCCAGATAACTGAAAAAATAAAAAAATGTGTGGTTTCTTTGGGAAAGATGCATGAATCAGAAACCAGTATGTGCAGTGTTCTCGTTGTTTTTCAGGTATGCCTATTATTACAGTGGAATCGGTGCTGGGGTGCTTGTTGCTGCTTACATTCAGGTTTCATTTTGGTGCCTGGCAGCTGGAAGACAAATATACAAGATTAGAAAACAGTTTTTCCATGCTATAATGAGACAGGAAATAGGCTGGTTTGATGTGCATGATGTTGGGGAACTTAACACCCGGCTCACAGAGTAAGTACCTAGTTTCATGTTCAACTTGGATGTGGTTCTTATTCTTAATAAAATGAAATACATGTCATCACATCTGTTGGGAGGTGTTAGGGTGTCACTCAGAAGTAACGATGAGACGAAATTCCTTCTGAGCAGCAGCCATATCTTATGCATCCTTGGGTTCCCAGCCCCATCAGGGCATGAGGGGACCTGCATGACTAGCACTGAATGAGGGATTTGTCTTTGCTGGAATGAAGAAATCCTCTGAGAATGTGCAGTACAGCAATAACGAGATGCTTTCTGGGGAAATTTCCAACAAATTTTAAATTTCTAGGTTGAACAATTCTTGAGCACTCCATGCCCACATCCTGGGGCTGAGTGGACCATAGATTTTTGTTGTTAATGACAAATATTCTGCTAGCAACTTAAAGATTGTTGTTGTTAATAACAAATATCCTACTAGAAATGTACACCCTGACAAATAAAACAATCACATATATACCAGAGACCCTAGATATAAACTAACCCACACTTAAAGCGAAACAAAACAGGCTTGAAGGGAAAAGTTCTGTGTTTATAATTCTGACATTTATTTCTAACTCTATTCTTGTAGCGATGTCTCCAAAATTAATGAAGGAATTGGTGACAAAATCGGAATTCTGTTTCAGTCAATGGCAACATTTTTCACTGGTTTTATAGTAGGATTTACACGTGGTTGGAAGCTGACCCTTGTGATTTTGGCCATCAGTCCTGTTCTTGGACTGTCAGCTGCTATCTGGGCAAAGGTAGGTAAAGCCTGTGAATCCAGATTTTGAACTGTAGCCCCTCCTTCAGTGGAAGGGTTTTTTTTTAACCACGTCATGACCTTGATTAAATTTTCTGTTCAAAATCTGCTTGATGAACATATCCAGCCTCACTGGGTGCAGGCTTGCTGGGACTTTATGATGTTCTTGGCCATCATGGATTATTTTGGGGAAGGGATGAGCAAAGAGGAAATAACTCTAATATTTCATCTTCTGCCTTCATTTAAAAAAATCAAAACCTTACCAAACTTCAAGGAGCTGTGCTATGTAGCAGATGATGCCCTATTCACATAATAAGTAGAGATTCAAGTTCAGTGAACTTGAAACAGCACACATGTCCCAGTCAATTAATGTTTTCAAAATTTTAATGTTACTGGTTTTATAGATTTTGTTTAATTTGTAAATTGATTTAATAGTTTGGTAAATATTGTAAATGGTTCTACAGTTATACACATTTAAATTCATTGTTATGAAAATAATTTAAGAAAATAGGTACTTTCTAGGCCCATGTTTACATAAATCCTTAGTCTCCAGTTTTCTCTCTCATTTTAAGGGCAAAGCAGAAGTAGCATTCTCTACCTCTGCACACATACCTCCAATGATCTTGTAAAACCTATTTTCCCTTTCAAGGTGGACATGATGTTGTTAATAATTTTAGACTGATTTGATGTAGGAGTGGGTTTGTGGTAGAGATTGACCTAGTACATAATCTTTGTTGAGTTCAACACAACTGAGAGAATGCACTACAAATTCACGTAGCAAAAGGATGTTAAGTAATGAAAGGGCAACCGAAGCCGAGCCTAATGCAAAATAAGTCAGGCTGTAAGTATTAAGCAATTTTACCCCATAGGATGGATGTTGTTTTGTTATTATAAACAATAACTATCATTTATTGAGCATCTACTATGTCAGGCATCTATGTATATGTTATTTTTCTGAGTGTAGATATAATCTCATTTTATAGAGAAAGAAAAGTTCTGAGGACTGTTAATTTTTTGCTCAGAGTAACACAAGGTTTAAATATGTTCCCAGTTGTTATCAGTTAACAAATATTTGGCAAAAGCTTCCTGGCGTTAATTGATTTGTCTGTACGCTAGAATATTTAGCAAGTTGGGTGGCAAGCTCTTAGGATCAGTCTTCATTGAAAAACTATTTAAAATGTATTGATGTCCACTCTAGTTAAGATAAAAAAAAAACCAGTCCCTAAGTTAATCTTTTAATAATTAATTATCCATTGCCTCAGATACTATTTATTTAGTAAAGGGAGCCCTAGGCTGACTGCTAATTACCTAAGTTTTAATCCCTACTCTGCCATAAACTTTTGGCATGATTTCAAACTAATTTTTAAATCCCCTGGTGTACAGCTATATTAAAAAAGAAATGTAGCCCAGTCTGGGAAGCCTCTTTTTCCCCATGAGCCTGAGTCCTAGAATAGCTAAAACAATCTTGACAAAGAAGAAGAAAATGAGAAGAATAAGTGAAGCAAGGCTTACCATATAGCTATAGCAATCAAGACTGTGGTATTGGTAGAGGACTGACACGTAGATAAATGAAGCAGAATAGAGGACCCATAAATAGACGTATGCAAATATGCCCAGCTTTTTGACAAAGGTGAAAAAATAATTTATGGAGGAATGACAGCCTTTTCAATAAACAGTGCTGGAGTTAACAACAACAACAACAAACCTAAACCTCATATTTTATATAAAAATTAACTCAAAGTGGATCCCAGAATTAAATATAAAACATAGGGCTATAAAATTTTAGGGGGAAAAAACAGAAAATCTTTGAGATTTGGGCCTGGACAGAGTTCTTAGACTTGACACCAAAAGCATGATCCTTAAAAGTAAAACTTGATAAATTATACTTCATCAAAATTAAAAATTTTTACTCTGTGAAAGCGCATGTGAAGAGAATGAAGAGACGAGTGATAGGCCAGGAAAAGATTATATGGAAACCATATATCTGACAAAGAACTATCTAGAATATATAAAGAACTCTCAAAACTCAACAGTAAAAAAACAAATCCAATTAGAGAATGGGCAAAAGACAAGAACAGACATTTCAGGAATGAAATGAGGGTATGTAGATGGCAAGTAAACACATGAAAAGTTGTTCAGCATCATTAGCTATAAGTGAAATGCAAATTAACCACATTGAGCTATCACTACACATCAGAATGGCTAAAATAAAACATAATGAAAGACCAAATGCTGGAAAGAATGTAGGTAAACAGGATCACCGACAGATTGCTTGTGAGAATATAACATGGTACAGCCACTCTGGAAAACAGTTTCGCAGTTTCTTATAAAACTAAACTTGCAATTACCATGCAATCCAGCAACTATATTGCAGAGCATTTATCTAAGAGAAAATAAAATTATGTTTACATAAAAGCCTATATATAAAAGTTTATAGCAGCTTCATTCATACTAGCCCCAAACTGGAAACAATCCAGCTTTCCTTCAACAGTTTAATGGTTAAGGAAACCATGGTATAGACATCCCATGGAAAACTACCCAACAATAAAAAGGAAAGAACTATTGATACATGCAGCAACCTGAATGAATTTCCAGAGAATTATATTGTGTGAAAAATAAAATCCCAAAAGGTGTTATATATCATATGATTCCATTTATATAACATCTTCAAAATGATAAAATTATAGATAGGACAACAGATTAATGGTTGCTAGGACTTAAGGGTGATGGGGGAGAGGAGGAGAGGCAAGGGGTGGGGATGGAGGTGGCTGTGGTTATAAATGGTATCATGAAGGACCCCCATCTCTACAAAAAAAAAATTTAAAGTTGGTGGTGCACACCTGTTCTGTAGTCCCAGCTACTCAGGAGGCTGAGGCAACCTGGGAGGCTGAGGCAAGAGGATCACTTGAGCCCAGGAGTTCAAGGTTTACAATGAGCCGTGATCACACCATGGTATGCCAGCCTGAGCAACAGAGCAAGACCCTGTCTCTAAAAATAAATAATAAATAAGGTAGCATGAGGGATCCTCATGACAGTTGTTCTGCATCATGACTGTGGTAGTAGTCACAGGAATCTTCATAGCTGATCATATTACTTAGAACTAAATACACACACATACATTAGTGTATGGTAACACTGGTTTTAAATCCGAATAGCACTGATGGATTATATCAATGTTAAATTCCTGGTTGGGATGCTGTTCTGTAGTTTCCAAGGTGTTACTATTGAGAGACACTGGATGGAGGGGTATATGGGATCTCATACTGTTTTGTACAACTACATGTGAGTCTACAATTATCTCAAAACAAAAAGTTAAAAAAAAGCACTTAAAATGATCTCAGAACAAAAACCTACATTGATAAATGAAAAAATAGCATAAAGATATAGGTCAAAATTCCTGTAGTAGTCCAAAATATTGCTTCTGAATATATTAGTTTGTACAATACAAAATTGCCTATATCAGACAGCTTTTAAGTTATAGAAGTAACAATTTTATATATCTCAAGCTAATGCTAATTAGCCTTATTAAAATTATCAGCCTTTGGAAGAAGAGATGGGTTAGTGTAAGGAAAAATGAGCCAAATTTGTTGAATCAGTGTAGTACTTGATATATTAGCAATAAATTAAAATAGCATATTTTTTGAACTTATTCAGAAATATTTCTTGGTAATATTCCTGTTGGCTGCCCTAGTGTGGGCAATTACTGTGGCCCCATGAGGTTTCAGAAGGAGCAGAGAAACATTGCTAGAACATGTTGCATGAGCCACCTCTGTTCTGCAGACCTGTTTGATCAGGGTTGGTGTTGACCACCCTGACTCAGACCAAGCACTGTGAATGATTGTGGCAAGGAAACCCTTGGAAGGTTGCTTTGAGGAGTCAGGAAGCTCTAGTGAATCGATGGGATGTGGTTCTGGGTATTAAAGAGGAGAGATACATGCAGCACAATGTCTGCTCACCGAATATAGTTAATCAGTGTTTATCTGCCTTCATCCACCCATTCCTGTATCTATAATATCTCCTTTTACTTTCGTGCACAGAAAGGGGAGAAATGCTCTGTTAAAATCAAAACAACGTTGAGCTTTTTATGCCAAGAAGGAATAGACTAGTGTTACATAAACTAGTCCACAAATGCCTGTGAATTATTTATTGAAAGAGTGTAATCCTGTTGAATCAGAATTTTTAAATAAATTGGTTGTGCGTAATTTTTATTTAGATGTTTGACCACTCAGCATTCCAGGTACAAGTGGTAACCTTAGTCCTTTGCCCATAACGATTGATCCAGCTTTCATAATAGGGCCCTCTGGGACCCAAGTTCACATGTCAGTGGCTGGTTTCTGAGAGAGATTTACTCTAGTGGCTGCTAAGTCAGGCTTTGAAGCCTTATTAACTCAGGCTTGAATCCTGGATATTCCCCTTATTAACAAATTATTTAATTTCTTCATGCCTCCATTTCCTCATATGCCTAGTGGGGGAAATAATACCTACTTCACTGTGCAGCTGAGAAGAACAAATTAGTATATATTGCGTCCAGTACTGTTCCATCCACAGAATAAATGTTCAGGAACCAAAGAGAAGGATCAAAGAGCACCCAGGAAACAAAGATCCCTGGTGGCTGCATGCATTGTTTTGCCCAAGAGCACCAGCAGAGGAAACTCTTTGCTTATCCTGGCACGCCAACCTTCTTGAAATCATGTCACCATACTTACTTGGTCCCTTGCATTCTTCTGGCCTCCCACCTGGACACTTCTGAACCAGAGTACCATTAGCATTTGCTGCATTGAGCACACACACACTATTTTCTTATGCCTGTTTTCTTATTTGCTTATTATTATAGTACAGTAGTATGTACCTTCTTTTCTGAAATTTAACATTTCCCAAAAGTTCTGGTTATGTTTATTTGAATGAGGATCTATGAGGTTTTCAGTGGGAAAATAAAATTTTCAAGTAATCTAATTTATTATATACTATCTCAGTCCAAAAAGAATTTGAGGCACTTACACAGCAAAAAAAAAAAAATATATATATATATATTAATATGAATACTAAAAAATGGAGCATCCTGATCAAAGACAAGTAAAAAAGTTTTGTTCTATACATACCTTAACATATAAGCACATTTGTGTATATGTTTATTTTTACTTTACAAAATATAAAGTTAACTTGTTAAAAAATTTTAAGTAATCTGAAGTTGTATTTCTTAAACAGATATTATCTTCATTTACTGATAAAGAACTCTTTGCATATGCAAAAGCTGGAGCAGTAGCTGAAGAGGTTTTAGCAGCAATTAGAACTGTGATTGCATTTGGAGGACAAAAGAAAGAACTTGAAAGGTTTGTTTCTTCTTTAAGTTGATAGAA
Organism: Microcebus murinus; assembly: GCF_040939455.1. Taxonomy (NCBI): domain Eukaryota; kingdom Metazoa; phylum Chordata; class Mammalia; order Primates; family Cheirogaleidae; genus Microcebus; species Microcebus murinus. Next base: position 50,719,623 of record NC_134112.1, read on the forward strand.
ATGTTAAATTCTATGCCAACTCAAATGCCCTTCATATTGACTGTATTCATTATAAACATTTTCTTCGAGATCTGTATATATAGCTTAATGGGTATATTACTGCATAACTAATATTATGGAGAAGCTGCAATTCTAATTGTTCTTTTCTCATATCTTGCTAATTGAAAGGATTTTCTAGATAGGCAATGACATAAAAATAGTTTCCTAAGGCTGAAATGTATTTTATATCTCTTAAGATTTTTTTTCTGCCTATCAAGTTAATTCTTGATTTGCTAAGATTGAATGAGTATTTTGTGTAAGATCTATGGGGACATTTTAATTTGTGGTTCATTTCCTCTTTTGCCCAGGCCTCTACTCAGTTGAGTTATGCACCATGATTTGGAAGATAAAAATATAATCAAAAAAGCACGTTTGTACAAAAGTTTAAAATCTTTTTTACTATGTGTTTAGTATTATTCTTGCAACTGTTCCCTTTTATTAGATTTATGAGTGTATGGATGTTAATTTTTTGAAGTTTATAAAATTGATCAGAGCTCTTGATTTCCAACAGTAACAGACTTTATTTAAATTGAATAGAAATTATAATATTCTGATATATTTTAATGTTATAAATATATATTTTTTGAAAGTAGGAAAAAGTAGGCTATATTGTTTTGGGGGTATACATTGTATGATAAAGCCATAAAGACAAGGAAGAGGATTTTTGTAAGTAATGGCTATCTCTAGGGAAGACGAGAAGCCGTGTGACAAAAGCAGGACACATGGCAGGAGTATCTGTAGCTCTAGCAGTGTTCTGTTTCTTGACTTCAGCTGTACACATATGAGTATTCACGAATAATTATCTTTTAAACTGTACATATTGTTTAGAGTACTCTTTTGTTCATATGATAGATTTTTACACCCACAAAGATATCCTTTGAGTGTAATTTGTGATGGCTAAGTGCCATAGTTCAAAGGAAAGCAGTATCTATGTTCTATTTCAGTTTTTGCTAAGGTTTTTGCTTTTGCTTTAAAGCATTTCTGACTAATAAAATGAGAAGTCCTGTTTATGATGGGGAAAACGTCCAATACATAAAGCCCCTACTCTTATGGAGCTTAAATTTTAACAGGGGAGAGGAAGAGTATAGACAACCACAAATAAGCAAATATCTAATATGCCAGTTGGGGGGTAAATATTATTTGGGGAAATAGAATACTTGAGTCATATCAGGTACTGTTTAGGGAAATAAAATAAGAGAACCATGGAATATTTAGAGAAGTTATTCAGAAAAATCCTTTGTGATTAGTTAATATTTGAGTAGTTAATATTTGAGTAGAGACAGAAGGAAATTTTAAATTTGAGATTCTTTTTCAGTTTTCATCAGAGGAGGGGTGGACCAGAAAAATTACCCAACAGAATGGGGAGACGAACAAAGCTTATCTGCTTCTGCCTGGTTGCTGAGCTGGGGAGAAAACATCTCCTCATAAAATAAAAGTCTCAGGCCTGGCCCCCCACGTGAGATTGGGATCTGAAATGACACTAATCTGTGGACTGAGAAATTCTTTCTTCCCAAAGCTGAGGATTTCATGTTAAAAATGAGTTCTAGTCCAGTGATACCAGAGTGTCTGGTAAAATCAGTTAAAAATTGCTAAAAATTAATGAATTAAACATCTAAATTAAGAAGGTAGAAAAAGAGCAATAAAGCATTAGAAAGAAAGAATAAAAGTAAGAGCAAAAATTAACTTAATAGAAAATTAAAGATAAAAAAGTAGAGGTTTGACAAGTCCATAAACTAATTCCTTGAAATGACTAATAAATGACCAAGTATTTTGTAAGTTTAGTCAAAAACAAAAAAACTGAATAAGGAAAGCTTGCTAGAGATTTTTTAAAATCTATTTTTAAAATTATAGTTTATACCAATAAATTTTAAAACCCTGATGATACAGACAATATCCTAGAAAAATAGGTTAAAACCCTCACTGAAGAAAAAGAAAGCCTGAGTAAACCCATAAGCATGAAAAGAGTTGAATTCAAAGTTAAAAATCTCCTCCGTCTTCTGCTGCCCCCTACAAACAAGCAGCACCCCCCTCCCAAGTCTAGATAATTTTATAGGAAAGTTCTACCAAAGCTTCAAGAAAGGGATAACCCTATCTTACACAAATTGCTGTAGAGATGGGAAAAAAAGTTGTGAGTTCAACTAATGAACTAATGAAGGCTAATGTTATTTTGATACCACAACCAGATAGGTATAATATGAGAAAGGAAAAATGAAAGGGCAGTTCTACCTAAAATATAGATGCAGAAATTCTAAATAAATTATTAGCTAAACAAATACATGTGAAAAATATCAGATTTTTAAAAATTCCGAATGTGTTGGCTTTATCCTATGAATCCAAATACGGTTTAATATTAGGAAATCTGTTAATATAATTAACCATGTTAACAGATTGAAAGAAAGAAGCATTTTGTTTTTACATACAGGGAAAAGCATTAATTATATACAATTCATGACAAAAACTCTTAAAACTAGGAATAAAAAATAACCTTTTTAATATACTAGAGACCCAAAGGACATAGATTTAATGGTGAAATGTTAAAAGCATTTTAACACTTAAAATAAGTACATACAACTTTATCTGTCAATTTAAAAAATAAAATGAATGAGACAAATATGTCTGCTAGCATCAATTCTATTTAGTATTATACAAGTATTAGATAATAAGACCAAGACAACAAATAAGTAAGAATAATAAAAATAAATCAAAAAAGAAATAAAAGCTATAAGGATTAGAAAACAGGGAGCAAAATGATCATTATCCATAGATGACATGATGATCTACATAGAAATTTCAGTAGACTCTACAATCTAGCAAAGTGTTAATACAGTAAGGTCTCTAGATACCTATCACTATTCAGAATAAATGTCAGTCCTATAAAACAGCAATGAGCAATTAGAAAATATATAGTATTTCATCAATTCTGAGAAGTGCACTTTCCCCTTACAATTCTTCATCTCTGAATTTGGAATAAATCCAGCAATCAGTGTTGTCTTACAGTTGCTACAGGCCTGGATTGAAGTCCAGCTCTTCTATACAGCTTTTAAGTTTGCTTCTGCTATTCACCAAGGATGCTACCAACCTGAGACCACCTTACGTTAAATTCTGTGTCTAGGAGTTTTGGACCACAGGTAGCGTGAACTCACACTTCAGACCTGCGGGAGTCATGCCTTATAGTTCATATTCTCAGACGAGGTTGGTTTTCCTTCCTTTAGCTAGTTGGTGCCAAAATTGAGACCTGTAAGTTGTTCTGCTGTCTCTTTTCATGTGGCACATGTGTTATTATACTGAGGCTATAGCCCTTCGGGTCCTAGCTGTATATGGGATGTGCTATTAAACTCCTTTCTTTTTTTTTTTTTTTGAGACAGAGTCTCGCTTTGTTGTCCAGGCTAGAGTGAGTGCTGTGGCGTCAGGCTAGCTCACAGCAACCTCAAACTCCTGGGCTCGAGTGATCCTTCTGCCTCAGCCTCCCGAGTAGCTGGGACTACAGGCATGCGCCACCATGCCCGGCTAATTTTTTATATACATATCAGTTGGCCAATTAATTTCTTTCTATTTATAGTAGAGACGGGGTCTCGCTCTTGCTCAGGCTGGTTTTGAACTCCTGACCTTGAGCAATCCGTCTGCCTCGGCCTCCCAGAGAGCTAGGATTACAGGCCTGAGCCACCACGCCCGGCCTAAACTCCTTTCTTAATGCTACGTAAAATAATAGAATAATAGTACTTACCATTAGTGACATGTTATATTTGAGAAATATGACAATATAGCAACAAAAACTATAATGACGTATGTGATGTAGCCTGGGTAAGGAGGGAAAGGACATTATGAGAGTAAGTCCAATATTCATAACTTAGATAAATCTGATAATTTTAATTCATTAAAAGTTTAAAGGGACTGAGACTCTTTTAATGGAGTGCTTTGATTAGATACAGAAAAATTTTTCCTAGAGAAGATGTTGATCAAGTTTTACTGTAAGAAAATAGGCTTTCACAGCTATATTCAGAGATTCATTTTGTGTGTGGAATCATTTCTTCAGAACATTATGAGCTCCTTGAATGTATATTTGAAAGGACATTCTTCTCTGGAAAATTGAAATTAGTTTTGCTTGGAGATCAAGAGTGGACACAAGTCTACAAACTTATGGACTCCCAGTTGGCCATTTCTTAAAAGTGCATTCATTCAGCAGATTTATCCAGCACCTACTACATGGCAGGCACTGTGCTTGGCTCTGAGTTTTCATTCATGAATCAGAAATAGAGGATGTCAATCCTTGTGGGGTCCTCAGTCAAAATAGCAAAATGGCTAAAAAGGGAAAGAATGGGGAAAGGAGGGAAGGAAGATACGGAAGGAATCATCAAAGAAATGAAATAAATTATAGATTTAGTGATGTGCTCTGAAAGAATCAAAGAATGTGATGATGGGTAGGAAGAGTTTAAATATGGTAGCCAGTGAAGGCCTCCTTGAGGAGGTTTCATCTAGGCTGAGACCTGAGGGATGAGAAAAGCATGCCATGTTGGAGGCAGGGACAGGACCTGTTGGAACAAGAGTCTTTCAAATGTCCTGAGGTGGCAAATACTTGGTATGTTTTAGGAAACATAAGGCTAGTGTAACTGGAACTCAGTTGAGTGAGGGGAAGTTGGGACATGCAGGGGCTAGAATATGGGGATGGTAGGCCATGGTGAAGAGTTGGGACAGGGAAGGAGTTGAAGGTATTAAACAGGGGAATGACTATCCACATTGTGTTTTCAGATCACTGGTGTCTGTAACGGCCTTGTGAGTGGATGAGAACATTCAAAGCATGGGATCAGGGGAGGTTGACACGGTTGTCCAGGCCAGAGGGCTTGCCGTAGCCTGATCTAAAGCTGAGGCAGGCAAGGGGTGACAGGTACCTAGGTTTGGGATATAATTTGGAAGTAGAATTAATAAGACAATTTGTAGATCAAACATAATCTTTCAGTTTTCTCTTTCTGTCCTTCTCCACTTCTACAATGACAGGTAATTGAGGTCTTAATCTTTCTCTTCAGATTAGCGGGTATAGGAGGAAGCTGGCTCTCTTGGAATGGAAATTTAACCAGAAGTTAAAATGAATTTAATTTAGTAATATAGAATAGTTTTGTGCTCCTTAATTTAAAAAATATTTTTCTCTTGTATGTGCATCTGGCAAATATATTTATCTACTAGTATTGATTCTATTTGCTTAACCAACACTGTTCCTTGCTTTTATAAGTGGCTACTTACATTACTGGTAAATATTTTCATAATATTTAAGAATAATAATATTTTCTAAATATCAGTTTTTAAAATATAACTTTATTTTAGGAACATATTTTAATTACTATTTCTATACTAAAGCTTTTAGTAAATGAATCATTTTAATACCTGGTTTTATCTGTGTGACAGTTTTATTGAAAAACTAATCAAAAAGCTTATTGAAAAAGAGTATTGTTTGTATGTCCTCCTTTCTTACCCTTTTCTTTACTTCATTTATCTTTTCTGGTATCTAAATGATTTTTTTCTTTTTCGTTGCTTTTTCCTGTGCAAATGTTTCCTCTGGCTGCATGGGACAACATCATATTGGTTTCTGCGTTAGTCTTGGTAAGCAAGAACTGAAATAAAGGAGATAAGAGAGTATGAGACATGTACATTGAAGCTCCTTAAATGTAATCGTGTATAACTTATGCCCAATAGTACCTCTCATCTCAGACCAACTCACAAATTAGGAGATATATCTCTATATCTGTACAAATGGAATATCTATACAGATATATCTCAACCATTGAAACATGTTTCTCAAAAATAATTTTTTTGTTCAAGGATTATAACTAACAAATTGGGGATTTACATTTTGGGAGGTAAAAACTCTAATAGTGTGTTAATATTTTGGCACTATAAAGTTCTGTTTAAATTTGGTCTTTAGTGGACATGTCATGTAAATTTCATTTGGCATGATTTGTAACTGTGGTGTTTTAAGTAGTTAGGGTAGTTATGAAGACAAGAAAGGATGCATGCTTATATCTGGGCAGGGCTTGAACTCTTGTAGTGGAATGACTCCTTTAAAGAAAATTAATATATACTACATAGTATTTATATAGTCATGAATTTTATGGATCAAAGACCTCAAAATATGAATTCCATATGGAAGTAAATTCTTATGAGCTCCTTCTTTCTGCAAGGCAGTACTCTAGGTTCTTCAGAAAGCTGTGCTTAAGAAGATAAAAGGAAGATTTAAGGCTCAGTTATAATCTGTCCCATTTCTCTAATGGTTTTACCCCTTGGTTCTATATTTGCAAAGTACCCTATTTTTCTTTAACTCTGGGCCCCATTAGTTTATATCCACATCTTTCTTCTTAAGTAAAATAGTCTGCTGGGCTCCTTTCAAATGAAGGTAAGGAAGGTATAGATACCATCTCCTTTACTTTGAACATCAGAAATTGACCACTCTCTGAGGGTTTGAAAAGTACTTGAATTGTCATTTGGGAATAAGTTTTAAGTCATCAGAACTGGAGAAAGAAACTCTGTCAGTGGACTCTGACATTGTTTCTGGGTTTTGTGTTTGCTTGTTTGTCTTTGCTCCCATTGTGCATTGCCTGTATTTGCTCTAAGAAGTAGTAAAGGGTACTCTCCAAGTTTGGCTAATGTAGGGTAGACTTTTTGTGCTGTGAATGGATTCAGGTAGAGATGTGCTGAGATTTTTATTGTTCTCAGCTCTTGGGTAGCTGGAAAGCTTCGGGTGGCCTGAACCACCAGGCCAGAGCCCCTTACTCCAGTAGCAGGAAGCCCTGGCAAGACAAATGTTATGGAGCATTAACAGAGGGAAGGAAATGTAGGCAATATGTAGAAAGGAAAAGGAAGGGGGTGCTGATGTATAGTGCTAGACTATTATACACTTTTAAGCCCAGTAATTTTTACAGGTCAGTGATTTTTAAAATAAATGTCTATGGAAATAAGATAAGTCATAGGGCTTATTTAAGTATAAGAAGTATTACATGGCAATTCAAAGCTCTCAGAATGCTCTCACACATGTAACAGCTTAGTTGGTCCTTCCAGCAGTCCCAGAGTTAGGCAGAACATGGGGTAAACTGTCTCCAAAGCTTCAGAATATTTAAATGACTTAGTCTTGCTTAGCACTAACATTACCTCTTCATATTATTAAAGATTTTGAAGGGAAGACACATTTTTTTCATGTCTTCTATTTAGTATTGTCTATGAAACAATGCAAGTTCTAGAAGTTTGCTAAGTATTGCTTCACTTATTTTACTGTTGCTAAAGCCAGAGGAGAAACTTTTAGAAGACTCCCCATAAATATCTTAATCTCCATGAGCCTCAGTTTCCTATTCTGCAGGAATGGAATAGTATTAACCTCATAAGGTCAATCAATATATGGGCAAAAGGAGAAAATACATGTATACCACAGGGCTGGGCACATCCTAACTCCTCAATAACCTTCATTCTACATTGATACATTTTCGTAAGATTTCTGAGTATATGGTGATCATTTTTGTTTTTTCTCCCAGATACAACAAAAACTTAGAAGAAGCTAAAAGAATTGGGATAAAGAAAGCTATTACTGCCAATATTTCTATTGGTGCTGCTTTTCTGCTGATCTATGCATCATATGCTCTGGCATTCTGGTATGGGACCACCTTGGTCATCTCAAATGAATATTCTATTGGACAAGTACTCACTGTAAGTGATGTTATATTAAGAAATGAATCATTGTTAAAAATGCCAGTGAAATCAAATGAGGTTGGTTGACTTCAGTAGAAAAATATATTTTGAACAACTTTTGATTACTACAAAGAGACATATACTACTAGGTTAAAAAGTGGAAAGATAATTAGATGTATCCAACAGCCAGTTTTGTCCTTTTTACAGATCTCTTGCACAATTTCTCCTGTAGCCTAAATAATATTAACATTACCAATCTCTCTATAGCATGAACTTTTCATTTGTTGAGATTATTTCTCTGGGCCAAACTTGGTTCTAAACTCTTCACTTTTATTTCTTGATTTGCAAAAAATGGCAAAATACACAGTTTAACTTCATTTCAGATTTTTTGAATGACAGCTAATGTACTTCACAAATTATAGAAGTAAAAATGATTCCTCTTCTAAAAGAATATTCTATTTGGAAGTTTTCTGCATTATAGATCTTTGTACAAGCACAGATAACTTGCCATTTGATGTTATCCTCTTTTTATTTTAAAGACAATGAAATGATTGCAAACCAAGCTCAATCTGTATCTTGATCGAATAAAGTGCATACTGTTAGAAGAGTCACCTAGTGCAATTTGCAGAGGCAAGTTAGAAGTATATTGAGTTAATGTGCGATGATATTTTGTTGAGTCCCTTAAAACAGCTGCCTTTCTCAGGAACCAGATTTGTACTATCTTTAGGCTATTTGTACTATCTTTAGGCTATTCTCTCAGAATCTTTGGGCTTCAATTTCTTCATTTGCAAAAACAGGCAAGAGTCTATTTGTTCTCCCTACCTAAGCTTTCTTAGACATGTTGTATCATGATGAAACAGTGTATATGAAAATACTTTGTAAATTACAGAGCACACACACCTCAGGCACAATTCTTTAACAGGTTAAGTCTTTTTCTCCACCTATCAGAGTGTATTGTCTTTGAGGTCTGATAAACTGGTTTTTTATTTTGTATCAAATCAGTTTTTTATTGATAAAGACTTGACTTTGTTTCTCTTTGGGGTTAAAGAGAACTAATGCAACTAACTCATGCAACTAATAAGTGGCTCAATAATTGTCTCTCTTGTGTTTTCAATTCCCTCATCCATCTTTGGCTTTGGTAATAGCCATTCCTGAGGCTGTTCGGTCAGGAATGGCTTTTACCAAAAACCTTTTTTTTAGAATAGTCATTCTGTGGGTAAGCCTGGGTTGTGATAAGAGATGTATTCTGTTTAATTTTGATGTAGATAAGCAGTTTAAATATGGTATTCACAGAACCCAGATCTGTCTCCCAAACTGGAAGCATCCAGAATAGTGAATGAGAGATTTGATAATCAGACCAACTTGATTCAAATTCCAGCTTGAACCACTTATTAGTTGCATAAGTTGGAACAGCCACCTAAACTTTTCTAGCCTCTGTTAACTTCTTCTGCCAAGTGGACGTGACTGAAATAGTTTTCCCTAACTTTTGTTGGGGTTGTAGGGACTGATTGAGATAATAAATATAGAATCAGGCCGGGCGTGGTGGTTCACGCCTGTAATCCTAGCACTTTGGGAGGCCGAGGCGGGTGGATTGCTCAAGGTCAGGAGTTCGAAACCAGCCTGAGCGAGACCCTGTCTCTACCAAAAATAGAAAGAAATTAATTGACCAACTAAAAATATATATACAAAAAATTAGCCGGGCATGGTGGCGCATGCCTGTAGTCCCAGCTACTCGGAAGGCTGAGGCAGTAGGATCGCTGAGCCCCGGAGATTGAGGTTGCTGTGAGCCAGGCTGACGCCACGGCACTCACTCTAGCCTGGGCAACAAAGTGAGACTCTGTCTCAAAAGAAAGAAAGAAAGAAAGAAAGAAGGAAAGAAGGAAAGAAGGAAAGAAGGAAAGAAGGAAAGAAGGAAAGAATCACTTAGCAAAGTTCTTTCTATGTAAATTATTGGGCAATGTAATTCCCACGTGAAAGAATGAATAGTGACATTAGTTCTCTTTAACCCCAAAGAGAAACAAAGTTAAGTCTTTATCAATAAAAAACTGATTTGATACAAAATAAAAAACCAGTTTATCAGACCTCAAAGACAATACACTCTGATAGGTGGAGAAAAAGACTTAACCTGTTAAAGAATTGTGCCTGAGGTGTGTGTGCTCTGTAATTTACAAAGTATTTTCATATACACTGTTTCATCATGATACAACATGTCTAAGAAAGCTTAGGTAGGGAGAACAAATAGACTCTTGCCTGTTTTTGCAAATGAAGAAATTGAAGCCCAAAGATTCTGAGAGAATAGCCTAAAGATATATAACCAATTAGTAATAATCCAGGATTTTAACTTGGATCTTCTGATGGTCCTTCTAGTGTTTGTTTCTTTCCACCTTAGCCTGCTGATTATCTAAATAAAAATTCTTAGATATTGAAGAAATATAAAAATATTCTATTATAATATTCTGGTCCTGTAGAACTCATACTATTGTTTCATTGAGCAAGTAAAACTAATTCTGCATTCTAAACTGAAAAGTATTTAAGCTTTTAAAATATTTTAATATTTTTTACTTATTTTTAATTGGCAAATTATAATCGTAGTACATTTATGAATACAAAACATAATGTGATGTTTTGATATATGTATACAATGTGGAGTGATTAAATCAGGTTAATTAACATATCCCTCACCTCATTCACTTGACATTTTTTGAGGTGATACATTTAACATTTGCTCTGTTAAAATCTTTAAAAATATCTTTAATACTCTGTATTCATAAGTTGCCTTACCATTTTAAAATTTAATAAGCTATATTAGAAGAAGAAAGGAAGTATGAAAAATATTGTACTAGCACTGTTTAAGTAACTTGATGGTTTTCCTTCACATTCCTCAGGTCTTCTTTTCTGTATTAATTGGGGCTTTTAGTATTGGACAGGCATCTCCAAGCATTGAAGCATTTGCAAACGCAAGAGGAGCAGCTTATGAAATCTTCAAGATAATTGATAATGTAAGTCTGAGCTGGCCACTTATCCATCTGTCTAAAAGATTTTCTAGTTAAGAATCGATTTCTTTATCACTTTATCCATCCCTCCACAAAATGTCACTAAAAGTAGTTATCGTGACCTAGTAATCTCCTAAAATTTGATTTTGTTTAGGAGCCAAGCATTGACAGCTATTCAAAGACTGGGCACAAACCAGATAATATTAAGGGAAATTTGGAATTCAGAAATGTTCACTTCAGTTACCCATCTCGAAAAGATGTTAAGGTATGGTGATAAATAATCAATGATTAAACAGTCTTTGGATGAAGCATTTCTGATACTTTTCTTTAGAGATTGTAAAAAAAAATAGAAAAGAAAAAGAAATACATGTATATTTAAACCCAATATGGAATTGAACTGTTAGTTCATATACCCTGTATCTGCGAATTGCCTGAAAGTTTGTTTCTCATTTGTCTTGGCAGATCTTAAAGGGCCTCAACCTAAAGGTGCAGAGTGGGCAGACGGTGGCCCTGGTTGGGAACAGTGGCTGTGGGAAGAGCACCACGGTGCAGCTGTTGCAGAGGCTCTATGACCCCGCGGAGGGCGTGGTGAGATGGCCCGTGCTGAGCTACACCCTGCAGCAATCAGCCGTTACCATTGCAGATCATTCTAACGTTATAATTTCAGCTACCAATTTTGAAAGTCACGCTTTTTATTTCAGGTCAGTATTGACGGACAGGACATTAGGACCATAAATGTAAGATATCTGCGGGAAATCACTGGCGTGGTGAGTCAGGAACCTGTGTTGTTTGCCACCACCATAGCTGAAAACATTCGCTATGGCCGTGAAAATGTCACCATGGAGGAGATTGAAAAAGCTGTCAAGGAAGCCAATGCCTATAACTTCATTATGAAACTGCCTCATGTAAGTTGTTCTTGACCTTTGCTGTTCTAGAGGGGCAAAGACTAGAATTCTGGCCTAATACATAGGAAGTTAGGGGATGGCTGTAAATTGGAGGAACTTCCTAAGAAGGGAAATCAAGATTGGTCCAGATTTGAAAGTTCTGGCAGTATGGACTAGTAGCAGGCGTGTGTGTGTGTGTGTGTGTGTGTGTGTGTGTGTGTGTATACTTTTTAAATTGGGACTGATTATTTCTAAGGTTTAAAGAACTGGATTGTGTTGCCTATGAGGTTTAGGCCGTTTATGGGATTGGTAAATAGCTCGTTCTTTTGCTAAATCCTTCTGTGTTTTCTGTGTGGTAGAAATTTGACACCCTGGTTGGAGAGAGAGGGGCCCAGCTGAGTGGCGGACAGAAGCAGAGGATCGCCATCGCTCGTGCCCTGGTCCGCAACCCCAAGATCCTCCTGCTGGACGAGGCCACGTCAGCTTTGGACACAGAAAGTGAAGCAGTGGTACAGGCAGCTCTGGATAAGGTCAGTGAGCCTCAGTTCAAAGTAGCCTGGTTTATAAGCATTAGAATATTCCATTGTTAATTCTTCTTGTCATTGGTCTCAGAAGAGGGCATTTCTGATGGCTAACAGGTGATTCCTTTAGCTATTAAAAGCATCAGTCCTCTTTTGAAGTCTTTTTATGTTTGTTCAATTTCTGTTTATTTCTCTGATATTTTTTAAGTGCTTTAAGATGAATGAATTTTCATCTAAAGTCACTTGAAAATCTTTTCAAGAACAGAAATATAGACTCAAATGACAATTGATCTTGAAAACTTAGCTATAAGGGTAACCCATATTATTTAGGGTTTGAGAGTTTTTAATATTGTCAACAAGAGTAAAACACAATTGGAAGGTTCACATTTAATTTCCAAGATGTTAAATGCCACTTAAGGACTCTATATGAAATGATAAGCCTCTTGTTTCCAAGAGAGAGGGGCAGACAGCCTATAATCAGGCGTCCTCAAACTACGGCCCGTGGGCCACATGTGGGTGTTTTTGGCCATTTTTTTTTTTTACTTCAAAATAAGATATGTGCAGTGTGCATAGGAATTTGTTCATAGTTTTTTTTTATACTATAATCTGGCCCACTAACTGTCTGAGGGACAGTGAACTGGCCCCCTGTTTAAAAAGTTTGAGGACCCCTGGCCTACATGATATTGGAAACCTACCTAAGCCAGGAAACATCCTTGACCATCAACAGAGTTTGACCTTCCTGCAGTTCTGGAGTCCACATGACTTGATTCACCAAATAGGATGGGAGCACTTGCTCTGTGCCAGGCACTGTGTGCTTGGTCTCCAGCATGTCATGGTAACCAGGCTAGCTCTGTGAAGACCCAGATCATGGAGACCTTTTAACCAAAGGTGCTCTGAGTTGAGATGTCACAGTAGAATTCAAAGATGAATCCATGTTTGTTCCAACAGTCCCTGTCTCAATAAAACAACACTGAGTATTCCTTTAAACATCCTGTCAATGTGCTTATTTGATTGTTGAGGGAGCAAAAAGCAGCTTACTAAACACTGTGTGAACCAAAATAGAGGCGGATGGGATTGTGGCTGCTTTTTTTCCCTTTATTTTTCTTATCTGTGATTTCACATCTGTGGTTTTTTTTTATAGTTTTGCTTATCTATGTTTCCTTATTCTACAATGGAACTATGTATTAAATTATAAAGAAAAAAAATTTTAAAAGATTATATTTAAAAATATTTTTGCTCAGAGCATGAATTTTGGGGGGAATTCCACATGCCCCCCTTTTCTCAAAAAACATCCAAAGAATTACTCCATTGTCTTCTCTACTTTCTAGTTGCTACCACCTAATTTTTGTGGTATTTTTGTGGTATCCTACCACATGTATGTTTTTTTCTTCTCAGGGTTTTCCACTTCTATTTTTCCTATTGATCTTATTGTTTGTTTTGAGAATTTTATTATTAGTTACTGGAGAAAAATATAGAGTAATAGAAGTCATAAGCATTGGGCAAGTTACAAAGGTCAAAGAAATCTCAGATAAGTTCTGGTTAGCCAGCTCTGTTCCATAGTAAAATAAAAACAAGATTGGGCATTTAAAGACATTTACATAGCTCCTCAATTTTTGCATAATTGTTCTACCTAGGAATAAATATCATTTATTAAGCACTTATTATATATAAGTCACAGGCTAAATACTTTATGTGCATCATTTTATTACGTCATCACAACTATCCTAAGAAGTGAGTACTATTATTATCCTCATTTTACATATGAATAATTTGAGCCTCACACAGGTTAACATTCATATATTTATTTTGGGTTAATATGATGATGTTGAAGTCTGGACTTTGCTGCCTCATATTTATTATCTCTCTGCTCATCCAAGTGGTCACGTGAGATAGGACATGAAGACTCTTAGGACTGATCGCTACTTAGTATATACTAGTACAGTACACTGGCCTGTGTTTATTTTGATTGTCCAATGCCTGGGCTGTAGGATTTTGTTGCTTTGTATGAGCTCCTGATTATTACTGCAAACCTAGGTTAACTAAAATCATAGAGCCTTCCAGAATTATTAATATGTGAATATTATATTCACATTTGTATTTATTATAATAAAACATCATTTTAAGCTATTACCAATTATCTATACATTTGTTGAAGTTAGAGAGAATCTTATACAGCTTTGATGCTTTTATAATGTCCAAAGCACTGGTGTTCGCTATTCACACGTTGAATGAATGAATCTTTGCACATAATTGTTAATGTATTCAAAAACCAAATTTCTCTTTCTTTAGGCCAGAGAGGGCCGGACTACCATTGTGATAGCTCATCGTTTGTCTACAGTTCGTAACGCTGATGTCATTGCTGGTTTTGATGATGGAGTCATTGCAGAGAAAGGAAATCACAATGAGCTCATGAAAGAGAAAGGCATTTATTTCAAACTTGTCACAATGCAGGTAGAATTTAACTCTAGTATGCTTCTAATTTATCTCCGTGATAAGCTTATTTTTCTGTGTTTAAGTGCTAAAAATAAATATTAATATTATTTGATTTGATTATCTTGAGAAGTAGGAAAAAATACTTGAATGATTCAGGATCAGACCCATGTTTTAGATATTTTTTCTGTTGAAAGGAGGTGAAATAAAGAAAAATAATTAGATAAAATTTTTAAAAGGTTTAGAACTATAGTAGCCACCAGCCACATGTGACTATTGAGCATTTAAACAGTGGTTCATCTGATTGAAGTGTTGTAAGTAGAAAATGCACAGCAGATTCCAAAGACTTAATACAAAAAAAAAGAATGCAAAATATCTCAATAATTTTTATATTAATTACATGTTGAACTGATAATATCACTGAATATCAATAATCTTAGGTATATTGGGTGAAATAAAATATATGATTAAAATTGATTTTACCTCTCTCTTTTCACATTTTTTAATGTGACTACTAGAAAAATTTAAATGACAAGTGTGGGTTACAGTATGGTTTGTACCATATTTCTGTTGACAGCACTGGTCCAAAGCAAACTTGACTGAGTCAAACACCCACAAAAGAAGATGATTAGATAAGATATATGGACTAGATGCCATATTATTTCAGCATCTTCAGTGAGAATCCTTCTTATTCAGTGGTTTTCATTTTCAAGAATTTCTCTCTCTCTCACATACACACACACCAGCCATTTAACTTTACCCTTTCTTGTAATTACCTAAACAAATTACCATTTTCCTTGATAGCTGATGTTCAGTGATTAATTTTCATTGGTCAGTGGAGCCTAACCAGCTCATGCATATTTCTTGTTTATTGTAGACAGCAGGAAATGAAATTGAATTAGAAAATGTAGCTGGTGAAACCCAAAGTGAAATTGATGCCTTGGAAATGTCTTCAAATGAGTCAGGATCCAGTCTAATAAGAAAAAGATCAACTCGCAGAAGTATCCGTGGATCACAAAGCCAAGACAGAAAGCTTAGTACCAAAGAGGCTCTGGTATGAAGGAGGATGTCGAGTTTTATGTTTTAAAACTGCCCAGTATGGCTCTCCTAGTTTGGTGGGTTGGGGCTGAGCTTGTAGGAGTGGGAACCAGAAAAGGTGATCCAGAATCCTCCTGTCCCATCCCCCACTATGTTTCACAAACAAAAATATCAGCATTTTAAAATCAAGTTAAAAATAAATAAATTAATTAATTTAAAAAATCAGATTAGAATTTAAGAATGAGAATTTGTAGGACAAGATTTTTAGAATTAGAATTTGTAATGTAAAGAGACGATAGTGGGTCTTCAAATATCAAAATTTATATTCTGTTTATCCTTACTTGGAAATATTCTTGTCATGTTCTGAATGCCAGGTAAGAGTTAAATGTTTATGGAAACACTCATTTCTTAAAAAGTAAAGCAGTATTGTAACAGAATTTCTCAGCATTTTTTTGAAGCTAAATAGCTATCATTTAATAAGGAATAAGAAAATGAAATATATTCATTTAAAAAATTTTGTGCATATAGAACTATACATCATAAAATCAATTTTCAATTTTCTTAAATTAGCCTGTTGTAATATTCTGTGTTTTCTAGGATGAAGATGTACCTCCAGTTTCCTTTTGGAGGATTCTGAAGCTTAATTTAACTGAATGGCCTTATTTTGTTGTTGGTGTATTTTGTGCCATTATAAATGGTGGCCTGCAACCAGCATTTTCAGTAATATTTTCAAAGATTATAGGAGTAAGTGTTTATGTCCATTTATTTGGATTTACTTGTGAGTCCTGACTAAAGAATGAATGAACTGTTTGTGTTTATACCGGTATACACAAGCCACAAAAAACCCAAATATCTTCATATGAAACTGACTGGCTTGAAAGTATAAGAATAGAAGTCTAATTGGGGATAGAAAAGCTAATTTGTGAACCTTCCTTTGTCCTGCCAGTCAGTTTCTATCTGAGGACCCTGGGGACCAGCTCCCTGAAATAGTCAATGTCCCTACTGAGATGATCTCCCCATATCTGCCGGTGCTGGGTTCTATGCAAAGAAAATTCCTGATATGTTCATAAGAGCAACTTGAGAATGAGCTATTCTCTAACATGCACACTTACCAAGACATGAGTAGGTCTAGCATGCTACCTCTGTAAGGTGTAATTTTTATATCATGCTTGCTAAAATTGAGATAAAAAGCAACAGCTTCCTAAAGATTGAAGTTGGTTCCACTTGATCTTAATGGTGGCATTTTCAACAGTAAAATTACAATCTGAGCAGGAATGCTCTCTGTTTAGTGACAGATGTCCAGACATCAAGCTGAGGACAGACACCCTGGCCATAACTGCTGAAAACATTGTGGAGCAAGAGATTGATCACCCCAAGAAGCATAAGCTAAACACTAACTTTTGATTTTATAAGATATAAATAACTGTTCAGGTCTACCCATGCCTGGCTAGCTTATTTCAGGTTGATATTCATGTTTCATGTATTTATTCAAGAAATATTTTTTCAGTGTCTGCTCTGTGCCAGATAGTTTTCTAGTTGTTGAAAAAATACTGAGAAGGAAACAAAATGTTTGATTGCGTACAGCATAGATTTCAGGATGGGGGTCAGGAAACTTTTTCTATAAATGGCAAAATAGTGAATATTTTGGGCTTTACAGGCCATGTGGCTTCTGTTGCAAATACTCAACTCTGGCTTTGTAGTAAAAAAGCAGCCACGTACAATATGGAAGCAAGTGAACAACGGCTGTGTTCCATTACAGCTACATGTAAACATTTGGACAGTGACCCATAGTTTGCTGATCCTTGTTCTAACCTATGTCTCATAGGTAGGCAGGTAAACTACAATGTCATTGGGGGGCTGGGGGAGAAAGTGGAAATGGTTGAGTTAGGAATGGGTTTGACTGTAACAACACAACTTATTGATTTTATGTTTTTCTCATTCTTCGTGTAACAATAAGTCTGGAGGTTGGTGATCCAGGGTTGGGGATCCCGATGTCCTGCATGCTGGGTAGCCAACCAGCCATCTGCCTCACTGAAGCACAGCGGGCTCTGGGTCGGGTTGGTTGGCTTCGTAACCTGGGGTCATCCTTTGCTGGCTGTGTTACCTTGAGAAAATTAATTTAACCTCTCTCTACTTCAGTTTTGTTCTGTGTAAAATGGGGATGATGATAAAGTATACATTCAGGAGATGGTTGTGAAGATAAAAGGAATAGTATACATGAATGTGTTTAGCATAATGCTTGGCACAGAGTAAGATTTTAGTGATTGTTACTTTTGTTGTTGGAATGACTAATGAAACAAATTTATTTTTCTCTCGTCTAGAAACCTTTTTTTGTTGTTATTTTATTTTTTTAATAAAGGATAAAGTTGTCTAGGTTGGGTTGGGAGTGCGGCTTTCTGACAAGGCTGATTTTGGCTCACTGCGAGGGAGATAATGTATTTTCTTTCCCTGTGAAATGGTTCTTCTCTGTGTTCCTTGGGCCTGAAACATCCTGTTAGTCCTCTGCCCGTCCCTGGAAAGGTGTCCATGTATGGTGCTAGGTCAGCTAGCTGTAGTGCCCAACTCTCTAACTGGCCATCCTACAAAGAGAGCTGGCCCAAAAAAACCACTTTCTTTTTGAAAGGACTGGGCTGAGTGAATAACCGTCTCTCTGGTTCACCAAAACCACACGAGCAGATTTTTCTCCAACCATGTCATGACAATTTGAAATGTCCAAATAGCAAATCAATGAATTGCTATACAATATAGTTCACCACCAAGGGAAGAGGAGAACATGTGTTCTAGTTTCTACTTTACACAATAGGAGTGGCACTCATTTCTCCATGAGAGAATCTGAACAGAAAAAATACTGGATCAATTTATGAATGACAAACCAATTCTTGGCCTCTAGGGAATGCAGAATGCAGATGCCTTTAAGGTTGGCATTAGGAAAGCGAACCCCGATTTCCAGTACATACTAAGGCTCTCCCGACCCCTGAATACTGTGCTAGATGGGAAATGGGTCAGGCCCAGCATGGCTGCTTTAGGGATTGAACTAAAAACCCTTTAAATATTTTCTTGCAGATTTTTACAAGAAATGATGATCCTGAGACAAAACGACAGAATAGTAACTTGTTTTCACTGTTATTTCTAGTCCTTGGAATTATTTCCTTTATTACATTTTTCCTTCAGGTAAATATCTACATTTTTCCTTTATTCATTTTGGGAAGTGCATCATTATTCAATTGGGGGAATTTATAAGCATCTGTGTAATTTGCCTGTTAGTGGAATTTCTCCTATTTTAACTTAGCTACTAATAGGCAAGGTTTTTCTGAACATATTTAAACAAAGATGTTTTGCCTCCTCCGCTCCCTTGCTTACCTTTTCCTCTCCAAAGAAACACATTTCCTAACAAATCCTGGTAAGCCTCCCGGCTATGGGAGTGGCAGCATAGGTTTCAGAGCTGGACTCTCCTGGCTGCACCTCCAGTGCAGCCTGGCACCAGAGTACGTAGTCACAGAAACAAAGCCTTGGAATCAGGCTTTCTGGTTTTGCCCAGTATCCTGCTTTATCAATGGCATCAAGTCCCCCCCAGTTTCATATAATCAGCGGCTGGGTCTCTAACGAGTCTTCTGTGTGGCACGTTCCTGTTCTTCACAGGGCTACACGTTTGGCAAAGCCGGAGAGATCCTCACCAAGCGGCTCCGCTACATGGTTTTCAGATCCATGCTGAGACAGGTACGTCTGCCGAGGGCTGTGCAGAGCTCTCCCCACTTGTGCCCCGTGGATCTGCCCGTGGGAGCTCTGCCGTGTCCCCATGCTGAGCTCACTACTGGTCGTCCCTCAGTGTCATCAGAGAGAGGCGCAGGCTGAGGCCCTGCTGTCTGCTTGCTGGGCATGGGCACAAGGATCGGACCAGTCTGAGACAAAGTCTCCAGGGTGGATTCACTTCCAGCCTTTTGTTTCAGCAGTTGTAGGCAGTGTAGGCAGAAGGGATCTTTAATATCTCTCATTGCTTTCTTCTTTCCTCCTTTCTCCTGGGAACCCAGGACACTCAGCGTTTCTTCCCACCAAGAGCTGTCCTCTGTGCACTTTCATTCCACAAAGCAAAATTCATTCCCACAGCCCATTCCTCGTTGCCCATTTTCTTTGCTGGGGCTGGATGGATATATTCACTCAAGCTGCAGTGTTACTGGCTGATGATGACTTAATGGAATGCCTCTCACATTTTGTACCTTCAAAACCCTAACATCAGACAGATGTGAATATTTTACTTGGGGAAGGGGGTCAGGGATTATGGGAATGTAACCCAGAGCAGCCCAGTTCCAAGGGAAAAGTTTCTTTAATGATCATGAACATGTTGTGTGTGACCTAATCACTTTCTATTTTAAAATCACTAATCACTTGTCGTTGAATAAAATGATGCTCTATAAGGCTGCCCCAGACGTGCCAGGGCTACTTGAACCCTGGCTAGGAAGCATCGGTTTGCTGTGTCAAGATTTCTAGAGGACATTCACATTTTCCCAGCTGTCTGTGGTTCCTCATTCCTCTCCCACTCCTCCCACCATCACTTAAAAAGAAGACATATTTGTGAGTTTTGCTAGCTAGTGACCGACAGAGCCAGAACTGAATCTGGTGAGTGAGAGAGCACTGCCTGATGGGCACCCTGTCCTCGAACTGCCAGGTCTCAAGCCATATTTGTAACTCAGATTCACTTAGGCTCAAGGCTGACCCTGGTCCAGGGCCAAATGCCCCATTACCACCCCAGCCTCCAGGCCAACTTCTAGGTCCTTTATACTTTCAGAGCTGAGCTGACAGTTTGTATAATGGCCTGTCCATAAATTGTTAAGTGAGAGCAAACATACACTAAGTTCCATCTGTTTATAACGCATATTACTAAATATTATAGGGCATTCAAACCTTGAATGGTCCCTGTCTTCAAGAAAGTTACAGTCCAGTGGGGAGACACTTTAAACACTTAAGAATGTTGAAAAGTAAATTGTTACATGCAGTAGTAAATTATAGCACCTTGTTTGTTTTTGTTTAAATGTTTTGGGGAAAAATGATAGATACTCCTTTAATCCAAATCACCAGTTCAGATAACTTCTTAGGGACCATAGTTGTCTTCAGATTCACAATCTTGTTAGTATTTTTGCATTTAAAAATATAAGTGGTTTTACAAAGAAAATTCTATTTTGTGTTGAATGTTATATTTTTAATCTACTTTGCTTTTGTCAATATGTTTTAACTGAATTCATTTCTTTAACTGTTTGTTCAACTACTCTATTGGGTGTCTAATAAGTGTTTCGTACTTTAACATTTCTAAAATTTAACTTTTGACTCTATTGTCCCACCTGGCTTAGTCCTTACCTACTCTTCTCCCATATCAGTAAGTGGCAGCTCCATTCTACCAGTTGTTCAGCTTAAAAATCTTGACTCCTCTCTCTCTGTTTAATATTGTAGAAGCTTCCTAACTGTTCTCACTGGCTCCATCCTCAAGCCAGTGGGGTCACCTTACAGCAGCCAGAGTCATTTTTCTAAAATGCAAGTTAAATCACATCCTTCTGCCCAAAACCTGCTAAAGGATGCCCGTACCTCTCAGGGTAAAGTCTAGAACAGGCGTCCTCAAACTACAGCCCTCGGGCCATATGCGAGTGTTTTTGCCCATTTGTTTTTTTACTTCAAAATAAAATATGTGCAGTGTGCATAGGAATTTGTTCATAGTTTTTTATAAACTATAGTCTGGCTCTCCAATGGTCTGAGGGACAGTGAACTGGACCCCTGTTTAAAAAGTTTGAGGACCCCTGGTCTAGAATCTTTGTCTCTAGGGCTGTACATGATGCAGCTCCCGCTACTTCTCAGACTTCATTTCCTACAAATTCACCTTTTTCCAACACACAGTCTACTCCACATACAATGACTCACTGTGTGAAGGTGGAAAGGCAAACATCAAGGGAGCCACATGAGGACATAAATCAGTCCAGAGAAAGGCAGCTTTTACAAATTCACACAAAGGTTATGTTTAGGCTATGGCAGGCTTTAAGGCTTTCTTGCTAGGGCATGATCAGATCAAGTTCAGATGTTCAGATATTCTCATCCTTTCCTTCATTCAGGTCTCTATTTAAACGTCACCCTAGAGAGGTCTTCTCTTTCCCCTCCCCAGTCTCTAAAATAGCACCTTCCCTCCCTTGTTTGTCCTCCATACCTTGCTGTTTTGCTTCATAGCATTTATTACCACCTGACATGGTATACATGTATCTACTTGTGCCTTCCATTTCTAGAACCTAGGCTTCATGAAAGCAGTCACTTTGTCTTTTTTTTTTTTACTGTTGTATAGACTAACACTTAGAAATCGTGCTTGGGGCAAAATAGGCACTCAAAAAAATTTTGACAAATGAAATGATTTATTTATGTGTTTGTATATTAAGTCTCTTTCTTGCCTGTCGAATGTCACATACTAAGTTCTAAATGCAGAGAATGTAAGTGATAAACAAAACTGACCCTGTCACTGTCCTGCTGGACCTGAGAGTCTCATGGATATGGTTTGAATGTAATAGAATCATGTTCTGTGCCACAGGATGTGAGCTGGTTTGATAACCCTAAAAACACCACTGGAGCTTTGACTACCAGGCTTGCCAATGATGCTGCTCAAGTTAAAGGGGTACGTGCCTCCTTTCTGTTGGTGTTTGTCTAATTTGGCCATTTTGAACCTCAGCATGAAACCAGTTTTCTCCTTACAGGTGTTAGTTCTTGGCATCATTAAGAAAATGTTAAATACACATCTAACCTACAAATATATCACGTGCTTTTTATAGCAAAAATGTTAACTATTTAAATATTATATGTTGTAGAATACAAAACTAACAAAGCATTCTTTTATTGCAATTTTTGTTTTTTCTTTTCTTTATTATTTATTTATTTTTTTTGAGACAGAGTCTTGCTTTATTGCCCAGGCTAGAGTGAGTGCCGTGGCATCAGCCAAGCTCACAACAACCTCAAATTCCTGGGCTCAAGCAATCCTCCTGCCTCAGCCTCCCAAGTAGCTGGGACTACAGGCATGCGCCACCATGCCCGGCTAATTTTTTCTATATATATTCTTTTATTGCACTGTTATTCATGCTATTAAAATGATACATACAGAAGAATAGTTATTTAGAAAAGCAAGTATTCATCAGTGAACCATGCAGGATTAGTCTGTTTTAGAGTTCAGTCAACAGAAAAATGTTGCTACTGAAGAAAGGATGTATGTGGTTGCTATAAGAAAGTTTAGGGGCACTATAAGCCATGTTCAGTGGCTCACACCTGTAATCCCAGCACTTTGGGAGGCTGAGGCAGGAGGATCACTTGAGGCCAGGAGTTCAAGACCAGCTTGGGCAACATAGCAAGACACCGGCTCTACAAAAAATAGAAAAGATTAGCTAGGTGTGATGCTGCATGCCCATAGTCCTATCTACTTGGGAGACTGGGGGAGGAAAGATTGCTCGAGCCCAAGATACCGAGGCTGCAGTGAGTTCTTATGGTGCCATTGCACTCCAGCCTGGGCAATAGAGCAAGACCTCGTCTCTAAAAAAGAATAAAAATTAAAATAAAAAAATAAAGAAGATTTAGGGGCATTACAATTTGAAGGGACCAAGAAAATATCCTGAAAGATAGGCTGAAAGAAATGAAAAGCACATTAAAAAATGAAAGCAAAGGTAGAAAGAACAACTTTATCAGACTATATAACTTAAATTTTGCTACTATCTGAGTCTCTTTAATTGCTATAACCAGAAGCTGTTGAACCAGCAGGTTTTGATTTTCAGCAGGTTTTGATTTTCAGCTAAGGTGAGATTTTCTTATACAACAACAATTGTTTATGGAAAAAATCCACAAGATGATGTAGAATTTGAAAAAATTCACTTTATCTCTGCTCTCTCTCCCCACCCACTTGAACTTTATCAGTCTTTATATTTCAGTCTTTCTTTAAGGTGTACTATACTAACATCTCTTTAATATATGGAGCTTCTGTAAGAATAGATTATGAATGTAGAAGCACACAGAGTTGCAAAATTGCCGCATAGATCTTAGGAATTGTTGTTTTAATGTAGATTTCTGTGCTTAAAGCAAAAAAAATAATCAACAAAGGTCAAGGTATAGATCAAGTTATATAGAACCTAACAAAGCAAAATGTGTACTGCTTGCAATAACTTCAACTTCCTAAAACAGACAGTGGTCCTGCCCTTATGGATTCTGTGTGGCATGTCAAATTGTGGTAAGTGCTGTGGGAAAACAGCCGAAGCAGGATATGGGGCTGGGAGCTTGCTGGTTGTCATGGAGGGAAGGTCTCAGTCACATGGCGATATGTGCAAGAGGCCTGAAGAAAGGAAAGGTGTCTCCCTCTAGCTGTCTGGAGAGGAGTGTTCTAATCGGAAGGATCAGCAAGTGCAAAGGCCCTGAGGCCGGAGCATTCCTCAGCTGGTCCCAAAATAGCAAGGAGGATGGAGTGGCTGGAGTAAAGGGAGTAAAAGGGAGAGTTGTAAGGGTTGAGGTCAGCATTATATGCAGAATTAGATGGGAAACCATTGCAGGGTTTTGAACACAGGAGTGTCATGACCTGAAATGTAAAAGGACCACTGTGGCTGCTGTATGAATAGGATGAAGTGGGCTAGAATAGAGGTAGGGAGTCTATTGCAGTAAACCAGGAGAAGGATAATAGTGTTTTAGACTAGCATGGTCATATTTAAGGTGATGAAATGTAATTGATTCTGAATATATTAAAAGGTACAGCCAACAAAATTTATTGGTTGGATTGGAGGAATGCTATGCGAGAAAGGGAGTTTAAGGATGACTCAAATTTTTGACCTGCACAACTGAAAAAAAAAAATGGAGTTGATTTTTATTAATAATAAAATTGGGAAGCCTGTCGGAGGAGCAGGCTTAAAGGGAGAATCAAGAGTTCTGTGTGGCACGTGGTCGGTTTGCCAGGCCTGTATTAGACATCCATGTGGAGGTGTCAAGAAGGCAGGTGGATTTGTATGTCTGGAGTTTAGCAGAGAAGGCTGGTCTAGAGACAGACATTGGAGATTTTTCAGTGCGTTGGTGGTTTTGAAAACCATGAGACTAGATGAGATAGCCCAGGCAGTGGGTGTAGACAGAGAAGCTGTCAAGCCCTGGGCCCTGAGGCCGTGGTCATGAGGATGAGCCAGCAAAGAGAAGTGAGAGGATGGCCCACGAGGGAGAAGAGCACATCCGAGAAAGTGTCTTAAGGAGGGAGAGAGCCAGGATGCCAAATGCTGCTGAGCAAATGCCTGCACATCTCACAGGTGATCGGTGTGGAGGTGCTTATGGTTCTAACAAGAACCGTTTCAGGGGAGTGGTGGGAACGGAAGCCTGAGGGGTGCAGGCTCGAGAGAGAGGGGGAGAGAGAAATATGACACAGTTGGCCAAACCGTTAATGGACTTGCTCCTAAATGGGGAAGAAAAGTGGGGTGGTAGGTGGAGAAAGACATAAAGTATGAGGCTCTATTTTATTTTTAGTTTAAATTGGTACAAGAATCAATCGACGAGCTTAGGGTAGATCCACTTTGCTGGCTCTGTGGAAGAGCCTTTCCTGGGGTACAGCAACAATCACTGTGGGCAAATTGTGTCTTCGAGGCTCCTAAATCCTATTTTGCCTAGCTGCACTTTGCAGCGCTCATTTTAGTGTGCCTTTTATAGAGACCTTGTCATATGTGCTCCTGTGTTTTGACAGACACACACATCCCACGTCCTGTTTGGTGTGGAAGACACAACCCTAGAAGGAACACGAACGCAGTCCCTTGCAGCAGAACCCCGAGCAGATGCAGTCTGGGCGCTCTGTGTTACAGTTTTTCCTCCCTCTTCTTTAATTCCTCTGGTGCTATGACCTGCCTTACACTCAGTGCTTTCTTATATTTGTAAAACTGGCGGTCAATCCCTTCCTTCCCCAGCGTTGTGTGTGAAGCCCTTCGCTGTATATGCTGGTGTCTAATTGCCTGCTGGTGTCAGCCTTCTGCTTTTCACTTGTTTCCTCAAAGGCATCGCAAACTGGCATTTCACGGCCCCACCAGCAAGACACCCACACACCTTGTGCGAGCCTCTCTGAGGCACAACTGTTTTCCAGAACTTAAAACAGTGGCTAAAAAGGAGACACCAGGGAAGAGGAAATAAGCAGATGAGCAAATACCATGAAACTAGGAAAGCCCAGCATAGCAGTTATAACAGTTAGCTGAGAGAGGACAGTTGTATATAGTTTTCGCCACTGGCTGACCTTTTTGTGGCGGGGGATCCGCGTGTGTATGTATATGAATATACACAGATTGTCCATATGTACATATGCATATACATGTGTGCACATAAATGTGTCTGTCTTCCACGGCGGGAAGTAACATAATTTATATATATGTATATATATATATAAAAACATACGAAACAGGCTGTGCTGTCGCAATCTGTGCCATCCAAGGCAGAGCCAACTCAAGTGTGTGTGTGTATAGTTAGTAGTGTTGTTTACCTAGGTTAAATTTTTTCATACTTGACTTCCACATCAATGCAACTTTTCTCATATATGTATTTGTGATTATCATTAAAGCAGCTTAATCCTGCTTAAACATAATCAGAGGAAAATATATCTCAATATTTCCCTATGAAGCGGTGGGCTTTTAAATTTTATTTTGGTATGAGGTCTAGAGTTGTGCAGAGGAAAAAGCAAATGAGCCGTATAGAAGTCAAAAGCAGCTAGGTATTTAAAAATTTTGTTTTTTTCTGGGCAAAGTTGGTTGAGGGAAAGATGAAGTTAAATAGTTCTAATTTCAAAAGGAAGTTCAGGGAATCAACTTCCCCCTCCCCCAATAAACACAAATATTTTAGAGTTCAAGTGGTATGATGGGGGGTGTTTTGAAGAGGAGATAAATAACAGGAGGGGAAGAAATAGGGACAGGTGGGGAGAGAAGAACAAGTAGGAGAGGAAATGAGATAAAAATAAGTGGAA
Organism: Microcebus murinus; assembly: GCF_040939455.1. Classification (NCBI taxonomy): domain Eukaryota; kingdom Metazoa; phylum Chordata; class Mammalia; order Primates; family Cheirogaleidae; genus Microcebus; species Microcebus murinus. The sequence goes on from NC_134112.1 coordinate 50,746,159, forward strand.
ATTCACTGTGATGGAGAGGTTGTGAGGAGGAAAGCGTCTTAGTGGGTTTAGTTCTTAGCTCGTTTCTACCTTACATTGCTTCACACTTGGGCTGTGGAGTTTGGAGTGTTTCCTTCCCTCAGTCCTCCTCTTTACAGTGAAAATTATCTGGCTGCTAATCCGTGCTCTTCCATTCGTTTTGGTCCTCAGACTCCACTCCGTGAGGAATTGTGGGAACAGTGAGCATTAGTCTTTAGAATAAAGGGACAGTCACTGGTGCAGCGTCCATGCACTAAATCAAATAAAGCCAAGGGACTTGATCTCCCTGAAGTTTAAGGCCCTGGATAATTTAGTTAACCTTTGCTGTACATTAAAGAATTTGTCATCTTTGATTCATCTTGCTGATTTCTGTGGCCCTTGACTACCATCCACAGCTGAACATTGATATGTCTGAAGGGTTATGTGCAGGGTAATGCCTCTGTCGTGAACCTGGGGAATGTTCTGCGTGCTCCTCTGTGGAGAATGAGTTCTGAGTAAATACTGAGAACAGGAGCAACGTACTTCATCCCCTGCTGTAGACTCTCTCTAGCTTGCATCCTTTGACCTTCAAACTGAAGAGGTGCAATACAAAAAGCTGACTTAACGGCTACTCCACTCTGATTTATGGCAAATCTGGCAAAGCATCTCTTTAATATAAGCTCAGTGACTGCATCAAGTAAAAATAAATGTGCTCTATTGTTTATGCTGTCTCTTTCAGCCCTGGTGCAATTCCCTGGTATGGAATTTAATGTACATAAAGGCTACTGATGGTTGTAGCACCCTTTTCCCATTAAGTACTGGTTTAGTATTTATATCAAATAGCTTTTAAATGATTTAGAGGAATTGATGAAGGGGGTTATAAAGAATTCTATCACAGTTTTCAGAGTGGAGAGAAGCTTTCAGTATTAATCAATGCACCAGCTCATTTAGGGAGTTAGGAGAGATTTGTTCAAAGTCACAGTGATGGCAGTGACCATCCTAGACTGCACTCCATTGTAATGTATACCTGAACCAGTCCCACCTGGGCAGAAGAAACTTTAGGGTTAGAAAAGAACAGAGGCCATTTCCAGAGAAAGCAGAATGCAGAATTCAGAATGGCTTGGCGGCACAGAGCATAGCCAGGGTAGAGGAGATGTGATGGACTGAATTATAGAGTGGTGGCCTGAATTGACTTGTAGTTTGACTTCTGATTTTAGAGTTGGAAACCTAGTGTAGAGTTGGACATTATAAAGTAGTGGACTGAATTGACTTTGTAGTTTGACCTCCGGTTTTAGAGTTGGAAATCACTGCACGCTACTGAAAATCATGGCTTCCTGTGGCATTCAAATGGAAGATCCTGATGCCTGCTTAATATCCTAAATTAAATGCCATAACTTTCAACTGTGTGTATTTTTTCCAAATAAAATGCAGGTTTTAACATAATAATCATTACAAATAGGCCCAGATATTTTTAAATATCCTTTATGACACATATTAGGGTTAAATTACAAGTAGTTATGTACCTAATATTGGAAAATTCCGCTATTTCTAGTTTAATGTAATTGTCAGACTCTTTTATCTTGCTAATTAGCAGAGCTTGCTTTAGTGATCATGCTTTGATTAATGAAGATTTTCTTGGTATTAAAAAATCAACAATGATAGAAATATGTGATTGAACTCTGAATTGTTGATCTTCTACTTTCAGCATTTATTCTGAAGTCATGGAAATCCTCATTATAGAAACTCCATAAACTTCTTACAAGTAAACATTTACTTTTTATTGCATAACTAAGGAAATAATACATTTTCATGAAGGTGAAATGTCATAACTGTCAAATTATATGAAAATATAAGTGTAAATTTTAAAGATAATATAAAAGTATCTCTCTAATTTGTTTGTTTTGCAGGCTGTAGGTTCCAGGCTTGCTATAATTACCCAGAATATAGCAAATCTTGGGACAGGAATTGTTATAGCCTTCATCCATGGCTGGCAATTAACACTTTTACTCTTAGCAATTGTACCCATCATTGCAATAGCAGGGGTTGTTGAAATGAAAATGTTGTCCGGACAAGCACTGAAAGACAAGAAAGAACTAGAAGGTGCTGGGAAGGTGAGTCAAACTAAATACGATTGCTTACCTAAGTAAAGGAAAATATTCTACTCAGTGTTGTATTGTTATTCCCTACTATTTACTATGTTCTGAGAATGCTTTTATAACCATTTCTCAAAGCAGTCTTTTTTGATGCTTATTCATCAGATTAGAAACTTCAGGAAAGTGGCAAAATAAAACCTTAGGCTTAAAGACTGATGCTAATTTTAACAGCTTTTTTCCACTTTGAGCCATTGCCTTCTCAATTCTCTTCTTCCCCTGTTCTTTCCTCAGTTCCTTCCTTCTTTCCTTTCTCCCTCTTTTTCTCCCTCCTCTCTTTCTCTCTCATTCTTATTTTCAAGCCAGCTTATATACATTCCTTTATTGAGGAAGGTAGGCCCATTTTATTACATATGGTGGAGGAGATTCAGTATGGAAAAGCGCTAAAGGTATTTATTCTATGTGTTTTAAATTATTACCACTCTTTCTTGTTTATCATTTCTTTTTCTCCCTTCATCCTATTTCTAGGATGTACCCTAATACTTTTATTTTTTTCCTGCATGCTTGTCTGTTTTTTTTCCCTGTCATTTATGCTTAAGTGGCATTTACTGTGTTTCCTGGCAAGTGCTTTACTCCTTGTAGCCACTCTGTGAGGTAGGGTCTATTAGCTCATTTTTCATCTGAGGCTGAGGCACCCACGGATGATGCCCCCAGTGCCTTAAAGCCGATAAGTCTTGGAGCCAGGATCCAAACTCAGACAGGTGTTCTCCAGACTCGTGGCTCTGTATATTAAGAAACAAAGAGGTCCTCTGATGACAGATCACAGTCTGATATCATAGGGTCTGTATCAATGCAGAAATGAGAGGGCAGAGCAGGGCTGCCCCCAAAACTGAGCCTAACATTTAGGATAGAGCTACATGTACCAAGGGACATTCTGAGGTTCCCAAGAGTAGGGCAGATCCAGGCAGATCGGAGTGGCTCTGACTCTCATTAGGCCCCACTCTCTGAGGTACTTTGTCCCCAGGAACTTCACCAGTATGAATGACAAAGAAAGTCCTGGACGTTGGTCATCACTAATACTCTACCTTCGGCCTCCCTGCTGTCTCTTCAGACTCTTTACCCTGTTTTCTTGGGGTTCCTACAGGAAAGTCCTTTGGACCAGCTTTAGTGCCTCCCAGCCAGTGTCCATGGAGGACAAATCTCACGTGAGGTGTCCCACCAGGCCCCCGGGGCCCAGTTCTGGAGGCATAGCAGGATGGTGCTCACCCCGGGGGGCTGTGGCTGTGGTCTGGCCCTGCCAGGGAATACTTCCTATGCCACCGATGTCATTTGACAATGTACTGGCGAGGGGTTCCCCATCCCCCAGTCCCATGCTGTCAACTCCTCATCTAAGGTGAAGATGGAAGAATCTAGGACAAAACGTATAAACAGAAAAAACATTACTGTTTAATAGTGTCATTATTTAATGAGGCATTTGAAATGTCACAGAAAGGAGTCTTTAGACTGGTTTTAGGAAGAAGACGATTGATGCTAAGCTAATTCATTGCAAACCGCAAGTTTACACCTCTGGTGCATCAGATTTGAGACTCTTGGAGTTCTGTCAGAGAGGGGCTGAGGGAAGGGTTGTGGATGGAAATGGGTGTGTGTGGATTTGGCATATTTTCTGAGTAAAGGTCAGGGATGTGGTAAATGCTCTAATTCAGAGGTGGTGCATGATAGGGACAATGGTGGTTAGGGAAAGTGGTGGTAATGTACTAACCAGTCCACATAATATCGAAAATCCACCCTCATCTAGTCATAATTCTCAGGGTACCATTTATTGAATATTTATTATATAGCAGGTAGCATACTAAGAGCTCTATATACATTATCCCATTTAATGCTCTGAAAAACCCTGTTGAATTATCCCTGTTGGACAGATAATAAAATTCAAGGTTCAGAGAGGTCAAGTATCTTGCCCAAAGTCACACAGCAAAAGTCTCCTAACTGATCGTCCTGCTTCTACTCCTTCATTTTTTTCCACTTATTTTCTTCTTACAGAAGCCACTCTGATCTCTTACAAATACAAATGTGATCATGCTACCCTCTACTTAAAACACTCCAATGGCTTTTGATCATACTTGAAATAAAATCCTGCCATTTACCTTGGTTTATCTGCATGATCTGACCTAGCCCCTGATGACCTCTATGACATTGTTTTGCACCACACTCTCTTGTGCCCACCCTGTTCAGGCCTTGTGAGCCTTGTTACAATTCCTAGGACACTCCAGGCTGGTTCCTTCTGATCTTCCCATGGCTGACTCCTTTATACTATTCAGATCTCAGAATTATTATCTCTTTGGAGAGGCCATTCCTGATAACCTGAATTAATTCATGATACTTCTCAGCCCTTCATGCTTCTTTCCTATTTCCTTGTTTATTGATTAATGGTGTATGTTGCATATCAAAAACTAAGCTCTGTGGGGGCCAGGACCACCTCTGTTGGTTCACTCCTAAAGGGCTGAAGGAAGCGTATTCCAGAGCAAGTCTATAGGATGTCAGAGCCTGCATAACCTCTACCCTGCCTGTGAACTGTGCTACTTAGTTTCCTGTCACATTATTAAGAACTAATGAGCATTTCTATAAAATAATTGACCCTTAAACAACATGGGTTTGAACTGCACAGGTCTACTTAGATGCAGATTTTTTCAATAAATATATTGGAAACTTGTGACAATTTGAGCAAACTGTGTAGCCTAGAAATATATAAAAAAGGAAAAGGTATGTTATAAATGCATAAAATATATGTAGATACTTATCTATTGTATCATTTATTGCCATAAAATACATACATATGCAAACCCTTACAGACCATACATGGCTCCATTCACAATCAAGAGAAATGTAAACAAGCATAAAGTTTCACTATTTAATCATGACTGCAAAAAATTAACTGTAGTACATACTGTACTTATATGATAATTGGTAGTCTCCTTCTGTTGCTATTGAAGTGAGCTCAAGCGTTGTGAGTATCCCCTTAAAACACCATGTGACACTAATCATACCTGCATGAGTAGCTCCAGTAAATTGCATACGGCAGTAAAAGTGGTCTCTCACAGTTCTTGCATATTTTCCATTGTGTTTAGTGCAATATCGTAAACCTTAAATAGCACCAGGGGACCCATACAAATGACCTATGCCATTAGCAATGCTGGAAGTGCTCCCAAGAAGCAAAAAAAAGTCATGACATTAAAAGAAAAAGTTGAAGTTCAATTGCTTGGTATGTACCATAGATTGAGGTTTGCAGCTGCTATTGCTCACCATTTCAAGATAAATGGATTCAGTGTAAGATATATTGTAAAAAAAATGATGAGGGGAGATTTGTGAGCTGTCACTGCAGCTACACTAGCATGTGAAAATACCTTGCACTTTTTGTGAAATACCTTTTTGTTCATATTGAAAATGCAGCTTCTACATGGGTGCAGGATTGCTATGAAAGGAATACCTACAGGCTCCAATATGATTCAAGAAAAAGTGAAGTCATTACATGATAACTTAAAGCAAAAGGAAAGAGAACAATCTAAAGCTAGAGAATTTAATGCCAGCAAAGGATAGTTTGATTTAGAAAGAGATTAGGCTTTTAAAATACCAAACAACAGAAGAAGCATCTTCTGCTGATCAAGAAGCAACAGATGAATTCCCAGGTGCCATTGAAAATAAAAGGCATCTGCCTGAACAGGGTTTTAATTCAGATGAAAGTGCTCTATTTTGGAACAAAATGGTACAAAGGGCATTTATTAGTAAGGAAGAGAAGTGGGCACCAGGATTTAAGGCAGGAAGAGATAGGCTATCTCTACTGTTTTGTGCAAATGCAGTTGGTTTATGATCAGCACTGTTCTTATCTATAAAGCTAATAATGCCCAGCCTTGAAGAAAGATAAACACTAGCTGCCAGTCTTTTGATAGTACTGGGAGAAGGCCTGGACAATGAGAAACCTTTTTCTGGATTCATTCCCTGAAGTCAGGAAGTACCTTGACAGTAAGGGGCAGCCAAGGTCTTTTTGATATTGGACGATGCCCCTGGTCACCCAGAGCCCCATTAGTTCAACACCAAAGGTGTCAAAATGGTTAACTTGCCCCCAAACACAGTGTCTCTAATTTAGCCTCTAGATTAGGTGGTCATAAGGATCTTTAAGACATATTACACATGGTACTCCATGGAAGGATTGTTAATGTTGTGGAAGAGAAATCCCAAAGAGACAACATCATGAAAGGCTGGAAGGATTACACCATTGAAGATGGCACCATTGTTATACACAAAAAGCCATCAAGCCTGAAGTGATTAATTCCTGGTGGAGAAAACTCCTGGTTGTACATGACTTCACAGGATTTACAGCAGAACCAATCAAGGAAACCATGAAAGAGATTGTGGATATGGCAAAAAAAAAAAAAAAAAAAAGGTGGAGGATGAAAGATTTCAAGATATGGATCTTAGAAATATTCAAGAGCTAATAGACACTACCCCAGAGGAATTAACAGAAGACAACTTGGTAGAGTTGAGTGCTTCTGAACCAGTGCCACACGATGAGGAAGAAGATGTAGGAGAAGCAGTGCCAGAAAACAAATTGACTTTAGACAGTCTGGCAGAAGGATTCCAGCTATACAGGACTGCTTTTGACAACTTTTATCTCATAGACCCTTCTATGATACGGTCATTGAAACTAAAGCAAATGGTTGAAGAAGGATGGGTATTGTATGGAAATATTTTTAGAGAAGTGAAAAAGCAAAAAAAAAAAAAGTCAGACAGAAATGACTATGTATTTTTATAAAGTTACACTGAGCGTGCCTGCCTCTGCTCCCTCCCCTTTCACCTCCTCCCCCTCCTGCCCCTGCCACCCCTGAGACAGAGGCCACCAATGGCTGCCTCCACTTCCTCCTCCTCAGCCTACTCAGCATGAAGACTATGGGGATGAAGACCTTTAAATGATCCACTTCCACTTAATGAATAGTAAATATATTTTCTCTTCCTTATGATTTTCTTAATAACATTTTCTTTTCTCTTTGCTGTAAAAATACAGTGTATATATATTACATACAACATAAAAGTATGTGTTATTGACAATTATTGGCAAGGCTTACAGTTAATGGGCTATCAGTAGTTAAGTTTGTGGGGAGTCAAAAGTTATATTTTGACAGAACCCCTGATTTTCAGTGCCCCCAACCCCTCTAGTGTTCAAAGGTCAATTGTAGATACTTTTTTCCTTTTTAGAAATAAAAACCATAATTAAACTTCAATTTATTTGAGGGTAGGAAGAGAAATATGAGGGTTTTTTTCTTTTCTTTCTAGACACATAGATATGTTTTTCTTTCTTCAAAATTATTTAATATATGATGGTTTCTGAGAGAAATTCAATGTTATTTACTCTTTGAATTAAAAGTTCTCTCTCCTCATGGTGATTACTGAGTCTCCATTTAAAACTCTTAGAAGAAATGATGGTGTGAGGATGTGGGGTGCTAATTAAGCCTTTTCCTAATTGCTTCATTGTGCGTCAAGATGAAGACAATCATGAAGTGATTATATTGTTTTACTCACCATGCAAGGTCTCTTTGACTCAAACTCACTTTTGGACTATGCACGCTAAAAAGCAATAACATTTACAAGACAATCACGAAGACACTCCTACCTTAGAAAATGATGCACAGAAAATATTTCTTAAAACCATTACACTGAAATTTATAGTAAAATCTGTTTTTCAGCAGACATTGTTATAGTTTCTTGAATTCTTACTAACTAATCCAGAAAACCTCTTCTGTTTGTTGGAGTCCTTATATTTAAAAATTAAAAATATTTCTAATGCATCTGAAAATAATTGTCTTTAGGGATTTGACTGAAGGTAAATTTTTTTCCTCTAATTTTTTGCTTTCTGTACTTTCAGGATTTTCTAAAAAAATATATTTTTTATAATGTATAGAAGCTTATAAAATATTTTAACATAAATCTGGACATTTTCCTATCTTCATAGGTAGCTTATGTTAAACATAGTTCAAAATCATCTTGGCCTGTCTGGGTTAGAGAATAATACTTTTAATTTTATATTTTAAGTAAGTTTTTGGTTTAAGAAATGTTCCTATTTTTTTACTTCTAATAGCTTTTTGTATTAGTCTTCAAAACTGACTTCATTTCTTATGAAATATTTGTGTTATCTTTGAAGTTAGGTATTTTGTGTAGGATTCAGTGAAGAATAAGTGGAAATTTGTGTTCATGATTTTCTTAAGCTACAGATAACTAAATTAACTGAATCTGTATTTATTAGAATCTGTTCTGACTTGTGTGAAGGCTGGAGAGAGGAAGAATATCTTAAATGATAAGAGTAATTTCTCTGGGTGACTTATAATTCTAGAAATTATTTCCCTTAAAATCCTAGAATTAAAAGGGACTTTAGAGACCCTCTAATCCACCCTCCTCATTTTACAGATGAGATGAGACAGCGTAGTGGTTCAAGGTCCCATAGCTAGTATAGACTGAAATCTCATTGCGTACACTGGTATTTTTTGTATTCTCCATATCCTTTTACTCAGTCTCCATATCCCTTTTCTCAGTCTCCAAAAAGTGGTAAAGGATGTATGTGTCCTAATCAAATAGCCTTGTTGGAAGTAACATTCAATTATTAATAGAACATAATTGAATGATAGAAACTTTCTGAAAAACAAATTAATGGTATGTGCCATATTCCTTTAAAAACAGTTAATTCCCTTTCATCTAGTAATTTTGCTTTTAAGAACTTTTCCTAAGAAAATAATTTAATAAGGACAAAAGTTTGGGTATAAGGATGTTTATCACGGCATAATTTTTAATAAGAAAAGAACTGAAAACCTTATTCAACAATAAAGGAATGTTTAACTGACTGGGATATTAAATGACCCATTAAAATCCCATTATTAATGTATATTTAATGATCTTAGAAAATGCTCCTGATATTTGTTAAGGTGAAAAATAATGATATATAGCCAAATATAGAGTTTGATCCCAACTTTGTTAACTATGTTAATATATGCTTAGGAAAGAAAACAATATGTAAGCTAATATGTAAAACATACCAATACAGAACTTTTTATTACCTTCATCTTTTTGATATTTTCAAAATATTATTCAGTTGTCATAAATGGCAAGTATAAAGAGAAAAATGTAAACATCATATTTAAAAATATATATGTAAAATAACAGTAAATTTAAAATGTGACCTTTGTAGAAGAAAGAGCACTGCAATTGATGTGAAATACTAAGTTCTCAGGTTAATTTTATAAAGCCATACAAAGCTATGAGTCTTTAAGCAAGTGTCGTCATTCTTTTAAGCCTTAGATCTTGTTCTGTAAAGAGAAGGTTGAATTAGTCCATCTTCCTTCCAGATCCAAAGCTCCATTTGATAAATTACTTAGTATCCTTTGAGCAAAGGATGCTCATAGGTAATAATAAATAAATAATATGCAGTCGTAAAATAAATTTTATCTAGTTTATAGAATTCAGATTAATTGCCACTGTTTACCCTTGTGCCTCTTGTGGTGGGCTCTCTGTTACAGATCGCCACTGAAGCAATAGAAAACTTCCGAACCGTTGTTTCTTTGACTCGGGAGCAGAAGTTTGAACATATGTATGCACAGAGTTTGCAGGTCCCATACAGGTAAAAACCGCTAAGCAGTGGGAGGGGGGAGTATGAGGAGTATTTCAATTATCAGATTTGTTTTCCGAAGGATTACTTTGGTCAGAAGGTAGGGAGCAAGTAGAGAAATTACCAGAAGGGAACCAGTTGGAAAGCCCTTGTAATTATCCAGGAGAGAAATGACAAGACCTTGAACTAAGGCAAGGACATCTCTGAGGTAGAACCTATAAGAGCTGATAACTGATTGGAAGGGGTGGGAGAGAAGATGCTGACAATGACTCTCTGATGTCTAGTTAGGATAATGACCCTATTATTTGCTCTGGTTGGGAATGAGTTCTTTATGGAACATGAAATTTGAAGTATCTGTGGAACACTGAGGGATTATACTTCCTGGTTGTCCCTTTCTTTCTCTTTCTACCATTTCTCCACGGGAGACCTCCTGTTCTTCCTTTAACACAGTCATCCCAGTAAGGACTCTAATAAATGATGTGAACAAACATGGGCAAGACCAACCTCCCCAAGTGTCAATAGTAAAAGGAGAGCCCTGGAACTTATCGATAGGTTTTCAAACTTCTTTTTAAACAACAGTAGAGCCTTTTTTCCTGAAAAAAAAATTGATTTGGAATCCTGATAGATGACAAAGATAAAAGCAGAGTTGATCTGGTTGAAGTAGGAGTAGGAAGAACAGGTGGCTGTCCACCCACCGACCTGCTCCTACCCACACCTCCACATTGCTGAGTTCCATGTTGCTCAGAAAATTCTAGAATATTAATTCCTTTATGTAAAGTCTGCTCTAACTCCCTAAGAAAGTTAGATTCCTTCTTTCTTTCTATAATATGTTGTTCATAAGGTACCTCCTTTGTATAAATAACAGTCCAATTCCACTCCTGGGTCCCCAAGAGCAAGAACGTGCCTGATTGTTCTATGTCACTCAGCATGGTCCCTGCCGCTTGTGGGTGTTGGGTAACTGCGTGTGGAATGAGTGTTTATCGTAGAGTACTTAGTGTCACGTGTCCAAAAGTGGGGGGAAAGGGAGGGAACTTTCACTTATTAATCCCTAACAAGGTCTTTCCATTCATTGCCTCATTTTATCTTTATACCAATACTTTGAGGTGTGGTTTATCATACATTTAAGATGAAGACACTGAGTCTCAGAGATTAGGCAGTTTCCTAAATTTGCACAGCTGGTAAGAGGTAAGATGAGGATCAAACTTACTTCTCTGGAAACTAAACCCATTTTCATCTGGCATAGCTTGGTGTCCCTCTGCCGACCTAGCAAAAGTTACACATTAAGGACAAAGAAATGAAAGAGGAGTAAGTTTTTACATGTCTTCTTTTCAGAAACTCTTTGAAGAAAGCACACATCTTTGGAATCACGTTTTCCTTCACCCAAGCAATGATGTATTTTTCCTATGCTGGCTGCTTCCGGTTTGGTGCCTACTTGGTGGCACGTCAGTTAATGACCTTTGAGGATGTTCTGTTGTAAGTATTGGGTCTTTATTTACAGTTAAACTCCAAAAACAAAAGTGGGATGAACATGATTCATGTCTGGATAGAAAACTCTACTGTGAAGCCTCATGATGAAATTTTGGTGATTCAGAAAATGGCATTTTTGCCTCTTAGTCTCCATGTGTTACCACTTTTGCCTCTGAGTCTCCACAGTGTCTCACTTCATTTGAAGAACCAGTCACTTCTCTCCCTAGTGCTGACTCACACATACCTGACCTTTTCAAATCTGTGGCTGGGTGGGGTGATTCAATTCAGAGGTTTCCAGAAAACTTTGGCATGTGGGAAGAAGCCTAACCCTGAGCAAGAAGTCAGACTGGCTCCTTTGAAAGGACTTTCTAACAGAGCAAGTGAAGTACTAAGTTCTGCAAGCCCTAGGAGATTCCAAGATGAATTTGTTTTTCCTGGATAAGAGAACAGTTGGAAAGTAAGCACTGGGAGAAATTCAGAAGAGACAAAGGAAAAGCTAGATTGGGATTTTTCTGCTACATTGCTATGAATATATAAAATTGTACCTCAGTTGGGTAGACAAGCCTGAACTTTAGTTATAACACTAAAGTACTCAACTATGCAGTTTAGTAGTCAAAAGTGTAATCTTTCTGAGCTTCTAGATTTGGTGACAGGTAAGATTCTGCCCTTTAATCGTATAACCTAATCAGTAGCAATACAGTTTACATTTAATCTAGAATCATGTAAGCCTGGCAATATAACGTGTTACTACAGTGTTTCTGCCCTTTTTAGACATTGACTTGTTCATGTATTATAGTTTGCTCAGGATGATCTTGACAGAAAAAATTTAAATGTCTACTTAATATGTATGTCTGACAAATGATATGCAGATGCTATTTGTGATTATGACCCAAAGATCACAGCCAGGCATCATTGGGGCTTTTATTAAATAATTACTTGATATTTTGCTTTACTCCAAGGAATTGAATTGATGAAAGTTCCTGACACTGGGGAGAACTGTCTGAAGAGCAATCCATTTGAAAAAGTCCCACAGGTTTAAATGATAACAAAGTCAAGATTAACCATCTGCATGATTTATTTAGCACTAGTTAAAAACAACAGCTAATGATGCCATGTGCTGGGTTGACACAGTGTGCTATGTTAACACATGTGTAGAGTCCAGAGGAAAGAAAGTGATGGATTCTCAGTATTCTGGGAGGCTTCCCAGGTATTGTCAGTTCTAGGGTTACTAAAAGGCACCTTGATTAATGTGTCCAGAGCAGGGCAGTGAAAGGAGTTATCAAAGAAGCAAAGGACCTTTTTAACAATACTCCAATACTTGAAGGGCTGTATTATGTAAAAGGAAGTAGTTTTTTTTCAGTTTGTAAAAGAACTTTTTAACAATAGACTTAATCTAACATGCTACTTTCTAAAACAGGGTGGAAGCCGATTTAGGGGACATGTCCAGGCACATTGACCTGTAAGGTCCTTTCCAACTTCAAGCTGCTCCCATGTCACAGATAAGAATGTTGATGCATGCTGAGAGCAGCATGATATCTGGGTCTGTAAGAAACTCTTTCTTGCACAGTTCTTATTATCTGATGTAATTCCAGCATCACTGACTGTAACCATTGTTGGTTGCCACAGTAATGCTGTGTAACAACCAGCCAGGAAACCTCAGGGACATACAATGATAAACATTTATTTTTACCCACAAGGCTATGGGTTAGCTGTGAAGTTCTCTTAATCTGGGTTGGGCATAGTGGATCTCAGCTGGGCTAAATCATATGTCTGTGGTGAGCTACAGGGTAGTTGGCTGGTACCCACACAGCTCTCCTCTGTGGGTGCCTCATCTTCTAGCAGGCTAGCCTGGGCTCCTGGAGGTGGCAGAGTTCTGAGAGCGAGCAAGCAAGTGAGCATGCACACACAAAGCATACAGGGCCTCCCGGGATCACAGGCTTGGAACTGGCAACAGTGACTTCCATCACATCCTGTCGGCCAGTGCAAGTCATAAGCCCATCCCATATTGAAAGGGTAGGAAAATCAACTCTACTTCTTAAATGGAAGTGCTGCAAAGGTCCCATTGCAAGAAGGTGAGAATACAGAGAGAGGTGAAAAACGGGGCCGTTTTGCAATCAATCACACTGACACGCGCTGGTGAAGAATGGGCCATTTTGTAAACAGTCTATCACACTGACATGAACTTATAAAGAAAGTGTTTCCCTTTTTAACATCTCTTTTGTAATTATGCAATGTAATTATACTCTCTGGTTGTAGAAGTGTCAGCTTTCTAGCATTGCAATTAAAACTCTATACACATGTTTTTTCTTTGTGCTTTCCAGGGTATTTTCGGCTATTGTCTTTGGTGCCATGGCAGTTGGGCAGGTCAGTTCATTTGCTCCTGACTATGCCAAAGCCAAAGTGTCAGCCTCCCACATCATCAGGATCATTGAAAAAGTCCCTCTGATTGACAGCTATAGCACAGAAGGCTTGAAGCCAGTAAGTTCGATGTTTTGACTTGCATGATCTACTCCTAACTCCTGAGTGAAAGTCTTCTAACAGGAAACTTAATACAATTTGTTTTCTTTTTAATATGCTGATGATAAAATAAGATTTTCTAGATCATATATTCCTTTTAATAAATGCTAATAATATGTATTGATTCCAGTACTTTTACACAGCAGAGTTACAGAGAGATAGGAATACTGCCCACTTTATAAGAAATCCTATTAATCAGATTTTATTACATATAGGTTATTCTTTCTTGGGCAACAGATTTGAATTATCATATCTATATTGTATGTGTGTATTGTCTTAACAATACAGGCTATAAAAGCATTGACTCTTTTAGATCTTATTTATTAAATTCTAGCAGTTTGAAGTGAAGCTTAATTGGAATACAAGTTCACTACCTCCTGACCTGGTGGTAGAGAGGGTTAGCTAGACACTGTGCTGTCAGTATTGCAGCAATTAAATTTGCTGTTATTGTTCCCACTGCAGGATGCGCTGGAAGGAAATGTGACATATAAGGAAGTCATGTTCAATTATCCCACGCGGCCAGACATCCCTGTGCTTCAGGGGCTGAGCCTCGAGGTGAAGAAGGGCCAGACGCTGGCCCTGGTGGGCAGCAGTGGCTGTGGGAAGAGCACGGTGGTCCAGCTCCTGGAGCGGTTCTACGACCCCCTGGCTGGGACAGTGGTGAGCACACTTTCCTGTTCAGCTCAGTTCAGGTTTTTCATCCTCTAAATGTCCTGGTGTGTTTAATTCTCAACTGTAAACTGTGGTTTTCCAAACCTTTAAACAGCAGCCCCATGTAGTTCAAGTCTGACAGCCCAGATGCAATCTCCAAGCCATGTCCTCTGCCGCAGCCAACTACTCCAGGCTGTCCCTCAGCACTGCCCCCTGCCCTCCCTCGTGAGCAGCCTTTTTACCACTCATCCCCCTTGTGCTTAGGTTTCAGGTAACATAAGAGCCAGCATGAATAGAAGTAGCCAGAGCGATAGAGGTGGGGCGCTATCAGAGGCAAGTGAGATAGAAGGCAAGGATGGGGAGTGTTTCAAAAGGTGGTCAGCAATGACCGGTGCTATGGGAAGATTGGGTAAGGAACGACTGAAGACGTGATAGGATCTGGCAATTAATGTACTGTTTCGGACATTTTCAAGTATTCTTAGCAAAATGGTAATGGTAGAAAATACTTGAGCATGGCTGAAGGATGTTTTGGAGAAGTGGAGATTTAAGTGAGTGTAGTTTTTCAAGAAGATCGAAGGTGAAAGAAAGGCAGATAAGAAGAACAGCTTGAGCAGGGAGGGCAGAGTCCAGGGAAAATGCTTAGGAGGAGGAATCTAGAGCATTTGTATGGCTAAGGATGAGACAAAGACAGTGATGGAGAGAGGGCATTGAAACATCATCTAAGGAAAAAAAAAAAAAAAGAAAGATCAACAAAGTTGAGAAGTGCATAAATAATATAGAGGAATGCCAGCAGGGTGCAGTTCTGGGAGACCAAGGAGGGAGAATTGCTTGAGCCCAGAAGTTCAAGACCAACCTGAGCAAGAGCGAGACCCAATCTCTACTAAAAATAGGAAAATTAGCTGGCTGTTGTGGGATGTGACTGTAGTCCCAGCTACTCGGGAGGCTGAGGCAGGAGGATGGCTTGAGCCCAGGTGTTTGAGGTTGCTGTGAGCTACAGTGATGCCACTTACCATCTATCCAGGTGATAAAGCAAGACTGTCTCACCCCCCCATATATATATGTGTATATATATATATATATATATATATATATATAGAGAGAGAGAGAGAGAGAGAGAGAGAGAGAGAGAGGGGAATGCCTTTTTGTCTTCTGAACTAAAATGTGTCAGGGAATGTCTTAGGTGCTGGGGATGAGATAGGAGTCTTAAAGGGAGTAGTGAATTTAAATGACTATAATGAGGGAAAGGAAAAGAATCAAACTAGAAAATTAGGAAGGGGTAGAATTTAGGGCAAGAAATGTTCATTACATAGGCATTTAGTTATTAGTTGTACTCAGAGGTGATGTTGAACAGCACGGGCACCGACCAATCAGAACGGACGCCTGCCGGCACAGTGAGCCTGAGGCCACCAGCTCAGTGTGGACCCTAGTTGCGCTAGTGACTGAAATGAACAGAGAGCATTCAACCTGTAGTCCAGGGCTCTTTTTACTTCCCCACAGCAATCACTCTTACTCATAAACATTTTTTATTATATTCAAAGACAATTATGCCTTCAGTCAGTCTATTATTTACTAGTTACATAAGCTTTGTTCCCTGTTTTTACTCCTTCGTATCACATTTTCTGTGAACTCTGATTTTATGCTTCAACTTTGTGGGTGAAGTTTGAATACAGGACTCTGAATGAAGACCGCACTGACAGTCGAAGCACTTAGAGGAGGAAACGTTAGCTGCTGTCAGACACGGATTATGGCGTCTCGACAGACGTTTATTAAGCAGTGTGTTAAATGTTGTGCTATAAAACAAGTTGTGGGGTCTGAGGAGACAGGGCTTATACTTTCAAGAGTTAAAGATGGAGATAGGCCTAGAGCTGGTTTTTACAGGATAAGCAGGACTTGCACATGGGTGAGCAAGAGGGAAGGGTTTCAGTGTAAGAGACAATGTGAGCTGTGGGCGATAAGTGATTTGTTCCCAATGGAGCAAATAGTGCAGTTTGGCTGAAATAGGGAATTTAGTTAGAGTAGTAGTTCTTAAGTTTTCTGATAACAACCCATGTAGGAAAGATAAAATAAGCTCACAGCCCCCAATGCACTCATAGTCACTTTGCAATAGGGGAAAAAAACACTTGGTGATGACAAAATGCTGGAGTTGAAAACAACAACAATGGTAAATAGTACAATAATTACACCAGAAGAAATTAATGATTATTCTGCAAGGACACAAATATAAGCAGAACATAATTAAAAGCATGGACAGTACCAGTTATAGTTCAGGGTAGGAAACATAAACTGCTCTAGGTATATTAGGTAGATAAGTATTTAATAAGGGGAATGCAATGTTTACAAGGTCTTTGGAAGGGCTGGAAGAGTCAAAGTAAAGGAGGCTGCTTTTGCTCCCAGATTAATACTATAACCAGGCAGCTGCAGAAAATTATGCCAGTGTCGCAGCTGTTCCAAACGTAAAGACCAGAGTCTGGCTGTTGCAAAAAGTCCTGTCTGCCAAACACGTGTGCTAGCTTACTATGGCTGCTAAAGGAGAATTGGTGTCTGCATCCCAGGTTTTAAACTGTGCATCTCCCTGGTAGACCCTAAGTTATTTCCAGAACCAATGGAGCCTGGGAAATTGTTTTTAGCCTTCAAGTCCCTTGATATATGAAAGGGCAGACACAGAAGGATACAAAAGTGAATTCTAAATGCATAGGACAATAACTGTCTTAAGACAACACTGATAATGCTCCAAAAACAAAGTGTCCTCATTTATTGCAGCAATATCCAGTATCTGCTCCTGTGCATTTGCCCTAGAACTTGAAATACTGCCTAGTGATGCACAGCAGCCAGACTTCTTAGCAGAGGTGTCCACAGTAAACTCTAGTGAATGTATCAAGTTTTGTTTATGAATATCAATTAGTAACCTTGAATAACTCAGTTAGTAGGTTACTAGTAATTAGTTCTTATTGCCATGTAAAAATGAGTCTGTGGATTTGAGCAAAAGGACTGAAGAAAGGACTTAACCCTGAGGACCACCCTGAAGTCAGGAAATTCTCATGACCGGTCAGTGGGCTTTGAATCACACAGTGTGAGAAACTCTGAACCTGTGTGGCAGTTCTCAAACTTTGGTGTATCTTAGAATGGCTTAGAAAGCGAGTGAAGAACACGGCCACCCCGGATTATTCCAGTAGGCTGGCGCCTCACCTTTTAGTTTTACAATTTTCCCAGGTGATTCTAATGCTAACCATCATTTGGGAACTACTGAACTAGTAAATTTGAAGGAAGGTTTAGATTAAATTGTGGAGAGTCTTGAAAAATTAAGTTACAGAATTGTGAAGAGGAGAGAATTCCAGTTTTGTGGGACCTGAAGGTCATATATACAATTTTAGGGATTCTACTTAAAAAAAAAAAGACATTTTGAATGCAAAATTAGGTACAAACGTGAATATTTACTTCAAATGAAAAAATGTCACAACAAAATATGGGAACCTTAAAGACTCTGGTTCCTTTCTTTTCTTAAGCTATTTATCATCCATGTTCACATGGAAGAGCTTCCTGACTATAGCCTTGCCGCCCTCCCACCCGGAACACTGCTTAGCTTTCAGAATTTACATGCAGTCGAGGGCATGGAAACTTACCCTTCATCAGCTTCATTGTTAAATCATCTCTGTTTTGAGGGTACAGCTAGAAGCCTCTTGTCATGGTCTGGTGCCTGGGCCAAGATGGGGATACTCCCTTTTTAAGGGACAACAGAAAATATCTTTCAAATGTGAGATACTTGTGTCACCACAACCCAACCTACAGCATTTAGATCTAATCCTGGTTTCCCCCAAATACTTCCTGTGTGACTTGGTATAAATTACTTAATTTCGCTCATTTCCTTATCTGTAAAATGGAGATTAAAATCACAGCAACCTCATAAGAGTTTAAATAAGACTAAATGAGATTATGTATAGACATGCTTATCACAGAACCTGCAATATTGTCAGTGCTTAATCTTTTTAATTTATTATTATTTCAGAGTAAATACACATTGAAAAATTTATATTTAATAGTTGATTATATGTGCTAATAAAAGCAAGTGATCAATTTTACAGTCTATAATAGAGAGAGCTAGTCATTTTAATTTGGCTTTACAATATTTCTTACCAATATGTTTACTCTCCTAGTTGTGCTTTTATTTAGGCAAGGATTTTTTGAACAGTTTTTATAAATTCCCCGGAGTTTCTTGGTTGCCCCTGAGACCACCACCATGCCTCAGCCAAACAAGCTCTACTTTGATCTTTCTTGCATTCTGGGCTTCTATACATGTTTTCCTTAAAGAAAGGATTCTTCAGCTAACACAGGTTTTATATAGTTTCCAGTTCTAGTGTATTGTGTGGGGATGAGGAGGCCCAAGAGTGTTACCATATCCAGTGTAATGAGGAAACTCATTAAGCTGGGATCATTCATATGCGTCTATTATTATATTAGTTAGGCAGTGTCTGTTTTCCTCCCAGGGGTATAAACATGGAAATTAAAAAACAAAACGAAACTTTTCCTTTCCTCAAATTTCCATTTCTCAAGTACGGTGTTCCATCTGACTAGATGTGCTGTTTAGCCACATCCTCGAGTGGTTTTCACTGCCTGTCTCCACCTTCTGCTTCCCACCTTCATTTATTAACTCTGTAAGAAAGCCTAGAGCATAGATGCGCTGAACAGTCTCCATGGCAACTGGGCTTGGTACTAATGAGGTCATAGCAGTGCTTTTGATCCCAGCACCTGCCAGCTCCACAAGCAGAAGCCACCTTCCCGCAGCAGAGATTGTACCCCACGCCTGGCCAGCTGTCTCCCAGAGCCACTGAGGCACATGGGATACAGAGAGTATATGTGGCTCAGTACCTACTTGTCCCCACTATCAGAAAATCTCAAATCTGAGTGACTGGTGTCTTCCTCAAAGGGGATGAACAGCTCTCTCACTTGAATACCAGAAAATTCTTTTGCAAAACAGATCTATTTGACAGACGTAGCTGCATCAGAGTAAGGCTTTTTATCAGCAAGGCTGGAAGGGGCCCTCCTAAGGCTTTTGCAACATAATCTAGGGAAGCAGATCACAGAGAAAGGGCAGCTCTCTGTTCCTACTCCTTTGGCTCAGAATTGAAGATGTCTGTCCATCCTTTCATACTCCTGTCCACCTGTCCATCCCCTTCAGTTCCCATACATCATACATCACATACACAGAGTTACACACTGCTACAGCCCTTGAACACTTATTCTGTGCCCAGCACTGTGCTAAGTGAGGACCATACATAATATTTAATCCTTAATTCTGTGAGTTTAGGAATTATTGTCATTCCTATTTTACTCATGAGGAAACCAAGAGAAATTACTTTATCAAGATCAATAATTACTGAGAGATATAGCAGCTGCCCTCCCACTCTTACTTCTATTCCATTTAGCCATTGTATCTGATTTCTCAAACTCAGGTCAGATCAGAAACCTGAACTACAAACCTATCACGTGGTCATAGTTGTTATTTATTTCCACTCTAATCCTGGCCTCTTTTTCTCTGAAAAACTGAGATGTAGAGTAAGGATGTCAGGATACATCCCAGAAATATTAGACATCGTATTAGTTAGTTTCCTAGGGCAGCTATAACCGATTACCACAAATTAAGTGGCTTAGAACACATTTATTATCTTCTACTTCTGGAGGTTTGAGGTCCCAGAGAGGTCTCACCAGGCTAAAATCAAGGGTCAGCAGGGCTGTGTTCTTTCTGGAGGCTCCAAGGGACAATCTGTTTTCTTGCCTTTTCTAGCTTGCAACCCCTTCTTCCATCTTCAAAGCCAGCAGTGACAGGTCATGTCTTTCTCAAATAGTACCACTCTGATACTCACTCTCTGGCCTCTCTTCCACAGTTAAGAACTCTTAAGATTACATTAGGCCCACCAAGATAATCCAAGATAATCTTCTTATTTTCAGGCCAGCTGATTAGTAACCTTAATTCTATCTGCTACTTCAATTCTTCCGTGCCATGTAACATATTCATAGGCTTCAGGGATTGGGACATGGATACCTTGGGAAGGAGCGGGTATTATTTTACTGCATACACACATCAGGAACCAGGGTTAAAACATGACACTTCCTCAAAGCATACAATGATGGCCTTGTTGGATTCACCTTGACAATCCAAATTTAAAGAAAACAAACTTTACCTTAATCTAACAATTTGGAAGTTTTTACGTATGAGATAAGAGTGTTAACTTTGCTAACTTCAAAATATGCTAGCCCTGAAGTTGATCTATGAACTCTTTGTTTTCAGCTAATTGATAACAAAGAAATAAAGCAACTGAATGTCCAGTGGCTCCGAGCACACCTGGGCATCGTATCCCAGGAGCCCATCCTGTTTGACTGCAGCATTGGCGAGAACATCGCCTACGGAGACAACAGCCGGGAGGTGTCACAGGAAGAGATCGTGAGGGCAGCCAAGGAGGCCAACATACACCACTTCATTGAGTCGCTGCCTGACGTAAGTCTCTCTCCAAGTTAAGGGCCCAGGAGCATGTGGCAGCCTCCCTGGCCTGCAGTTTGATTTCTTCCCGGAGATGAAGAGAAATTAGCAAACACAACACACTCCCACCCGTATGCAAGCATCCGCCACACTTCCTACCCCAGTTAGATGTTACGTTTACCCCGTCACCTGACTCTCCTGGTAAGGAAGGGATGAAAGTGTTTGACCAATTCAGATTTAGGAGAGAGGAACTTTCCACGGATAGGAGAACTGGAACAATTCTCTAGACCCAAAGCTTTTAGGCTGGATGCTCCACCTCCTTCAGCCCTGGGGATAAGCATTATGTCTGAGAGGCCTTTCTCTCCAAGTCCAAAGACAGAGCCCACGGGCAGTGTGTGTGTCTCCACTTGTGGACATGCTCTCCTGGGCCTGCTGAGGAAGCAGGTGTGACCACCCCTTCCCATGTGCTCTCGCTCCCATTTCTCCTCCTCCTGCCTTCCTGCAGCTCCCCGCTCCAAAGCCTCAAACCTCACTCTGCGGAGTCAGGCCAGGCCAGAGCTGGATCCATACCAGAAAGAGGCCTGAGCCACTGGGGTAACCATGGTATCATGTAATCTCTCATCATGGTACATTTCATGGGCTCCAAGCTTTGTTTATGGGGTTGATTGTTGAAATCTTCCCCAAGGCTCCCTGGGCTGTTATCCTGTGGATGTCTTCTGAATTCCTTCTAGGAAGTTGGATAGTGGAATCTCACCCTTTCTTAAGTCTTTTAGGTTCTATATTTTGGATGCCTCTCAACCTAGCTAATCTACCCCTCCAGTTATCACCAGTTATGTTCTTCATTGCAAGGAAGCGCCCCCTAAAAGATAAAGCTCAGTAGCTTCAAACTGGCGGGGAAGGGAAATCTCAGGGGCAGGGTGACAATGCCAGGTGGCTCTAACTCTGTCCCAAGGTCTCCCTTTTCCTTAGGCTGTTCTTCAGATAACTACCCACACCAACTTCATTAGGCCCCAGGGAGGAGGCCTTGTCCTCACCTCTCCATTAAAAAGTCTAGGCCACCTGTGGATAATTGACCCTTCTCAAGGTTCACTTAAAGACAAAGCTCCAGTCCTCCTTAGTAATGAGGGGTCGGTGGTTCTCAAGTTTGGGCACAGATCAGCATCACCTGGGAACTTGAGAGGCAGATTTTTTAGGCCCCACCCTAGACCTGCTGAATAGGAAACTTTGGAGGTAGAGTCCAGCAATCTACGTTTTAATAGCCCAGATGACACTGATCCAGGCTAAATCTAGAGAGGCACTGGGCTAGGGGTTAACAAAACACAAACACAGGAGTAACTTTTTTTTTTTTTGAGACAGAGTGTCACTCTATTGTCTGGGCTAGAGTGTCGTGGCATCAGCCTAGTTCACAGCAACCTCAAACTCCTGGGCTCAAGCAATCTTTCTGCCTCAGCCTCCTGAGTAGCTGGGACTACAGGCATATGCCACCATGCCTGGCTAATTTTTTCTATATATTTTTAGTTGGCCAATTAATGTCTTTCTATTTTTAGTAGAGGCAGGGTCTTGTGCTTGCTCAGGCTGGTCTCGAACTCCTGACCTTGAGTGATCCTCCTGCCCTGGCCTCCCAGAGTGCTAGGATTACAGGCGTGAGCCACTGTACCCAGCCCAGAGAGTAATTATTATCTAGCTTCTGAAATATATCTTGCTTAAATATATCTGGTGTTTGTCTGCCACAGGGACCCCACCTTTCTGGATTCCTGGTTACTGTCACACAGAACACATCTGTAGATATCACGATTCTTTCCCTCAGGGTCTAGACCAGGAGAGAGAGGGCAAAACCTCCTAAGTCCTATTACCTGTCTGAGGATCCATTTCTTTTCCTGAGTAATTAGTAATAGGATTTGCTTTACCCAGCAGATGGCTGGTTTAGTTATCTCCGTCCCACAGGGTTATATACAATGCTGCTTTTACCTGCCTCAAGAGCATCAGTACTTTATCAGTGCAACCTGGCCACCCCTGCACAGTGCTCCTGCCTTCTGAGGCAGCCACAGCTCCGGGGTAGAGCCAGTCCCAGGCACCTGCCAAAACCTCACCTGGGGTCTTCTCACTCCATCAGTACTGAGAGTCCGCAGTCTGAGTGCCCTAGAGCTAACGTGACCAAATGCAGCAAATAAAAATAGGCAACACTGCATAGAACACGGATTTTATAACCAAACTCTGGGTGTCAGAATCAAAGCCCACAGTTCAACTAAAATTTCAGCCTGACAAGGACCTGAAAATAATGAGACGGTGGGGTTTTCTAGGTTACACAGGGTGTCACATCCCGTTTCTGTCCTGCTCTCCACACCCTTTAATTCTTGTCCCTAATGTCATAGTGAATAGTTGCTGACAGTTACCTACTGTGATGAAAAATATAGCAAGAATTTTGAAAGAACTCTAAAAGCAAGTTTTTTAAAAGGATATTTTAGTTTTCAAAATTAGATACCAAAATAGAATTCCTTAGCATCTATGAAAATGAAGTGTTAAAGATAGTTTCATAAAAACAAATACCAAAAGTCTAACATCCCAAGAATTTTCTCTTCCCTCACTTTAAAATCATGCAAAGAGCATCACCTGCTGGTTATAAATAAGATGAACCTCAATTATTTTATTATGAATAGGCTGTTCAAATCAAATATCCTTTCTCCTGCCAATCTTTGTCCCAAATGTAATGAAATCAGAAGATGGAAGATACTAACATAGCAACAGTATTCTTCCTAAAAAGATATGCTGGCTTGTTTATACTAAAACATATCATCTTAAGGCCCAAATGTCTATTTTCAAAAAGAAAGATTAAACTTGCCATATAGAGCAATTTTTGTTCTGTATTTAATTCTCTATGAACCCATCCTTAGCTTCTAATCCTAAATGTTTGGTGTATATGGGAGTGGAGTGGTTATCCTATTTTCTTTAAGCAAACTATTTGTTAGAATTTTACTATCAGTTCTACTTTCATAATAACAAAATCCTGTTTACAGAAATATAACACCAGAGTAGGAGACAAAGGAACTCAGCTCTCTGGTGGGCAAAAACAACGCATTGCCATAGCTCGTGCCCTCGTTAGACAGCCTCATATTTTGCTTTTGGATGAAGCTACATCAGCTCTGGATACAGAAAGTGAAAAGGTAAGAATTTAAACTGGACTCATTCATACTTGAATCATTCGTCCTGCAAAGGTTTAAATACATGCTTTTATCTTCCACAGTAGAGAACAAAATTGAGCCAGATTGTTGCTTGCTGCTTATATCACTGTTCAGTGTAACTTTTAAACACTTTCTGTGCTGTTATTCACAAGAGCTAAAATGACACAAGGCAGATGGGTCTTATAGCACATATACTCCGAAAACCAGCCCTGGATCACTTTGTGTTGACCCAAGAAGCTGCGTTTCGGAGGCGTTATCTCCCACTTGTACTGGCAGCATCTCCTCAGCAGCCACATGGAAAAGGGAGAGGGTGACACAGTGTCCAAGTCTGGCTGTACCTTAAGAAAAACATTAGCAATCATTTTCAATTTGAGAAAAGGTTAAGAATTCTGATACCTGAAAGACACACTCATTATGAGACGTTCCCTATCTTGAAAATAACTTAAAAATTCAAGGAGTCGGTGTTTGGCCTTTGCTCAGCCTTCCTGAATTTGTTGTGGAGCTGGATTTGAGGTCTGCTTTTAAGGATGCTGTGTGACTAGACACATTAGCAAATGTTTTTAAATGATTTGATGGACAGCATTTCCTGCCCTAAACTTTAAGGACAGGTAAATCCTGCCTCAGAGCTAATCCAAATTAGGGTTCAGTTATCTTCCGATCTGACAAATCCTTTGCTCTCTAAAAATCTGTGTTATAGTTCGCTGGCACCATTCTTAAAGAAGGACCTATTGCTAGAGAAATTAATCCTGGGACCTCTCATGGAGGAAGCTTTAAAGGGAAAGGACTGTTATTAACAGAATTAATTTATGTGACTGTGGAACAGGTTGTCCAAGAAGCCCTGGACAAAGCCAGAGAAGGCCGCACGTGCATTGTGATCGCCCACCGCCTGTCCACCGTGCAGAGCGCAGACTTGATCGTGGTGCTTCAGAACGGCAAAGTGAAGGAGCACGGCACGCATCAACAGCTGCTGGCGCAGAAAGGCATCTACTTTTCAATGGTCAGTGTCCAGGCTGGAGCAAAGCGCCAGTGAACTGTGACCGTATGAGATGTTAAATATTTTTTAATATTTGTTTTTAAATATGGCATTTAACCAAAGTTAAAAAGCAAGCACTTACTGGACGATGAAGAGTTATGTGTTTAACGTTTCCTGCTGCAATTGAAGATCATCCCATCAAGATCAGTGTCTTCAGAGACTTCATAATTAAGGGAGCAGAAAGGGAAACATCATCAAATGGGAGGAAATAATGGCTTTAATTGTATTATAAAACTTATTAAAGAATTTTAAGTAGACTTTTTAAATAAAGTGTGTAATTTTGTTTTATATTTTTTTCATTTGGACTGTAACTGCCTTGCTAAAAGATCATAGAAATAGCAAAAAGTATTGAAATACTTGCATAAAGTGCCTATAATAAAACTAAACTTCCACGTGACTGGAGTCATCTTGTCCAAAATATCTTCTTCCAATTGGAATATTGTAGATAATTTCTTCTTTAAAAAAAAGATTTCTTTAAAAACATCCATTCATTACTGTGGGAATGGTTAAACAGTTTAAATTCTATTCTATATGTCTTTTCACTTTGGGTTTTATAGAGCCATCTGGTCTATATGTTTTTTCACTTTGGGTTTTATAGAACCATCTGGCTTCATTCTTGTACTTGACTTGCCTGATTCTTGCATTTCTACATGATGATGGCTTTCAAATCAATCACACAGATCAATACAAGACTTTGGGAGGTGGGGTGAGATGCAGTTGTGAAGTATATATTACTCAGATGTACATGAAATATTTTGCATTGCTCTTCTGAAGGGCTCTTCAGGGTTTTAATATTTTTGTACTTTTAAGAATACAATTACTCTTTTTCTGTCATGATGATGAATTTCTTTTCCTATAATTGGTCTCTTTCAAAGTTGATCTTTCTGATTTGCAGATTAAAAATGCGCCATAAGTTTAATACATCATAATGCAAACATGATGAAAAAAGAAAAGAATAAAATATCATGAAGACTGGTACTTTGAGTACAAATTTTAAAAATCAGCCAAAAACATTTTAAACAAGATTGAAAGTCACAAGCTGGGGTGCCATATTTATTATAAACAATTGCTATCTTTAATGTATAAAGAACATTTAAAAAAAAAAAGCCACCCCCTCCAAGAAAAAAAAGGCAAAGGAAATGATCAGATAATTCCCAAAGAAGAGATGCATGAGAAAAATGTACAATTTCAATAATCAAAGAATGCAGATTTAAAAAAAAAAACCTTTTATTGCCTAGTAACTTGATGAATTAAAAAAAAAAAGTCATATAATCTCTCGTCATTGTACATTTCATGGGCCCCAAGCTTTGTTTCTGGGGTTGATTGTTGAAACCTTCCCCAGGTCTCTCTGAGTGTTATCCTGTGGGTATCCTCTGAATTCCTCCTAGGAAGTTAGATAGCGGAATCTCACTCTCTCAAGTCCCTTTAGATCCTATATTTTAAAATGCCTCTCAACCTAGCTAGTCTACTCTTCCAGTTATCATCAGTTATGTTATTCATTGCAAGGAAGTGTCTCCTAAACATAAAGCTCAGTAGCCTCAAACTGGCAGGGAAGGCAGTCTCCCCAGGGGGCAGGATAACAATACCAGGTTTGGAGGACCAACATCCAAACTATAGCTTAAGAGAAGGAGGAGTCCTTAAGTTTAAGAAACATTTTCTTTGGAGACACAATTAAAACATGAATACAGTAGTGGAGCTATAAGACAGTAGCCCAGCACTTTGGGAGGCTGAGGCAGGAGGATTGCTTGAGCCCAGGAATTTGAGACCAGCCTGGGCAACATAGCAAGACCCCATCTCTAAAAAAATTTTTTTTTTTAATTAGCTGGCAAGGTGGCTGGCCTGAAGTCCCAGCTGAGGCGCTGTGTTGGGCTAGGGAGAACAGAGGACTGGTGGTAATGAGAAACATTCATATGCTAGATGTGAGAGGTGGAGGGATGATAAAAGTTGGCTGGCAAAAGGGCACATAAGGAACTCTTTTAGAAGGAGGAGGATTTATTCAGATGGCTTGGAGATGACATCAAAGCCAGAAGGCATTTGAGGTGTGGCCTTCAGGATGCAGAAGAAACACAGATGGGTCCCAGCCTGGGCCATTTGCTTGAGTTCGATCCTTTTCTAGCCAGTCTCCTTTATTTTCCTAGTACCTCCAAGAGATTATCCACTTATGCCTAACTTTTAGCAATGATAGCCCTTCTTTTTGGTTCACTAGAATCAGCTACTGATTTTAGGCCAAAATGTACTTCAGTCTCTTTGCTGACACACAAAGCAGCCATTTGTCCCAGGTTTCAGTAAGAAGTCTTTTTTTTCAAATTCATTTTTCTTGCATCTCACGCATGCTACCAGTTCGTGAACCCTTTGAGGAAAGGACTGTGTCTTTGCATCACTGTGTTCCTGTGTTTGGCAAAGTCCTTGGCATATAGCAAAGGCTCGATAAGTGTCTGTTCTTTTGCCAAATTTCTGCTCTAATGTGTACTTTTCCCTGGGTCATTTTGGGTTTATCACAGAAGAATTTCTAAAATGTCCTCTGTTAATGTAAAATATATTAAGAAGATTATTTTCTAAACCCATATAATTTTACAAGAACGATAGGGAGGGGAGCCCATTGTTATCACAAGACCTGGGACCCAGCCTTACCCACTACACAGAATAAAAGGGAAAAACCTTACATAAATTATGTCCATAATTTTGTAAAAGAAAATCTTTTATATGTTTTTCTTTTTTTGGGTGGTGGGAATTGTAGTAGTCTAGTAACAGTATTGTACCAATGTCAATGTCCTGGGTTTAATTTTAGCTATAGCCACCATATATCATCATTGGGAGAAGCCAGATGATGAGTACACAGGACTATAAGATTTTTGCAACTTCCTGTGAGTCTATAATTATTTCAAAATAAAGTCAAGAAAAATAAATGGGAGAACAGATAGTTAAACTTTAGAGATTTGCTGCTTTTAGGACTGGCACCATGGCTCACACCTGTAATCTCAGCACGTTGGTAGACCAAGGTAGGAGGATCACTTGAGACCAGGAGTTCGAGACCAGCCTGGGTAACATAGCAAGACCCCTGTCTCCGAAAACATTTTTTAAAATTATCCAGGCCAGATGGTGTGTGCCTGAAGTTCCAGCTACTTGGGAGGCTGAGGAAGGAGGATCACTTGAGCCCAGGAGTTGGATGTTGCAGTGAGCTATGATGAAGCCACTGCACTCTAGCCCAAGCAACAGAGTGAGACCCTGTGTTAAAAAAATGGGGGGGGGGTCCTGCTTTTGAAGGAATAATAATTTGGGCTAAACTGTGAAAAGTGAATAAGATGGCACTGTACTGTAGGCTGGGAGGCAGAATGAAACACTCAAAAAAAAAAAATTAGGGAGAGGTGGGAGTTGGGGAGATAGGCCGTAGGAAAGGAAGGAGAGTGTTTCAGGTAGAGGAAACAGCCCCTTCAGTGGAGCATTGGGAGGACAAGGGGAAGGACTTGTGGCTGGAGCGTGCTCGAGAAGGCAGAGAATGGCGAGAGACACCCCAGTGGGGTAAGCAGGGACATGAGCCTTCCCGTGGAAGCCCTGCCTGACAAAATGGACTTTGAGGGTATTTTAAGCTGAGGACCAGATCCTGAACTGTGATGAGCCCTCCCTGTCAGAACCCAGCCACCACACAGTGAAAAGAAGTCCAAGTCGCATGGGTGACTACGTGACGCCACCCAGCTGAACCCCCAGACCACTGCTGGCATCAAGCGCCAGCCACGTAAGTGGCCCCAGGCAGTCAGCATCTGACTACAGCCTTGGGAGGTGAGAGCCACTCCGCTGCGCCCAGGCAAGCCGACAATGACAAGAGACCATGAAAGCCATTTGCTGGGAGCCAATTCATAACCAGACAAGTAATAACCCTTCTAGTTCCAGAGCCTATCAAGGACTTCCACCGACCTTAACTCTTTTGACCTTCAAAAGATTCCCTCTAGGCTACAATGTCATGTTGGGTACCTGGTTCATCACTGTACACCAATCCCTCTCTCAATACCCGGCACATTGAAAGTCTTCGATAAAAATATGTGTTCAATGAAAAAAAAAAAGATTTGCTGCTCTTAAGAAAAAAAAAAAAAAGACTAAACAAAAGATTTTCAGAGAGCACTTTCTGCAACTGTAGTCCTTTATCCTCTTTGGAACTTGTAACACCAAGGTTAAAGACCTCTGCCCTTGGAGTGGAGAGAAATCAGAATAGCAAAGAGAAAAGCAGGAATGCTTACCGACATGAGCAAGAGGCAAAGAAACATGATGAAATGTTTTCACCTGGGCTCTTTCAAAAGAGCCAGTTTTGGTCATAAGGAAAAGTGACCTTTGATTTGAAAACGGAACGTTTTCGTTTTTTCAACTTGGTGGCTAAATTTAAATGTTTTCTCTGTCATTGATTGCTGTTTGATGTTTTTAACAAAGCACCTACCCTCTCCAGTCAGAGAAATCTGCTTTCTGTTCTAGCTGCCAGTTTGTTTACATGTGTGGTTGGGCAAGTGACTTATTTTCTTTAAGCTTCTGTTTCCTCATTGGCAAATGAGGGATTCCAATGCCTACCTCATTGGATTTCTTGAGCACTAAATGTTATAATAAATGTCTTTAGGACAGTGCTCAATATATAGGACATAAGTGAAAAAAAAGTTGGTTGTCTTCATTTCATATTTTTCTTGCTCTTCAAAGCTACAAATTCTCTTGTATGAAAAGGAAGTTTTGTTTTGTTTATCCATTTAGCAATTATTTTGAGTGCCTACTGGACTAGATATTGGGAGCACAATGATAAGACAAAGAGCTTAGGAGACAGGAAATAAGTTTAGTAATGTGTATTGATGCCATGAAGCAAAAGAGTGGGGTGCGGTAGTACAGGACCAAGAAATGAGCCATCACTTCTCCCAGGAGTGGTTTCAGGGTTGAAAAAGCTTCCCAAGCAACCAATATGTCTCTGAGAAGGTGAGGGGGTAAAAAAAAGAAATAACTGTGGTGCATCCACACAATGGAATGTTACCCAGTGCTAAAAAGAAACGAGCCATGAAAAGACACAGAGGAAAATTAAATGCACATTCTTAAGTGAAGGAAGCCAATTTGAAAAGGCTTCAAACTGTATGATTCCAACTATGTGACATTCTGGAAAAAGCAAAACTATGGAGACAGTAAGAAGATCAATGGCTGCTAGGGGTTGGGGGCAGGGAGGTATGAGAAGGTGCAGCACAGATGATTTTCAAGGCAGTGAAACTGCTCATAAGATGCTGTAATGGTGGACTCATGTCATTATACTTTGTCCACACCCAGTGAATGTACAATACAAAGAGCGAACCTTAATGTAAACTAAGGACTTTGGGTGATGATACATCAGTGTATATTCATCAGTTGTAACAAATGTATTAAAACCACTCTGGTAGGGGATGTTGATAATGGTATATGTAGGGGTGGGAGGTATATAGGAAATCTCCATACCTTTCATTCAGTTTTGCTGTGAATCTAAAAATGCTCTAAAACATAAAGTCTATTAAACAAAACAAAACAAAAAGCTTCTGGAGAACTTAGTCTATGCCTGTCAGATGGACAGTAGAGAAGTGTGGCTATGGGGAACAGTGTAGAACAAACTGGAAGGCTGGAACCAGAAGTGATTCAGGGTGTTCAGAGTTTGGGATTCAGAAATGAGACAGAGTCAGGCAGGACCTGAGCTTGAAGGGCCTGGTGTACCAGAATGGATTTTGTTGTTTTCGTTTTTATTGTGATTCATTTGAAATAGAGTATTGAGACATGCCTCACTTTAGAGTGGTCACATTCTTATAAATGTGCCTGTGTAATAAAATTTTATAAAGTAAATCACATTTTTCTTTCTACAGTTCCATTATAAATACGAAAATATAGCCCTTTCTCAAATTCTGTAAGTAAAGGGGAAAAAAGAACAAACTGGAAATGTGCTTTGCAACTCCACACCCGCAAGAGAACTTTTGTGGAATTTCAACCACAAGCACCAGGGCAGGCCCAACATCCTAATATCCTATGCAGGGAATCACTATTCTACTAAGAGTTGGGTATGTGGTGACAGAAGGAATATATGTTTGTTTCTTCTTAGTCAAGAACAGAAAGAGAAAACTAAACAATATTAAGGTCACGATTCTAATATTTTAGTTCTATATTCAAATCAGTTTTCAGTTGAGGCTTCCTTAGCCTATCAAGATTTGAGCATGACCTTTTATTCATTTCCAAAAGAGTTCATTGTCCCTTCTCTCTTGTGTAAAATGTCTCTGTCAGGATGGGCAATGACCCCATTACTCCCACTCTTCAGAGTTTAAATAGGTGACTCAGGCAAGATTTGTTCATGAATTTTCCATGTTATTTTGGGAAAGTGTCAGTTCCAGCCAAGATATGGCTGAGACTACCTGAATTATTTGAAAAACCCCATGGCCACAATATTTTCTTTTTAGACTAAAAAACGGTATGAAGTTCTTTGGGGTCAAGAACATGTGAATATAGACAAAGCCTGGAGAGAAATATGCTGAAATGGAAATGATGAGGTTAAAATGAAAAAATAATATTTAGGATTTCCTCTAGGAGAACAAATACTTGCAAGAGTGTTTAAAATTAAGTGTCAGACACTAAATACAAAATACTGATGTTTCACAAAAATTAGTACTTGCGAATTAATCTTTGGCATATGCTTCAATTCTGAAAGTGCATTTTTTGGAGCAGCTAAAATATTGATTATAAGTTAGTATTGGTTAATAATAATGAAATTAAATTCATTCATTAAGAGGTCTAATTAAATTTCAATACATTTTAAATTCTTTTTTTTTCAGGTTATATTTCATTACATTAAGAGTGTCAGATACAGAATAGCAAAAAATGTATAAATTAGCCCATTTGGTTATAACAATACAATTTATAATCTGTATTAAGTTTTTCATTTATAAATATTTTTACATTATGATTTCTCATTTTTCCCTAAGTTTTCTTTGACATAGGTAGGAATTATTATTAATGTTATAACTATTTTTTTAACATGTTTTTTGTTTCAGCATGTTATGGGGGTACAAATTTTAAGGTTTCAAATAATGCCCTCCCCCCCACAAGTCTGAGTTTCTAGCGTGACCATCCCCCAGATGGTGCACATCTCACTCATTATGTATTTATACACCTGCCTCCCTCCCCCCTCCCACCTGCCCAATACCCTATTACGATAGTTCCTATGTGTCCACTTAGGTGCTATTCAGTTAATACCAGTTTGCTGGTGAGTATATGTGGTGCTTGTTTTTCCATTGTTGGGATACTTCACTTAATAGTATGGGTTCCAGCTCTAACCAGGAAAATACAAGATGTGCTATATCACCATTGTTTCTTAGAGCTGAATAGTACTCCATGGTATACATTTACCACATTTTATTAATCCACTCTTGGATTGATGGGCACTTGGGCTGTTTCCACAGCCTTGCAATTATGAATTGTGCTTCTATGAACATTCGAGTACAGGTGTCTTTTTTGTAGAGTGTCATTGGATGTTTTGGGTAGATGCCCATGGGATTGCTGGATCAAATGGTAGATCCACTTGTATCACTTTAAGTTATCTCCATATTGCTTTTCAAAGAGATTGAACTAGTTTGCAGTCCCACCAGCAGTGTAGGAGTGTTCCTATCTCTCCACATCCATGCCAGCATTTATTGTTTGGGGACATTTTGATAAAGGCCATTCTCACTGGAATTAAGTGATATCTCATTGTGGTTTTGATTTGCATTTCCCTGATGATTAGAGATGTTGAGTATTTTTTCATATGTTTGTTGGCCATTATTCTGTCTTCTTTAGAAAAATTTCTGTTCAAGTCTTTTGCCCACTTTTTGATAGGGTTGTTTGATTTTTTCTTGCTGATTTTCGTGAGTTCTATGTATATTCTAGTTATCAGCCCCTTATTAGATGTGTAGGATGCAAAAATTTTCTCCCATTCTGTATGAAACTATTAGAATTCTAGAGGATAATGTTGGAAACACTCTCCTAGACATCAGCCTAGGTAAAGAATTTATGAAGAAGACCCCAAAGGCAATCACAGCATCAACAAAAATAAATAAATGGGACATGATTAAACTAAAAAGCTTCTGCACAGCCAAAGAAATAGTCATGAAAGTAAACATTTTAAATTTTTAACATTTGTCTTTATACCAGAAAGGCTGCCTTAGCCAATAATTTTATATACTAGTGTTGTGGATCAAAGCTAACTTTGTAAATTAACTACAAAAATTCTCTGCACTGAATGCCCACATACTTTCTATGTTGCTTTATAGTTCATTCTATGTATTATTTATTTGCTTATTTTTCACTAATAGCTGTTTTGCTTTTCTGAGGGCTGGTCTCTATGTTCCTGTCTTGATGTCTTCACTGAGCTTTACACAATGTCTTGACACAGTAGGCACCTCTTCGAAAATGTTGTATGAATCATGAACAGACACAGCTAGTCAGGAAATGGTAGAGTTGAAATATCTTTTGCTGATTTACAGATTTTTCACTTTGACACATGTGCCAGATATCTTCCTTTTGCCTTTCCACATCTACCCTCCACCCTCCTCTCCACACTGCTCTCTGCCCTGGGTTCAGCTGAAGGGGCGCCTTGGAGACACCTGGGCTGATCAATGCCCTTCTCAGAGCAGTTTTCTACATGACACTCAATATGGCTTCTGGTAACTGCTCCCTCCCCTCACCCATATAGGCCTCGGGGAGGAAATTTGCAGATTTATGTGACCATGGATACCTTGTTATCACCTGTTGGCATTCCTCAGGCCACCATCTGGAAAACCTTGTCTATGGGTATGCTTTTCACACCATCCTTCTCTTCCTTCCTATTTATTGAACAAATGAATAAATATTGACAAAATTGGTCTGTAAGAAAGAACTGTAAGAACTGTAAGAAAGTAAGTGGAAGACAGGGTACCACACCCCTTCCTGTCAATCCTTTGTTGTCTGCATATGTCGGATTCTCCAAAGATGTCAGGGTCAGGTAGAAAGTGGCCAGCACTTCCTGCAAGATCCAGTTTGAGGTACAGATGGATACCTACCTCGTTATTCATTCAGAGGTCTTCTTTAATCTTTTGATCCTAGATTAGTTGTAGATGCAGTTTCTCTCCTGGTCTTTCTGCCCTAATTCCTGAACTAGCGAGGGATGGAAAAAAGAAGTGGGGAAAAAAGAGAATAACATTTATCAGGTCCTTGCAATATTCCATATACTATATTTGCTTCATCCCTTCCCTGAAGAAGCTCACAGTTAAATGAAAGAGAAAAGATGCAAAAATAGGTATAACATACATTGTAATATAACATAATTATGTAATTATTATAATTAGCATATAGTTATGGCCATATGAAGAAAGAGCTCATATCCTCATTTTTTAAAGTTGCCTCATCATTCTGCTATGGTGAGGTCTGTAATTATTGGCATCTGATTTCATGTTTTACTGTAGAGTAAGCTTGAGGCCAGACCAAGGTAGTGTTCTCCTGCCCTCATGTCTTATGTAGAAAAGAATGATTTGTATAATATAAGTAGCCACAATAGACTAGATGTTACTAAGAGGAGGAGAGAGTAAGGAGGAGGGAAATAAGCAGATAACTTAGGGAAATATTTTAATCTAATACTTCATAGCCCTTCTATCAGTGAAACAAATACAAAGATTGGCTAGTTTGATTTTAGACTCTTTTTCCTTTGCCTATAGGAAAAAAAATGGATTTTTAAAAATCAGCTAGCAACCTCTGGGAAAATGGAGTAGATGTCATTTTTCCTGTCAGTCCTGCTAAGTATAATTAAAAACACTGAACATTACCTATGAAACAAGCATATGAAGACTCTGAAAAGTAGACAGAACAAAGCAGACCAGCTAAGAACCTTGGGATCAAAGGAGTAACACATGGTGGTGAGTTTCTGGTTGGTTGGTTGGTTTGTTTGCCTTGTACATACCCACCAGACTTGAAGCTAAAGAAAGCAATAGCCCAAAAAAAAAATGGGCTATGCCAACGTACACAGACAAAAAGGTCCTGCTCTCTCTAGCCTAAGGACCAGAAAAGGGGCAGTCTAGCAAGATAGAACACTTTCATGAGACAGTAGTCACTCTACTCTAGCCAAACATCATATTAATAGAAAACACTCTGGCACCACCTATACCCACACCAGCAAAAGCCAAGTGGGGAGCCTCCACCCTTGCCAGGCTGTGACAAGGCACCTTTGTCTCACTGACCCCCAACAAAGTGGTGTCAGACAAGGCCAAATAGAGAGCAGATCTTTCATCCCCTCCTGGTAATAATGAGACATCTCTCCTGCTTCCCTCTGGGGTAGAGTAAGAGAAGGCCTAGTGGAGACTTAGGACTTTCACCATTACCCAGTAGTAACAAGGCCATCTCCCCAACACATGCAGGCCATGTGGAGGGAGGTAACAATGCACTCCTACTCATTCCAGCCAGCCAGGTATCAATAGAGGATAGTGGAACCAAAACTGTCACTTCTGCTTAATAACAAGGTCATCCCCAACCTCAGGGATCAATGGAGGCCAGGTGGGGAACCTGAACTTCTACCCCCACCTATAGTGATGAGGCAGTAGACCCTTTTCCCTTGCTGGAGCAGTATTACAAATCCATTTTGATTTATCTTTAGTGTTCTTAAATGTATCTATTTTTATAGCTTCTTTAGTGGTTTTCTGAATATTACATTATATATAAATAGATTATCACAGTTTACTATTTTCATCATTTTACCTGTTCAGAGAAAGTGTAGAAATCTTATCTCCCTTACATCAATTTACTCTTTCCTATTTGTAATGTTATTGTCTTATATATTTCCTTTACATATATTCAGAACCACACTGGTGTTACAATTTTTGCTTCAACCATCAAAAATAATTCAGAAAACTCAATAGGAGAAGGAAAGTTTATTATATTTACCCATATTTGTGTTTACCATGTTCTTCCTTTCTGATATTCCAAGTTTCTTTCTTTTATTATTTCCTTTCTATTTAGAAAATTTCTTTAGCCATTTCTTTAGGGTAGCTCTGCTCGTGACAAATTCCCTTAGTTTTCCTGCACTTAGAATGTCTTCATTTTCCCTTCATCCTAAAGAATAATTTCACTGGATACAAGATTCTGGGTTGACAGTTCTTTGCTTTCAACTCTTGAAAAATGTGCTATTTCCATCTGGCTTCTATGGTTTCTGACAAGAAATCCATTGCCATCCAAATAGTTTTTCCCTATAGTAATGTGCATTCTCCCTGGCTGTTTCATATATTTAGTTTTTGGAAGTTTGATTACAATGAGTCTTGGTGTAGATTTCTTTAGGTTTATTCTCTTTGGGGTTCACTCATCTTGAATGTGAAGGTTTATGAATTTTGCCAAATTCAGGAAATTTTCAGCCATTATTTTTCAAATACTTTTTTGGCTCCACCCTCCTTCTCATTATGAAACTCTGATGACACTAAAGTTACATCTTTTGGTGTAGTTCCATAGACCCTGAGGCTCTGTTAGTTTTTTTCAGTGTATTTTCTCACTGTTGTTCAGACTGGCGGTTTCTATTGCTGCACCCTCCTGTCTTCTGTTGAGCCCATCCATTGCGTTTATTTGGTTATCATATTTTTCACCTCTAAAATTTCCATTTGGTCTTCCTTTTGTAACTTCTATTTATTTGCTGAGATTTTCTATGTTTTTCCTTTGTGTTAAGCATGTTCATAATTTCTCATGAAACATTTTTATCATGGCTGCTTTTAAATATTTGTCAGATATTTCTAACATCTCTGTCATCTTGGTGTTGACACTTATTATTTGCCATTTTAAAATTCAGTTTGAGATATTCCTGGTTCTTGGTATGATGAGTGATATTCAACTGAAATTCAGACATTTTGGATATTATGCTAGGAGACTCTGGATCTTATTTAAAAATTTAATCCTCAGCCAGGTGTGGTGGCTCAGGCCTGTAATCCTAGCACTTTGGGACGCCAGGGCGGGAGGATTGCGTGAGCTCAGGAGTTTGAGACCAGTCTGAGCAAGAGCGAGACCCCATCTCTACTATAAATAGAAAGAAATTAGCCAAACAACTAAAAATAGAAAAAATTAGTCAGGCGCAGTGGCACGTGCCTGTAGTTCCATCTACTTGGGAGGCTGAGGCAGGAGGATTGCTTGAGCCCAGAGTTTGAAGTTGCTATGAGCTAGGCTGATGCCACGGCACTCTAGCCCATGCAATAGAGACTCTGTCTCAAAAAAATATATATATAATAATCCTCATATCTTATATAAAAAGTAACTCAAAATGGATCACAGACTGGGGCAGGTGTTTCCAAGACTACCCTCAGGTTCAAAGATTCTCTAGGTGGACTCACAGGACTCAGCATGTAATCAATATGCTTTATTACAACAAAGGATACAAAACAAAATCAGCAAAGAGAAAAAAACATATGGGGCAAAGTCTAGAGGAAGCCAGGCTCAAATTTCTAAGTGTCCTCTGCCAGTGGAGTCACACAAGAAATTCTTATTCCCCCCAACAAGTTATAACACCTGTGAAATGTTGTCTACCAGGGAAGCTCATTAGAAACTCCATGCTCAGGTTTTTTTATTGAGATTTGATTACATATGCACCTTTCACCTAGAATGCACTGAAATTCCAGACTCCCAGAAGAAAAGCAAGCATTCAACACAAACTACATTTTTTTGCACCATTTAGGCACAATGAGTCATTGTTATTGATTAGTCCAATGAGAACCCTTTTGAAATCCAACTTCCTAGACACCAGCTAAGGGCCAATCTTGTCAATAAGCCTTTCTAAGGGTAGCGGTCTTACCCCAGCTGTGACAATTTTTATCTGCACATGGACTTAAATGTAAAAATAATACTATAAAACTCAAAGAAAAATCTTCAGGATCTAGACCTGGGAAGAGAGTTCATAGACTTGACATTGAAAGCACACACCTTCAAATGAAAAAGTGATCAATTGTACTTCATCAAAATTTTAAAATTTGGCTCTGTGAAAATTTGGCTCTTAAGAAGATGAAAGACAAGCTACAAACTGGGAGAAAATATTTGCAAATTGCATATCCGACAAAGGACTAGTACCTAGAATATATAAAGACCTCTCAAAACTCTCCAATTAAAAAAATCACTCTAATTAGAAAGTGGCCAAAAGATATGAAAAGAAGTCTCACCAAAGAGAATGTATAGACAGCAAATAAGCACATGAAAAGGTCTTCAACATCATTAGCCACTGGGAGAAATGCAAATTAAAATCACAATGAGGTATCACTATATACCTAGCAGAATGACCACAGGAAAACTGGATCACCCATATATTGCTGATGTAAAATGAGGGGTGTAAACTGGCACAGTCACTCTGGAAAACACTCAAGTTCTTATAAAACTAAACATGCAACTATCATGAGACCAGAAATCATACTT
Source organism: Microcebus murinus (assembly GCF_040939455.1). Lineage (NCBI taxonomy): Eukaryota > Metazoa > Chordata > Mammalia > Primates > Cheirogaleidae > Microcebus > Microcebus murinus. The sequence continues at coordinate 50,784,614 of NC_134112.1, forward strand.
TTCAGCATTTATCCCAAATAAAGACTTCAACTTTGCACAAAAACCTGTTCAATCATGTTCATAACAGCATTATTCATGGTAGCCTCAAATCAAAAACAATGCATATGACCTTCAAGAGATGAGTGATTAAATGAACTGTAGCACCTTCATGCCATGGAATACCTCTCAGCAATAACAAAAGAATTAACTATTGATACACATTACAACCTGGGGCAATCTCTGGAGGATTATGCTGAGACACTTAGATCACTTTTAAAAGGTTACACATTGTATGATTTCACTTACTCTTGAAATGACAAAATTATTGAAATAAAGAACAGATTAGTGGTTGCCTAAAGCTAAGGAGAGGGTAGGGGTGGGAGAGAAGTGAGTGTGTCCATAAAAGGGCAATATAAGGGATCCTTATGGTGTTTGAAATGTTTTGAGTCTTGACTATATCACTTTCAATATCCTGGTTGTAATATTGTACTATAGTTTGACAATATACTAAACAATACCACTGGGAAAACTAAATAAAGAATACAAGGGAATCTCTCTGTATTATTCTTACAACTGCATGTGAATCCATAATTATCTCAAAATAAAGAATTTAATTTTTAAAAATTAGTAAAAGAAGAAAGATAAAGAGAATCATAGATCCCACCTGATGTTAGTTGAGTTCCAAAATAAGTGTATGGATGATTGCAACTCCAAGTTAATTTTGCTTTGGTTGATTTCCAAACATTTCATAACATCCTTTAAAGTGGATGAAGAACCCTTAGGATGCCATAATTTAATGCTGTGAATAATTCAGGAACTACATGCTGTGAGTAATTGTGAACTAACATCAAATACAAACCCGATGTTACTGTTCTTTTTCATGATATTGTTCATGCATATATGGACTTGGTGTTTGCAAATATCTTAACATGTGGCAAAAGCAAAGTACAATATTTTGAAAAGGTACGGTTTTAGAATAACTTTAAGAGTAAACATTAATAACCTCAAGCATAGTGACCCTGGCTTTTGCTTATGGATTTCATCCCTGGCTTGGCACCCTGCGGCCCTCGCTGTCCACCCAACAGCCCCCATTACCCTTCCAGAGCACAAGAATTCCATTAGGCAATGTGACCTTGGAACTCTCAATGTGTCATTAATCTATGCTGGCAGGAATGATACAACATTGTGACTAATAGGGAATTCTTCCAACTGCTTATTTAAGTTTTGTCATGGTACCTTTACAAGTCCACCCTGGTTTAAGAAGGTATAAGGAAGAGCATAGAGGAAAAGCGAGACCTGAATCAGTATCATCCTCATCTTTATCACTCTTTATGAATGTCTTTGGGTGTGCTGGGACCAGATTAGATGAATTTTATGATGAGCAAAAGAAGAATAAAACCAAAAGGAAATGATTTTTTTTAGGGAGGAAGAGGTCAAAGAGAGAGATTTTTTTGTTTCCCTTTTCAGATAGGAAGAAGGTTTTTAAAAAGAATTTTGGGAGAAGTGTAAAATACAACATGGGTAGAAGGAAGTGAAGACAAGAGAAATTAAAATCTATAAACTCCGAGAAGGCGGAAAAATATTTAGGCAGAGGTCAAAATCATTGGTGGAATAAAGTTTGGAAATAATTTGAGATTAGTTAACTGTGGCCAAGTGCAAATACAATAGTCAAAAATAGTATCTAACTGCCTTATCTTCAGACATGAAAAGTCAGAGAATTGTTAGATACCTGCAAATACAATACAGTGCAGGAAAAGACCACAAAGCATATCGTCATCAAGATAAAGGTCAACTGAACAGAGAACTCATACCCTATTTGGGGAAAACTGTTGCTAATTAATTTATATTTAAATATAATTTCTAAATACTTTGTCAGAAGTTGTTTGTACTTTGTTGACCCTTAGCAAATTCTACAGCAAATTCTACAGCAAATTCTTTTTTGCAATCTAAATCTTTTCTGCTATGGTAAAAAACATCAACCTATTCAATATATATTTAATGAGCCTTCTAGTGCTGTGTGGACTCAGAACACAGCTGGGCATGGCTTCTGCCTGGCAGTTGTCTTCCCCAGGGATTCAGAGAAGCTGGAGTCACCCAACCAGAGTTGAAGTCATAATTCCATTGTTTACTAACTGCATAAAATTCTCTTAATCACTTAATAATAGCTCCTTGCTTGTTTACTTTAACATAGTTCTTGTTTTGAGAATCAAATGAGATAATATATACATGTGATGGGCTCTGTAACTTTATAAAACACTATATAAATTTGAAAGATTTTTGTCCTGGGACCATGCCTTGTTTATATCCTTCTTTATTTGCCTTTATATCTTCAAAATGTAGCCCAGGGCCTGCCACGTACTAAGTATGAGCAGCAATTGTTGGCTGTCTCCGTAAATAAAATAGAAAAATATCTGAACTCTTCTGGATCTTACATGCTACAGACAACAAGCATAATAAATTCCATAGCATACTAGAAGATGATAAATGTGGGCCAAAAAATTAAATCAGAATAAGAGGAACTGAGAGTCCTAAGGGTACAGGATGCAATTTTTAAAAGGGAGGTCAGGGTTGGTCTTATCGAAAAGACTATAACTGAGAAGAGATTTGTAGGCAGTGAGAGTGTTAGCCATGTGAATATTTGGGTGGAGAGAATTTTGGACGGAGGAAACCACCAGTATAAACACCTGAGATGGAATGCTGCTTCGCTTGTTTAAGGAACATCCAAGAGGCCAGGGTGGCTGGGGTGGAATTCAGCAGAGAGAGAAGAAATAGAAAATGAGATCAGAAAGATCGTGGAGAGGGTGTACAATGGCAGGTCATGACCCTAAGTGAATTGGGGGCCCCCACAGAGTTGAGAGGAGCAGAGTGATGTGGTCTGACTCACATTTCAAAAGAATCACTCTGGCTGCTCTTGTGAGAATGCACAAAGGCAGAAGAGGGGCCAAGGCAGAAGTAGAAAGACACTTTAGAAGCTGCTACAGTAATTGAGGTGAGAGACAACAGTGGCTTGCATGACGTTGGGTAGGGCTGGAGGTGTAGAGAAGTGGTCAGATTCTGGATATATTTTGGGAGTTAAGCCAATAGGATTTCCTGACAGAATGACTATGGCGGAAAGAGAGGAATGCAGGATGACTCCAGTGTTTCTGTTGACAACTGGAAGGCTGGAGCTGCCAGCTGAGAGAAGCCTGTTGCAGGAGCCAGCTTGGGGGACAGATCAGGAGTCAAGGTTGGGCTTATTAAGTCTAAGATGTCTATGAAACATCCAAATAGGGATGTCAAAGACATGTGAGAGTAGGGAATTCAGGAGCACGGTCTAAGCGTCGAACAAAAATTCAGAAATTGTTGGATACAGATGGTTTTAAAGCTGTGAGACTGGCTGAGAGGACAGATGGATGAGAATAGACAGAGAAGTCCAAGGAGGGCGCCCCGGAGCTCTCTGCTGTTAGAAGTTGGAGAAAGAGGAAGGAGGTCAAAGGAGGCGGAAAGAGTGACGAGGAAAACATAGGAAAATCCAAGAAATGTGTGGTGTTCCGGAATCCAAGTGATGACAGTGTATTCAGGAAGAGAGAGTGGTGATTCTGTCAAATGCTTGGATTTGTTAAGTAAGTTAAGGACAAAGAATTGATCTTTGGATTTAGCAATCTAGAGGTTATCAGTGACCCTTACGAGAGCAGGACAGTGGTAGTTTTGGTAGTGTGAAAGTTCAAACTCCTGTTTGGAGGGGTTTAACAGAGAACAGGAGGACAGGAAATGAAGACAGTGATAGAACTCTTTCAAGTATTCTGCAAAGGGAAGAAGAGAAGTGCTGTGGGAGCTGTCAGGGTATGAGGGGGGATCAAGAGGGATATTTTTCAAGGTGGAAGAAATAACAGCATGTACGTAAGCTAACAGGAATGCTCCCGTGGGAATGGGGAAGCTGATGATGCCAGACAGAGAGGGAAGGGTGGCCCATTAAGAAAATGAGAGGGGATGGGAGCTTTAGAATAAGATACAAAGACTGGCTGAAAATAGGGTCATGAAGAATTCATTTATAGAAACAAACAGGTGGGAAGGCAGAGTGTTGGGTGCAGATGCTGGTAAGTGAGCAGCCATCATGGTGGGAGATTACGGCAGATCCCTTCTGACCCTTCAATTTTATCAGTGCAATAAGATGCAGAGCAGTTCAGCAGAATGTGACGACAGGGAAAGAATGACGGAATTTTGAGAGAACAGAAGGTATGGAATAATTATCTAGGAAAGTGCATGAGTGAATGAACTAAGTGAAACATTTTATAACTGTCAGGCAGCAAATGTCGAGATTACACTAGTGAATAAAACAAACAAACAAAAACAATGTTTTCCTTATGAATCCTGTATTCCACATAGTGGGCAATAAATAATAAACATAACAAATACAGTAAGTAAATAGCATAGGGCCATTTAAATTCATGGTAAAACTAGTCAGATGGTTTTGTATCTTTCATCAGACACATGCTGCATGGTGTAGTTTTGCAGTGAGTAGTTGGGTAATTTGGATTAGCCAGGGTTGTTGTTACTTAGCAAGCCTGGTAAAGAGAGTGGGCAAAGGGGTTGTGGGTGTCTGCAGGCTGGGCTAGGAAAGAGGAGAGAACATGAAGAGGGTGAGTAGCAGTAAAAAGGTGGTAAGCTCAACGGATTGGAGGATGCATTAAAGAATGAATGTGGTTAACTCTCTGGTACATCTGACTCATATTCCCCATCCTCACCTCCCTGCTCTAGTGACTAAGAATACTGCCTGCATTGGACTTCTAGCTCCATCATTTATAAGATCTCTATTCCGTTTCACTTTAATTTTGTGTATTCCTGTCTAAAACACATTTTCTTAATTGCTACAGTTTCATAATGTATTGATAACCAGTAAGGCAAACCCCTAAATAACCTATTCTTTTTCAAAATAAAAATAAAATAAATTTTCATGGGAAAAAAAGCTGAGAGAATTTATCACCAGTTAAAGGAAATACAAAAGAGTGTTCTGTAGGTGCAAGGAAAATGATCCAAGAAAGTAGTTCTGAGATGTAGGAAAAAATAAAAGCAAGAAAATGATAAATACTTAGATAAATCTAAGTGAGTGTCAACTTATAAAGTAATAATATTCCCATGAGAATCATAAGTATATAGAGAAAATTAAAGTACATGACAACAATACTGTAAAAGTCAGAGGTCAGTAAATGAGGCTTAAGAGTTCCAAAATTTTACATTGTCCTAGAAGAATAAAAAGTACAATGATTAATCAGATATACATGTCATAATCTCTAGGAAGGAAATAATTATTAAATAGATAATAAAATAATGTATACTTAGTATCCTTTCTATTAGTAAGCTAATAGAAAAGAAACCTAAGTGATAAAAATATTCAAATTGATCCAAAAGAAGCTCAAAATGAAGATAAAAAAGGAAAGATGGAACTAATAGAATAGAAAAAGTAAGATAGATCAGTAGGACATTAACTCCAGTCACCTACATCAATGCATAAGTATCTCAATATCCTACCAGAAAGAGAAAGTTAAGATTTCTCACAGCCTGAGTGTAATAGAGAAATCCAGTTTAGCATAGTGGTTTCAATATGGCAAGTCTTCAACTTCTAGTTGATGACTAAATGAATGAATAATTTAATGGAATTGCCAGGCAGGGTTGATGCATTATCAGCAAATAAATGTAAATGGAGCCCCTGAAATTGGCTCTAATATGGGTAAATATGTAAACACAGCCATGTAGGCATGGCTTCCCTCTCCTTGTCCTCACTCACTTGACTGAGGTCCTCACTCTGTCCTCAGATGCAGAAAACACACGATGACCACTTCTTGCAGTGACAAAGTTGTGAATTGACTTAGACAGGTGAACACACCTCATTCCACATGGGTGTTTTTGTTTGTTTGTTTGTTTTTGTTTTAGTCCAGAAACTTCCTATTCTTTCAAGTATGTGCTTTCTACGCCCTCAAATTTTCTTTTATTAATGACTGAAGAGGCTGCCGTCCCCTGATGTGTGATTGAATTTCATAATGTCCTCCAGTCCCCAAAAAAGCCTTATCTCAAACTACACAATTCCAACTGCTTTAGTCTCAGAGTATCTTGAAATAATGATCTGACTACCTGTTAGCCTCATGAAGGGAAGGAATTCTGGTCCATCGAAGAAGAGAATCCTCATGGTTATGATAACTGGACAAGGAGAAGAAACATTTTGAGGAAAAATATTCAACTAAATTCAACTCTACTCGGGCACACTATTTCAAGTCAAGTTCTACCCCAGCTCTGGGTGGCAGGCAGAGCAGGAGGGAGACACAGCACGTTCAGCGGTGATTGGCCAGTCCTCTTCCAGTCCTTCTTCATTTGCCTCTTTGAATACTTAACTATAATAACAGTTACCATTTATTAGGTGCCTCCTATGTGGGAGCCCTTTACACACGCTATCTCCACACCTAATGACACTCTTTATTTTACACATTCAGAGACTGAATCAAGAATTCGATCATCTGCCCAAGGCCAGACAGCCAGTAAATGGCAGAGGTGAGATTCACACCAAGGTCTGTGGGACAACATCTCTTACACCATGCCCTGCTTTAAAACCAGTTCAGTATGGCGCTCCCCAGCCCCGAGCCTTGCCCACAGCCCACACTCATAGTCCGCACGATAGTGTGTGCTGTGCATTGACGACGGATCCGTTTTGCTCTTGTGTGGTGAGGAAAGCTTTAAAGCACGGAAAGCTTGTTTTACTTTACAGGCAGCTTTACTTGTAATGTAAATCAGAATAGGTAACATATACATATATGTTTTCATTATGTTATTTTTATTTTTAATTTTTTTTCATTTTCTTTAATCTTTTTTTTATTTCAGTATATTATGGGGGTACAAATGTTAAGGTTACATATATTGCCCATGCTCTACCTCCCACCCTCCCGACACCTGATAAATGGTATGTCCACTTAAGTGTTGATCAGTTAATACCAATTTGCTAGTGAGTACATGTGGTGCATGTTTTTCTATACTTGAGATACATCACTTAGTAGAATGGGGTCCAGCTCTATCCAGGAATATTCATTACGTTATTTTTAAATGTTCACAATTTTATTTTGATAAATGAAAAATTAGAAAAGTCATATCACGGCTGTCAGCTGAAGTCCACGCTCCGCTGTGCACGTTCATCTGTGACTATGGACTATAGTTGACACTGGTACCGAAGTGGTTAAGGTTCTCTGGAAAACCAAGAAAACCACAGACAGCTGGTGTGTTATAAGACATAGGAGCACAAGTAGGTAAGTAATCCTGCTACCTAATTGGAAGCAAGGAAAGCCATATTTGTTGACCTTGTATTATGTTTTAGTCACAGTACCAAGTGCTTTTATCTAGTACTTAATTCATTTATTCCTAATTCATTTAGTCTTAACTCATTTATTCCTCACAATAGCCTGGTAAGGGAGATGTTTCTATCCTCAGTTTACATATGAGGAAACTGAGGCCTAGAGAAATGAGCAAAGTGTCCAAAATCACATAGTTAATAAGATGCGAGGCTCTGAGTTTGAAAGTCACTGGTTTCAAAGCCATCATACCTTGTTGTGTCCTGTTTTAGACACTTCCTTTTAGGAAGAATGTGGAGAAATTAATCAGAAAAGACAAGAAAACCTTACTCAAGTGGGTGCCAGGTGTAGAGGTAGTTTAGTACAGGGAGAAATCTAAGACCAGAACAGGGAGCCAGAGCACTGTACTGGGACTCCTGAGGCTTTGCCTGGACCCTGGTCCCGCTGATGCAGCCTCAGGCAGGACTTAACCTCTTTGGGCATCAGTTTCTTCCTACATTAAAATGTGGGTTTTTAATTAGGCGATCTCTAAAGTCCCTTCTAGCTCTTAACGTTCTGTGTCTCTAAGAAGGAAGAGGGCATTGGCCGCATTCCTCTTCTCCAAGGAGCATGAGATGGTTCCAGGCTGGTCCTGGTTGACTCTCGCCATCCTTGGAGGTGGTCGGGTTTGATGCCACCAGAAGTGGGAGGCGAGTCGCATGCTCTCTGTCGGACCTCCTCCGGAGCCCTGTGATTGTTGGGCGTCCAGAAACTCTCCCCGGCGCATGGGTTTAAAAAGAAAACTGAGCGCCGCAGGAGTGTGACAGTCCCTTGTAGGGGCCCGGGTGTCCCACCAGGCGAGGCCCCAGCAGGCTGGCCGTGGCTTTATCAGCCGCAGCTGGCACTGCTAGGCCGGGGCTGGCGGCGCGCCCAAGTGGGCTGCGGCCGCGCCGGGCGCCCCCGGTGGCGAGGGCGGCGCGCCGGGCCCCTCGCGCGCGCCTGGCCTGCGGAGCGAGCGGCGCGGGCGGCGGGAGCGGCTCCTGCGGGCCGGGGCCCTTGCCCCGGCGGCAGAGGGAGGCAGCACCAGCGCCGGACGCGCGTGGGAGGCGGGGGCCAAGCCGCGGCGAGCAAAGTCCAGGCCCCTGGGCTGCAGTGCCCGCGCGCCCGGCGGCTCTGCCAGAGACGCGCGACGGCCGAGGTGAGGGAGGCGCGGGGCGGCGGCGGGACACCCCGGGGCTGGTGGGCGCGGGCGGGAGCGGGGGAGACCCCTACCCGGAGTCCCCCGGCCGAGCCCCGTGCGCCTGGCGCGGCGCCCTCGGGACGGGGCTGCGAGGAGGCTGGTTGACCCCCCAGAGCCCGAGCCGGTGCACTTGGACCTGAGGCTGTGGTTTCTCCCCAGGCTGAGATGGACCTTGAGGCGGCAGGGAACGGAACAGCCCGGAACCTCAGGAGAGCGGAGGGCGACTTTGAACTGGGCAGCAGCAGGTACATCACCAGCAGCCACTGGCTTAACTGAGAATCAGCAAGACTCAGTTCAGCTTTGGAAAGAAGTTGAGAAAAATCGGTTGATGTCTTTGGCCTTTGTTTTTGGAGGCTTCTTTGAAAGATCCTGTCTGAGGTTCTGACCTTGGAGCAAAGTTTTAAGTGACCTGGAGGAATGTCACTGAGGCTCCTTTTGGAAGAGATACGGGAAGAAAACTTTGTCTTTAAAAGTGCCCCTTCCCTTTTTGCAGGGGTGATTCGATGCATATTTGTGTTGTATAACATTCATTGTATTATATAACTCTTAAAAGTTTTACAAATGATTTTCATGTACATCATCTGGTTTTCAGGCTTATAGAGTGTCAGACATCTGCTGTTGGTGGTTGTGCTTTCTGAACAAGCGTAGTGAGGCAAAAGCTCCCCTGCTCCTCCTTCTCTTCCTCCTTATCTTTTCTTACCCCTCCTCCTTCCCCCATCGCCAGGCTTGTTCTGTATTTCTCCTTTCTGGGAGGCGAGATGGGGAGGGAGACCTTGTGCAGTCTTATTCTTTCGAAACCTGTACATCCAGATCAGTTTTTGTTCAAGTTCATGGCGGGTTTGGAAACTTCAGCGCTTCCTTTGCTTGCGCCTCTTTCTGCTGGCTCTGGCTGTGGACTTGGTTCCCAGGGCCCATGTTAAGCTCACTTCACAGGCTTTGGTGGGGGCAGAAGCAGAAGCCCAGTGTTGTTGTGTCTTTGTTTCCTCTTTCACTGTGAAAATAGTGAATCATTTTTGCCTTTAGCCCGAAATAGTTTATGAGGCTATTATGGTCTCTGAGTTCATGCCAGGCCACCCAGAACTAATTGACCTGTGTCATCTAGTGATCACCCAGAGGGACAAATTTATCAGGTTGTGTAGTTTGTCCTCAAGCTGCAAGGGGCCTGATTAGCTAACTGAAAATATGCCTATCTGATGCTTAAACTGAAGTATTATTTTAGTCTGTTAACGTGTTCGTACAGTGACCTTGCTGTATTCTTTGTAAGTACCATGATATTTATTCTTAGAAAATTTAGTTTTTCCATATAGAATTGGAAAACTGATGGATGGTGTTACTTCCAATAGAAAAATGTGGTTTTCATCTGCTAGCCATTTAAGCTGGGATTGACTGTGAATCTATTAATAGATGGCATTTTCATGAAGAAGGCTATTTATGTATTTCACTGGCTGAACATTTGATGTGTGTACAAAGAAGCTGTCCCTGCAAAAGGTGTAGTAACATTCCAGAAATCAGGGAAGTCCTCAGAAGGGAAGCTCACAGCCTTCTGTTGGAAAGAATAAAATAGCTCAAAGGAGAAATACAGAAAGTTAAGAGTAAGTTAAGACTGTAAGATTATGAAATTAAATATAATGATACTAATTTTTATACAAGTAGACCAAAGATTATACATTCAAAGGAAGTTAAGCTCACTTCAGTTATCTAGAACAAATTAAGAGTTAGTTTTTGCTTGTTCCAATCATGCTGCTATTGCCTGTGGCATGTTCTTTTGAACATATTTAGTGGCAGATCTTTGTCCAGTGATTTTAGTAAGTGCTGTACATAATTTGAGGCCAATTCTTAAGTGTAAAACTTGGTCACTTAACTAGATAAATGCATCTTTTTTATTTTTATTTTTTTGAGATAGGGTCTCACTCTGTCAGCCTGGGCTGGAGTACAGTGATAAGATCATAGCTCATTGTAACCTCAAACTCTTGGGCTCAAGTGATCTTCCTACTTCAGTCTCTTGAGTAGCTAGCATGCCACCATGCCCAACTAATTTTTAAAAATTTATTTTGTAGAGGTGGGCTCTCGCTATGTTGCCTAGGCTAGATAAATGCATCTTATGTTAAAAATCTCCTGGCCAGGCACAGTGGCCTGTAATCCTAGCACTTTGGGAGACTGAAGTAGAAGGATCACTTAAGCCTGGGAGTTTAGGACCATCCTGGCAACTTAGCAAGATTTTGTCTTTATAAAAAATAAAAAACATTGGCCAAGCATGGTGATGTGTACCAGTAGTCCCAGCTACTCAGGAGGCTAAGAAGGGAAAATTGCTAGAGCTTATGAGTTCACGGCTGCAGTAAGCTTTGTTCATGCCACTGCACTCCAAGCCTAGGCAACAGAGCAAGGCACTGTCTCTTAAAAGAAGAAAAAGAAAAAGAAGAAAGAAATCTCTGCCTTCATGGAGTTTATATTATTGTATGGAGGACAGACATAAATAATATACATACTAAATAAGTAAACTCCAGCTAATGTTAGAAGGTAATGAATGGTATGGAAAAACATTAATCTAGGTTAAGGCAATCAGGAGTGCAAGGGGGAAGTACTTTGCAATTTTAAGTAGGGTTGTTAGGGTTGATCTTACTTTTAAGGTAATATTTGAACAAAGATTTCAAAGAAATGAGAGGAGAGAGCTATGTGGGTACCTAAGGGGAGAACATTCCTGGCCAAGGTAACTGACAATGCAAAGACCCTAAGGTGGGAACATGTTTAGTGTGTGCACAGAACAGCAGAGAGGCCAGGGTGGCTGGAGCCGGGGTGGGAGTGAGAGATGTGGTCAGAGAGATAACAAGGATACTGATCATGTATGGCCTTACAGGCCAATGTAAGAATTTTGGCTTTTCCTGTAGGAAAAATGGGAGCCATCATAGATTTTTGAGCAGAGAAGTAACACATGCCATGTGTTTTTAAATGGTTCCTCTGGCTGCTGTTTGAGGATGGACTGACTCAGGCATAGGGGGCAGTGGAGAGATTAGGCAGGAGGCTCCTACTGGGGAAAGCAATAAATGTGGTGAGAAGGGGTTGAATTTTAGATGTGTTTTGAATGTAGAACCAACAGCATTTCCTGACACCTCTCCCCACAGCCCTTCAGAAGAGCGGTCTTTACTAATTTTAGATCAATTTGTAAAACTGTTTTTAGAAAATGGAGAATTGAATTGATTTGGCAGAGGCTGATAGATTCATCTTCTCTGTGTATGTGAGTTCTGTGTGGCAGGTGATCATTTCTCATGTATCCATAGATCCCTGTAGTACCTTGGACAGTTACCTGTGTACTTGGTGACCGCCTTGCGGTGTTTGTTACACTGGATAATTTTGGCAATTTATGAACATCACTCTTATATTTGAAAATATTATAATAGTTGAGTATAATAATTACTCAGATTTATGTTCAACTGACTGCTAAGCAGTGCGTAACAGTTTTAAATTCAAACAATTTTATTTTTTTACAGCAACCAAGACAGGAAAAAAATGAAGAAAGTGAATTCGATTGCACCATTAACATTGGTAAGCTGTGAAATATTAAATGTGAATCTACTTGCCTTTCATTCAAATTTGGGATCTTAAATCAACAGCTATAGAGCAAATACTTTCAGATTGTCTACAGGCAAGTACTATAGATCATCCCATTCTGCCCGGAACTGCACCTGTGCTGTCTTGGGTTGGCTTATGATAGTTAATACCCCCCCTTCTCAGGATGGATGATAAAAGAAGACTTGGACAGGCTGGCTAAGACACAGGGCAGAGCTAACAATTTCCTGTTATACAGAAAATTGAAAATAAGATCTATGTTACCAGCATCATGCAAACTCACCAATTTCAGGAAATATCTCTGCATTTGCTTCACACATACACCCTCTAAGTATAGCTTAAAATAGGCTTGCTCATAAAGAAGATAATTGTTAACTACAGAAATTTTAAAATAATTAAGAAATCTGTGTTCACATTTGGCTTCCAGGAAAATTGGCTAAATATAGGTAACAGGGATTCTGACTATGCTTAAGACAGTTTTTAGTGCTTTTCTGCTGGTGCAAGGCAAGCCAACATATTTCTGGAAAAAGTCTAATCTGTTTTTCATTTGTAATATGTCTCAGAGAGGCAGCTCAAGAAAGCATTTGTCCATTTTTGGTAACTATGATGTGTTTCAAACTGTGACAGGCATTATTTGATAGCAAATTAAATGGCATGTCAGCTGAAACCTCCAACTTAGCAATTAAATGGATAAAAAGACACCACACAGCCACGCTCTCGAACATTGCTGCATACTTCTCATGTAACCACAAACCCCTCTTTTGTCCTCTTATCCCTTATTCTTGTTTTTTGCTTGTTTGTTGTTTAAAAAGTCTCAGTAAGAGGCTGGGCACCATGGCTCATGCCTGTAATCCTGGCACTTTGAGGAGCCAAAGCAGGAGGACTGCTTGAGGCCAGGAGTTTGAGACCAGCCTGAGCAAAAGTGAGACCCCCATCTCTACAAAAAATAGAAAAATTAGCCAGGCATGGTGGCACATGCCTGTAGTCCCAGTTACTTGAGAGGCTGAGGCAGGAGGATCACTTGAGCCCAAGAGTTTGAGGTTGCAGTAAGTTATGATGATGCCATTACACTCTAGCCCAGAGAACAGAGTGGGACCCTGTCTCAAAAAAAAAAAAGTATCAGTAACAGTAAGAATATTTTTAAAATTTAGTGCTTTGGAGAATAAATTGTTTATAAAACTAATCTAGTTTAATGTATAGGTTTTAAATCTGCCTCCTATAGAAAATAAACCATATATATATATATACATATATATATATAAATTATATGAATGCTATAAACCTTAAAGTAGAAACATAATTTTCATTTGAATTTAAAAGTTTTAGTTGAAACTAAATTGAAATTTAATCTTCATTCTACCTCTGAATAGATATTTTTTGTCCTGAAATAGGTTTAGGATAAAACTGTGCTCTAACAGGAATTAGAAATACATTGTTTTGTTGAAAATCACTGAAAACAAGTCTTGGTTTACTTAGAATGTTACTGTGAAATTCACCTAACTTTAAATTTAAGCTAAGAGGCTGTAAAGTTGTATTCAACTAGTATAAAGAGAATATTACATGGCAACCTGACCCTGTGCTTTTGAACTGTGTCTGACTGACCCAACTGCTCTGTCTCCCTTCCCCAGGAGCCACTAAAAATAAACCTTGGTGCCAGACATGGTGGCACCCACCTATAATCCCAGCTTCTCGGGATGCTGAGGTGGGAGAATCACTTGAGCTCAGGATTTGGAGACCAACATAGTGAGACTCTATCTCATAAAAAATGAAAATTAAAAAAAAAATTTAATTAAAAAAAGAATCTTGGGGACACTGGTCCCTTTTGGAATAATTTTTAGGGATGCTTCCGCATTTGCTCTCTTTTTTGTTTTTTGAGACAGAATCTCACTCTGTTGTCCCCAGTAGAATGCAGTGGCATCATCACAGCTCACTACAACCTCAAACTTTTGGGCTCAAGCTATGGTCCTGCCTCAGCCTCCCACGTAGCTGGGACTACAGGCTGCATGCGCCACCATGCCTGAGTAATTTTTTTCTATTTTTGGTAGAAATGGGGTCTCACATTTTGCTCAGGCTGGTCTCAAACTCCTAACTTCAAAAGATCCTCCCACCTCAGCCTCCAGCAGTTCCAGGTGGCTCACAGGTGTGAGCCACCACGCCCAACACCCATATACTCTTGACTTTACCAGTGTCCCTTATTTCATTTCAAACTCTACCTGCTTCTGAGCCTTTTTTTTTTCCTTCTTGTACATTGCTTGCCCTGTGTGTTTGATGATGGAATTTGCTCCTCACCCTGGATCCCCAACCAGACTTTTGAAACTCTTTGAGAATGGTTTGCACACACATCCCCTCCTCACCATGTGCTTGCGGGCTCAGACTCACCCAGGGTATTGACCCGGTCTGACTCAGCCTCAGCCCTCAGAGACATCACCCTGCCAAGCCTGACTCATCACCCACTCTCCTGACAATCATTCCCTGTCCTCAAAGGGGGTGGGGGAAATGGGCAGAGTAAAAGGTTTAAAAAGTGAAGAGAGATGCAAGAGACAGAGGGGAAGCTATGGAAATGGAAACTTAAGAGAAGGAAGATGTTGCCTACAAGGCAGAGGAGGAAAAAGAACAAAGAAAAAGAGACCCATAGATGGGTCCATCAAAACTAGAGAGAAAAATGGGAGACAATGGAAAGGACTAAAAAGAGTGAGTATCAAAGTCGTTTGAAGTGTTATGACACTGATCTCATGGTTAGTTCTTGGGAGTTCTGCGCTTCACTGTGACAGCTGGCACCACCTTTCTACTCTGAAGGTAGCACTAAGTCCCAGATCCTCAAGTGTGCGCCACCAGGCCTGCTGTACCTCTCTCTAACATAGTGTCCCACACTTTGTACTGTGACCTTCAGAAATTCCACTGCCAGGAGTTACTTTTACGTGCTCCATGTAGCTTCTAGTCACCTTGCTGTTCTAAGCCTGAACACCCCCTCCTTCCCCCACACTCCCCAATTCTTCTCCAGCTAACTCTTTCTCATCCTTCCAGATTCTATGTAAGTATTATCTCCATGAGCAAGACTTCCCTAAAATGCATATGTGGACACTCCATAATGTTTGTTGCACCTCACTGCTAAGCTGCCATTTTAAAGCTAACTTAAACCTTTTAAAGTGATCTTATCCTCAAAACTCAGCATCTATTATATTTTCCATTTTTAATTCTCCCTCTGAAATATTCTGAATGCTGTTTTAAAGGATATGGTGTGTGTGTGTGTGTGTGTGTGTGTGTAAGTTAATACCTACCTTTAGCTATTCTTAATTTATTACCCCAGGAGCTCTAGGAAATCAAATAATATTTCTTAATAGAACCAAACCTTAATCTTTTCTGATTATATTGTGGACATTCACCCAAATCAGATACTGATTAAACAGAATTATATTGATTTCTTCACAGAATACAAAATAAATAGAATCATGAAATTATTCTGTTAATGATTTGGGTTGAAATTCTCCTTCTCTAACACATACATCTGCAGCTGTTAGAAAAGTGCTGGCCAGGTGCGGTGGCTCACACCTGTAATTCTAGCACTTTGGGAGGTTGAGGCAGGAGGATCACTTGAGGTCAGGAGTTCGAGACCAGCCTAAGCAAGAATGAGACCTTGTCTCTATAAAAAAAATACAAAAATTAGCCAGATGTGGTGTTGCATGCCTGCAGTCCCAGCTACTTGGGAGGCTGAGGCAGGAGGATCATTTGAGCCCAGGAGTTTGAGGTTGCAGTGGTCTATAATGATGCTACTGTATTCTACCCAGGCAACAGAGCAAGACTCAGTCTCCAAAAAAAAAAAAAAAAAAAAAAAGTACTGACTTAAAGTAAAAATTCAAAGAACATATAATTATAGAAAAAGAAATTCCATTCCACAGTTAAGTATTATTTTTTTCCCCCTTTTTCAGTTTCGATACTCTGATTGGCAAGATAAATTGTTTATGTCTTTGGGTACCATCATGGCCATAGCGCACGGCTCAGGCCTTCCCCTAATGATGATAGTGTTTGGAGAAATGACTGATAAATTCATTACTACTACAGGAAACTTCTCCATTCCAGGTAAGAATTTTTTTTCTCGATTTTTTTTTCGATTAATAGTATTTCTTTAACTAGGTAAAAGATTAGAAATTGATTTTGCTATTTATTATCTACTTGTTTAATGATGTGAACATCTGATGAATCTAGATATCACAGAAGGAGTTGTAAAATTCTCAGAAAATTCTTCAAATACTCATTAAATTTTAAGAAATACATGTCTATTGTTTGACTTTTAGTACAGAGTAAGGAAATACACATGAAGCTTTGCATACAATAGAGCAGGAAAGTCACTCTACTTGCAGACAGTGGAAATATACAGAGTATATCTATGCAGTGTCCACCCCATTAGTAACTACTGACAAGGTTCAAAATCCATCAGATAACATGGCAGTACTTCTTAGCGGTGCTCAGCTTATAGATCTGTTTCTGGGTTTTCTTTTTTTCTCTCCCCTCCTTCTTTGTAAAAATGTATACCCATTTTCTGTCTCTAATTTTTGGGTCAACCAGATTGCCTGGAAGTTGATATCACACTTCACTAAAGAGTGAATGGATTCAGTATGGGCGTGCTATATGCCTTGCACGTCACCCAAAGGACTATAATCACCAAAGAGCCAGGGGAGCCCCATAAAGTCATCTTTAAGAGGGGTCCCTGGCAACAGCATTGCAGCAGAGTTCCAGTGGACATAGTTGTTTTCGTATTAGCCAAATTCAACATAGAAAGGAAGATTTCCACACTTTCTACCAAGCCTGAAGGCTGTGTTCCTCTAGGAGACCTTTTAGGCACTAGGCTGGAAAAGATTGAGTGAAGCTTTATTGGTGCACAGATAGCAGAACATTTTTACAAAACTGGTAAAGGAAAGGCAGCAAGGATACTGGAGAAAATGTACACTCCGTGATTTAGGTAGCATTCAGTAAGAGCTTTCAGTGTTCACTGACTGAAAACTATATATTTAGTTACCATTGTAGGGCTTAAGTGTAATTTCCTAAGAGACTATGATTGCTTGATTAATACAATAGGATGTGCTTACATAAATACTGATAAATATTAGTGCCTTTTAGAAATCCAATAAAAGCGTCCTTTGTATATTTAAATAATTATTAAGGGTACATAATAGTTGTATATCTTTATAGGATATGTGTGACTTTTGATACTGGTATACAATGTGTAATAATCATATCAGGGTAATTGAAGTATCTGTCACCTCAAGCATTTGTCATTTCTTTGGGTTAGGAACATTTCAATTCCACTTTTTTGGCTATTTTAAGGTATAGCCTAACTTTTTGTTGATTGTAGTCACTTTGTTGTGTATCCAATATTGTTCATTCTATCTAAATATCTAACTATATTTTTGCACTCATTAACCGTCCTCACTTTATTCTCCTCTCCCCACTTACCATCCTCTGGTGACCATCATTCTACTCTCTGTCTCCATACAATCAATTGTTTTTAATATTTAGCTCTCACACGTGAGTGAGGACATGCAAGATTTGTCTTTCTGTGCTTGGCTGGCTTATTTCACTTAATATAATATTCTCCAGTTCCATCCATGTTGTTGCAAATGACAAGATTTCATTCTTTTTATGCCTGAATAATATTCCCGTGTGTATATGTACCATACTTTCTTTATCCATTCATCCATTAATAGATGCTTAAGTTGATTCCAAATCTTGGCTGTTGTAAATAGTGCTGCAATAAACATGGAGTACAGGTAAAAATTGGTTTCTACTTAGGGTTAAAAAATCAGATTAATGGCCGGGCGCTGTGGCTCACGCCTGTAATCCTAGCTCTTGGGAGGCCGAGGCGGGCGGATTGCTCAAGGTCAGGAGTTCAAAACCAGCCTGAGCAAGAGCGAGACCCTGTCTCTACTATAAATAGAAAGAAATCAATTGGCCAACTGATATATATATAAAAAAAATTAGCCGGGCATGGTGGCACATGCCTGTAGTCCCAGCTACCAGGGAGGCTGAGGCAGAAGGATCGCTCGAGCCCAGGAGTTTGAGGTTGCTGTGAGCTAGGCTGACGCCACGGCACTCACTCTAGCCTGGGCAACAAAGCGAGACTCTGTCTCAAAAAAAAAAAAAAAAAAAAAAAAAAAATCAGATTAATGGATGAATGGAGAAACAAAATCTATTATATACATACAATGGAATATTATTCAGCCTTAAAAGGGAAAGAAATTATGACACATGCTACAACATAGATGAACCTTAAGAACATCATGCTAAATAAAATAAGCCAGTCAAAAAAAGAAAAATACCGCTTGATTCCACTTTCATGCGATATCTAGAGTAGTCAAATTCACAGAAAGAGAAAGTAGAAGGGTGGTTGGCAAGGGCTGGGAGGAGAGGGAATTGGAGGTATTGTTTAATGGATATGAGTTTCAGTGTTGCAAGATGAAAAAGTTCTCAAGATTGGTTGTAGAGCAGCGTGTCTATACTCAACACTACTGAACTGTGCACTTAAAAATAGTTAAGATGGAAATTTTATATTATATGTATTTTATCACAAAGTTTTTTAAAAATCAGATTGAAACAGTACAGCTCACTTATCATAGATGCATTCTCTTTTGGACTGATTTTATTAGTTGTGGGGTTTTTAAAATTATTTTACTAACACCAGGAAAATTCCACAACTTTATTATTTGGAGCAGTTTGCTTGTTCGTTTTGTTTTGTTTTTGTTTTTGTTTACTTCTAATTGTGAAACCAAATGGTTTTGAAGTTGGACATGGCACACAGGTGCCATGGACTGTGCTCAGGGCCAAATTCAAGGTCTCTCTGGAGCACGGCACGAGCAAGTCACTTACTGTGACTGCTAGAAACAGAAACTTACAACAGTTGCCAGCTTGGTTTCGGTGACCTCCAAATTATAAACACTCCTGTTTGTGACCCTTGGTCCTCTGTAGCCACATTTGTCATTAAGCCTAATGGCTGTCTTTGAGGATTTGGAATGGGAAGTTGCTCAAATATTATGAATTTCCAATATTCACTCTTTGGTAGTTTGTAAGAATAATATTCTCAAACCTCTTTGGAGAAAAATGAAATCTTTAAAGGTTACTCAAAGTCCAGGCTACTAGCTGATATGTTTAGAACTGTAGAGTTTATAAAAATCATGGGTGTTGGGGGACAGATAAAGTACATAGCTGAGGTCCCAGGAGATGTTTATTTAGAGTCTGTTCTTTAGAATTGCTGGATTCTTGGAGAGCTAGACTTAATGGGAGCCAAATGAAAAGAGAATGTTAGAAGAAAAAACGGTTTAAATTACAAGAGGGTCTGACAATGACTTATTGTGAACAGAGCCCGTCCTTGTCAACAGAATAAAGCTACTCCATGACAGAGTTGTTCCCTCACAATGATTCAGTTGTGCAGAAACTATGCACAAAACATTCTGCATCCAAAATCTTAAGGACACAGTCATAGAAAAAAGTTTCTCTGCAGAGCATCAAGAACTTGATATCTTTTTTTTTTTTTTTTTTTTTTTTTTTTTTTTGAGACAGAGTCTCGCTTGTTGCCCAGGCTAGAGTGAGTGCCGTGGCGTCAGCCTAGCTCACAGCAACCTCAAACTCCTGGCTCAAGCAATCCTGCTGCCTCAGCCTCCCAAGTAGCTGGGACTACAGGCATGCGCCACCATGCCCGGCTAATTTTATATATATATTAGTTGGCCAATTAATTTATTTCTATTTATAGTAGAGACGGGGTCTCGCTCTTGCTCAGGCTGGTTTCGAACTCCTGACCTCGAGCAATCCGCCCGCCTCAGCCTCCCAGAGTGCTAGGATTACAGGCGTGAGCCACCGCGCCCGGCTAAGAACTTGATATCTTTATGCCAGGTCTATGTAACTGTAATAATCTAGAAAACTCTGTGGGAAAATTGTTGTACCCTGTATGTCCTTGTGTTGCTTCATAGTTGAGGATGAAAAGGCATTTTTGAGACCTGAGTTACCTTAATTAACTGTCCATGCTGTCTAAAGTGCCTGAACAAACACCAGCTCTTTGTTTTGTGCTGAGCAGTTGTATAGTTCCTTGTCATAGGAGGCATTCAGATGGACTGGAGGGGGAGTTCTCCTTCCTGGCATGTTAGAATCACCTGGGGTGCTTTTAAAAAATATGATGCTCTGGACTCAGCCAAAGGTTCTGGATGAATTGGGCTTCAGTGGAGCCTGGGCATCTGTATTTTTAAAGCTCCCCATGTGATTCTAAAGGGCAAACAGCATTGAGAACCACCAAACCAATTGACTACTTGGAGATTGTTTATGAGACTGACAGGTGTAGGCAGAACAAGTGTAGGCCCTTTCCAGATCTAGAGTCCCATGACTGTTGGGGAATACACCAACACACATTTGTCTTACCTTTGTCACAGGCAAAAGAAACTCTGAGTTTCCTGGGGGCTCAGGGACTCCTTGGGTCATGACGCCAGCACTCGATTCCCATTTTTGGCCTGGACACCAAGAAAGGAACAGGTCAAACCTGAAATGCCCATGGATTCTTTTATTTCCTAGTGTGTGGGGGGGTTTAATTTGAGTTATGATATCCTCATTAAGAGAATGGAAAAGTTTGTGGTAGATATTAGAAGAGAAAAAAAAAAACATTTAAGATTTTACCATTTTCCACACTCAGGGAAATAGAAAATGACAATGATTTTTACAAATACCACGACTTTAGAATAGCTTGCCTGCCTCTAGTTCCAAACACAGTTCCAATTTGCCATATTTAAGACCTCAGGAAGGAAATGAGCACACAGAACTGAACTGATAAAAAGAGAAGTAAAATAGGGTATGACTCCTCACAGGTCTGATAGCTGATAAAGAGTTAGATTAATAATCAGAAACATGGCCGGGCACTGTGGCTTACACCTCTGGGAGGCCAAGGCATGGGGATTGCTTGAGGTTGGGAGTTGCAGACCAGCCTGAGGAAGAGTGAGATCCTGTGATCTCTACAAAAAATAGAAAAAGTAACCAGGTATGGTGACACTTGCCTATAGTGCCAGCTACTTGGGAAGCTGAGGAAGGAGGATCACTTGAGCCGAGGAGTTTGAGGTTGCAGTGAGCTATGATAAAGCCACTGCACTCTACCTGGGGTGACAGAGCGAGACTCTGTCTCAAAAAATAATCAGAAGCATTTCACTGTAAATATCAGTAGAAATTATAATCCTGAGGGAAAAATTATGCCACAATTGGAGCCACATACCTGGCAATTGATTCTGACAGTAGTTTGAGTTTTAAATAAATTTCAACCTTATCTCCACTTTGGAAAAAGATAAGAAGGATACACGGCATCCAGAAAACATGACCACTGGGCTGTTTGCACATGATAAAGGAACAAAGATAGACCCGTTTCTCTCCTAGGATCATAGGAAATGGGAAATACCTACCCTGGTGTGTTTTCTCAACAATGCTATGGTGATATTTTATGCTGTTGTTTTGTGAATGCAGTAGGTATAGGCTGGGTTTTGTTTTGTTTTTTTTTAATTTTTTCACTTTGTATTCTTAAAAAAGTAAAAATAAGTCCTTACCACATGAATCAATCAGTATAGTTCAGTGTTATGAGCACAGGCCGAACTGCCCGGGCTGACTTTCAGCTCTGCCACTTGCTAGCTGTGCAACTTTGGGTAATTTATTTCTCTGTGCCTCAGTTTCCTCTTCTGTAAAATGAGGATTTGTAAAATAGTCCTCCTTCATAAGAGAATTAAGTGAATCAACACATCTAAGGTGTTCAGAACAATGCTTGGGATAGAATAAATGCTAGCTATTATTAAAACATGGAAACTAGGAAAGGTACCTTGATATTTTTATCAAATTAGCTCAAATTAATAAACAATGTATTTCCTTCCAACCAATACTGCCAGAACTCTGGTAAAAATACCAAAATATAAGACGTGGAATTCAGGATGTTGGCTGTCAGTGATCCACTACCTTGCCATTGAGCAACTTGTTCTCTTCTGTCTGGTTTTTCCTCCTTTGCCATGGATATAATTTAGCCTCTCCTATATTATGTCATAGGAGACACATAAAGGAAAAGCACACAGATATAAAAATATATACAGACGCAAGTATCAGTAAAGTGTTTTGAGCCACCAAGAAAAAAAAAATTCCCTTTAAATTTTGTGTTTTCTATTTTAACTATTTCCCTGTTCTGCCTGCTGTGTGCTTATGGCTCCCCTGTCCCTTCATCAGCTCCTCTGTGCTGCCTTAGGAAGCTGCCTTGCGAAAGGCTGAGACTGCTAGGATGAGAGAGACCCAGGGAGGGCTTATTTTCCCCCATCTGGGCCCTTGAAGACCCATAACTAAACCCTTGGACTCTTTACTTGAGCAAAGTAAAAAGAGGGCACTTGAGTTTGAAAATAAAACAGCAATTTTTAAAGAGAACCTTAAATAAAGCATCATCTTGCTTTCATGTATTTAAATTCTTAACTAATCTTTTATTGTCCACTGAAGAATGATGAGGTTTATACATTTGGAAAGGAAAATTTTATTTCTCATAAAGGGTTACAGCTTGCAGGCTGGCCATCTTGCATGCCAAGAAACATAGCCTATGGCTGGAAGCCAAAAGCAAGCACTTTTAGGGAATGGTAAAGAGAACAGGAATTTATGTTGAGCAGGATGGCCACATATATGTATTTAATAAGCTATAGGAGGTGTGATAGGTGTTTATGGAAGGAGAAATATACATGTGCATAACTGAGCTTCATACCCTTCCATGAGACCCATGTTCAAAAAATGGTGGTGTTAGCATGATCCAAGGATGGAGTTTTCAGCCCTCTGATGTTGAAAGGTAAAGCAGAGTTCATGAAAACCCTCACCAGTCATCCTCCATAGACTGGCCAGAACCACTCCATGGTTGGTGGTCTTTTATCAGGAAGGAACACTGGCCAGTTGTGCCAAAACCACAAAAAGGGAGATGTAGTCATGAGGTTGGTTGAAACAGCAGTGGAGCAAGTCTTTCCAAAGGGCTGGTTTCTGTTTAACCCTCAGGGGAGAAAGCCTAATGGTGGTTGGGGAAGGAGGGGGTATAACAAGGCGTGTCCAACTTCCTATCCCATCATGGCTGGGAACTCAGTGTTAAGGTTTCTTTGGGGTCCCCTTGGGCAAGATGGGGTTTGTTCAGTCAGTTGAGAAGCTTAGGAAGCTTTATTTTTATTTCTCACTATTAATAGTTCAGTCTCTTTAAAATGTTTCATTTTTGTTTTGTTTTGTTTTTATTTAGTGAATTTTTCATTGTCACTGCTAAATCCAAGCAGATTTCTGGAAGAAGAAATGACTAGGTAATTAAGATATATATATATGTATATATATATATATATATATATATATATACCCATATACACATACATATATATATATATGTATATATGTGTTGTACTTTTTTAATGTTTCATTTGAAAATAATTCAAACTACAGAGTTGTAAGAACATACAAAGAGCACTTATATTCTTTACCCAGATTCACCTATTGTTATCATTTGTGTCCCTAAGCCCCCAAGTTAAAATAAGGTGCATACATCATGGTCCTTTATTGCAGTATGGTTCCTAAAAACAATGATATTTTCTTACATAACCACAGTGAAGTTGTCAACTTCAGTAAATTTAATTGATACTATACTTTTATCTACTATACCATCTGTATTCCAATTTTGTCAGCTGATCTAGTAATGCCATTGATAGCATTTCTCCCTACTTTAGTCTTCTCAATGAAGTCTCAAAAGCCTATAACATAATGTTTGTATGATTGTATGTCAACTAATTGCTGATTATAATGAGTGCTATCAGTATGCAAAAGCAGGCCTGAAAGGCTTCTATCTGAAAACATTTCATAAAATTAGGTTTAAAATATATTTAAAGTATTGAAGTATATTTATTATTTTTAAAGATACTAACTTTCTACTAATTTAGTTAAACCTTCCTTTCAAATTAGTTTGAATTCATGACATTTTATCATATTTTAAAAAAATGTTTCCAAATTCTGAGAACTAGGAAGAAGTTTTTTTGGTTCTTTGTATAAAAAAATATGAAAAATATTTAAAAAGAATATGGAAAAACTTACACTAAGAACCAATTCACATGTTCAATTTGTTTATTCTTTTATTTGCAGTATGTGAATAGTAGTGAACTTTTCAGTACAATATGATATGAAAACCTAGAATACAATTATGAAAGAAGAGTTAAATTGTATGTATAAATTGTCAATATTAGTTAAAAATTAACCATTAACTTCTTTTTTTTTTGCAGTTAACAGCAAACATTTATGTTTTCTTTGGCTAATATTAATAGTACAAGTAAATACATAAATTTGCCATCATGCAGCTTATCTTATAACTTAAGAAAAGAAAAAAAAATTAATGTATGTAAATTAGAATTTGTTATAATGTCCTACACAGTCTTTGTGATTAGTTTAATATACAGATTAATTCCCAGTTCTGAGAATTTCTCCTGACAGAGATGAATAAAGCACAGTATTTAAAAGAACCTTTCTAATTGTTTTCCAGATACGCATATTACTACTCAGGATTAGGTGCTGGAGTTCTTGTTGCTGCCTATATACAAGTTTCATTTTGGACTTTGGCAGCTGGCCGACAGATTAGGAAAATTAGGCAAAAGTTTTTTCATGCTATTCTACGACAGGAAATAGGCTGGTTTGACATCAATGACATCGCTGAACTCAATACACGTCTAACAGAGTAAGTGTATTGTTAATGTCACACTTTCATAAAGAAATGAACCACTCTGTGAAAATTTGTCAAAGGAAGATTTTAAATGAAAAAAAAAAAAAAAAAACTAGCTTAAGCATTTGATATATATTAGAAATGGATCATGTGACAGTCAGCTCTAGCAGCATCTACAGCCTGTGCCACCATGTGTTTTCCGTATCTGTTAGCTTGCCCCCAATTTATATAGTAGGTTCATTTGAGGACTGAGTTCACATCTTACACTTGTTTGTTTCTCATGGAGCTTACTACTAGAGGGCCTGACAGGGACTAGGCTCTCAATAAAGATGGGGAATGAATGAATAAATGATGGAACTAATTCACAAAGAGGCTTGCGTTAGTAACTGTTGACTCTTTACTTACTCAACAAATACTCAGGGGCCTGTTATGTGCAAAGAACCATTCTAGGTGTTTGTGATGTATCAGCAAAGATCTCTGTCTTTTTGGTGTTCACATTCCAGTAGGGGGAGACAGATGATAAACTTTTTCTGACTGAGAGGGCTGGCAAGGGCATAGTGAGCAAATGATGTCAAAAAAGAAGGGAAGATCAAGGCATATAAGGCCTTGTAAGCCTTGGTTAGGACTTCAGCTATCATTGAGTGAAATGGCAACCATTAGAAGTTTTTGAGCTGAGCAATAACATGGTCAGACTTTATTTTCAAAGGATCACGCACTGGCTGCTATGTTGAGAAGAGACAGGGTTGAGAATAAGGACAAGGATAGAAGCAAAGACATCTTCCCTATTACTTCCATATAATAGGACATTCAGTAATACTTCCCTGTTACCGTTCCCTATTACCATTGCAATGCTCTTCCTAACTCCTGCTTTTGAATAAATGTACTCAAAATGATAGTGCTTCTCTTATAGGATTGACTCATTTAATAGTATCAACTTTAATGATACTAACTTCTTAGAAGCATAACTAATTCTGAATTTCTTTTTCTGTTTAGTATTTCGGTGGGGAAAATATTAAAGAGGCTAAGACTCTGAAAAAGGCTTACAGTAGTATGAACAAGTTTTACTTGTCTGTGTGTTTGTTAGATGTCTACTTCATCTTTTCGACTGAAGACCTCCTGCCTGTAACCATTTAAGTATGATCTTTTTTAGTGACATCTCCAAAATCAGTGAAGGAATTGGTGACAAGGTTGGAATGTTCTTTCAAGCAGTAGCCACGTTTTTTGCAGGATTTATAGTGGGGTTCATTAGAGGATGGAAACTCACCCTTGTGATAATGGCCATCAGCCCAATCCTGGGACTATCTGCAGCCGTTTGGGCAAAGGTATGTGAAACCTGGGCATTTTCCTGTGTGTTAACCTCCACATACAGTCATTTTTAATATGCAGGAGTCTGGTACTTATACAGATCTGTGTTAAACATCAGTTGAAACCACATCCAGAAGCATGTTGTTAACATGGTAAGGAAATTAATTTTTAACACGATTCACAATTTCACAGTTCTTACCTCAAATACAGGTGTCTGGCACTGCTCTTATTTCTCTGGGTAAATCATTTTGGCATAGTATTAATAGTAGTTTAAATGACATGTAGGGTTATGTCCTTATTTAGGAAAACACAATTTTAAAATATATCATTCTCCCAAATATTACATGAACATAAGATTTTTAAATTATTTGTACTATTTGTTTCTAATTGTTACTTGTATAGTCAAGTGGCACTCTGCCAGTTTTGCCTTGCAATGAAATATAGAAAACCTTCTCTACTTTAGCCAACACTTCAAAACTGAGTAATTTTACTGGCAATTTTTGCTCATTCTGAGGTTGATGATTTAGCGAACTACTTGTATCTCTTTTGTTTTGATTCTTCCTTTATTTTTCTCCTGAAACATCTTGTTAGGCTATCTTACTAGAGTAGCTAAACAGAATGTGCCTGAGTAGGTCTGGAAGTATTATTTTTATAGTAATTAATAATTGTGACACAATAAAGGAAAAGGTGGTAAATCCTTTCAAAGCAGTAAAGTTTTATTTTATTTTACCTTACAGTTAACAGAGAAAAACAGTAGGTGTGGAACTTGACAGTACTGCCAAAAATGCTATTGAGAGAATTATGTGTAGATTTCCACCCCCCCTCACCCCCACTGTTCTTGGGGAGTCTGTCACCAGGGTGGATCAGATCTAGCCTTTGTAGGAGGTAGAAGCAGCCATTGGATCTAGTACACTGCTTGTCATTTGCTGCCTGACTTTAACATTTGGTAAAGGATAAGATTTGGAAAGAAAAAGTAGGTTAAAGGGTTGACCAGACTGTCCTTTAACTTTTCTCCCCAAGAGTTGATCAGACTGTCTTTTAACTTTTCTCCCCAGGAGTTGACCAGACTGTCTTTTAACTTTTCTCCCCATACAACATTACTGTTTCTTTTTTGTCCAGATACTCTCGACATTTAGTGACAAAGAACTAGCTGCATATGCAAAAGCAGGTGCCGTGGCAGAAGAGGCTCTAGGGGCGATCAAGACCGTGATAGCTTTCGGGGGCCAGAACAAAGAGCTGGAAAGGTCAGGAAGGTTCTTTGTCCACTAGTGCAAAGAACACACTTTTATATTTTGTTGCTCATTCTTTTGCGGTATGTGTTTATTACTTTCCCTTTCCTAATATTAACCCTTCCCCCCACAAAATATAAGCACCGTTTACTGATGGCTGCAGTTTAATGTCAGGCTATAAAGCAGGGTTCTTAACCTTTTATGTTCCATGGACTCCTTTGGCCATCTGATAACACAAATGGACTCCCTTCTTAGAATAATGTTTTTAAATGCATAGGACAAATTATATAGGGTTACAAAGGAAACCAATTATATTAAAGAATAGTTATCAAAATATTTTATTTTATTTTTTACTCTTTTAATTACCATGAACTAGAATACATAAGACAAAAACATAAGGGTATGTGGACCTCCCAGTTATAGCCCAGGATTCTCTGCGGGGCCAGGTAGGTCCCCCATAAGGATGAGGCAAGGCTTCCCATCTTGGCCTCTGACTTTTGGCCTTAATGGTCCAGGATAAGCCTGGCAAACTTACAAGCCTCTGGAGGCATGTTGTAAGCTCTTCTTTATGGCCCTGTGCTTGAGACCCTGGGCAATTGCTTTAAAAAAAAAAAAAAAGTTTATTGAGGTATAATTGACATGGACATATGAAAAGCTGTGTACACATACCTAATGTGTACATCTCAGTGAGCTTGGAGAGAAGTATTCACCCATGAAAAAAGCTATTCTGCTTTCTGTACATGTATTAATATTTAATGTTTTATTTAAATAGTAATATTCCCTAATATAGTTGAGGTGTGATTCCATGTGAAGTGTTTTCTTTGGCTGTTCTACAGAACTCCTGATACCCCCAACTCTTTGAAATAAAAATTGCCTGGAAATTGTCCAGCATTAAAAACAAAGTTTCCTTAATCCCCTCCAGTTCATTTTCTACTTTTCTATTCCTTAATCCCTCTTCAAAGCCAACATGTTTCTGGTTCTCTAACCTCTTCCTTTTTTCTCTCTCACTGCTGCTTCCTGTACACAATAGTCCACACAGACCACACTAACCCTCAGGTGGACCTCAGGATGTCAGTGTAATCAGTGCCGCTCCATTAGCCCCGGTAAGCAAGCTGACTCAGTGAAGGTAATTACAACACGTCCACTGCTGTCGCTGGAGCCTTGTGTCACACTGGGGCAGGCGTAAATCTTCCTGCACACGCCTTGGGGCCCAGCCACACAGGAGTAACCGCAGCGCTGGTCGCCGCATGCTGGCTGTCTCCACAGAGGTGCGGCTCTGCTCCGTGAACGCAGCGCCCAACACGCAGGAGGGCACTCTGAAGAGCCGAGTGCTTTATGTAACGAAAGAGACAAACATCTTGGTGGCAGAATGTATTTTTTAAAAATTAATCAATTCCCATAACATGTAGTCAAACTATTAAAAAAAAAATGGTGGTGTTGCTTTTTTGGATACAAAGACAAACACCCCAATTTGTGTTATCTTTCCCCCCCAAAGTCTCCTTACATATCTGCTGGATTATTTTTTTTCTCAATTTCAGGGAACCCAAATTAAATTTTACACACTCTTTGGGTAAAGCTTGCAAAAGTAGATTTAATTTAATTTGAGGCAAAAAATATTGTAATTTAACAGAACCATTTTAGGTATTTGTAACTATATCAAATTCAAGCAGCCGGTAATATGCATTTGAATTACTATTCAAAAATGTGATAGCAATAGAATGGGCAAAATTCGAGAAGAAATGAAAATCTAAGACAAATACAGTCGTAATACTAGGAATAGGGATTGCCAAGTTTGTCAACTATTTATCAGCTACTGTACTAACTACTTTCTATAATTATCTATCCACCTCACAGTTATCTTGCAAGGCAGGCATTATTAACTCCATTTTACAGATAATGAAAATAAAATTTAGAAAAACTGAGTAAAAACCAATGTCCCTTAGGGAGTGACCACTTTATAATCTTGTAGCTGGCTTAAAAGATGAAGGTCAGCCTGGTTGAAAAAAATCAAAGAGAGAAGCCCAGGTTTGTGTACAATAATGAGGAAAATTTCTGTCCCTCCTCTCATGGGTATGAGGGAGATTTTCTGTTCTTCAGAGAAGAGACATTGACCTAAGTTAAGAATCTGTTTAAGAGGCCCAGTAGTGTTTACCATCAATTCTTGGTTGGCTTGATTTTTCTCCTTCCATGTTAACCCTGACTTGTGATGCTAGCCATGAAGGTGTTGGGAAAGCTCTTCCATATTCCAGGGGTGAGATTTCAATTCTGGAATAGCCAGAGGAGCATTGGTTGGCTTGGTACACACCAAAAGAGATAGGTCCAGACTGGTAAAGAGAAGGCTTGGATGTGTTCTAATCTTGGCTGATCCTGAATTGGTTCAACTCCCAGAAAGCTGGGTCTTAGCATAGGTTTATTACCCTGATAACTTTGTTACTTGAACCTCCAACTATATAGCACGTAAGCATGGCTCAGATTATGTATTGTTATTCTTCATTATAACATTTCCCATCTTGTTTTCTGGTAGGTATCAGAAACATTTGGAAAATGCCAAAAAGATCGGAATTAAAAAAGCTATTTCAGCAAACATTTCCATGGGCATCGCCTTCCTGTTAATATATGCATCATACGCACTGGCCTTCTGGTATGGATCCACTCTAGTGATAGCAAAAGAATATACTATTGGAAATGCTATGACAGTAAGTAGTTTTCCAATACTTATGAAGGCTCTGAATAGATTATTTCTCCATCTACCATCTCTTTTCTTTCATATCCCTTCTCTTTGAAGGATGAGCATGATTATTGGTTTTGGTCTTTTGGTGAATCTGTGCTCTGTCCTGTGAGCAGAGCTTGCTTTCTAGAATATACAAGGCATAAGTATGAGTGTGGACAAGAAAAAAAGCACACGGTTAAACCATTTGAGAAATATATACAACATATGAAAGGAAATAAGAATGGAATAAATTTATGAATGCACAGATATGAATTGAAGCCATCTTTATTCTGCTCTTGAGTTTCTTATATAATAAAGGAAACATGATTATTATAGATAAGTCACTGTACAAGAGAACATTAAATTTACATTACTTAAAACATCAGGGTGGGGCACAGTGGCTCACGCCTGTAATCCTATCACTCTGGAAGGCCAAGGCAGGAGGATCACCTGAGCTCAGGAGTTCAAGACCAGCTTGAGCAAGAGTGAAACCCCGTCTCTACTAAAAATAGAAAAATTAGCCGGGTGTGGTGGTGCACACCTGTAGTCCCAGCTACTTGGGAGGCTGAGGAGAATTGCTTAAGCCCAGGAATTTGAGGTTGCTGTGAGCGAGGCTGACACCATGGCACTCTAGCTCAGGCAACAGAGCTAGACTCTGTCTCAAAAAACAAACAAACATTCATTTGGTACTGACTGATAAACACTGTGGTGCTCAAATGGTGGTGGTGTTCTCCAGGGATGGGGGGGGGGCAGACTCACAACCGAGGGATGCAGTGAGCAGTGGGGGGGGGGGGAGCGTACCACTAACCCTTGCTAGGAAGAGGCAAAGATATAAAATGTAACCAAAATGTTTGTACTCTCATATTTTCCTGAAATAAAAATAATTAAAAAACAAACAAACAAACAAACATCAGCTATCTGAAATACAGAAAGAGAAGTTGTGTTAGTTTGCTTTTCTTTCTGTGTCTCTCTCTCTCTATTTTTTTTTTTTGAAACAGGGTCTCACTCTGTTGCTTGTGTTAGCATACAAGTAGCATCATCACAATTCACTGCAACCTCAAACTCCTGGGCTCAAATGATCCACCTGCCTCAACCTCCTGAGTAGCAGAGACTACAGGTGCATGTCATCATGCCTGGCTAATTTTTCAGTTTTTTGTAGAGGTCGCAACTTGCTATTGTTGCTCAAGCTGGTCTCAAACTCTAACCTCAAGCAAACCTTCTGCCTTGCCCTTCCAAAGCACTGGGATTATAGGCATGAGCCACCACACCTGGCTGTTTTTCTTTGTCAAAATGTAAATAGCTTCATTTTTTGATAATGATAGTAATATATACTAATTATACAAAGGATTAGAATACAGAATCTTTAAAATTAAAATTACTTATAATCTAATAATTTATATACAATTGATGATAATTTTAGTGTGTATCTTCCAGATCACTTTCTATATATACACACATTTTTTCTTTCAAAATGGGATCATATTATGTATACCTTTTTGTAACCTTTTTTATAAACTAGCAATATTTTGTGATCATCTTTCCATGTCAGTGACAATCAAAACAACATGTAACTATTTAAATAGCAATTTTTTAAAACAGGCACTTCCCAATCTTCCTAAACAGAGGATACTGAACATAATTTGGCTCTTTGATGATGACTTTAAGGTCATTATGAAAATGAATACTTTCAAAATGCTTCGTATAGTGATGTCTTCAGACTTCACTGAGGGGTTGAGGGCTGTTTGGCCAGATGAGCTTGCATTACTGCTGAGTCTATTTTTTTCTCACTTCTGTCTCCTCTCTGGCCATCAGGTTGGAAGCATTCCACCTATCTTCGCTTCCTCATTTACTAGTGATGTTTTATGAAGGCAGGAGGTTGAATCCTGACTTTGCTATTCACCTTTTGTGGTGAGTTGGTCCTGTCTGCTGCTAGTTTCTTCACTGGAGTATGTGGACAGTGACACTGCTCCGTAGGGCTGAGAGTGCCAGTCCCCAGGAAAGGGATCCAAGGGAAGCCCTCTGCATAAAAGGGCAGGGTCTCTATTGCATTCACGTTGTCACTTCTATTTTGGTGGAGGTTGATTTTTTTTTTTTCTTTCCTACTGGTCCTTATCTGTACTGCAAATAGGGGATAGATGTTTGACTGATTTTTGAGTTTTGGGTATGTGAAGTGTTACTATCTTTTGAGAAAAGCCAAACTATATGTAGAAGTTTTACTGTGCTCCAAGAGAAAAGAATAATTTCTTTCATTTATGTTTTCCTCCATTAAGTTATGCTACTAATCTAGATTCCTGAAGCTATATTCTGGGCTTTTCTATATCAATTCATTTTCCTAGTGAAAAAAATACGAAGGGAAATGTGTTAAGTTTTGTGTGCTTTAGAACAGAATAACCATGTAAAGGAATTGCTAACCAGTGCACATGGGAGTGATTTAGTGTGTAACAATGTATGAACTGTTACTTTCTATGTTATAAATCTTACTATATATGTAAAATGGTATTTTTAAGGAAAATTCCATTAGGCCAAAATCTACCGTGTTTCATGTTGAACATTCTGTGTAATTTCACACAAGAGTTAGAGGAAGTCATATAAGACAGAGTAATAATATTGATGGAAAATGTTTCTCTGTGGTGGCATTAACTTCAGAGTCAACAAAATAAGTTTGAAAAATCTTTCTGACTGTGTACATTCAGGAGAAGAACAATAGATAGTCTGGCAAACTAGGCAAAAAAAATTATTTTTGAGGTTAGAGAAACCCATTGGGGTGATAAAATGTTATATTAACCTTGTAAATTTTGCTCTTTTGCTAAAAACAGCTTTTAAAGGATAAATCTAAACTCAATCCTTTGTGTAGTATGTTTGAAAAAAAATAATATTGTAGATAAGAATGAATACCAGGACATGACTTATAACTTTTCCTCTTGTGCTTTTGCTCAGGTCTTTTTTTCAATCCTAATAGGAGCTTTCAGTGTTGGTCAGGCTGCCCCATGTATTGATGCTTTTGCCAATGCAAGAGGAGCAGCATATGTGATCTTTGATATTATTGATAATGTAAGTCATGTATTCTTTTAATGCTGAAAAAGTCTTTGAGGCTCGGATAATTAAATCTGGCTTTACAGTATTTTTGAATCAACTATATTGAATAAATTGTACTGACTACAGTGAAATTTAATTATATGAAATTAATGATCTCCTCTTAGTAATGAATGAAACAAAATGCCTCTTATTAATATTTCTATAAGTTTAGATAATAAAATACTGATCTCATTTTGGGAAAGTACATCTGTGCTAGTATATTATTATTACAGTACAGAGCAAAGATGTTTTTCTTCTTAGTTTTTCTCTTTATCACTTTCATGTTGTAGCCAGATTGAGAATATAATTATTTCTATATAGGATAGTATGGTAGATAAATTATTGATGGGACCAAATTTGACTGTATGCTTTGCTGTAGGTTGCCCTTTTCCAAAATCATCACTGCATGTTTAATATGATTTTGAATCAACTATATTGAATAAATTGAACTGACTACAAGGAAAAAGAAAATAGTTTTGACATACCAAAATATGTCACTGCATTTATACATACAAAATGTAAAGCATATAACTGAAATTTTATAATTTAATCTAAGCTACATCTCCTTTTTTATTGATCCAGGTCATGAAAAAGTGCTCAGCTTCCAAATATATTGACAGTTTACATGGTTCCTAAATAACTTTGCTATAAATCATTCCCTTCTCAACCCAATCCATTACATTCATTATTTATGAATAAATTAATTTCTACTAAATGCTGAAATACCTGGCTATATCAGTTATGTTATGTTTGTGTTATTACGATTGTATAAATGTGCATATCTGACCATTTAGAAAATTTACGAGGACATGCCAAAAACTTAAAGTGAAATATTGTGTGAGATGAAATAGAATATCTCTTATGTACTTTTCAGGAAAAGCCTGTTATCTGAAAAGGAATATTTCCTTAAACAACACATACACACATGTACACACACAACCTTTACCTTAGGGTCTGTCTCATATGAGGGAGATTGTGCCATTCTGGGTCCTATTTTTGGAATTTGCTGAATCATATTCCTTAAAAATGTAATTGTTTGTCCTATGATGGAATAGTCATTAAATTTTGTTTTATTTAGAATCCTAAAATTGACAGTTTTTCAGAGAGAGGACACAAACCAGACAGCATCAAAGGGAATTTGGAGTTCAATGATGTTCATTTTTCTTATCCTTCTCGAGCTAATGTCAAGGTACTGTAAGTAATATTTATAGACATTCCTAACTCAGGTTGATTGTTTAATTATCTCGAAGAATGAACTCTCTGTTATTTTGATATGTACATGCTTTTTCCATTGGGGGTTATATTCCTAATTTGATATATTTTTTAAAATTTCAAATTGGATTGAATTACTCTCCTTTTAGGGTTTTGCTATGAAATGTGCTCTTTTTCTCTTTTCCCTCACAGATCTTGAAGGGCCTCAGCCTAAAGGTGCAGAGTGGGCAGACGGTGGCCCTGGTTGGGAGCAGTGGCTGTGGGAAGAGCACAATGGTGCAGCTGATACAGAGGCTCTATGACCCTGATGAGGGTACGGTAAGTG
Source organism: Microcebus murinus (assembly GCF_040939455.1). Classification (NCBI taxonomy): domain Eukaryota; kingdom Metazoa; phylum Chordata; class Mammalia; order Primates; family Cheirogaleidae; genus Microcebus; species Microcebus murinus. Next base: position 50,819,251 of record NC_134112.1, read on the forward strand.
GGAAGAACCAGGTTCTCCAAAGTGGAGAGCTGGATACAAATTGGCCCTTTGAAATTGGTTTTTTAGTAACAAATCTGCATGTGAATCCAATTTTTGTAAAGAGGCTAGGACTTGCAATGCATACGGATAATGCAATCACAGCTTTGGGCTGATGTAACAAATGTATTCCATAAAAGCCTTGAAGGCCACAGAAGCTAGACAGCTCTCTTCTGTTCCAACTAAGCTTTTCATAACCCACTAAATTACTGGAAAACAGTCATCCAAACCACTGAGAGAATTGCTTTCAAAGAGTTATTGGGTTTGGTCAAACATATTCTGTATAGCAATTGTTGACCATCAGGGTCACCAGATATTTTAGGACGGCAATTAAATTCATCAAAGACAGCTGGGTTTTCTTAAACTTTGGAATAGCTAAAGGGGAAAGTGGGATAGTCTCTTAAGAAACTTCTGGAAACATGGGGAACAGTAATAGCTTAGGGTATATATATTTTTTTACCATTTAAAAATTTTGTTATAAATTTGAACTTATAGAAAATTGCAACCAGGGAACTCAAATATACTTTTTACCCAGATTAACTAATTGTTTATATTTTTACCTTCTTTTATCTTCTCTTTCTCTGTATTTGTGTGTGTGTGTATTATATACACACTTATACTTCAGAATATATTTCCTAAGAAAGACGTACTCTTATATAACCACAAAATAATTATCAAAATCAATAAATTTAACACTAATGCAATATTAGTCCACAGTCTATATTCAGAATTTCCTCAGTTGTCCCAACTTTAGAACACTGAGTTTACCTGATATTAAAATGTATTATAACACAACAGTTGTGAAAACAGAAGACTACAAAGTGAAAAGAAAACCAAAAAGCATAAAAAGGCATTGGGATAGAACAGAGATCTCAGGAATGAATGAATACAAAATTTTCTAGGCTACATGAAATTATTTATTTTATTTGATAAAATTAATAAATATTCTTGGGAAAAAATCAATATTACTATGGAGAAACATAGGCCCATCCTCATTTACTAAAATAAACTCTATGTTAGTTCAAGTATAAATATTTTTCTTTATTTTTAAAAAAGAAACTAGTAAAATACAACCATTGAGGGTAAGTGATCTAAAAATATGTATTATTATTATTATTGGAGTAATACATATTTTCTTAAAGGATAGGTTAGCAGAACAAAAAAATCTTCAGAAATTCTATAACTTAGAAATATTCAATGTTCACTTAATGATTTAATAATTTTCTTACCACAGAAATAACAGAAGAAATTCCCAATGGTATAGTTGATTAATTCAGTTTTTCCTTAAACCTCTTTCTAATAAAAATCAATAAAACTGTGATAAAAGAAAGCAATAATTGGAGCAAAGGATTTATGAGATATATAGAAAAAGTATTATGGTTAATATTTGAGAAATTAATATGATTCTATGAAGGGAATCCGGTTCATAATAGGATATGACTATGCAAATCTTTTGAAACTAAATCAAATTTGTAAAAAAATTTCAAGAAATGGTCAGCTTCACTTATAAATATATGCAAATGAAAACAGATATAAGGTATCACTTTACACCTGTTAGAAAAAGACAGATTAAAATGATAAAACCTACTTCTAATAAATTACAGTGAAGCAGATATATATTTATATATTCCTGTTGACATTGTAAATTATTAAAATATTTTAAGGAATTATTTATTCAACCTGTATTCAACAAGCAATAAATGCCCAGCAAATACCAGTCACTGTACACATAAACAATTGTTATAGGCCGGGCGCGGTGGCTCACGCCTGTAATCCTAGCTCTTGGGAGGCCGAGGCGGGCGGATTGCTCAAGGTCAGGAGTTCAAAACCAGCCTGAGCAAGAGCAAGACCCCGTCTCTACTATAAATAGAAAGAAATTAATTGGCCAACTGATATATATATAAAAAAAAATTAGCCGGGCATGGTGGCACATGCCTGTAGTCCCAGCTACTCGGGAGGCTGAGGCAGAAGGATCGCTGGAGCCCAGGAGTTTGAGGTTGCTGTGAGCTAGGCTGACGCCATGGCACTCACTCTAGCCTGGACAACAAAGCGAGACTCTGTCTCAAAAAAAAAAAAAAAAAAAAAAAAAACAATTGTTATCAAAGGAGAAAAAAATAAATCATACTCTTCAACTTGGTAATTCTCTATTTTTACAATGATTTTTGAAGGAAGCCAAATGTCTGAAAGGTTGGAAATAAAGTAAATCATGGTGTGTTAAAAATAGTAAAATATCATAATAGCATCAAAATGATATGTAGATTAGGTAGGTATGTGGGCATTTTTATTTAAATTTAATATTGGTAATTAAAAATAATGGCATGCCAAAAAATAATGGCATGCAATGTAGCTTACAAAAACTATTCCATTCGTGAAAAAACTATAAATAAGAAAATAAATATCAGCAGTAAGCAGCTTTTTATTTTTATTCTTACATATTGCTATTTATGTTTAATTATTATTTCTGATCACTGAAATAAGTTAAATATTAGCTAAGACTTTTTTCATAACAAATAGTCCCAATATTTTACATATCAGATGGTTTAAAATATCTAATAGAAATTATTTCTTTCTTTCAGGTTAACATTGATGGGCAGGATATTAGAACCTTCAATGTGAGGTATCTGAGGGAAATAATTGGAGTGGTGAGTCAGGAGCCAGTGCTATTTTCTACCACAATTGCTGAAAATATCCGTTATGGCCGTGGAAATGTAACCATGGATGAGATAATGAAAGCTGTCAAAGCAGCCAATGCCTATGATTTTATTATGAACTTACCACAGGTAAAGGCCCTGGTAATGTAGTTGTCCCCAACATTGGAATTTTACCTCACTGGACTGAGTTCATTCCTCCAGTGATGGTTTAATAATGTTTGAGATGCAAGCTTTTTTTGCTACGTAAATTCCTTGAATGAGTTAGTTAGGGTTTAAAGAGTACAGCCTGGTCCTTGAGTAATGTAAAACTTTATACAGAATGTGGCAGTAGTTTTAAAAAAAATTCAGTATTTATTTATTATAATTTATGATGCAGTAGTCAAATAAAGTTCCATGTTGTCTTCATGTATTTCTGTAGACTCCCTGGCCTATTTTATTTAATATACTAAAAGAGCCCTCCCATGTTTTCTATGTCATAGAAATTTGACACCCTGGTTGGAGAGAGAGGGGCCCAGCTGAGTGGCGGACAGAAGCAGAGGATCGCCATCGCTCGTGCCCTGGTCCGCAACCCCAAGATCCTCCTGCTGGACGAGGCCACGTCAGCTTTGGACACAGAAAGTGAAGCAGAGGTACAGGCAGCTCTGGATAAGGTCAGTGGACCCTAAACACCCTAAGGCCAGCAAAGTAGAACCTTACTAGAAATTTTTGCCAATGCTTTGGGAATCTGGATTGAGAAACATAAACATAAAGGCAAATGAAGCTATCTCATGGAGATTTATTCTTTTCTGTCAGGTTACATTGCTTTAACCATGGTGCAGTGAGCCCAGATTCAGGCCTGTGTAATAAGCCATTTAGCTTTGTTTTGTTCTGACACATGGGCTATTGCTTTGATCAAAAGTAGATGTCTTAAATAGGAGTGCAAAAGGCAGGCAGGCAGGAAGGGAGGGAGGGAGGGAGGGAGGGAAGGAGGGGAGGGAGGGAGAGAAGGAGGGGAGGGAGGAAGGGAAGGAGGGGAGGGGAGGGGTCTGGTTACCCAGACACTGGTACATCTGAAAAATAATTCAAAATACTTCCATTATTTTGTAGGCAGTAACATCATTTTTATTTATTCAGAAAGGTGATTGAATGCCTTTCTGGAAATAAAGTTCAACTTGTATATTTGCCTAAGCATATAAACAAGCAACATATTTAGAGGATGCTGAGCTCATTTGTCATGCTCAGATATGTCTAAGTCTCTCACTAGCATCTTTACTAAGCTGATATATTACAGGAAGAACCTTATCTTGGTATGCTTTTGAGGCTAATACTAATGTCGTCTGTATTAATGCAACATAAATACTAGAGTCAGATGACAACTTAGAAATGAGTTTCAAATATATAAATATCATAAATATATTTGATTTAAGAAAGTGTAGTAATAAAATGTGCAAGTTTCTTAACAAATTCTATCCAAACTACCTCTTACAATTTTAGAGACAAATTGTATAAACCTTATTTTCTCAGGAAAATTTATGTCTGAATGCTATGTAAACAATTAAAGAAAGCCAATAATCACAAAGTCTCATACCTACATGCACATTCCTACACATGGTGTTACCATAGAAGAAGGACTATGGTAACAGTCCTTCACCAAGGACTTTTGATTTTCATAAAAGATTCCAAAAAGTTTCATTAAGATGCTGTTTTATTGAAGTTCCAGAAAGGCTAATGGATTAGTACTCCCATTGTTCATGCCTGCCTTTCAACCCTGCACATCCAAAATTAGTAGAGGGTCCATATTTCTTAACAGTTGATGTTCTTGAATCTAGGATATTCTAGGATCTAGGATATGCCAGTGTCTTGTCATCATTGGGGTGTCTGAATAAACTCTGAAAAGAAAAATGTCTTTGTGCCAAAACTCTACTTTGGCAAACTTTTCTTGATCAAAGGTGATGGTTGCTTACTTTTAAATTCAGAAACACAGACTTTATTTTTCTTACACACCAATCATCCACTCACAAGTCTGATTCCAGTTCCTTTGCATTGATCTATTGACATATCATCAATCTATATCATCATAATGATAAACACAGTCACTGATAGCAATTTATTCAGCACATTAGCACCATGAATATAATTAGATTAATCAGATTATATCCTATATATCATCATATTTGGACAATGCCATGTAACTTCCATATAAGTAAATATTAATATTTGTGAATGCTTCTTTGGGGCTTACATACTAAATATCAAAGAGTAGTCTTAAATGTTGTCTGAGAAAGCTATGTTCTAGCCTCCCTCTCTTTTTAATGATTTTACTCTTTTATATTTACTTAAATACAATTGATTCATCTGGGTATATTTTATTGTAAGGACTAAAATAGAAATACCACATTATTTTTTTTTCAAGTAGTTACACAATTGTCTCAATACTGTTTATTGTATACTCTACCTTTTCCCTGCTGATAGCTGATACCATACTTTGCATATGCTAAATTCTTAAATGTTTTATGTCTATTTCTGGACTCCATTTTGTTCTGTTGATCAAATTGCCTATTCATGTGCTAGCTTCTCCTGGGTTTTACTATTTTAATTGCTGTGTAGCTTTTTATGCTTTAATACCAGGGATATTCCCCTCTCATTAACTTCTTTTTCAGAATTTTCATGGCTATTCTTCTTTTAAAAATTGAGATATAAATAAAGTACCATAAAAGCCACCCTTTAAAAATATACAGTTCAATGGTTTTTAGTATATTCACAAGGTTATAGTTTAGTATATTCACAAGGTAACCATCACCACTATCTAATTCCAGAACATTTTCACCACCCCAAAAAGAAACCAGTCACTCCAGATCCCACCCTCACCCCAACCCTTGGCAAACACTAATCTACTTTCTGTCTCTATGGATTTGCCTATTCTAGACATTTTATGTAAATGGAATCATACAATGTGTGGTCTTTTGCAACTGGCTTCTTTAACATACCTCAATGTTTTCAAGGTTCATATATGTTGTAACATGCATCAAACATCATTCCTTTCTATGGCCTAATAATATTCCATTGTGTGGATGTACTACATGTTGTTTATCTGTTCGTCAATTGGTGAACATTTGGATTGTTCCCACCCTTTGGCTATGCTTTCGTTTTTTTTTGTTTTTTTTTTTTTTTTGAGACAGAGTCTCGCTTTGTTGCCCAGGCTAGAGTGAGTGCCGTGGCGTCAGCCTAGCTCACAGCAACCTCAAACTCCTGGGCTCCAGCAATCCTTCTGCCTCAGCCTCCCGAGTAGCTGGGACTACAGGCATGCGCCACCATGCCCAGCTAATTTTTTACATATATATATCAGTTGGCCAATTAATTTCTTTCTATTTATAGTAGAGACGGGGTCTCGCTCTTGCTCAGGCTGGTTTTGAACTCCTGACCTTGAGCAATCCGCCCGCCTCGGCCTCCCAAGAGCTAGGATTACAGGCGTGAGCCACCGCGCCCGGCTATGCTTTCGTTTTAAATGTATATTTTAACACTTAGGTAAATTAGACTCTGATAACTATCCTAATGACATTATTTTACTATCTGAGTAGGTGTGGTCCTAAGAAACTATTGGTCTTATAGGGCTAATAAGTATCACAAAGAGCAGCCATTATTAATGATAAACCATTCATAATTTGATAGGCATTATCCAGAGTTTAAATGCCCATTCATGAACCCACCAAGCAAACATCTGAGGTCACTGAACTACTCAGAGGAGTGATTTGTGGATTTTAGCATGCGTAACGATCACCTAGGGTGCTTGTTAAAGAGCAACGTAACTGGACCCACCCTAGAGATTGTGATTCAGATTGTTTTTGAATTATGATTTGAACAATCCTGGTCCATAGTACATTTTCTCCTAAACTGCCTGCACGCAGTCCATCAGAATTACAGCTAAGATCGGGTTCTTCAAAATGAACCCTACAGAAGTGCTCTGGAAAAAATTGTCACTTGTCAACGACTTCCCTAAAATATTTCTGCTAAAGTTTCTAGCATTCCATGTAACATAGACCTAGGGCACCTCAGACAAGTGCAAAAACACTTAAGAAGGGTCAAACTTTTGTTTCTCTTGAGGAAACACTGACACTATGGTAAGCTTCCAGAGTAATCTATCCTCATACAGAAAGGGGTTGGCTATCTCTCTGGTCCTGAACTCAAGTCAGGTTTTTATCTTTCATAGAAGAGTGATGCCTTTGCCATAACCACATGGAGATCTGCAATGTAAACTACTGTCTCATCAGCTGCAAACAGCATCCATCCAGGTGCTTAATTGTGTGTGTTAATTGACAGTGTGTCAATACGGTAGCCCTGATGCACCATGTTTTTGTCCTTTTCCCCATTAGGCCCGAGAAGGCAGGACCACCATCGTGATAGCGCACAGACTGTCTACAGTCCGAAGTGCAGATGTCATTGCTGGGTTGGAGGATGGAGTCATTGTGGAGCAAGGAAGCCACAGCGAGCTGATGAAGAAGGAAGGGGTGTACTACAAACTTGTTAACATGCAGGTATCTGCTTCCTGGGACTTTTTTCTGCTGTTTGCTCCTCAATATAGTATTCTTAAAACTATTAAGTTATGATGTAGCTAATGCTATACCGAGAAATAAGAAACTTCAGGAAGATGCCTAAAAGTGTATGTCTGAGACTTTAATTCAACATCTGTGAAGGGGGTGGGGCAGGGAGAAAATAATGCTAAAAACATTGTGAATGTATGTATTCCTTAGGACAGAGATTCCTAATTGCCTGGGGGATGTGTTCAAATTAACAGGTCCTGTCTACCACACGATTAGGGATGATCAGAGGGGTAGGAGTCAGAGGACGAGAGAACTGTTTCACACTTGTCTGAGGAGCCCTATCACTGAGTTATATGGAATGCTGGAGACCTGCAGAAACATTTTGGGGATGTCATTGCCAACTGACAACCTTCTCAGAGCACTTCTGCTTGGTTCTTTTTGAAGAGCCAGTGGTCGGGGGAGATCCTGTGTGATTTTAAGATGTTCTTAGATGATCCTAATAAGACCAACGGCAAGATTCATGGCTCTAGGAAGAGAATAGTTTGGTTTAAAAAGTAAAATCAAGCCGGGCACGGTGGCTCACGCCTGTAATCCTAGCTCTCTGGGAGGCTGAGGCGGGCGGATTGCTCGAGGTCAGGAGTTCAAAACCAGCAAGAGCGAGACCCTGTCTCTATTATAAATAGAAAGAAATTAATTGGCCAACTAATATATATAGAAAAAATTAGCTGGGCATGGTGGCGCATGCCTGTAGTCCCAGCTACTTAGGGAGGCTGAGGCAGGAGGATTGCTTGAGCCCAGGAGTTTGAGGTTGCTGTGAGCTAGGCTAACGCCACGGCACTCACTCTAGCCTGGGCAACAAAGCGAGACTCTGTCTCAAAAAAAAAAAATAAATAAAAATAAAAAATAAAAAGTAAAATCATTCACTCTAGTTCCTAAAACAGGACATACTGATAATTATTAGTTTGTCTTATTATTAAACAAGACATTTTCTTGTGCTCAGTAACTTGAGTAACTTTGCAGAATAAATAACCGAAAAATATTCTATGAACATGATTCTTATGTTTGTAAAGTATATACATTTGCTTTGATATACCCGTAATTAGTATATACACATATTTTTGTTCATTTTCCTTAACATTTCATATATACATCATCCAGATACTATCATTAATGGGTACGCACCAATCCATTATATTAATGTGTGAAATTAGTCATTTCTCTAAAGTTAGAAACTTGGTTTATTTCCAGTATTTCTCTATTCTAAATATTGCCACTGTGAGAATATGTGGGTCCAAAAAAGTTAAATCAAAAATTTGCCTTGTTTTCTGACAAGTAACTCCTCTGACTTAAGTTTCTCAGTTTCTACATTTGGAAACTAAACCTACCATGAGAGGTTGTTACACATCTAAGAAATAAGCACTTGAATATATCTGTATTTAAAAAAAAAAAACTGAAACCTTTAAAAGGGTGAATTTTATGATATATTTCAATGAAACTGTTATTTTTTTTTTTTTTTACAAAAAAGGACTTGACACACAACAGATACATGATAAATGGTAGTTACTGAAAATTGAAAATTCCCCCAAATGAAAATGCTGAATGAAATGGTAGAAAATTTTATAACTCAGGCTGGCATTTCCCAGATAATGTTCTGCAGCAGGAGGGGATCAGTCATAGTTTCTTTGCTGATGGATACTGCATGGCCTGGCCACCATAAAGGGTCTTAAACATTTCACTAGATAGGAATATATACAATGTTACTTTAAATCCATTTTAGTTTTTATTTCATTAATGGTCACAAAGGCTCTCTGATTTTACCTATAATGACATGTTGGATCCTCACATGGGTAACTGCTTTCTCCCTTGGCTGCCCTATTGCTGTGTCCCTGTAAGAATGACTGTCCACTTCATCAGGACTTAGGCTATGAGACTGCCAAGGGGATATAGACAACTCTAATCTTTCTGTATCATATTTCCTGAGCTTTCTTTCCCAGGAAAAGTTGTACATTTGAAAACTGAACAATGGCCCGGTGTGATAGAAACCTGTCACTAGGCAATAGCTTAGGGCAAATCATTCAACCAAATTGGGTTCTGGTATCCTCACTTGTTAAATGAGCAGGTGCTTGGACTAAGATGACCTCTGATGTTTCTACCAGCTCGGGCATTCCATGCTTCTTAGGCACTTTGAACACCTCCACCTTGGTACGCCCACCTTTCCCACTTCTGATTTGGGTTTTGCCATCCCACTTACTTGTTAGTGCTGTTGGGGAGGCGGAGGAAAGAACTACAGTTAGCCTGAGATTCAGTAGATGCTCAAGCTAATGCTGCTCTCTTTTCTTAAACCTCAAAGACAAACCTGGCTTTAATTTAACCTTTTTTGTTTTGTTTCTAACAATAATTTTTACTGCTTCTCCATTAGGTAAACTGTTGACTCTTTAAATGTATCTTAATTTTTTTCTGGTTAGAAAGATAATATATTCTTATGTTTAAAAATCTAAGCATTTAAAAAAATACAAATATGTATATCTTAGAAACTTGATCATAATATACCTACAAATAACCATTGGCAGCCATTTAGTATTTATTTTTCATCTTTGCTAGCTTAAAAGATCTAAGTAGTATCTCCACATTCTTTAACTATTCATAACATTGAGTATCTTTTCACATTTTCATTGGCCATTTATATTTTTTCCTCTGTGAAAGAGTTTGTTCTTGTATTAGGCCATTTTTCTGTTGTGTTGTTCCTAATATTCTTATTGATTTATAAGAACTCTTTACATAAAAAGGAAATATACTCTTCTCTTGCATGTATTGGGAAAATTATTTTTTCCTGCCTTCCTCCTTCCAGTTTCACTTTGTTGTTTGTTTGGCTGCCATAAGTAATGTTAACATTGTATGTAATTCGATTGTTAATTTTTTCCTTCATGTCTTCAGGATTTAAGGTTGTTTTTAGGATATGCAACCATATTTCCTTTCAGCATTTGTTTTACTTTTTACAATTAAGTCTTTGAGCCAGCTAAAATATGTTTGGGCAGAAGAAATAAGGGCTATTGTTTTAAATAGATACTTTTTATCACCTGAAAAGTGACCATCGTGGCTTTGAAACTCAATGACCTCTCAGCTGCAGCACCCAACACCAACTAAGTAAATGCTTTAGGTAAGGCACAGAGAAAACTACTATGAGAGAGACAGGTAGTGTTCATTAGGTCATAGAAGGGAGCTAAAATCTGAATGGTATTATTGGAAGAACTGTCCACTGAGATGGACCTCTAGATAGCATGGATGAGATCACAAGGGGAGGAGAAGATAAGGGGAGACATTCATGAGAAGTGGTCCAGTTTGACTTGCCATGAGCTAGATCTTTGAGGATCCATGCTTGAGCAGGTGGTGGGAAGCTGTGGATAATTCTGAGCTTCTTTTAGGAAAATGATTCTGGTAGCAGTGTGGGAACAGATGGGAGTGAAAAGTCTTTAGCCTAGGTTGGGTTTTGGTTGTGAGATGGTGTAACATTGTTTCAGTAATAAGTAAGGAAGTCCACCAAGCAGAATATATTGCAGTGTGGTTCAAAGCAAAATAGAGGCACAAGGGCAACATTCTGTCAGGTGTCGAAGCACAACAGCAAAGCCGAGAGATCAAGATATGCTACTGTAGGTACGATAAGGCACTAGTCATGGGATTGGGTTCAGGGCAGGACGTGAAGGGAGGAGCAAGAACAAGACAATACTACAAGGACTAAGGTCCTGGACAAACCATTCAGATGTGTACTCAGATTTGGAGAAGCAAACAGGGAAACAGACTCGAAGTCCAGCTCCAGCAAGGCTTGATCTTCCCTCACAGGGCAGTGAGCTTAAATCCTTAAATCACCACTCCCAACTCCATTCCCATTGAGGAGAGAATTCTTCTCAAAGCTGATAATGAGGTTCAGCCTTCGTGTGGAGTCACCTGGGATGGGGTGTGAGTCCCATCCCAGAGCAGGACTGCAAGGAAGGAATAAGATGCACTCAGCCAGTCGAGGAAACCAGTCTTGTCACCCATGGGTAGGTAGGGAGAAGGCTCTTTGATTCCACTTTCCTTTGTTCATAGCTTTATATTTTATTTTATTTTATCTTATTTTATTTTATTTATTTATTTATTTAGAGACAGAGTCTCACTCTGTTGCCTGGGCTAGAATGCTGTGGCGTCCTCATAGCTTACAGCAACCTCAAACTCCTAGGCTCAAGCGATCCTCCTGCCTCAGCCTCCCAAGTAGCTGGGACTACAGGCATGCGCCACCATGCCCCCTAATTTTTTCTGTTTTTAGTTGTTTGGCTAATTTCTTTCTATTTATAATAGAGATGGGGTCTTGCTCTTGCTCAGGCTGGTCTCGAACTCCTGAGCTCAACAATCCTCCTGCTTCAGCCTCCCAGAGTGCTAGGATTACAGGCGTGAGCCACCACACCCGATCTGTTCATAGCTTTAAAAATAAGACTTTGGTAATGTTTCTATTTCTTCTTCTTCCCTTTGGTGGTCATTACCTGTTCTCTGGATTCTTGCATTTTGAGGAAATTCCTACATACCCTTTGGATTATGAAAAATGTGTCTTTAAGTTTTTAGAAAATACTGGCAGGGAACAGGCTGTATTCAAGCCTGTAATCCTAGCATTTTGGGAGGTGAGAGAATCACTTGAGGACAGGAGTTCAAGACCAGCCTGGGCAACATAGTGAGACCCTGTGTCTGAAAAAAAAATTTTTTTTTAATTAACCCAGTATGGTGGCTCATGCCTGTAGTCCAAGCTACTTGGGAGGCTGAGCTTGGAGGATGGTTTGAACTCAGGAGTTTAAAGTTGCAGTGAGCTATGATGATGCTAACTGCATGCTAGCCTGTCTCAAAAACAAACAAAATTTTTTTTACAAAATACTCTTTTATACTCCAGCTTTCATATTGTTCAAATTAAATCGGACCTTTCTGTCATTTTTAACCTTTTTTTACTTATGTGTGTTGATACATTTCTTTATAGTTTTCCAGCTAACGTTGAGTTAGAAGTTGTTATGGAATCTAAACATCTTGACACCTGTAATATTCAAAATTGCTTTCTTGTCCTAACCTTGGAGGTTACATCCATCTGGTAGATACACACACACTCACACACTTTAATGTTTTTTTATTCTTTCAGACATCAGGAAGCCAGATCCAGTCAGAAGAATTTGAACTGAATGATGAAAAGGCTGCCACTGGTATGACCCCAAATGGCTGGAAATCTCGCACGTTTAGAAATTCTACTCATAAAAGCCTTAGAAATTCTCGAATGTATCAGAATGGCTTTAAGGTGGAAACCAAGGAACTTGTAAGTTGCTTGTCACTGAAATTAAGTCTTTTACTTTATGGTGTTGCTGTTGAAATTCTTAGCCTTGCAAGTGTTTTTCAGGCACAGATGATTACTACTCTTCTTTTTAAAAAGAAGTTTCAAATTTTAAAGTCTCATGTTCTACCAACTGAGCTAGCCAGGTGCTCTGAAGTTCAAATTTTAAATGTATTTGACAGTGAACTGAAATCAGATTTTCAATGGCAAAAAAAAAAAAAAAATTAGATCCAAAAATGTAATTATTGTGCTGAGATGCTTAATATTAAAACTAAATCTTACATTCACCTTTGAGGCCAGAGATAATAAAGCTAGTCCAAAATAAAGATTTGTATACTCTATTACAGGTGTCCTCAAACTATGGCGCAAGGGCCACATGTGGGCCATTTGTATTTTTACTTCAAAATAAGATAAGTGCAGTGTGCATAGGAATTTGTTCATAGTTTTTTTTAAACTATAGTCCAGCCCTCCAATGGTCTGAGGGACAGTGAACTGGTCCCCTGTTTAAAAAGTTTGAGGACCCCTGTTCTATTAGCTAAGATTACATTTGATTACCTATACTAGGAAACCCAGAATAATGTCAGTTTAAGCAAATTAAGAGTTTTGTTTTTTTTTTTCTCCTTCACATGAAAAACAGAATCTCAGAGGTGAAAAACCCAGGGATAAAATGGCTCCACAGTCCCCAGGGACTCAAGCTCCTTTCGTCTTACCTTCACTGTCCTGGCATGTGGCTCTGTCCTCAGGTCACTGCCTGGTCTAAGATGGATCCTGAAACTCTAGCCTCACATCCATGTTCCAAGCAGCAGGAAGTCCCACCCAATACTTTTACGTATAAGTCCTTGGCCAAATTTAGCCACGTGGCCATACCTAGTAACAAGGGAGTATGGAAAATTGAATCTTTTTGCTCTAGGCATTGACACACTAGATTAGACTGAAATTCTCTTACTAAGAGAAAGGGGGAAATGGCCAGAAATAGCAAAATTGTATATTCTTTAACATTCCTCACCTAAAGATATAGGATATTATTAATTCAGGTTAACAAATAATTTTATAATAGAGAGGGAACACACTCCAAGAAAAAATATTTTCCTATTTTAAGATATGCTTTTGATGCATTTTGGTGTTATTTGTTGCTGAGTTTACTTTTGCGTTGGCCTGAGGAAACTAATCCTACTGAGAGGTCATTGCATGTGTTTTTCTCTGCCCACAGTATGACTTACTACAGAAATTACAAGGGCTCTCTTAGAGGTCTTAATCTTGGTATATTTATAGAAAGAAGAATAACAATTATACTATTGTGGAGCTTCATTATTATAAGTAAGATAAACAGTTTCCCTCTTTTGGCTATGGAATTATCCACTTCTCATTTCCTTATTTATTTTGAGAGTTATTTTGCTAAGTCTTTAAAGGCGAGTGTTTTAGAGGAGCACTTCTCTTGAAGAAATGCAACAAGAAGAGGGGCAGGCAGAAAATGCTGCAATCAGTAGGGTTGTCCTAAGTGCCATCAGAGAGGGATAAGCAACGTGCCGAAGGAGAGGGAGAAGTTAGTTGCGTCTGACTAGAGGGACCTGGGAAGACTTGCTTGTGTGTGCTGAAGGGCAGCAAGCCGGGGAAAGGGCATTTATCATGCTGGAGCTCTGGACTTAAAGATAATGTTAACTAGGGAGGAAAAAAGCTAAACTACAGAGAAAGTGGGTAATTCGAAAGAAAAGGGCTGAGTAGAACCTACTTTTGTACCCTACAACTGACTGTGACATCCAATATGAGATTTTAAAAGGGAAGATCGTTTTTAGCTCTGTGGTAACATTTGTTTCAAAAACAACGCCAAGGCGAGCATTCGTGTTTGTCAGGTGTACTATTGAGCAAGACAAACCATCAGCACCTCCCACTACATACATCGACCCAAGGCAGTCCAAATGGCTGGCTTCTACAGTTTATGAAGAGGAGATTGAGGACATGTTAAAGTGCACAGAACCTCTTTCCAAATTTTAAAACACACTTTTCTTCTCCATCAATATTGATGAAGTCAAGGAAGTGCCTAACATTAGATCATTGTAGATCCTATGCTGCATTTTCTCTTCAATGGGAAATAGAAGTGCGCTACATAATGTGATATATGGAGCAACTGCAGCTGCCTGAGGACTGAGAAACAATACCTAAGCTATATTCTGAGGATTTCAGAGTTCTTACTGATCCCATGTGTTTTTAAATGTTTTTATTAACCAACAATTTTAATAAAGTTAGACACTTAGAGTCATTCTGAGAATTTTTAATTAGAATCAAATTCAATAAATACTTTTTATTCAGCTAAAAAAAAAAAAAAGGACCTACTTCTGTGTTCTCCATTTCATAGAGACACAAACATAACCTATTTAAGTCACCTTAAGGCTATGGAATTCTATAGTCACCTTTGTGTCAAGTTTAATGTTAAACTGCTTCCATAGTCAAAATATTCTTCTTTATGAAACCTAAATTCTCCCTGCTCGACCAGCCATTTAGTTCAACATTTGCTGAGAATTGATTTGCCAGGAATTGGGTTAGTTTCTAGGACTATAAAGACATAATCTTCATCTTTAAAACAAACAAACAAACAAACAAAAAGAAAACACCTCACTTACTGTTTTCTGGAATGACTTGGGGGAAAAAACCTCATGTACTAGAAATGGACATATGTAACCCAAACAATCAAAAAATTGCAAAACAAGTTAAGCTATAAAATAAGAGAAGTCTGCAGAGGGAACAGTGACCAAAGAAAAGGGATATAATTAATTTGGTTTTGTGAGTTGCGAATGTATCACAGAAAAGGCAGAACTGGGCAGGGTTCTGGGGTTAAGAGAACAAGCCCATGTTCTCTGGTTAATAACGGCATCCTACATTTGTAAGGACGTTCATCCATTTGCTCACGTGTATTGTCTTATTTGACCTTGACTTCATTCCTGTTAGAGAGGCAGGACTGTGTCATTATACATGAGAAACCTGCAGCTCAGCTCATGGGGCCCAGCTATGACTGTTACACCAACAGAGTGCTGCAAGTCCAGAGCTAGCACTGGATTCTAAGGCACGTTGTGCCCAGATCCTGCTACCTTTCAATCTGCTTGGGCTAGGATAAAGACAAGCTAGTCACACCATGAAGATTGCCCCATGAGTAAACAATTCATTTGTAAGGCTGGGCGTGGTGGCTCATGCCTGTAATCCTAGCACTCTGGGAGGCCAAGGCGGGAGGATCGCTCAAGGTCAGGAGTTCAAAACCAGCTCTGAGCAAGAGTGAGACCCCGTCTCTACTAAAAGTAGAAAGAAATTAATTGGCCAACTAAAATATATAGAAAAAATTAGCCAGGCATGGTTGGCGCATGCCTGTAACCCCAGCTACTCAAGAGGCTGAGGCAATAGGATAACTTGAGCCCAAGAGTTTAAGGTTGCTGTGAGCTAGGCTGACGCCATGGCACTCACTCTAGCCTGGGCAACAGAGGGAGACTCTGTCTCAAAAAAAAAAAATTCATTTTTATTTTATTTATTTATCTATTTTGAGACAGAGTCTCCCTCTGTTGCCTGGGCTGGAGTGTAGTGGCATCATCATAGCTCACTGTACTCAAACTCCTGGGCTCAAGGGATCCTCCTGCCTCAGCCTCATGAGTAGCTGGGACTACAAGTGTGCACTACCATGCCTGGCTAATTTTTCTATCTTTTGTAGAGATGGGATCTCGTTCTTACTCAGGCTGGTCTTGAACTCCTGGCCTCAAGTGATCCTCCTGCCTTGGCCTCCCAGAGTGCTAGGATTACAGGTGTGAGCCACTGCACCCGGCCTATTTATTTTTGTCCTAGTGAGACAGTAGCAGTAGTGTGAACAATTCATATTCAGCTTATGCTGTGTAATCAGTGGACATTGTTAACATTTCATAATCCATGGCCCTACTCTCTAGGAGTTTGCTGGTCATTCTCTGCACCTGTGTGAGGGCAATGGCCCTGCCTTTTCTGTCCACGAACACTGGCAACTGTTGCGTCGTCACCAATTTGTCCTTTTATTTATATGTTCTAGGATGAAAATGTGCCACCAGTGTCTTTTCTGAAGGTCCTGAAACTGAATAAAACAGAATGGCCCTACTTTGTGGTGGGAACAGTATGTGCCATTGCCAACGGGGGGCTTCAGCCGGCATTTTCAGTCATATTCTCAGAGATGATAGAGGTACGTTTGCAAACGTCACATAACAGCTTGCACTAAAGCAGTTCGTCAGCTGCTTCTCCTCCCGACCTCACCAGCTGGCTCCATTCTGGGGTTAAGCAGCCTCGAATTAAACTAAGCCAAAGTCCTCAGTTTCCTTTTGAGAAAAGCTGTCAGAGAAAAGAAAAGTAGCCTTTGAATCACTCTGAATGATGATATTAATGAAATTATAAAATGTAAGATCAGTGAAGAAGGTCTTCTAATGAGCTCTCTTCATTTTGGTGGAACTGACGTCTGACAGTGAACCTTGTTCTGTTTTTGGAGAGGAGCTGGGATAGGTCTCACAGGGAGGCGGGGATGGGGCGGAGGGTAAAGGTCACAGTGCTTAGTTAGAGCCCAGGCTCTGGACATAGACTGGCCTCACCACTGAATAGCTGTGCAAACTTGGGCAGGATGCTTTCCCTCTCTGTGCCTCAGTTTCTTCATCTATAAAACTTATGTTGTCAGATGGCTGAGGATTAAAAGAAATTATACAGGTAACTCTATGGAATGCATTTAAGAGTGTTTGCCTCATAGTATTCAAAAAGTGATAGCCACTACCTCACTGTTTTAGCAATCCTTCCAAGACTTGGGGAGTCTGAAACTAAGAGAAAACTCATACTATCCAATCATTAAATTTATTGGGGAATTTAGTTATAGGAAGTTACTAGAAATATCTAAGTCTCCATCACATCCAGAATTTATATTTTATAACCACCTTAGTCAATCTCTAACATCATCAGGGTTACTTTTTTTTTCAAGGATGAATTATTCTCCATCATGTTAAGAGTTTATTATTCTTGTGACATTGGACCTTGCTCTACAATTAAGACCACAAGCCAAAAAATAATAAATTAGAAAGGATTCCCCAATTCTTTTTCTTTTTGCTTTTTTTGCATGCCTCATCCATTTGTATGTCCAAATCTTTTTAAATTTCAAAACAAAGCAATCCCCAGCTCTCTTGCAATTCAAGAGCTACATGGACTGTGTTTATATTTTGGAGCATCTCCTATATATCCCAAGTGCTGGGCACTAGAGACACAGCAGCCCACAAAATAAGCCAAGTGGTGACTTGAACAGCACGCTTTCTACTTGGGCACACACAAGACACAAACAAAAAGACAAATATATAATGTGTCAAGGGATAACAAGTGTTTTAAAAGCAGGAGAGGGCGGTAGACCGAGGTGCTGTTTCAGAAAATACGGTCGGTCTGGGGAGGCCTCTCTGGGCAGGGGCCCGAAGGAGTGAGAGGTGCAGGGCTGGGGCCAGAGCCAGGGCTGGGGCAGGGAGGAGTCACAGGGAACAGCGAGTGCAAGGGAAGAGGAACAAATGCTAAAATGTGCAACCACCTGCAGTCCACATGCAGTGTTTCCACCCATGTTAATAACCACGTAGTCCTCAAACTCATAGAGCCAGAAAGTAGAACAGAGGCTACCAGGGGAGGAGGGAAGTCATTTTCTAGGGAAGTGGTCCCCAGCCATCCTGGCACCAGGCACTGGTTTCCACGGACCTGGGGGTGAGGAGGGATGGTTGGGATGATTCAAGCACATTACATTTATTGTGCACTTTATTTCTCTTATTATTACATTGTAATGTAGAATGAAATAATGATACAACTCACCATAATGCAGAGTCAGTGGGAGCCCTGAGCTTGTTTTCCTGCGACTAGTGCTACTGTCGATGTGACAGGAGGCGGAGCTCGGGCAGTGATGTGAGGGTGGGGAGCGGTTGAAAATACAGATGAAGCTTTGCTGGGTCCCCCGCCGCTCACCTCCTGCTGTGTGGCCGGATTCTTTATAGGCCACAGACCAGTGCAGGTCCGCAGCCCAGGGGTTGGGGACCACAGCTCTGGGGGACACAGAATTTCATTTTGGGATGATGAAAGGTTCTGGAGATGGGTGGTGGTGAAAGTTGCACAACAATGTGAATGCACTTAATGCCACGGAACTTTACACCTAAAAATGGTTAACATTGTAAACTTTGTTATGTATATTTTACCACAGTAAGAAAAAGCCCCGCATCTTCAATGCCTAGTTTTAAAAATGTGAAGCCATGATCTATGGGAGGAATAAACAAGGATCTTGTAATCCAAGTGGGTATTTTAAATGTTCTTTTGTAGATTTTTGGACCAGGGGACGATGAAGTGAAGCAGCAGAAATGCAACATGTTCTCGTTGCTTTTTTTAGGTCTGGGAATTATTTCTTTTTTTACTTTCTTCCTTCAGGTAGGTACCCATGATGTGCCCTTCTCATCAAGTCTATAATTCAATTAGAGAAACTAATTAAAACCTATTGGAGCTTTCAAATCCTTAGACTGAAATGAATTTCAAACACAGTTGGTACAAGGCTCTTTTAGAGGGTGGACCCCTTGGCAGGAGGAACGGTGACTTCCCTGCATGCTAACTTGTATCCTGTTAGGCGTTTGTCCTCAGCAAACATTCATTACCAAGGAAGAAAAGAGGCTTCAGTTCACCAGGGAACATAAGAACCACTTAAATTCAACTGGTTGCAGACTAGAAAAATGCTAATACAATAGCATTCTCTTTCTTTTTTTTTTTTCTTTCCATTTTTCTTTATTTTTTGTTTCAGAATTTTACAGGGGTACACAGGTTTTGGTTACATAATTTGCTTTTGTGCAGTTTAAGTGTGCCCTTCAAGTTAGTGTGCATTGTAGCTGTTAGCATTCTCTATTTTGTTGCTACTCCTTACACAATACCAAGTAACTTCTCTGATCTTTTCCTACCTAATTGACGAACTATTTGAAAGATCATACATGTTGCATTTTGATGTTGTAGACCTGGCCAAAATGAACTAACTAGTCAAACTTGCTCTAATTATTCTTTTCTGTGCAGACCTCTCCCCAAATTTCTTTTCTCTCTTTAACCCAGTGGGCACCTCACTGGCCTTTCAAAGACAATCTATTACGTCAGCAAAATAATATTTCTTAGTTGTGCTCATGTGCTTCTCTTTTATTATTGTTGAACCAATGATAAAAGCAAACCAAGGCTTTTATTTAGAAATCATTGCCTTGCTAGTAGCAACTCAGTTACCTGGCCCTGCTTCACCCCTGGCATGTGAGTGGAGCTAGTTAGAAAAATGTGTTTCAGGGGCTGCAGGAACAGTGTGCTGATGCATAGGAGCTGTGGGCCGGCAGCAATCTGCCAGCAAAGGGAGGAGGAGGAGGAAGAGGGCGGCCTGGTTTTGGACAAGGAACACCTGGGGCAGACTCACCCCAGGCCCTGATCTCTCATCATCCTAGCTCAATAAAGGGTTCAGATGTGTCCCCCCCATGCCTGCCCCAGCACTCACAGTGTGGCTGGAGAGCCAACCATCCCAGTGCCCTAAAAGCCAGGCCAGCTGTGGACGTGTGGGCTACTCTCCAGTCTGGATGTGAGAATTTGGGGAAATTGGCAAGGAGGCGTGGGGAGGAAGAGTAGCCCAATTGTGCCCCAGTCTGAGCGCAGGTGGAGCTGTGACTGGGAAGGCAGCAGATTCACTTGAAGCCTGCTTCTCTCATCCTCCCTCTGCACTGTGGGAACCAGAACATATTCCTGTGTAGAGTTTTGTTACTTCTGCTTTCAGCTGTTTTATTGAAAGTATTAGGAACACACTAAACGTTGTGGTTAAATACGGTATCTTTGTCACTGAGATGTTGTCTTGGAGAGTTTTGAAAAATAAACCTATTCAGAATGGTTTAGAAGCCAGAACTGGACACGTTCAAGGTTTTTGGTCTTATGATTCTAATGCATACTAATGACTTAGCAGCAGCAGCAGCTCGAATTTTAAGTTGAGACTTTGATGTATTTGCTACAGGCTAATCAAATATATTACCTGTATTTGATTAACATACAAATACAAGAAATGTAAAGTCAATGTGCATAGATACACTTGGGTCTGAATACGAGTGAGAATCAAAAGGAACTATAGCCTTTTTTCTCAATCAGGGCTTCACATTTGGGAAAGCTGGAGAGATCCTTACCACAAGGCTTCGGTCGAAGGCCTTTAAAGCAATGCTGAGACAGGTAGGTGCGTGCTGGAGAATGCCTCCCGGTGTTTCTGATTTCTTTCACTTTAAGCCTCTGCCTGTTCTTATTGGTGTGCTAATGTGCACGTTTTCTGCCCAGGGTATGGTCAGGGTCCTGCAAATTGTCCTGGTTCTTCCATATCCAAAGATCTCTCAGGTTTTTTTTATGGAGGCTTGATTTTGGTAGTTTTGGCTTATTTTGCAACTCTCTGTACATGGACACTATCACTTCGAGGACTTAGAGCTCTTCTCTGGATCGTATGCAGGCCCCCGTGAGTCTGTTGACACTCAGGATGCCTTTACATAAAGAAAAAGGTGGTTGGTAGCATTTAAGTTCATGTACCACACCCGACTGTATTAACTGTAGGCTTTCCCAAATGTTGGTAATTGAGTTTTGTTTTCTTATTTGAGCTCTGTTTTTACACTAATTCACTCAAACATGACTATCTATGTACCAGACGCTGTTTTGTCTAGCAGTGTCCATGTTCTGCTCTCTTGGTTAGTTCACCTTGTAGTGCAGGGCATATGGGAAAATGTGCGAACATGAATTTTCTATATTTAGAGAGAATGCCTAAGGGAGGGCCAGGGTATTGTCCATCCAATTGGCAGGAATTGATTACGTAAACTCCTGTTCACAGAAGGGCACCTAGCAAGTAGTACATTTTGAGCAAGTCTGAGTTTGTAAATCTTTTTTCAGTATCTTTTAAACTCTTGCTCTGTAGGAAAAACTATTTTACTTGAAAGTAAAAGATGCTATGGATGAGTAGCTTACAACTAAATTAAAATCTCAGACATACTTTTAAACCATGTTTAAAAATACAAAATGAATGAAAGTATGGTGAGAAGCCAGTGTTTATTTTCTCGTGTCTAGAATTTACAAAAAGAGCATGGTCCACACAGCTTCACCACCTTTTGCGAGAAATCGCACCACATAAGGGCAGAAGTGTCTTTAGTGCAAGTTGTGACGACTGGGTGGATGGGCTGACCACGGGGCCCCAGCCTCTGGTGGGGCTGGCAGGAAGCATGGCCGCCATCCGGGTGAGCACCCCCAGTCCGGGACACTCTCCCTGCCCCCACCAGGTCCTGGTGGAGTCTGTGGGTGTGTGCTCAGGGCAGGCCAAGGACTCTACCTTATATGTGAGCTCTCTCCTAAACCTTCATAAACTCAAATTAAGTGTGGGTATTCCCTCAGGACTGGAACTTTGGGAAGTTTCAGCAAACTTTGCTTGTTTTGTTTTCATTTTGAACTAATTTAAAGGTGTTATTTTGTGCCGTAGGACATGAGCTGGTTCGATGATCCTGCAAATAGTACTGGTGCACTTTCTACAAGACTTGCCACAGATGCTGCCCAAGTCCAAGGAGTATGTAGACTACACTCTACTCGTATTTTCCTTGAACACAGTTTAGAATAAACGCATGGCACAGCTCCACCCAGTAAGAAGCTTTCAGTTGGAAATAGCAGAAAATCCAACTCAAACTGGTCTAAACAATACAAGGAGAGGGTTAGGCTTCAGGGTTGATCAATTCACTGCTTCAAAGACTTAAGGATCCAGCTTCCTTCTCCCTGTGTGGCTCTGAGTTCCATCCTCAGCACTGGCTCCATCCCAAGGCTTGTTTCCCCACAGTCATAGGACGGCTGCCAGGAGCAATTAGAGTTACAAGCTTCCTTGTTTCCCATCCACTGAAAGAGTAGAGTATGTGCCTCTACCTCAACCACCAAACACAAGCTCTGATTTGGGTCACGTGCCCAACACTGAACCAATAACTGTCTCTGGGGAAGGCGGTGCTTTGGGCGGCTTAGGCCCCCAACCCTGAAACTGAGGTCTGTTGGTCACTCTGAAGCTCACTGCTTCCACACAGCGGAGGAGAGGGGCGAACAGATGCCAGAGAGTTGACAGCAATGTCTGCTACAGCCACCCTGGTTTTCTCAGTGTTGCAAACAATGATTCATGCTTATGTGTGCTTTGTGGGGGATCGCCTGAGGATATGTACATTTTGTAACAGTCTGTGGGAGTGTATAAATTTTACACTTTTACACTTTTTGAAGCAAATGGTCTTTGAAATTACCCAGGTGCACTGGAATTAATTTCCTCTTTGAATGTGGCCTCCATGAAAAAGTGCACGTGCCCCACAGCCCATCCACAAAGCAGAGTCGTTATGATTCGTGCAGGCAGGAGAGGAATTCGAATCTAAAGGCATAACAGAAGCCTGCAGAGCCTCGTGGGCTGAGCACAGGTGTGGTGGGTTTGTTGGAATGAAAGTGAGCAAACGTGGGCCCAGGCACAGAACCCTCTCATCATTCTGACCACGGAGCCCGAGGCTGGAGCTCGTGGATTTAGATCTTAAAACAGAGCCACTTTATTCTTTTTCTCTTCCAGGCCACGGGGACCAGGTTGGCTTTAATTGCACAGAATACTGCTAACCTTGGAACTGGCATTATCATATCATTTATCTACGGTTGGCAGTTAACCCTTTTGCTGTTATCGGTTGTACCAATTATTGCTGTATCAGGAATTGTTGAAATGAAAATGTTGGCTGGAAATGCCAGAAGAGACAAAAAAGAACTGGAAACTGCTGGAAAGGTGGGTCAAATAAGGCTCCAGTTAGTATGTGGTGTTTTTAGACTTGTGTTTTTTTGGATTATTTATCACAAAATGCAGGTTTTAGTAACTGTGCTCACTACAACTAATAATTTTCAGTGCTGTGTATGAAATATTTTACTGCCTAGAACTTGACTATGAGGTGGTTAATGTAAAGCTGTTAGCCCATAGACAGCACTTACATGGTGGTTATTATATAGAACTTCTGAGTTTTCAAAGTATAATTTATCTTTACTTCATGTCCCAATGCCATTGTTATGACAAATGTCATTCCTATTCTATGGATAAGGAGAACTTAAGTCTGAAGAATATAAGTGAATTGTTGAAGGATGGACATTCTCTGGTATAAGAGTTCTTTTCTTCTTGGTGTGATTCCTGTAATGAAGGTGGGCAGCCACCAGAGGGCAGTGATGCCTCAATTTTTGGTTGTCACTACACTGGCAGTTGGGCGAACATTCACTTGAGCCTTAACTATGTGTTGGTTATTGTACTAAGAATTTCTTTGTGTTGGTTATTGTACTAAGAATTTCTTTGTGACAATTCATCACATCTTCATGATAGTCCAATGAGGCAGACACTAAAGTTACTCCAATTTTACAAATGTGGAACCTGAGACTCAAACAGAAGTTAAAAATATGGCTGGGATCAAGTTCAGGTCTAATTTCAAGCTCTTATCTTTACTATGTAGCCTCTTTGTGTTTATCTAAATCTACATATAAATATTTTACTTATACATGCATTTAAATGTAGATTATAGCCACGAACACTTTTATTTATGGAAATATTACCCTTCATGAAACACTAGGAGGCGAAGCAGAAAATGAATGAAAATCGTGGTATAGTTTCTGTAGGGCTGCCCTTTACAAAGCCCTTTCACAAGTGTTGCTGGAACCGTTATGAGAGTTGGGACAGATAGCATCTCCACAAGGAGGAAAGCCTAGAGTTTGAGTGAATTCCTCCAGATATGTGGCATTGAGGGGGAAAATTAGAATTCTAGCCAAGCATGTTTCCACTAAACCAATTATGTACCATGAAATCCTTTCCCCTCGTCTAGTAACTGGTGTCAGCTGCAGTGTCAGTATCGCACTAGGTTTCCATTAGGATACTTTCTTCTCATCCTCACGTGGCTTCTCTCCTGGGGTGGGACCTGTCTAGGACAGTGCATGGCTCCTGGACTTAGGAGCCTCTGAGTGTTCAAAGTTCTTGAAGATCCTCTTGGCTGCTCACTGTGGGTGCTTTGGGGCTGTGGTCCCCAACCCCTGCGCCACAGCCCAGTACCGGCTCATGGCCTGTTAGAAAACGGGCCTCACATCACTGCCTGAGCTCCACACCACACCCCTTCCACCCCAAGTCCGGGAAAAATTGTCCTCCATGAAACCGGTTCCTGGTGTCAAAAAGGTTGGGGACCGCTGTTGTAGGGCATCATTTCCTTGACTTCCATGTGTCACAATTAACTGCTGAAGAAATACCCTGTGGTTCTGTTCATTCCCCCACCCACCCCTGCTTCATTGCACACTTTAGAAAGGAAAATAGTTAGAATGAAAATAAATTATTCTTAGATAAGTTATATGAAAGGAAATTCTTGAATCTAGTTAATAGTCTTAGCTCTATTACAAATGGTAAATAATACAAAAAATTATCAGAATTTTGGCAGAGTAGGTCAGTTAGAGTCAAGCAGTATTGAAACAAAACATAATCTTGGGAGGTTAGTCTTGGGCTTGCTGTTCAGTGTGTAATGCTGGAAAAAGTCCCCAACTTCTCTGGTCCTCACTGTCCATGTGGGTGGATAAGAAATTGTACCAGACACTGTCCTAAGTTTCTTCCAGTTAAGACCTTATTATTCTAGGGATCAGAAAATGAATAACTCAGACTGGCCAGGTTTTTTTTTCTTTTGAGACAGAGTCTTGCTCTGTTACCCAGGCTAGCCTGCAGTGTAGGGCGGTGGTGAGATTCATAGCTCACTGCAGCCTCAAACTCCGGGGCTCAAGCAATCCCCATGCCTGTGTCCCGAGTCACTGGTACTACAGGTGTGAGCCATGGCCACCACACCTGGCTAATTTTTTTTTATTATTATTTTTTGTAGAGGGTCCTGGGTCCTGCTGTGTTGCTCAGTCTGGTCTCAAACTCCTGACCTCAAGCCACCCTCCCGCCTCTGCCTCCCAAAGGGCAGGGATTACAGGTGTGACACCATGCCTGGCTCAGTTTCACCTTTTTTTTTTTTTTTTTTTTTTTTAAGTAGGTGTTTTAACCTAATAGGGTTTTAAAAAATGAGAGGTTAAAATTTTTGAATGTTAATTATCAGTAATTCAATCATAGTTCAATTTGTTTACCTAGTCAACACCTGAGTAACCGAGAATGAGAGTTAGAAAGAAGGTCCTGGAAAATCCTGAAATCACTGTTTATTCAAAAAGAAATGCTGTCATTTATGTGGGTACAGATTAATCAATCATGGTTAAAGTACATCAGGATTTGAGGTCAGTCCCATCCCAATTTTCCCAACAGGGCTCGATGACGAGGGTGTTGGTTGCTGGGCAGGCAGGGGGACGGAGGCTGCCTCATAACCATCTTGACTCAGGCCCTGCAGGTTACTGGGATTAGGGGCCTGCTGTGCTGATCTAACCCACGAAGTGGTTAATCCATGACTGGAAAATCAAGAGTTGAGTGTAAATTCACTAACAACTGGTTTCTCCTGGTGTAAGTTACGAAGCAGCAGTAGTAGAATAACATAATGGATTAAGAACACAGACCTGGTATCAAATAGCCTGGCATGGAATCCTTGCTCTCCTGCTCTTTAACTCTAGAGCTTCAGGCAAATCGGTGAACTTTTCTGTGCCTCATGTTCTCTCATCTATGGCAACAGGATAATATTTACCTTACAGGATTGTGAGGCTAAATGATGTCACATCAGAAAATGGTGTAATACTTGGCACAAGTATTTATTGATAAAACTCAATAAATGTATTCTATTCTTGCCATGATTACCATCTGTTCGATTTTTTCATATATAATTAAAGTACCAAGTATCTTGCTTTTAACTGATTACAGAAGCTGAGAACTGAGGTAAAGGTCTTAAAAATGATAAAAGCTTGAAATTATTATAAAATCTTATGCTACCTGTATTGATGGTTTGGATGATTCAACTGCAGAACTATAATTTAAATAGCTAAGTCACAGACAATATACATTTGTCAAGGGTGGTTTGGCTGCAAGAATCAGAAAACTGCTCTAGCTGGTTTGAGTAAAAGAGATTTGATATAAGGACACAGGGTAGTGTGGGAAATACAGGCGGTTTAACTGGCTCTTACAGCCGTGTGCTCTATTATCGCTGAGCCTCTATGCATCTGCTCTTCCATTCCTCAATTGCTGAGTATGCAGACCAGCTTCCTACACATACCCAGTGGGACTCTTCAAATGATGACATCGGCCTCTGAATCCACAGGGCTTCTGGGTTCAAGCACTTGCTTCCAGGGCCAGGAAACCAAATCTGATTAGCCCAGATTAGTCAGGTACCTATCCCTGATTTAATCAGGGATTTAAAACAGGGTCATGGTGTTTACAGTTGGGATCTCCTTCCCAATTGTGGGCAGACAGCTTTTCTAAGAAATAGTTTATGCAGGGAGGAAATAATTGGCACCTCTAATAGGCTCTTAGAAATCACAGCCTAATCCTTTCTTCTAGGACCCAACCCTATGAAGAAAGCAAGGCCACAAAGGGTTTGTGACTAAAGCCAGTCATACAACTGCCTGGTGGCAGGACTGGGACTAGAACCAGGCTCTTGGTGTCAAGGGCTCTGTTCTTGCCTTAAGGTGGTCAACTTTTCTGGTCACACGAAGACTTGCCTACCATACCTAGCACAACCAGAGGTACCAGTTTTGTCATAAAGTGAGTCTTGAAGAATACGTTACGCATTTTGCTTTTAATTGAAGGAATTTAAAGCCCATCATAACCTTCAGGATACTTTTGACAGAGCTCCAGGTCTTATAGTTCTCATTATTTCAGAAGTAAAAGCACAACTGCTGATGAAAATCTGTTTTGTATTACAGATTGCAACTGAGGCAATAGAAAATATTAGGACAGTTGTGTCTTTGACCCAGGAAAGAAAATTTGAATCAATGTATGTTGAAAAATTGTATGGACCTTACAGGTAATGAACATATAATTGCTACTAAGAACCTAGTGTTTTCCTAAGGCTGAATTATTAAAGCTAACAAAAACCTCTGTTGCTCTATCTAAACAATGACTTACTATAAGGATGACCCTTTTTCAATAATTATCTCACTGCAAATAAGTAGCTGTTTGATGTGACTGGATAACAGATTAGATTTTTACATCACATAAAAACAATAAGGTCTCCAAGAGCTTAGAAGGTACAGAGCATTGCGCAAGTATTTAGTCATTAGTGCAAGAAACATAAATAACCCACCTGGGTGATTCAGGATAAACATTCTTTCAAGGAATTGCTCAAACCACTATTTTCTTTGGAATGTGTAGACTTGAACCAAAGATGAGACTTATTTGGTATTTTCCAGAGAAAAGTATTTCATGTGTTCTCTGAATGGGGACCAGATCCAACCGTCGAGACAAAGATATGCAGCCTATTTCACCGGTTTACAGTTGGGCAATTCAAGAAATTCCCAGTGGCACTATTTGCCACTTGTTTCCACCAGTCGTAAGCCAGGTCTTACAAATGAATATATTTTCAACACAAACAATATTGAACACAGCTTAGATTACAGTTTTGTTAGACTGGAACAATAGTTTTGAACATTTGCAAATTTGAACAGAGATACTTAAAATTCTCAATTTATCCCATCTCCTGAGTTATGTATACTTTATATGATACTAAAAAATATGCAGCTACATTTTTCTGTCCATTTGATATTTGACGTATAAATATACACCATTACCTATGACCTTATGGTTTATTTTGAATTTCAAAGAGAAGGAAGAATAGAAAGCTGAAGCTAATTCTTAATTTGGTTATAAATTATAAATTGTTCAGTAATGTTAAGTATTTTAACACCATGCTCACAGCCCATAACTTCATCCAAATCAGTAATACTTTGAATTTTTTCTTTTGCCAAATGCCTGCCTTCTAATTAGAGAGTAACTAAATTATGGCTCTTAGGAGGGTTTAGAAGCTTAATAAAGTATAAAATAATAAAGTATAACATGAGGTCTAATTAGAAATGGTGCAAAATGAATTGTCTATGGGGCTGATAGGCTCTAGCTTGGGGAAGGACTTCTTGTGTGTGTCTATGTAAACTTTTCATAATTCATCTGAAATGTGAATTTTGACCAAAGAGACTACAACTAGTTAAGAGATAAGATAATAAAGAATAATAAGAAAGCACATTCAGATAATTCAAACTTCAGTCCTAACTTTGACATCCTGGATATTTTTGACAACAACCATGTTTACATAATAGTGGTTGAACATCTGAGTCATCAGATGTTAATGTGTAATAATAATAGCAGCTATCATTTGAGCAGCATTATGAACTAGGCACTATGCAAGACGTTTGTATTTTATTTAGTTCTCAAAACGATTCTGAGTTAGAGTGATTACCTGCGCGGTGCAAATCAGAAAACTGATGCTGAATGAGGTTAAGTCATTTACTCAAACTAATATTAATATAATGAGAGGCAAAATTTAAACCCAGGTCACCCAGACTTTGATGCCAGATCTTTCCATAGATTTACACAGCTAAGGGAGGCTGAAGAGATGGTTATGAGTATACCAATTTGCTTTTCAGGAATTCAGTGCAGAAGGCACACATCTATGGAATTACTTTTAGTATCTCACAAGCATTTATGTACTTTTCCTATGCCGGTTGTTTTCGATTTGGTGCCTATCTCATTGTGAATGGACATATGCGCTTCAGAGATGTTATTCTGTAAGTAGCCTTAAAAATATTAAGCTTATTCTATAATAAGGTTTCAGTAGGTTTATATAAAAGTTTGGTGTAGAAAAAAATTACTCATTTGTCCAAAGATGAGGTCAGGGAGTTAAATTTACCAGTCTTCACCCTGGCAGGCAGAGAAATCTGATCTTGTCCAAAATCATCATCTGAGTGAACTAATATTAACCAAGCTCATGAAAATGATCATAAAGCATGTTTTTAGTTACCTTTATAACCCCAGTCCAGGAGGACAGCAAATTTTCTCATTGTAGAATATAGGCAGAAATAAATCATAGCTGGAAAGTTGCTGGTGATCATGGACTCAAAACAGAGGGTTAAATGGCTTGCTATTTGCAACTACAACATGGCCTTGGCAATGGGACAGAAGTGCTTGACTGAAGTCTGGCAAAGGCACTCTATCCTCTAACCAGGCCTGAGAGGGTCCTGCCAGCATTTGCCTTTTAGCCTCTCCTGTTTTTCTTGGTTTCCAAGGCTAACCAATGGTTTTCTGATTGATGCAGTCTTCTTTTCAAAGTAATGTTAAGTATCTTCTTTTAGGTTGCAATCTAGGCTTGAAAGAGTCAGCCATTCCTTCTTAAGTCATTTGGTGTGTTTCTGTTATGGTGGAATCGTTTTAAAGCTGTAGGGATTGTCCTTTTTTTAAACAGGGTCAAGACTAGAAAAGTTAAAGTGTTTAAGAGTGTTCTTTTGGTTTCCATTCAAAATTAAAATTACCACGAAAGCTGGTGCAGTGGCTCACGCCTGTAATCCTAGCACTCTGAGAGGCTGAGGTGGGAGGATCGCTTGAGATCAGGAGTTCGAGACCAGCCTGCATAAGAGCGAGACCCCGGTCTCTACTAAAAATAGAAAAAATTAGCTGGGTACGGTAACGTGCACCTGTAGTCCTGGCTACAGGCAGGAGGATCAGTTGAACCCAGGAGTTTGAGGTTGCTGTGAGTTAGGCTGACACCAGGGCACTCTAGCTGGAGTGACAGAGTGAGACTCTGTCTCAAAAAGAAAAAAAGATTATCATAACAAAGGTTTTGTATATTTTTTTATCAGTCAGGATCCCAGCAGGAAACAAATGGCACTGCCAGTAGGGTAACTGAAGAGTTTGCTAAAGGGTTTGTTTACTAAGGCATGGCAAGGTAAGCAGTATCCAGCTAGGAGCTGCTACCACCCTAAGCCTAGAGGCAAGAAGAGGGAAAGATTGCCCAGAATTGCAGACCACCCAACCCCTTCTAGCACCTTTCACTGGTCTAACCCCACCTGAAACCAGAGGATGAGAAAACTTTTGGGTACGGTTTATGATGGTCAGCCTCTCCCAGACAGAGCATAGACTAGGATGGTACGAGGTAGAGATGGATAGAGAGTGAGAAGTGGTTTTGAAGGGACAAATGGAAATATCAGCTGAGAATTACAACTTAGAGTGCAACTTGTATTGTCCACAAAAATATCATTGAGAAAATTGGCTCTGCTATTTTTTCTTTAAATGATTGAAATATTAAATTTGGGATAACTGGAAGACAGATTTTTAATCTTTTATGCTAAAACGAGATAACCGGATGTACAGGGAAACTATGCAGCCACATGTGGGTTGTTCATCACTATTTTAAAACTTAATTTTTAGTAATTTTACTCTCAAGTATACCATCTTGGGCCCTAGGGTATTAAAAACACATTTTAATATCTTAGATTTAGAAGCTTGGGAGATGAAAACTTAAAGTTCTCTATTATTTATTACTGGATAGAGATGCCTATATCCTTTTCTCTGGTGGGGAGCGCTGGTGTCAGAAGTAAATTGCTTTGTGGAGACATAGATCTCAGGATCTTTGTCTTTAAAAAAAAAAAAAAAAAAAAAAAGTCTTGCTCTGTCTCCAGGCTGGAATACAGTGGTGTAACCACAGCTCATTGTAACCTTGAACTCCTGGGCTCCAGCAATCCTCTCACCTCGGCCTCCCAAGATCTCAGGATATTTAGCCCTTCCTAAAAGTTGTCATAGTCAATATCCATCCTTTAAATAATCTATGATTAGCAAACAGACCCTTAAAACGCCTGTTTTTTTCAGTGTAGTATCAGTAATTTGTAAAAGAAAAGCTATTTCTGGTAAAGGCTTATTTTCCCCAATAAAAATTATTTGACTACAGTGGTGATTATTATCCTTTGTGTGGTAGTATAGAAGAAACCACAAAACTGAAAGGGCTATAGATTTAATAGGAAATATCACTGCATGTCTGGAACTGATCAAGCCCCTAAAGCCCTTTGTGTTTCAGTTCCTTCAACTCTAAAAAGTGTATATACAGCAACTAAATTTGGTTGAGATCACAGATTCAATTATAAGCCACTTCCTGAAAGTTACTTTAACTAATAGGGGCTCCCTAATTAGGGGAAGGGAAGCCATAAGGGGAGTAGAGAAAAGGCAAATCCTCAGGCAGGGGATCTTGCCTAAGGTTCTTCTGTTACTGGAATTTCTTAGAAGTGTGGGTGGGTGGGGGGACGGGTATGATTATGGAAATAAAGATAGATATTGGTATGCAGTATGCCTTTGGACTTTCAGACATCGTGGAGCTAACTATATAAGCTAATGGTTTGGATTCTCTGCTTCCGCCTAGGGTATTTTCTGCAATTGTGTTTGGTGCAGTGGCTCTCGGACATGCTAGTTCATTTGCTCCAGATTATGCTAAAGCCAAGCTGTCTGCAGCCCACCTATTCATGCTTTTTGAAAGACAACCTTTGATTGACAGCGACAGTGAAGAGGGACTGAGGCCTGTGAGTTCTCTGCTGCCTGACCAATGCTTGATTAATTCGTTTGCTCTCTGCTGGATTGTAGCTACAGGATAAATTTGTGGTGATTATATTGGCATATATTTAGCTTGCTTTGTGATATTTACATGGCTAATACTTGACCATCTTTTTTGGTATCTTAAAATTCCACAGGCAATTTCAAGGATTCTAAAGATTACCAAACCAAAAATTTTAATAAAGTAAAACCTGATGTACTAGAACTAAATGATTTCCATGAAAATTTAGTCATTTCTACATAAAGGTATATGCCTATAATTCTGTCATATTAATGCAATTAGCAATTTGGCTTTAATCACATTTTGTAATAGCTAAGTTACAATTGGTATGAAGATAATGTTATTCACAATGAGAGAAATAATTCTTGTTAGGGACTGACCTTCTATAGCCCCACCGGACAAAATCAGAGACATCGAGGATGCAATTACATAAGAGGAGGTTTATTTTCTGGCTAGCCAGGGTCCAAGCCCCAGAGCACCAACGCAGTGGCCACTCTTGCAGGCAAGGACCCCGACCGGGGTTGCAGCGTGCCTTTTATTTTTATGGTGCATACGCTATGCATTGGCTGATCACGCGTGGATCATGCATTGACCTTTAACATGATTGGTTGGCTGGTAGCCCCACTATACAGGGGTTTAAACAATGCAAAGTTGGCAAGCAACAGTTTCTATGGTGCAGGCAAGCAAGCAACAGTTTCTAGAAGCCGGATGTTGCTTCCGGCTTCACTGGGGGTGCGGGGCCTTGCAGGTGTGCAATGACTCGACCCCTCACAATTAGCAATTTGGCTTTAATCACATTTTGTAATAGCTAAGTTACAATTGGTATGAAGATAATGTTATTCACAATGAGAGAAATAATTCTATACTTTATCATCTACAAAGTTAAACTCAGATCTGAGTATTCGTTGTATGTGATACAAGCTGCTGCACATCTTAAGGTACAGGAAGCTCGTAGGTAAAGAGAAGAGATTGGGATTCCCACAATCTTTCTAGCACTTTACCTGATATTTCACATTCTCAGAAAGTTGCTGTAACCCGTGAGATAAAGAAAGCTTAAGAAGCTGCTGCCAGGGTTTGAGACAAAGCTATCCACTGAAACTGCAGGTAGAAACTGTTGCTAAATTCCCAAGCTTTTGGGCCTTTGAACTCTGGCATGACTCTAGCCTCAGAATCAGCAGTGGGAAAGCTAAATGAATGTCTCAAGTGAATCAGAAATTGAGCTTAGATAACTCTCCGCAGTGACTTTCTTGTCTAACTTACACCCCCATCTCCTATCTTCATTTTACGTAACAACTTGCTACTGGTACTACCTGATGTTAGAACTACACTGAATATGAGTTTTATGTTTCTCTACTGTAGTCTTGGGTAAAGTTTCCTTGAAATAATACTACTAATTCCAATAATCATCAGACCAATTATAAGAGCAACATGTAAAAATTTTTTTAGGATAAGTTTGAAGGAAATGTGGCATTTAATGAAGTCGTGTTCAACTATCCTTCTCGACCAAAAGTGCCAGTGCTTCAGGGGCTGAGCCTCGAGGTGAAGAAGGGCCAGACGCTGGCCCTGGTGGGCAGCAGTGGCTGTGGGAAGAGCACGGTGGTCCAGCTCCTGGAGCGGTTCTACGACCCCTTGGCTGGGACAGTGGTGAGCACACTTTCTTAGTAACCTGATTTAAGGCTGTATTTTAAGTTGCCAAGCCAACATTGCTGTAATGGAAAAAACTGGACAAGTGAGGACTATAATAACCCTGTTTGACAGAATGATCCCATTCTACAAACCTCAAAGTGGCACCCGTATCAGGCAAATATATGGGAACAATAGAGCAGAATATCTGGAACTTAGTGTAGCTCAGAAAATACTGACCATAAATTAACCTCTACCTTATCTTGGGCCTTTCAGCCAGCCTGATTTTCCCACTCACTCACTCACTCACTCACTCACTCACTCACTCACTCACTCACTCACTCACTCACTCACTGGCATACAAAGGTGAACCACAAACTCCTCCAGCATTAAAAAAGCAGAGTCCCGGGACAGGCCTGTGCCTGCTTATTCTCTTCCTGTCACCATTGGCTTTGCCTTCTCTCTCTAACCCTGAACCCAGGCTCTCTAACTTTGACTAAGATCCTCAACCTGCAGCCCTTCCATATTTGGCTTTTATTAAATCAAGTTGAAGGGTTGGGGTCATTCTGGGGACAGCAGATCTGAGCGGGACACCTTGATGCAGGCTTGTTAAAGACACAGGATGGCACAGAGGCCTGGCCGGCAGATAAGGACAAAGGAGTGTGAAAAAAACCCAGGGCCAAATGTGTGCCACTTTTTGCCAATTAGATCAAGATAGGGGTGGCATAATCACCATAAAAGTCACCCATGTTGGCCTTCTGCAGTGTAAGTCTTAGAGGCATGAGGCTTGCTGTTTAGCAACTGCTGATGCCCACATGCAACAGTCTTCCAGATAAACGATCTGGTAACTGTTTAGTCTTTTTTCTTTTCCTTTTTAAACCCTTATCATTTGTGGACTTTGGTTTCCAGCTCCTAGATGGTCAACAAGCAAAGAAACTCAATGTCCAGTGGCTGAGAGCTCGACTCGGAATTGTGTCCCAGGAGCCCATCCTGTTTGACTGCAGCATTGCCGAGAATATTGCCTACGGAGACAACAGCCGGACTGTATCACAGGATGAAATTGTGAGCGCAGCCAAAGCAGCCAACATACATCCTTTCATTGAGACGTTGCCCCAGGTAAGTTAACTGGTAATTTCCTAGCTGAAATCAGACCACAGTTTTTAATCCCCAAAACAGTTCCCAAAGTTATACAAAGTCTTGTAACAAAATGTGTTGATTTACTAGCATTGTGACCTTGAACAAGGCACTTGAGAATAATAGCAAGTGCCCTTATTTTTAAAGGGGAATACATCATGCCTACCTCATACAAATGTAGTAAAAAGCAAGCAAGTGATACTAAGTCCAAAGCACCATACCTAGGGTTCCAAACTGGTGGTGGGCTACATTTAGACTGCAATCATGTTTGGTTTAGCTCTTGTACTTTTTTAAAAATTAAACTTTATTTTGAGATAATTATAGAGTCACATGTAGTTGTAAGGAATACAGAGAGCGTATGTACTCTTTACCTTGTTTCCTCCAGTGACAACATCCTGCAAATCCACTAATACAATATCACAACCAGGATACCGACTTTGACACAGTCCACTGATCTTATTCATATTTCCCCAGTTTTACTCGTACTCGTTTGTATATGAGTGTGTTTAGTTCTGTGCAGTTGCACTGCAGGCATAGATTCCTGTGTCATTCCTGTAACCACCATTCAAGATACAGCACATTTCCATCACCATAAAGGTCTCTCATGTTGCCCCCTTACTGTCACACACCCCTCCTTCCCACCTTCACTCCTCCTAACCTCTGGCAAATGATAATCTCTCCTCCATTTGTATAATTTTCTATTTTAAGACTGTTATATAACAATGCATTATATAAATTTTGGAGATCAACTTTTTGTCACTCAGCGTGATTCCCTGAACTGGCATGTATTCCTAGATCATTCCTTTTTATTGCTGAGTAGTGTTCCATGGTATGGATGTACCACAGTTTATCCACCTGTTGAAGGATATCTGAGTTATGTCCAGTTTGGGGCTATTACAAATAAAACTGCTATAAATACTTCTATAAAGAGTTGTGCACAAACTCAAGTTTTTATTTTTCTGGGATGAATGCCTAGGAGTGCTATTGCTGGGCCATATGGTAATTTCATGGTTAGTTTTATAAGACGTTACTATTTTCCAGAGTGGTTGTGCCACTTTACATTCCTACTGGCAATGTATGAGTGATGCAATTTCTCTGAATATTTGCTAGCATTTACTGTTGTCATTGTTTATTTTTACCATTATGACAGGAGTATAGTGATGTATCATTGTGGTTTTAATTTGCATTTCCCAATGGCAAATGATGCTGAACCAGAGTCTTTTCATGTAATTATTTGCCACCTATATATTCTTTGGTGAAATGACTTTTCATTTATTTTGCCAATTTTCTAATTGGATGTTTTTTGAATTTTCAGAGTTTTTTAAAATATTTTTGTTATTGTCAGATAATGTAGTTTGCAAATATTTTTCCCAGTTTGTAGCTTTTTCATCAACAATGTCTTTTGCAGAGCAAAAGTTTTAATTTTGATAAGATCGAATTTATCAATTTTTCTCTGTATGGATTTTGCTTTTGGTGTTGGGTCTAAGAACTTGTTGCCTGGCCCTAGACTCCAAAGATTTTTCTCCTAATAGTTTTATGGTTTTTCATTTAAGTCCATGATCCATTTGGAGTCCATTTTAAACATCTGTAGTCCTGGAAAGATACTTGAAGTCTCTAAAATTGATGGTAGGGACAATTCATTTCATGGCATTCTTCCAGCATTTGAGGTTCCATTGGACTAAATTAGAGCTTAATTTGCCTTTATATTCTGCTATAATTAGAAATTACTCACAAATAAAATTTTAAAACCTTTCAAGTCTTAGGCATTGACTTAGTCAAATCCAAATCCAAATATTTGATTCATGAATAGAAAAACGTTAAAACTTCAGCTTTTAGTATAAATGACATTGGAATTTAGGAAAGTCATTCACATGTTGTACATTACTACATAAGCTCTGCAAACTGAACTAACTCAATTTGCATCTCTTCATTCTATGTTCTTTCTCCACCTAGAATATCTCATAAGATCCAGCTTCTCAAACTTCTCTACAAAGGTTTCTCTCCTTCATTTATCTCCTCTTTTCTCTCTCCTGTCCCCACGATTTCTATCTCCCTCTTCTGATCTTTCATAGCATGTTGTATATAATAGTCATATGCCATATAATGTTTTGGTCAAAAATGGACCACATATACTACAATGGTCCTATAAGATTATAATGGAGCTGAAAATTTCCTATTGCCTAGTGACTTGATAGCCATTATAACGTCATACCACAATGCATTACTCTTGTTTGTGGTGATGCTGGTATAAACAAAACTGCCAGTCATATATAAAAGTATAGCACATACAAATATGGACAGTACAAAATATTTGGTAACTCATTAAAAAAATTAACTGTAAAATAGTCTCAGGTCCTTCCAGAGGTATTCTGGAAGAAGGCATTATCACAGGAGATGACAGCTCCATGCATGTAATATTGCCTCTGAAGACCTTGCGTGTTCATATGCTCATGTGTTTGTGTCTTAGTTTATAACAAAAAATTTTGAAAACTTAATAAAATAAGGATATAAAGAAAAAATTATATCCAATTGTACAATGTATTTTAAGCTAAATGTTATTTAAAAACCAATAATTTTAAAAAATTATGAAGTTTATAAAGTAAAAAGTTTATAGTAAGCTAAAGTTAACTTATTATTGAAGAAAGGTGTATTAAACTATTATAGCCTAAGTGTACAAAGTCCTCAGTAGTGTAATGTCCTACACCTTCATCCACCACTCCCTCCCCAGCAACTTCCAGTCCTGCAAACTCCATTCATGGTTAGTGTCATATACAGGTATGCTATTTTTAACTTTTATGCTGTATTTTTTGTCCCTTTTCTATGTTTAGATACAAAAATACTATAAGGCAATTGTAACACAATGGTATCAAGTGCAGTAACATGCTGAACAGGTGTGTCGAAGGATATACCACCTAGGTTTATGTAAGTGTACTCTGTAATGTTCACACAATGACAAAATTGCCTGACAATGCATTTCTTAGAGTATATCCTGGCCATTAAGCGACACATGACTAATTTGGTACTTAACCTTATATGAGTGCTTGCTCTACGTTTTTTTTCTCTCTAGGGCAGGAACAAAGCTGAATTCATTTTTTCTCACAGTTCT
Source organism: Microcebus murinus (assembly GCF_040939455.1). Lineage (NCBI taxonomy): Eukaryota > Metazoa > Chordata > Mammalia > Primates > Cheirogaleidae > Microcebus > Microcebus murinus. The sequence continues at coordinate 50,857,182 of NC_134112.1, forward strand.
AGGCATAGCAGATGCTCAGCAAATGTTTAAGTGAATGAGTATTACAAATTTTAAACCTTTGAAAGTATTAGCATTTAACTTTTATAGGACTCCAGTGACATCAGATAAACTGGTACTATGATAAAGGCAAGAATGAAAACTTGTTGCTCAACTTTCTGTCATAAAATACTAGTGAGAACTAAAGTCACTAGTTTTCTAGTTTGGTTTTGAAAAATAAGTGGACAACTATCTTGTTATAGAAACTGTTATTCTAAACATTTTCCTTGTAAATAGAACTGTCAACTACTAAGTAAAAGAACTTTTATTAACTTGCAGAAATATGAAACAAGAGTGGGAGATAAGGGTACTCAGCTCTCAGGAGGTCAAAAACAGAGAATTGCTATTGCCCGAGCCCTCATCAGACAACCTCAAATCCTACTGCTGGACGAAGCAACATCAGCTCTGGATACTGAAAGTGAAAAGGTGTGACCTCTCACCTTATGTCCTATTTAATTTATAGAAGGTTTTTTTTTTTTTTCTTTTTACATTTTTTTCTTCTTACTGTTGACAGCAAAAAAAAAAAACGGGAAAAGGTAAACACAGCAATTAAGACAGTGTTTATTTTGAGGTAATAGAATATTGCAACTTTTCTAAAAGGATCATATATTTTATAAACAGAAAAGTAAAACATTCAAAAGAAAACTGCATAAGTCACATTTTTAGCACATTAACTATAATAAAAAACTGAATACTCAAAAGGAAGTTAAATGATATGGTGATTAGTTACAAAATTTAAGTACTTGTGCAGACTTTTTGAAGCATGAGAATCCATTTGTATTATAAAGTACAACATAACTATGTAGGTTGTCAATTATGTAAAATATGCGTGTATAAAACCAAGGATTCAAAGAATTTAGAAAAGAAATGGAAAGTTGATTAGAATGACAAAACTTTCAAATTTCTATAATGTTAAAGCTTATTTTTAGGATAAGAATTCTGTTTTATCAATAGGTTGTCCAAGAAGCCCTGGACAAAGCCAGAGAAGGCCGCACGTGCATTGTGATCGCCCACCGCCTGTCCACCGTGCAGAACGCAGACTCGATAGTGGTGTTTCAGAACGGCAAAGTGAAGGAGCACGGCACGCATCAACAGCTGCTGGCGCAGAAAGGCATCTACTTTTCAATGGTCAGTGTCCAGGCTGGGATACAGAACTTATGAACTCTTGTTATGGTATATCTTAAAAATAAATTCAAATTTTACATCATTACCTGACTTGTTAAAGAAATTTCTAGTTATCAGAATATACCTTATTCCCGATTAATTTAGTACATACAATTTGGTGTTTGATATTACAGCTTTGGAATTTGAGAGTTAGAAGTGACACCTGTCTTGAGAAGAGCTAGGCTGCTGTTTTTATACTTTATCGAGTTATTAGAAACATCCAGAGAAAGAACAGCAAAGTTCAGGATATATACAGTTATAGAATTAATATGTCTCAGACAAGAAAAATTCTTAATTTTCCCAAGTACAAAGAAAGGTTAGGGAAAGTGTTAGTGAGAAGTCTCTCTGCATATTACAGTTTCCAAAATGCCTAACGTGTTAGACATTACAGGTTGAGTATCCCTTATTTGAATGCCTGAAACCAGAAGTGTTTCAGACTTAATATTTGCGTTATATTTACCAGTTGAGCATCCCAAATCTGACATCTAAAATGCTCCAATGAACATTTCCTTTCAGCACTCAAAAAATTCTGGATTTTGGAGCATTTTTTGGATTTGGGATGCTCAATCTGTATTTAAAACCAACGAAGTGGGAGTGGAGTCAAGATGGCAGACCAGAGACACCACTGCCAGACAGTCTCAGAAAGAAGGAAAAGTTTTATATAAAAAAGAACAAACACAAATCAGGTACAATTTCAAGAGAAATATGCCAGAACCTACCAGAGACTCCATAGGAAGAAGTTGCAGAGAATAGGAAAGAGCAAAGTATCAGCAGCGATCAACCCGAGCGCCCTGGAGTCCGGTGACAAGGGTACGTAGGAATGATTTGTTTCTCCCTCCTCACATCTCTGACGGACCGTGGATTCCTGGGTTTCTGAAGAGACCTACCCACACGAGCCTAGAGGCTGCTGCCATCAGTGAGGGGGCAGGTTTTTGTGGACAGGGTACCAGGATCCCAGCCCCCCTGGGCTGCTTCCCACCCCACAGACCCAACCTGGGATGGCAAGTACTGTATTGCTTCTCTGTCCACCGTGCATCTTTGTCTTCCTCAGCAGCTTCACCTCAAGTTTCATGCTGCTCATTCCCACATAGACATTTTCCAACTCCAGCAGAGACTGCAGGAGCTACGTGGGTCCTGGGTGACCTGTGTGACTCCAGTGCCTAGACATTTGGGTGGGCATCCGCCCAGAGGGAGGGACAGGCACTACCGGAGTGCTTGCTTTCCTCCCTCCAGACTTTTTCTCCTGTACCCTTCTCCCACCTGTGGTTGCCAAGAGAGGCAATTTAGCCACACCGTGGCTTCCACAAAGAGAGGCTCAGACCTTTCTTCCTGGGGTCCTGCAGCAGACTGAGGGATCCTTAGACTGTGAGCTCCCTGGCCACCAGTTCTCCCTGGTGCCACTTGCCCACCAACTCCATCAGAGTGTGGCACACCCTGAGGCAGAGGGACATTGATCCCTGATCATGGCAGGGAGAAGCATGTTGGTCTCGAGTTGCCCACGGTATACCCAAGCAGGTTCAATCTTCAGGGACCCAAGAACTGACCTGCAGGACAGACCCTGTACCCACAGGTCTCAATTCTGGGGCAAGGAGGGAAGATTTATGAATTAATCTTAGGAGGCAAGGGAGCCAGCAAGTGCAGAAGCTGGGGGGAGTGCAGTGGAGGTCCTAGCTGCAGCATGCTTTCAGGACATTCCTCCCCCGACAGGAAGGCCACACTTGCTTTTCAGGCTGGGATCCTGGGCAGGGAACTTCTGGGCCTACATCACGGTCATGGGGGACTAGACCTGCCCTGTAGGAAGTACTCAGATCTGCATTATACGTTGATCACAAAAGAAACTCACCAGTGTAAAATTACCCAAAAGCTAAAGCTCACAGCCCATGATAAAATGATGACTCAAAAAGTTAAAACAAAGCAACACAGTCCTGATAGGATGAACAGAAATTCATCCCACTTATAAACGTGAACGGCTTGAATTCCCTACTCAAGAGACGCTGGCTGAATGGATAAAAAAAATACACGCCAATTATCTGCTGTCTCTGGGAAACACATCTTACCCACAAGGACTCATTCAGACTCGAGGTGAAGGGATAGAATATTTTTTTCTATGCAAATTGAAATCAAAAGAAAGCAGGTGTAGCCATTCTCATAATGTAAAGAAAGATAAGGAGGGTCATTATATAATAGTAAAGGGAACAATTTATCAAGATGACATAACAATCTTAAATATTTGTGCACCTAAGATAGTACATCCAAACAAAGAGATAAACAGCAATATCAAAGTGATGGCAACTTCAACACCCCACTGATGTAACTGGACAGATCCTCCAAGCAGAAAATAAGCAAACACTGGACTTGCATGTGACTCTAGAGCAAATGGGCCTAACAGACATTTATACAACATTCTATTCTACCCAAATATACATTTTTCTCATCAGCACATGGAACATTCTCTAAGATCACATCTTAGGGCTCAAAATGTGTCTCAACAAATTCAAAAAACTAGAAATTATATATCTTCTCAGACCACAGTGAAATAAAATTAGAAATCAACTACAATAGAAATGCTGAATTCTATACAAAGTCATGGAAATTAACCTCCTGTTGAAGGAGTATTGGGTCAAGGTAGAAATCAAAAGATTCCTCTAAAGATTCCTCTAATTAAATGACAAAGGGGACACAAGTTATCAATCTGTGGGATTCAGCAAAAGCAGTCCTAAGGGAAAATTCATAGCCTTAAATGCCTATATCAAAGGACAAAGATCACAAATGAATCTAATGAATTGTCTCAAGGAACTAAAAAAAGAACAAACCAAACCCAGCAGAAGAAAAGAAATAACTATGGTCAGAGCAAAGAACTAAATGAAATAAAAAACAAAATACAGAAGATTAATGAAACTAAAAGTTGGTTCTTTAAAAAGATATAAACACAATTGACAGGCCTCACACTAGATTAACCATAAATAGAAAAGGACCCAAAAAAGCTCAATTGGAAATGAAAAAGGAGATATTAACTGATACCTCAGAAATATAAAATATGATGTGAATACTATAAAAATCTCTATACACATAACCTTGGAAATATTGAGGAAATGGACAAATTCCTGGAAACACACAACCTCCCAAGGCTCAATCAGGAAGAAATAGAACTCCTGAACAGACCAATTATGAGCAATGACATTGAAGCAGCAATAAAAAATTTTCCCAATAAAGTCCCAAACTCGATGGTTTCATGGCCGAATTTGATCAGACCTACAAAGAATTGGTACCCATACTGCAGAAATTATTTCATATCAAAAAAGAAAGAATATTCCCCAAGTCATTTGATAAAGCCAGTATCACCTTGATACCAAAATCAGAAAAGGAAAAAAGAAAACTATAGACCAATATCCCTCATGAATACAGATGCAAAAATCCTCAATAAAATTCTAGCAAACTGAACGCAGTAGCACATCAAAAAAATAATCTACCACCACCAACTTGGCTTTATCCCAGGGATACAAGGATGGTTCAACATACATAAATCCATAAATATGATTTACCACATAAACAGAAGCAAAAACAAAGATCATATGATCAATCTCAATGGATGCAGAAAAAGCATTTGACAAAATTCAGCACCCTTTTATAAAATCTTATAAAAAACAGGCATAGATAGAACATACCTTAAAATTATAAAAGCCATATATGACAAACCCACAGCCAAAATTGTACTAGATGGGGAAAAGCTGAAATCATTCCCACTCAAAACTAGAACAAGACAAGGATGCCCACTGCTACCACTTTTATTCAACAAAGTGCTGGAAATCCTAGCCAGAGCAATGAGGCAAGAGAAGAAAGTCAAGGGTATCCAAATTGGGAAACAGGTCAAACTATTGCTCTTTGCTGATGATATGATCTTATATCTAGAAAACCCCAAAGATTCCACCAAGAGATTACTGGAATTGATAAATACACTCAGCAAAATCTCAGGTTACGAAATCAATGTATACAAATCAGTAGCACTCCTATACACCAAGCTGAGAATCAAATCAAAGACTTGATAACTTTCATGATAGCTACAGAGAAAATAAAATACTTAGCAATATATTTAATGAAGGAGGTGAACGATCTCTAAGAAGTATGAAACACTGAAGAAGGAAATTGCAGATGACATAAACTAATGGGAAAACACATCATGCTCACAGATCAGAATTAGCATTGTTAAAATGCCCATACCACCCAAAATGATTTACAGATTCAATGTAATCTCCATCAAAATACCAATATCATCTTTTAAAGATCTAGAAAAAATAATTCTACACTTTGTATGGAACCAGAAAAGAACCCAAATAGCTGTAATAGACTTAAACAAAAGGAACAAATCTGGAGGCATCACTTTACTTGACTTCAAGCTAGTACACAGTACAAGGATTTAGTAACCAAAAAAGCATGGTACTGGCATAAAAATAGAGACATAGACCAATGAAACAGAACAGAGAACCCAGATATAAAACCACCCATATATTGCCATCTGATATTTGACAAAGTAGACAGCAATATACACTGGGAAAATGAACCCCTATTTAATAAATGGTGCTGGGAAAATAGGATAGCCATATGTAGAAGACTGAAACAGGATCCATATCTCACTACTCACAAAAATTAATTCAAGATGGATAACAGACTTAAACCTAAGATATGAAACCACAGGAATTCTAAAAGAAAATGTTGGAAAAACTCTTTTAGATATTGGCCTATGAAAAGAATTTGTGAAGAACCATCCATGGGCAAGCACAGCAACAAGAAAAATAAATAAATGGGACTTGATTAAATTAAAAGGCTTCTGCACAGCCAAGGAAACAATCGAAAGAGCGAATAGACAGTCTACAGAATGGGAGAAAATATCTGCATGCTATACATCCTATAAAGGACTAACAGCCAAAATCTACAAAGAGCTCAAGCAAATCAGCAAGAAAAAAAAATCAAACCACCCATTAAATACTGAGTGGGCAAAAGATATGAACAGAAGCTTTTAAAAAGATAGACTGATGGCCAATAAACATTTCAAAAATGCTTGACATCACTGATCATCAGGAAAACGCAAATAAAAACCCCAATGAGATATCACCTAACCTGTGAGAATGGCTTTTATCAAAGAGTTCCAAAACAATAGATGCTGGCATGGATGTGGAGAGACAGAAACACTTATACACTGTCGGTGAGACTGCAAACTACTGTATCCTCTATGGAAAATAGTATGGAGATTCTTCAAGGAACTTAAAGTAGACTCACCATTTGATCCAGCAATCCCACTACTGGTTATTTACCCAAAGGAAAAAAGTCATTTTATCAAAAAGATACTTGTATTGAATATTTGTTGCAGCACAATTCACAATCACAAATATGTGGAATCAACCCAAATTCCCATCAATTCATGAGTAAATTAATAAAATGTGGTATATACATACCATGGAGTACTACTCAGACATAATAAAAATTAATACCTTTTGCAATAATCTAGATGGAACTGGAGATCATTCTCCTAAGTGAAACGTCTATAGAAAAACCACCACATGTACTATTAGAACTAACTGATGAGCACTCATGTGCACAGATGAAAGTAAAACTCAATGGAAATTGTAGAGGTGGGAGGGGGGAGGAGAGGATTGGTGAAATCATACCTAACAGGTACAACGTACACACTATCTGGGTGATGGGCACATTTATAACTTTGACTCAAGCAGTACAAAAGCAATGTACTGCTTTTGTACTGCTTGAGTCAACCATGTAATCAACATTTGTACCCTCATGATATTCTGAAATAGGCAAAACAAAATCAAACCAAATGATTCTAAGTGTCCTGGCTATCTAGTTTACAAAACTGTACTAGTAAGGAAAAAGGTCCTTAGGTCAGATTTCATCTTCCCTTTCTATAGCAACTGTGAAGGATGCATCACATGTCATAGAAGCTAACTCTGAATGTTTTCACAAAGACACAATACTGGAACTTCTAAGGATAGAGGCTGGCACAATGTAAGAGAGCTTAAAGTGTATAAACAATGATTAAAAAACTAGTCTTACCAAATTCAAGAACATATGAAAATGTTTTTAAAAAGATGTATACGACCAGTACGACCAGGCCACAGCCTCAGCCTCCTCCTGGGGCGGTGCAGAAGGCATGGCTGGGGACAGGGCCCCAGGAGGTGGTCCTGGGCCTGGCAGGGGGCTCAGCCGGGCATGGTTCACAGCAATATTGCCAATGAAGAGTGGGAGGGTCACAGTGGCTTCAGGCGCCTTAAGTAATATAAAGATTAAGCATAATCTTTATATTAAAATGTGTGGTAGATTACTATAAAATGGTCCCCAATAATTATGCTCTCTGTGCCCACTCTTTTACAAAGTGACTTTCTTCCTCTTGCCAAGAGATATGGCTTTTTTCCCTACCCCTTGACTCTGGACTTCCCTTGACTCATTTTAACCAATAGAATGCAGCAGAAGTAACATGTGACTTCAGAGGCTAGGCCTCAAGTGACCTTGCAATTTCCACTTTCACTGAGAACATTCTTACTGTCAAGGAAGCCCAGTCTTGAATACTGAATGATCAGAGATCATGTGACGAGAGTCCCAGCCACCAAGTCCCTAGACAGCAGGTGATTTCATCTTAGACTTTCTAGCCTCACTCCTAGCACCCTGATGATTACAGTCATATAAACAAACTCAGGCAAGATCAGCAGAACTGCCTAGCTGGGCATAATCAACTGACAAAATCATGAGAAATAATAAATTCTTGTAAGACACTAAGTTCTGCGTGATTATTACATACATATGATTGAGGTCAGAAAGTACAAGAAAAGGAAACAGTATTCAAACAAAATGAGCTATATGATTTTGGGCATTTTATTTTCTGAGTAGAAACTACAGAATTGAACAGCAAGAAGAAAAAACTCTAAAATCCTGAGAATCTGATTCAACATTAACTCTTTGAAAAAGTACTATAACAATTTTAAATATAAGTAATTTATTTTTATATTCACAAAACCAGACGTCCTCAAATTACGGCCCTCGGGCCACATGTGGGTGTTTTTGCCTGTTTGTTTTTTTACTTCAAAATAAGATGTGGAGTGTGCATAGAAATTTGCTCATAGTTTTTCTTAAACTATAGTCTGGCACTCCAACGGTCTGAGGGACAGTGAACTGGCCCCATTTAAAAAGTTTGAGGACCCCTGCACAAAACTAATTGCAACAGTATTCTATACTGGATTATTAGAGTTTTTTATATTCATTAGAGGGTGTCAGTCTCCCTATAACCTAATTTTTCTGTCCAAAAGTATTATTTTAGATCACCATTAAATTATAGTGGTCTTTCCCATCAAACATAATAGGCTTGTATCCCTGCAGTAAATATAGCAGTCATTGATTTCGGGGAAATTAGCATCCAATAGTGTATTTTCATACCCTTTGGCAATTAGAAAACGTTAAAGTGCTCGAATATGAACTCTACAATGATGTTCAGAGAGGATTTATAACCTATACAAGTACCAACAAAACATTTAAAAATTAGAGTAAGACTTGCATTATTAAAATGTGGTTTGCATTGTTGAGGCATAAACAGTGCATAGTTCTATATTCAATATATTTTGATTTGCATTGATGTTGCATCATAGGAAGCTTAAAAATATTTCTACCTTCTATGGCAGAATCAATTTAGAGAGCATGATTCCACTAATTCCTACAATTAACAAGTTTCCTTTAACTTGTTAAAGTAATGTTAACAAGTCAACATTCCTTCCCATCTCATATCATCAACCCACTCCCAGCACCCAGTTTAATGATATATTTTGGTAAGTGATTAATAAATTAGTGTCTAAAGATGAGCAGTGGTCATCAGCTGTATCATATCATGGAAAGCATGAAAAGTCAGCTGAACTAGCTTTTCTGCATCAGTCTCCGGACATGATTTCCAGGCTGTACAGGCCACAACAAACCTGTGAAGCATAAATAATAAATGTTAAGATTACACAAAAGGCTCTAAATAGTGATGGTGAATAGAGCCAGGGTCTTTATTCCATCTTGTTGTTCATACATGAAATGTCCATTCTTGCTAGCATTAAGTAAATATAGCCTGACACAATTGATGGTAAAGCCTAATTACAGATAGGAACCCTTCATTTGCTAGATGGCTAGTTCCTGGGGACAAAAGGGAAAAAAAATTAACTAGATCCCAAGAATGCTCTGGAGCAAGGTCTATTATGTTCAAAACAGAATAAAACAAAAACCTCCTTCCTAAAGTGCCACTGGAATGAGTTGGAATATGAATTCATGCTACTGCATGAAATTTTGCAATGAAATGTGAACTGTTTTTAAAGAGTATAACACTGAAAAAAAAAAAAAAAGAAACAAGAGGAAAAGAGGTGAGAAAAGCTATTTCTAGAAGAGTCAGAGAGAGAAATTCTTGGGACCAAGTCATGTCATTCTCCTTCTAGAGCCCCCTGATGAAGAAATCCTAGATCTGGCAAGTGAAAAAAGTGGCCCCAAGAAGCTGAAGGAAATGGGCAAGAAGCCTGGCTTTTGGTGGGCTCAGAGCAGAAACTGGGCTACTAACTTTCTTAGAACTAGTTGTCTCCTTTCCAGACCCTCACAAGTTCCTACAGCAAAACATGAATTAGGCTCAAAATTGAAATGTGCAATATAATGTTTCTGGACAACCATGTAATTTTCACATCACTAAAAAAAAGACAGTAAGTTTTATCTTCAATGTGCACTTTAGATTAAGCAGAATAAAATAAAAACATGCTCTGGCCCAGTATATAATGATGAATTGATAAAAAAAAAAACTCTCCTTTTTAATATAAATTGATTTACCCAGTTTTTCTTTGTCACAATAGTATTGTCTATGACTATATGAACCACTATATATTTAAAAATTTTATCTCAACTTACTATAAAATACCTTGTATAGATTAATACATTAATTGTACTAATTATACTACTTTTGAGGATTATGATGATATGATCAGTGAGTCATCCTGATACAGTGTTCTGTACAAAAATATCTATGGACTGATTTGACATGTGTCTGAAAAGCACAACAGAGAAACATAAATAGACATTAAGTGCCTCAGTGGTAAAAAAAAAAAAAAATAGTTGTGTGTAGCAAATGACAGATGAAACATAATCAGAATCATAATGTAGGAAGGCATTTAAATAACAAAACTTTGATACCTTTCTTACTCTATAGCACAGTAAGGAATAAAAAAGAGAAGCCTCACCTGTCATCTCTGATGTGGTAGAAAAATCCATATCCGTTGTGTACCATGGGAACCACCACTCCCTGGACTCGTAAATAACCAACCAGACTTGTTGAGAGAACAAAATTTCCACCTCCTCCACTGTGTAACACAACAAAAGGATATTTTACTAGGCCTACAAATGCTTATATTATTTCTGAAAAGCTTTTAACATTCAGAAAAAAGAAAGTAATGAACTTGTAAAACACTACACTATATTACCTTTTGGAAAAAAGTGGGTCTGTAAAGAGTTCAGGAACCGGGAGACCTTCCTCTTTTGCTATGAGTAAGAGACCTAAAAGGTGACGGTCAAATCCTGCAATGAAACCCCAAATATGAAGTTAGCAAAAAATTTTTCAACATGAAAGATGTTTTTTTCAAGTTAGAATAGTTTTAACATGAGTACCTTTTCCGGCTGAACAATCTTTCATCAATTTATTATGCTTTGTAAAAGCTTGTAACATCTTTTGCTGCTGTTCATGAAGCTGTAAAAATCAAGAAACATTTTAATAACAAACTGTACAAAACTCATGTGGAAAAAAAAACCCCTGAGCTCACTGTAATTAGGATTTGGGTAATATGGAAGAGAAAAGATGATTTCTAGGAAGACCTGTGACCCACACTTCTATGTCTCTTTACCTTAATTATTCTCTTGCTTTTTCTTCCCTACATACCTGCTTTTTGATTATTTCTTTCCTGGAACAGGAAAATAGGGACTTGCTGGCAGCACTCAAGTGTCATTAAATGTCAAGACAAGAGCAAGATTTCCAAACTAAGCATATCTCCAAAAATGACAATGAAACAATTTTATAAAATTAAAATGTTAATATATATATAACCATGTCTATCAAAACTAAAGAAATAAAAGTAATACTAAAATAGCAGTGGGAAAGAAATATGCTGTTGTCTAAACTCTTCAAAATAGGAGTATAAAACAAAACATACCACTGTTCTGGTTCTAGTATATGAAACAATCTGATTTCAAAAACATTTAACCACATCAAGAAAAGCTTCCTTTTAAAGGCACTTTGGGTGTTCTGCACTTTACTAGTGTTGTTCTAAAGGTAGATCAGAAGTATTGGGATACTCAAAGTACTGAAAGCACTTTGCCTAGAAAATGACACAAATGGGCTTCTTTTTAGGACTTCCCTGTTTCTTAGCCTTTCCAAGTAAATACTTCTCTGGCAAATGAACAAATGCTTTGAAAACTTCAGAAAAGATATTTCAAAGTAGTTTAATGATTCAGGGGAATTGAAGCAAAGAAGTTAGTTATTCAAGGGCCAAGTTTCCTTTAGAACACTTAAGCGAATCCTTTCAATTTTTCCTTTTCCGATACTCACGCTAGTAGAAGGATCCTGCATAGACTGACACCACCTGACTGCTTCTAGTGTACATGATCGCATAGTCTCTGTACGGCCATGATAAAAATATCTTGTCATAGCTGTTTCATAGCAACAACCAGGGCTGCAAGAAAAAAAATTAAGAGTGTATCATAAGAAAGAAAATGTCCTAATGTCATTATAAATACAGTTTTCTAATAAAGTTAGCTTTGTTCAGAGACTAAGCCTTATAACATTCAGATTAGAGTTGAGACTTTCAATAAAAAACAGGCTGATTTCAGTAGCAAAGAACATAAAATATTGATGATACCAGCTGTTTGAAAAGCTTGGCTGCTGCCAGGTATACACAATGCAGTCTGTGGTGGGAAGCCTCTCTATATGGTCCCCCAGTGAGCCCTGCCTCCTCCTATTTATGCTTCGAGTTCAGGCTAGACGTAGTGATTTGCTTCTAATGGCGAGAATATAGCACAAGTGGTGGGATGTCACATCTGAAATTAGGTTACAAAGAGAGCCCTCCTCTCTTGCTCTCTTACCTCCTTTGAGGAAAGCCAGCACCATAGTGGAAGGTGCAAACTTGATAGAGGCCCTCTGGACACCAGCTAGGGAGGAACTAAATCCTGTTTATAACCATGTGAGTGAGCCTGGAAGCAGATCCACCCTCAGGAGAGCCTTCAGATGAAAACACAGCCCTGGCTGACACTCTGACTACAACCTCATGGAAAAACCTTAAGACCGAGGTACCCTGCTAAGCTGCACCTGATTTACTGATCCACAGAAAATGTAACATAAATGTTTGTGTTTTAAGCTACTAAGTTTTGTGGTAATTTGTTCCACATCAATAGATAATACAGAGTCCTTAGCCTTTAAGTTCCTTCATATAGAACATGAATGACTAGAATTAAGTAGAAGCATTACTTAAGAAGTTCCCCAGAGAAATATTTGTCTTTCTGGACTAGACAATGATACAACAATTTTAGATGTAAAACATTCTTCCTTTCCTGGTGGTTAGAATTTAAAGTAAAGAGATCAAATGGCCTAAGAGTAAAAGGTCTGAATGTGGACACCAGGAGGGCTCAGCAGTTACCAAGCCTCTTCTACTCAGTGTTGCTGTCATTCTGGGGTGAAATAGTATCCTTTCAAAGTCTAAGGGAGAAAACACAAATAACATTTTTTACATGGCACTAAAAATAACATTCTTTCAAAAAAAAATTAAAAATAAAAATGAGTAATAAAATATCACCACTCTGTAACCTTAATAATAGAAATAATAGATCTTGGCATTAACCCTCAATGGCTACTAAAACACTAGGTAAAAAAAATTCAGGGGAGAAACTTTATAATGGATGCTGGCTGACAAATGAGCCCACTCTCAATCTTAAAGAGATGAAATAGAAAGCAAACAGCATTAACAATTTGATTTATTGTTGTAAAATATAACAAAAATAAGTAATGATCCTTACAAGTCTTTAGCTCTACCAATTTGCAGGAAATACAAGAGACTGAACAACATGTTAAATATACAATCAGGAAAATTTAGAAAACTCTATAGGATAAATGACCCAGTTTCATCATATAAAATGCAATAAAAAAGGGAGAGAAAAGATTCTTAAAGTTAAAAAAGACTTAAGAGACACATCAATCAAATGCAGTGTGTGAAACTTATTTGGAACCTAATCTAAACATACCTCCTGTCTAAAAAAAAGTACTATGTGAAACTTCCAATGGCTGCCAGCTATATGATGAGCTAGATTGTAGCAAGCCAGATCCTATTAGAAACAAGAAAAACTGGATTAAAAAACCCATCTTTTTGAAAGCTTTGCAGAATTATCAAGGCATCCAGGATGTAAGGGCCAAGATCCAGTGAGAAAAGCAACTCATTGAAGTGAGGCACCTCATTTAAAGCCATTTTCCCCCCTCAAGGAATCTGATGTTTCTTAAGACAGATAAGCAGAAAGGCTGAGAAACCAAATGGAAAATTACTGCTAAGAGGCAGATAAATTGAAGAGGGCTTTCAGTAATTTCATGAGGCTGTTGAAACAAAGTTAGAAGCTTAGGGGCTAATAAGGCAACCAGGATGTGAGAGGCCAGGATCTCAGATAAGGGGGAGAAAAGGTCAGAGATGTGAGCCTGACAGCCTGAGCTGCTCTTCCCTTAAGCATTTGCTGGCTGGTAAATGGAGCAGGCTGCAAGGGGGAGAGACCAAGGTGGTTGCTTACAGGCTCAGAAGATAGACTAAAGCAATCAGTTGTTTCATGGTTCTAAGAAGATAAAAATTAACAGTTACAGTAGAGGGGCCCTGTTAGACACCCTAGGACTTTACAACAAATAGAAATAGATCAGTCTAAAATTCAGCCTAGAACCAATACAATCCCTGATTGTATTAATAAAAAGTACTCTAACTGCCCACAATAAGATAAAGAAAATCTTTGAAGGAAAATAACATTATGTGGAGCAAGGTCTCTGAACTTTGGCACTAGTGACATTTTAGACTAAATATTTTTTGTTGGGAGAATGTCCTGCACACTGTAAGATAGTTATCAACATCCCTGGTCTCCACCCACTAAATGCCAATAGCACCTTCTCCCCACGTTGTAACAACAAAATATGTCTCTAGACATTCTCCAATGGGGGCAACTGTGCCCCTTAAAAGACAATGAATGTACTAATACAGTAGTTACTAACCATATATATTAGCATATGAAATCTAGCTAGTCCAATTTGAGGTGTAAGTATAAAATGGACATTGGAATTTGAAGACTTATTACAAAAAACGGAAAACATTTCTTTATTTTTTATATTGTTTACAAGTTAAAGTAACATTTTGTTTTTTTGAGACAGAGTCTCACTTTGTTGCCTAGGCTAGAGTGAGTGCCGTGGCATCAGCCTAGCTCACAGCAACCTCAAACTCCTGGCTCAAGCAATCCTCCTGTCTCAGCCTCCCAAGTAGCTGGGACTACAGGCATGCGCCACCATGCCTGGCTAATTTTTTCTATATATATTAGTTGGCCAATTAATTTCTTTCTATTTATAGTAGAGACGGGGTCTCGCTTTTGCTCAGGCTGGTTTCGAACTCCTGACCTCAAGCAATCCACCCACCTCAGCCTCCCAGAGTGCTAGGATTACAGGTGTGAGCCACCGTGTCTGGCCTGAAGTAATATTTTGATATGCTGGTGCTATTGTTTGAATATGTCATATGTTGGAAACTTAATCCCTAAATTAATATGTTGATGGCATTTGGAGATGGGGCCATTGGGAAGTAATTAGGATTAGACAAGGTGATCAGGGTATGACCCCCATGATGGGAATGGTAGCTTTATAAATAGATGAAGAGAGATCTGAGCTGGAATGGTCTTGCCTTCTCACCATGTGATGTCTCCTGCCATGTTATGAAGCAGCAAGAAGGCCCTCATCAGAAGCCAAGCAGATGCTAATGCCATGCTCTTAGATTTTCCAGCATCCAGAACAATAAGAAATAAATTTCTTTTCTTTATAAATGACCTAGTCTCAGGCACTCAGTTATAGCAACAGACAATTACATTAAATATATTAAAATTAATTTCACCTCTTTTTTAAAAAAAGACTAACACATTGTAGGGATTACTTAGCCTAATTTCAATACTGTTGCTTCTTAAGGAGTAGGAATGCCTGAGTGTAGGGTGAGAGACTGAGGATGGCTGGTTGGCAGTGCTATCAGAACACCCACATTTATCAATTTAGTTTGCTGTCTTCTATGGGCATTATCAGAATTGAAGGGAGAAACAGATCTTCAAAAATAGTTGGAAACTTCAACATCCAACTTTCAATAATGGTAGAATATCTATACAGAAGATCAATAAATACAGAACTTGAACAAAGCAATAAATAATTAGACCCAACAAACAGAACATGCCACCCAACTACTATAGAATACAAATTCTTCACAAGTGAAAATGAAACATTCTTCAGGAAAGATTATATATGAGGCCTCAAAACAGGTCAATAAATTTAAAAAGACTGAAATCATACAAGTATCTTCTTCAATGAAAACAGAATGAAGCTAGAAATCAATAATAAAAGAAAAACTGGAAAATTCACAAATATGTAGAAATTAAATAACATACTCTTAAATAACCAATTAGTCAACTAAAAATTCACAAGGGACACTAGAAAATTCCTTGAGATGAACAAAAATACAACATACTCAAATTTATGAGATGCAGCAAAAGTAGTATTCAGAAGAAAATTTATAGCTGTAAATGCTTACATGAAAAAAAGAAGATCTCAATCAATAAGTAAAATGACCACCTTAAGGAACTAGAAAAAAGAAATTCAAACTAAGTCAAAAGCTAACAGAAGGAAGACAATGATAAAGATTGGAGCGGGGATAAACAAAATAGAGAGTAGAAAAATTGAGAAAAATCAATGAAACAAAAAGTTGGTTTTTGTGAAATGATCAACAAAATTGGCAAATATTTAGCTACATTAAGAAAAAAAAGAGAAGACTCCAATTACTAAAATCAGTTATGAAAAAGGAGACATTAATACTGACTTAACAGAAATAAAAAGGATACTGTAAAAAACTGTATGACAATAAATTATATAACCTAAATGAAATGGATATATTTTGAGAAATATACAAACTACCAAATCTGACTCAAGAAGAAACCCAAAAATATCAACAATGGAAAAGTTGGTTTTTTGAAAAGAAACAAAATTTACAAACCTTTAGCTGGAATAAGAAAAAAGGAAAATGCCTAAATAACCAAAATAAATAAGAGACAAGACAGATGACATTACAACCAATACCACAGATATACAAAGGATAATCAGAGATTATTATAACAACTATATGCCAACAAAATGGAAAACCTAGAAGAAATTGATAAATTCCTAGACACATAAACCTACTAAGATTGAACCTTAAAGAAACAGAAAACCTGAACAAACCAATAACAAGTCATGAAATCAAAGCAATAAAATGGCTCTTATCAAAGAAAAGCTTAAGACCTGATGTCTTCACTGCTGAATTCTACCAAACATTTAAAGAACTAATACCAATTCTATTCAAACTATTCCAAAAAAAAAATTGAAGAGGAGGGAATACTTCCTAACTTATTCTATAAGGCTAGCATCATCCTGATTCCAAAAACAGATAGGGAGACAACAAAAAAAAATAAACTACAGACCAATATCTTTGATGAACGTGGATGCACAAATCCTCAATAAAATACTAGCAAACTTAATTCAACAACATATTAAAAAGATCAGTTACTACAATCAAGTTGGATTCATCCCAGTGATGCAAAGATGGTTTAACATATGCAAATCAATGAAGGACAACTTCATTCTGTTGATATGATAAATTAGACAAAACCCATATGATCACTTCAACAGATTCTGGAAAACCATGTGATAAAATTCATTATCCCTCGTGATAAAATACCTCAACAAACTAAAGAAGAAATTATACCTCAAAACATTAATGGCCATATAAGATAAACCCACAGCTAACATCATACTGAATGTGGAAAAATTGAAAGCCTTTCCTCTCAGATCTGGATCAAGCCAAAGAGGCCCACTTTTACCACTTTTATGCAACATAGTGCTGGAAGTTCTCGCCAGAGCAATTAGGCAAGAGAAAGAAATAAGGAGGATCCAAATTGGAAAGGAATAAGTGAAATTGTCCTTGTTTGCAAATAACATGACCTTATATTTTAAAAAGCCTAAAGATACCACCAAAGACTGTTAGAACTGATAAGTTCAGTAAAGTTTCAGGATACAAAATCAACATGCAAAAATCAGTAGCATTTCTACATGCCAACACCAAACTAGCTGAAAAAGAAATCAAAAAAGGCAATCCCATTTACAATAGCTACAAATAAAATAGAATACCTAGGAATTAATTTAACCAAAGTAGTAAAAGATCTGTACAAGGAAAACTATAAAACACTGAAAAAAGAAATTAAAGAGAATGCAAAAAAAAAAAAAAAATGGAATGATATTCCATGGTCATTGACTAGAAGAATTACTATTGTTAAAATGTCTATACTACCCAAAGCAATCTATAGATTCACAACACAATCCCTATCAAAACACCAATGATATTCTTCACAGAAATACCAAAAACAATCCAAAAACTCACATGGAACCACAAAAGACCCACGATAGCCAAAAGAAATCCTGAGGCAAAAAGAACACAGTTGGAGGTATCACATTACCCAATTTCAAAATATATTACAAAGCTATAGTAACCAGAACAACATGGTATTGGCATAAAAACGGACATATAGACTGATGGAACAGAATAGAGAGCTCAGAGATAAATACACATAATTACAGCCAACTCCTTTCAGACAAAGGCATGAAGAATACACACTGGAGAAACAAGAGTCTCTTAAATAACTGATGCTGCGAAAACTGGATGTCATATGCAATAGAATAAAACTAGATCCTTATCTCTCACCATATACAAAAATCAAATCAAAATGGATTGAAGACTTAAATGCAAGACCTGAAACTATGAAACTAACAGAAGGAAAACATTGGGGAAATGCTTCAGGACACTGGTCTGGGCAAAGACTTTTTGGGTGACATCAAAAGCATAGGCAACAAAAGCAAAAATAGACAAATGGGATTATTATCAAGCTCAAAAAGCTTCTTCATAGCAAAAGAAACAACAAACAGAGTGAAGGGACAACTACAGAATGGAAGACAATATTTGCAAACTATCCATCTGACAATGGATTACTATTCAGAATATACAATGAACTCAAACAATTCAATAGCAAAAGATAATAACCCAATTAAAAAAATGAGTAAATAACCTGAGTAGATATTTTTCAAAAGAAGACATAGAAATAGCCAACAGATAAATGAATAAATGCTCAACATCACTAATGATCAGGGAAATGCACATCAAAACTACAATAACGTATCATTTCACTCCAGTTAAAACGGCTATTACCAAAAAGACAAAAAACAATGCTGGCAAGGATGCAGAAGAAAAGGAACTCTCATATACTGTTGGTGAGAATATAAATCTGTATAGCCATTATGGAAAACAGTATAGAGTTTCCTCAAGAAACCAGCAATAGAAATATCATATGATTCTGCAATCCTACTGCTTAGTATATATCCAAAAGGAAGTAAATCTGTATGTTAAAGAGATACCTGCACTCACATGTTTATCATATCACTATTCACAATAGCCCAGATATAGAATCAACCTAAGTGTTCATAAATGGATGAATGGATAAATCCATTATGCAGCCATAAAAAAAAAAGAACGAAATCCCGTCATCTGCAGCAACATGGATGAGCCTGGAGGACATTATATTAAGTAAAATAAGCCAGGCGCATAAAGACAAATATCTCATGTTCTCACTTATATCTGGGAGTTAAAAAAAATTGATCTCATGGAGGTAAAGGGTAGAATGGTTGTTAACAGAGGTTGGCAAGGGTAGGGAGTGAGGGGAAAATGAAGAGAGATCAAGTACTAGGTATGATACTACAGTTAGAAGGAATAAGTTCTAGTGTTTGATAGCATAGTAGGGTGGCTATAGTTAACAATTTATTATATATTTCAAAACAGCTAGATTTGGAATATTCCCTACATAAAGAAATGTTAAATGACCAGTAGTTGATATCTCAATCACCTTGATTTGAACATTACACATCATATGCATGCATTAAAAATATCACATGTACCCCATAAATATGTACAATTATTATTTATATATCAATTTAGAAAAAAACAAGATTGAAGGGCTTTCACTTCTGCTTAGGATGTATTAGAAAGTCACAACATAATGTCTCTCCTATCCTAAAAATGAGTAAAGGCTGGATAATCTACAAAATCATAACTTTTCATGAATTCGTAAGATAACTGAGGTGGTAAGAAAACCAAGTGATCTGAATGCCAAAGAATGACAAAGCCTCTCATAGAAGAGAACAGACATTTCATAAGTATCAAGTGAATACTATGATAAGGTATCAAGGAAAAACTGTGAAACTGTCACAGATCAAAACTCTAATACACTTTTGATAGAAGTACAAAGTAGGACACAGTGCAGTTGGAAAAGAAGTAACCAAAAACACTGAGGAGTTAGGATCGCATAGCTGTATACCCTTGGACTTCAAGATTCTGAAAACAGAAAAATGAATGGTCCTTACCGTCCATGAAGTCTGTAATAGGCCAGCTGAAGTGCAAGCTGAATAAATGTATCAGGGTGAAGCTGCTGCTTCTTGGTCAGCTTTTTGCCAAAAGATGTAAAAGCATGTGCCACAATTTGTAGATCAGATGCCTAACAAAGAGAATTAAATGGGAATAGTAAAAAATCAACTAAAAAGGATACACCCAAACAGAACCAAATTATTATCTGCATTAAAGTAACCATCAGACATAAAGAATTAAAGGCATTAAAGCTATAATTTTTAAAAAGTTTTATGCTGACATGTTTGAATGACAAAGTTTTATAAATTTTGTTAAAAGAGAAAGCATTATTACTTAAGAGAAAAGTGAAAAATCTACCTCTTTGAGATACTGGGCTTTAGCTTGGTTGATGTCATTTAATACTTTCTCATCCACAGTGAAAACAAGCTCCTCTGGAAGTGGTATGTCCCGTACTTTTTCTGAACCCTGAAAACAGGAAAGACTTAAAAATATTTTATCTATAAAAATCTTAGGGGAAAAAAGATGAAGTATTTGTTCTAATATACCTTCCATCTTCCTTCATTCTCAAAAATGTTCTCATCCACATAATAGCTGATATTCACCAAAACCATTGCATCAAAAGGAGCATGCTAAAACAAAAATACACAAGATTTTAAATACTTTGTCAACTTAAAACCTGATACAATATTTTCACTTTGCTTCCACTCTTAACAGATAATACAGTATAGAACCCTCAAATTACTCACCTCCTACTGATAAAAATATAGGATACCTATATTTTAAAAATATAGGATACCTAAAATTATAGGATACCTATAATGTAACTGCTGTGTTTTATATTTTGAAAAAAGAACAAATGTTTAAAGTTGAAAGCATCTAATTGAGGCTCTTGGGGTCACTGTGGGTGAGTAAAGTAAACATGAACAATCTAGAGAAACTGCTATTTTTACCAGAAGTCAAAGCAGGTGTATATATACACTGATAGGATGTTCAAGAATTTTAAGAACAATGTGGAAAAGCAGATGGGGATGGGCACAAATTTCTTCAGATAAAGACATAGGCTACTAGGGGACAGTTAGAAGGCATAACCATTTTGTGCGTATATCTCCATAAGAGTGTCCAGATATGGCATAAATAATTCTCACTGTTTAAGAAATGTGAGAAAGTAGGGCTGGACATTATAGGAGTGTTACAGATTTGACAGCTATATTTGGAGAAAGGAATTGCAGTTAGTAAATTTTCCCATCATTTATTTTGGAGGACAACGTTTTTGCCTTTATTTTCCCCATGTTCCTTTGACAATTACATTAGCTGGTTCCTTCTCTTACAGCTACTACTTTACATTACACACAGTTATCATTCATGAACTGAATGTATTACTACTGCAGGTCTTGAAGGGAATAAAGGAAAGGCTTGAGACACAGGCCCAATTTCAGAGGAGTAACTCAGTATCTTAAAGGTAACCCTAACACTATAGTTCTGCTGCCCTAAATCATGGCCCAATGAAGCCTATAAGCACAGTTTATTGTTACCAACTATGTAGCAGCTACATCATCAGGGAAGGCTCGAGAGAGGTCGGTACAAGATGCACAAGCAATTCATCTGCCAGCAACAGCACACATAACAAGATTCAAAGGCCACTACAAATCCATTTTCTAACCACATCTCACAACTGGGTAGTAATTTTACGAAGAATTTTCAGATAATATCACATATATTGTTTCATTTAAGACAACAGTATCGATGTCTAACTATTCTACTGGAACCAGTAAGAAATAGCAAGAATGAAGGATATAAGTCTCTTTGACTTATAATTCTATTGGCCTATCCCCTGATAGAAAGCTAATAATCAATTTCTTTAAAACATTAGGAAATCTGAAAAACTCAAAGCATGTTTTCCTCATGCTTTGTTAAAATAACTTTTACCTTTCATTTTTTTTTTCACTAATAAGGAGGCAATATGTATAACAGTGTTTAAGAATGTAGGCTTTGGTTCTCAATCCACACCCCACCACTTCCTAGCTGTGCAATGGTAAAAAATTCATTTGCAGATGACTGTTTTTGTCAGGATCTTCTGCAAGGGCCAGGTGTCCACAGGCACCTTCCTAGAGAGCTTTGGGGTGGCGGACCTGATCACCATCTGCTACGGGGGGCAGAACCGCAGGGTGCACAAGGCATCTGCCAGAATTGGGAAGACCATTGAAGAATTAGAGAAGGACATGCTGAACTGGCAGAAGCTCCATAGACCTCAGACTTCCACTGAAGTGTACCACATTCTCGAGCAGAAGGGACTGGTGAACAAGTTTCTATTGTTTACTGTAGTATATCATATCTGCTATAAAGGTACACCCATTCAAGAGACGTTGTCTCCAGTTATCCTGAACATATAATAAAGTGAATCATGCAGTGTGTTGGGGAAAATTCTGCCTTTCTGCTCAATCTTTTGGATTCATATGGAAACCAGGACCTGGCAACATGATGTTTGCTTGACTGTAATCCCATCATGGATATGTATGAATTTTTATAGGTTCATTTTTTAATTTTGAGAGGCAGTTCATTGGCTAAGATGTACTGGGCAACAACTAAACACATGTGAAGGTGTGTGTGTTTATTTCTCATTCTATGTATGTTTCTATGAACCAAAATTAAATGCCCTTTTTAAAAACTGCTTTTGAAATCTCTCTACTATGGTAGTTTATAAGATTAGAACTAGCTCAGCTAAATTTGTTAGATATAATTCATATGTATATGAATGGAATTTTTTTCATTCCTTTGATGCTGAAATTTAACCAGCAATAACATAGTAGGTAGAGTGGAAGACTGAATGTGTTCAAAGATCAACAGATTTAACTTTTAAACACTGTCTCAAAGCCAGCATAATTAACTACTTTATGGATTGATCTTTTTTTAGCAATTTGATATTTTAAATTAGATAATCCACTTACATATTTTCCTCTCACTGCAAATTTTCTGCATTTTTTAGCCTTTTTTCTCTTCATTAGCTGCTAGAATGTGCTTCTATAAAGGCTCAGCAACAACAGAAGACAGAAAGCTCATTTGGGATTTTCTGCTATGACTGGCACATTCTTCTGATTAACAGACACTTGTATGATGCTTTTGGTTAGTACTTTTTGCACACATTTGTCTTAAGCCTAACAGATCCTCTGAGAGGGGCTACTATAATATCCTCTTGTGAGATGCAGTCGCTCTGCCTCGTCACCTGGTGAGCAGGGACAGAGCAAGGAGTCAAGTGTAGCCCCAAGGTACAAGAAGTCACTGGACTGATTTGACCTCCAGCCAACTGGCTGTGGCAAACACTGTGTACAGCCTTTCCTGAGGCCACAGAAGGGCTTCCTGCAGCTGTGATATGCCCACTGCACTCCAGGCTGGGTGAAAGTGCAAGACCCTATCTCTAAAATATTTTTTAAATAAAAAGTAACTGTTTGCAGCTGACAAGTCAAACAGAAATTGAGGGAAGAAGACAGGAGGCAGTTAAGTACTTTACAAAAGATAGTTTACATGGAATAGGAAAGATATAAATTAGACTTCAGAAGGTCAAAGATAATCAAATAAGGGACTGGAAAGAAGAACCTAGAAAATTAACAAATATTTTGTCAACGGTGGACTCAAAGGAGGGTAAAAAATACAAATCTTCAAGAATGACTCATGGTAACTTTTCAATGTAGTTCTGATGAGCTACTGTAATAGACACTTAGTTTTAGCACCTACTCATCAAGCAATCCACTTTCTGAAATAACAGCTACTTTGTTGTTCTTTAGGCAACCAACACATTACTCTGTAGTGGTCTGAATGAGACTGATTCTAACAACGAGGTTCCCAGATGGGCACATGATTCACATAGGCCAATCACAACCAAGCATTATTCCCAGGCCTTTTGCTGGAACCACTGGAAAAAGAAGCTGTCTGTTTCCATGGCAGTCACTAAGCTATGAAGACATGAGACTGACTGTAGGTACAACAATCACACCATCTAAAAGTGAAGCCAAACAGAAGAAAGTTATATCAAAAAATGGGGACAGAGAGATTGCTAATGAAAGCATTTGGACCATGGAAGTCAGCCTTACCCAAATTGAGCTGTAACCCTATGCCAACAAGTATCTCATTAAGTTTATGCCAGTTTGCTTTAGGCTACTATCACTTAAAACTGAATACTGATTAATATAACTACTGAACTATTGTTTTTAAAGTGTTCTTGGTTCATAGACCTCCTGAATGCCTGCCAGAAAATTACAAGATAGATGCAGCTAGTAAAGATGACCATGGGGAGGAAAACAGAAGAGAAACAAGAAAAGTTGTTTTTTATTTTTTATGAGGAAGGTCAAAAATGATAGTAATTGGCAGACATTTTAATATCCATAGTTCCAAATATTCATGTGACATTTTAAGAAAATAGTTACTAGATAAACCTTGAAATGTAGAAATATATCAATATACATTTCCCTATGCACAGAATTTATATGTAATGCCATATAATATCTTTTAAAATAGGTATTCTCAGCAAGCAGGTAACAGTGGGTTTTAAGAGCCTATACTATATAAATATTACACAGAAATTCCATTTTGCAGATACAGTATCCACCAAACTGTTGCCCTTACTAGAGAAGAAAATAACTTATATTCTACTTTTACTGAGAATTCATAACTCAAGTTTTTTACTATAAGGCCATAAAACTAAATTAGTGATTACTTATACTACATAATAGCACAGCATAACTATTTATGGTTTGTTGGCATTAAATTAACGAAAAAAACTTAAATAATTTACTTACATCACAACTACTACCAAATACTCCATTAGAAAATGAAATCAAGTTATAGGATTTGTCACCCCAGCGTACTGTTGGATCTCCAATAAGGGCCATTGCAGTTATCTAAAATAAATTTAATTTTTCCAAATTAAAATGATTTTTAACATTGGTTTGGAAGTATTTACATCTTAAACACACACACACACACACACACACACACATATATATATATATCACCTTTCTTGTGCAGGTGAACCAAATTTAATAAAATTATAATATTGTTATACTCAAGAGATAGTAATTCTGGCCCTGACTTTAGCTGTTTCTCAAAATCTCAAGTTAAGAAAATCCTACTACTAATAGGAAAGAGAATGCTGGTATAATAGTCATGAATGTTTAGAAAACATACAAATGAAAGAACAAAACTTTTGTAACTTGAATAATATAAGAGATCTTGATAAGTACATTAAAGTCTAGTTAGGAGGAGAATATTTTAAGAATTCATATCCCACTAAACTTGTTTTTCAAACTATAGGTTTTGGCCCATTAGTGAGTCATAAAATTAATTAGTGCATCATAATCAATATTCTTTACCAAAAAATTAGAATAGCAATAACATAGTATATCACAGATAGTAATTACTGATTTTTGAAACTTCTTTTATATATATGTATACAAGGATGCACATGTGTGTATATATAGTGGGCTGCAATTTAAATGTATTTGTAACTACAGATAATGGTCAAAATGGTTTGAACAACACTGCATTAAAACATGTTCTTCCTTAAGAAGTTTGGTGATTCTTTTCCAAAAAAAGTTTTCTAGTTACAAGGCTTTTCAATATATACATAATGAGTGAGATGTGCACCATCTGGGCGATGGTCATGCTGGAAACTCAGACTTGTGGGGGGAGAGGGGGAAAGGGCATTTATTGAAACCTTAAAATCTGTACCCCCATAATATGCCAAAATAAATAAACAAATAAAAAATTAAAAAAATTATCCTGGATGATTTTTTCTTATTATTTAATATTGATGAATGCATTATAAAACAATTTAAGTATTTCCAAAAGACTATGAGACTTCTACTAATACAATTACTACCTTTTTTTAATTTCCCAGGAAAGGAAATAATATCACCCCCGGGGTCGGGGGGAACACAAAGTAAGGCCACATTTACCCTAAACTCACTGAAGTCAGTGTGGTCGATAAAATCAAATGATATAATAAATTACTTACTAGGGTGATACAATTCGGGTAGACCATCCCAACTAAGGTGTCAAGATACACTAGTGTGTGTTATAGTAGATTCTCATGTCACCTTTGGCAAGAAAAGTTAATTTAACTCAGTGTTCTGTACAAATTTTCTATGTAGGCCGTCAATGAAAAGGTTGAGAAACTCTGGCATGGGATATGCAAACAATGGTTATATTTCTTTAAACAAAGTAAAATATATATCTAAACAATCCTAAACAATGTAGCAAGGATTTACAAAGCACTGTTTATGTCTAAGCTTCAATTTAGTACATGTATATTTCATAAGTAAAAGTTTTAGGAGTCTGAATATAAAAAACGAAAAAAAATCTCATGTTCATTAACATAAGAGTCCTCCGGCAATTTACGAGAAAAAAAACAGAACAAGGTAATTGAGTACCTGAGAATAATCTTCTGGTGTTACATATGGACTGCTATCCTCTATGGAATAAACCAGTAAGCTGCTCTGAATTTTTTCTAATGAAATGAGGTTCTCTGGATCAAGACTAATCAGATACTCTCGTGCCTAAAGGGCAAGAAGATAATGATTACGTTACAATTTAAATACAATATATCTGGAAAAATCTCAAAAAGAGTTTGTTAGAGAAAAGATTCATTAAGAAAAGTGTAAATCATAACCTTAGCCCACCGAGTTCGCTCCTCGCTAGTTAATGCTGCTATCCCAGGTCCATCAGGTTCACTATGGCACTTCTTGTGGATGTATGTCAACTGTCTTATGAAAGATTAAAGAAAGAGGATTCAAAGAGTGCATAGGCAGATAGGAGCTACCTTGGACTTTAACAGGTCATAACCTTGATCAGTATTTAAATGTTTTGATATATACCCTAAAAAAACAACAGCAATAGATTTCCTCTATCACCACCTTCTTTTTAGAAAGATGATTATGTGTTTTATTAACACAAAAAGTATATCTGACAATAACTTAAGTAAATAAATTTGGGTTTTGCTGATATTTATTTCTACTTTGAAAATGTGCATGCACTTCCAGATTCCAAGTAAATACCCTTTACAATGGAGAACTTGAAAAATATCCTGGTAATCAATCTCACAAATATTATGTACATCATATCTAACTAAAAATTATGCATATATACTTAATGAGAGGACTTTCTGTGTACTCAATTAATGTTTTACCCCAAAAACAGAAGTACCATGTATTAAATGTTTTCACATGTGCCTTTTTTTTTTTTTACTTCTAACCATTATATTTGAAAGACTCTATTTAACCGAGGATAAACTATTGCCTCCCATATTATTCTATGCTCCCAGTCTGATGAGTTTCATGTCTCTTTAAACATACACTAGGTAAATAGTAGTGTTCTTCCATAAAGAAATAAATTTTCTTCAGTCAAAAATCCACAGAGCTTTAGTTTTAGCCCTACTTATTCATGGCACATGCTAAGAAGTTACTTCAATTGAAAAGCTTCCAAAGATTCCTTGGAAAGCAAACTAAGGTAGCTTAATAAATGGTCGAAAAACACCATTAGTAGCCATCCCTTATTTGGGGTTTCATCATTCAAACTTGGAAAAAACAGCTATCAATTTGCGTAATTTCATGCTATTTGTTAATTATATCTACAACAATGATGAAAAAATTTCCTTGCTGCAAAATCACTCCCTTCTATTAATGGTGTTCTGAGGAGATGAGGGATTCTTCACCAAACAATCTATACCTGTGGTGGGAACAACTTGTTTTGCCTCTCTCTTCCTCCTTGTCTTTGCTAAGTACTGATTTTGCTCCAGTTATGAAGCCTCTGCAGTTTTTGGCTACTTGGTGGGCATAGTAACTAGCACAAATTCTGAATTTCTAAATAAAATCTACCTCACTGTTTCTCCATAAGCTACTTGTTGCTACCCTTTCCTTACCATCTCCAAGCACCAGTTTTGACTTATGAAACCTCTCCCTGTACCCTGAAATGGCCACCTTCATACTCATTTTACAAAGTGGTCATTGTTAGGGAAAAATCACAAGGGAAAATATGTTAAACCTGAAATGACATTTTAAGTCTGATAGTAAAAGATGACATAATGCCCAAACCTTCAGTAAGAGGAACAGATAGGGTAACTAGCATAATCCTTTTTTTCCTTTAACTCAGCTATCAATGCACCTGGTTTTTTGGCTATACATTCAACTTTTTATACTTCAAAACACAACGATCTATATTAAAAAATATCTGCATTACAGAATCTTACATCTTTTAAAATATTCTACACTTGATGTCTGCACACAATCTAGTTTCTACCTTCATTACTTCCCATTCACTCTTTACTATAATCTAGTTTTGTCCTCCAGTGATTATCCTGAAACTGCTTTTCTGAAAGTCACCAGTAACATCACATGAAAGAAACTTAGCAGCTTTATCTCAGTCTTATTTTCCTCATCATAGAAAGTTTGACGCCCAGGTATAAATCTTCTTAAAATTATCTTCTGCCTTGACTTTTTTGCACTGTTCCATTGTGGTCTCCCTACCTCACTGACCACTCAGTCTTTTTCATTGACTATTTGTCCTTCTTCCACTGCCAAATGTGTCTTTCCCCAGATTTTTTTCACTGGCCTCCTTTAACTCCTCTTACAAGTTTCTCCCTTGCTAATCTCACCCACTTCTTTAATAGCTTTATCACTTTTTTTTTTTGTACCATTAACTTTATCCCAGACCTTTAAGATCATATTAGGTTATTGAACATGAAATGTCTGACCTCAAATAAACTGGACATTTCCTACCCAATAACCCAACAAATATGGGATCTTGTCCCATTTACCTGATCTTTGACAAAATAATTCCAGTTATGAGACAGTATAATTCAAGATTTCATTTAATAGCCACTATTCTTCATGCTCCCAGCACATACACTGGATTATAATAAAACCATTCTCTTTAGACATAAGTTCATAGCTATAAGTTAACCATTCAGCCAAAATTTTTCCCAAGGACTTTAGATGGAACTTTCTTAGGTTGCTACAAAACTTTACAAACAACAGACAGACAATACAGAGAATCCCCAACACAAAATGCCAAGACTGTCAAACAAATGGGAATCCAAAGGGTTCAGATGCCACCCCAAAATGCCCTGCTGGAAGGTTCAAGATCCTCCCTAAATGGTGGCTTAGTCACCCCATTCCCTGGAAACTACAAATGAGCTCCAAATTCAAACCAGGTTTCCCTACTTCCACTCAACCTCACAATTTCACCCCACAAATGGCACAGCTCCAAACCCACAGGATGTGAAAACCTCTCAAATGGGTGAACTCAGGGTCTTGGGGTGCACCCCAGGGATCTTACCAAACAAACAAATGGCCATGGCATCTGGACATCTCCCAAATCTGTTTCCTTTCCCTCAACTCAGCTCAGGTTGGTTGGGGTTGCATCCATTCAGGGAGAAAGAGACAGGACTTCCCTGGAGCTAAACAAGCCCCAGAAACTGCTGGGAGAATCCCTTTCTTTCTTACCCAAAAAGGCAACACTCCTTCCCATAGCTTGACCCAGAGCTGCTCCCTGCCTCTCCCAGCAGTTGCAGGGTGCCAATGGGCCTACCCAAGGACACCAAATCTGTTACCAAAAGCTTGTCACTTGTCTTCGAAGCCACATCAGAAGAAAGAAGACAAGTGGTTTAAGGAGAAGGAATGAGGAGTTTATTAATTTGCCTGCAAATGAGGAGAGTGGAGACTCCTGTCTGAAATGCCATAGTCCTTAACTATTACCTTTATGTAAGAGACAACCAAATGTCTAACTTCACCCCATTTTCTCTCTAAATCTCTGTTACCAAAGTTCCAAATGCTTGTTGTATATCTCTACCTCAATTTCTGCCAACATTTCAAACTAAGTGTAATTTTAAATATTATCTTCCCCCTTCTCACAGTTTTTTTTAAGAGTCTTAGAAGAAAATGAAAGTATAAATCATAACATCCCTGGATTAGGCAATGGTTTCTTAGATAGGACACCAAAAGCACATGTAAGTAAAGAATAAAATTGATGAAACTATACTTTGTCAAAATAAAAACTTTTGTGCTACAAAGGAGGCCATCAAGAAACTGAAATAACAACCCCAGAATGGGAGATATAATTTGCAAATTACATATCTGATAAAGGATTTCTATCTAGAATATATAAAGAGCTCTTACAACACAATAAAAAGACAGCTCAATTTAAAAATGGGCAATGTATTTGATTAGCCATTTCTCCAAGGAAGATATATACATATGGCCAAAAAGAATATAAAAAAATATTTAACATCACTATCAAGTATAAACTACAATGAGATCCCACTTCACCCTTACTAGGGTGGCTATAATAAAAAAGGCAAACAATACATATTAGTGAAGATGTGGAGAAACTGGAACCCTTATACACTGCTGATGGGAATGTAAAATTGTGCAGCTATTTTGGAAAATAAGTCTGGTAGTTTCTCAAATGGTTAAACAGTTACCATATGACCCACCAATTCCACTCCTAAAATATACCCAAGAGAAATGGAAACATGTCCATAAAAGAACATGTACACAATGTTCAGGGCGGCACTAATCGTAATAGACAAAAAGTGGAAACAACCCAAATATTCAACTGATGAATGGTTAAATAAAGTGGTATATCCATACAATAGAATATTATTCAGCCATAAAAAGAAATAAAATACCCACACATGCTAAACCATGGCTGAACCTTGAAAAATTATGCTAAGTAAAAGAAGCCAGACACAAATGGCCACATGTTGTAAAATGCCACTTATATAAAATGTATAGAACAGGCAAATTTATAAAAAAGAAAGATTGGTGGTTGCCTAGGACTGGTGGAATAAGAATGTTTGGGAGATGTGTGAAGTGAATGGGTAGAGAATTGGGGAACAATGAGGAGTGACTGTTTATGCAGGGGTCCTCAATCTATGGCCCACGGGCCACATGCGGCCTGCCAAGGAATTTATCCAGCCTTCCAGGTGTTTTTGCCGCCGCTGCCTGTCCTGCTTAGCAGCTGACTCGTCCCGGGCCCACAGTGCGCGCGTGTGGAATGTGCGCCGCACTCTCCAATGGCCCTCCAACAGTCTGAGGGACAGTGAACTGGCCCCCTGTTTAAAAAGTTTGAGGACCCCTGGATGGGTACAGGGTTACTTTTGAAGGTGACAAAAATGTTCTAAAATTGATTATGGTGATGATTGCACAATTCTGTGAAAATACTAAAAAGTACACTGAATTGTACATTTTCAATGGATGTACAATTGGATGGCTGGGCATGGTTGCTCATTCCTGTAATCCCAGCACTTTGGGAGGCCAAGGCAGGAGGATTGCTTGAGGCCAGGAGTTCAAGACAAGCGTGGGCAACATAGTAAAACTCCATCTCCACAAATAAGTAAATAAAAATATATAAATAGGGAAATGGTACAGTATGTGAGTCATATATCAATAAAGCTGTGACTAAAAACAAGAAAAAAAGAATTGAAATGGTTCTAACTCTCCTTTTGCCTCCTCCTGTTATAGTACTATCAGCCTATCCATGCAAGTTGAAAAACCTCAGTCATATTTAACTCCTTCTTTTCTAAATCCAGCCACCAATTCTTATTACTTTTATCTCCAAAACATTTCCTGCATTTGTCTCTTCTTCTAAAATGCCTATCTCTTACTTCATAACTGAATTACTGCAGTTTTTAATATCTTTTTTGAGGCTCCAATTCACTAAGGTTCAGAATCTGACCAATCTGTCTTCTAATATGTATTATGTTTGTAGAAAAAAATTCATACTGCACAGGTGATCTGGCCTGATCACCTAATTCATATACACATACATTTTAAATACAAACACACACACACACACATACAGAATGAAATCCTACTATGGTGCTAAGCACTGTATTAAGCAGTGAGGAATTAAAAAAACAAAAAGACCTGGTAACTAATCTCTTAGGAGCTCCAGCTGCATGTGAAAACAGAAATGATTTCAATACAATATTATAATCAATATAACAGAGATAAGTATAATGGGTTACAACATATACAAAAACCCTAAAGGGGGTTAACTCATTGGAGTTTGGGCTGAGGAAAGGGAAAAGGAAATTAGAAAATAGCTGACCTTGTAGTTAACATGTGAACAGAGACATACAGCATGAGTAAGAATTCACCAGGTAGACAGGCAGGAGAGGGTACTCCAAATAAAAAGCATGAGTATGTGTACTCAGGAAGTACACATCAGGAAGAAATCAGGAGATAGTCTGACCAGGATTGCTAGCGGAGCAATGGGGTAGAAGTATAGGATGCACAAAGAAGCCGCCAAAGTGATAGGCAAAGGTCAAATATAGACTACTGCTAAGGAATTTGGACCTTATCTTAGACTACAAAGAACCATCTAAGAATTATAAGATGGGATATATTTAAGTTTGAATTTCAAAACCATAAGACTGATGACAATCTGGAGGATGTGTGGAGACAAGAAAACCATTACGAAGTTTGAGTTAACAGTCCAAGCAGAGAGAATGAAAAGCTGACCAAAGACAATGGAGGTGGGGAAGATGGAAAGCATTTGAGAAATCTTTAAGAAGTAAAATAGAGAAGGCTTTGTTTCTGATTAAGGTGGGAAATGCTGAGGGTCACTCCAGTAAGTTCTCAGACAGACACTTGTACCACAGAGGAAGATAAAAATATAAGAGGAAAGAAACAGATGGGAAAAGAACCTCCCAATACCATGTTCACAATGGAAGTTACTGTTACCCCTCTTTTGAAAGAGATAAGGAAATAGAGAAATATTAATATTTTTCTATTAAAACTAAGCAACTACAAAAATGAACCAGTGTAACCAAAATAATAAGTAGAGTTAATATATGGCCTCAGTGTAGCAAGTGCTAAGTCTGGGGCAAGCTGAAAGAAGAACATGTAGTCTGAAATGGACAACTTTTAGACTCCCCAGATCCAGACCATTGTTGCCATGCCAGAATGCAGCCTGGTGGTGTTAGAACTTTTGATTTATTTTTTTAAAGAGATTTTTCACAGATTTCACAGATTCACCAATTTTTATGTGAATTCTCTTGATTTTAAAAAATAATGTTTCAAATTCTATTATCCAAGCAAAACAGGTCATAGGCTGAATTTAGCCTATGCAGCATATGTATTTAATTTCTGGAAGAGTGGCTTTGAGTAATCTAATTAATAAGCCTGATCTAAAAATTACATGTCAAATTTAAAACAAATTTTAATATACAGCTGAAAGACGTACGAATATTATCTAAGACAACAGGAAAGGATTTAAAAGATAAATTTGCCCACATCAAAATTAACAATGTACAATTTCCAAATTTTTTTAATTAGAGGAAAATGTTTTCAACACATATAATCAATAAAGGATTAGTGTAGAGATATCAACAAGTGTTATAAATCAATAAGAAAAACATAAAATAGCCAATAGAAAAATATGCAAAAGCAACTCACAGAAAATACAAATGGCTTATAAACACATACACAAATGCTCAACCTCACTAGTAATGAGGGATATGCAAATTTAAATAATGAAAACCATTTTTCAAGTGTCAGTTCACTAGATATGTTTTAAGTTCAATTAACACCACGTCAGCAAAAATGTGGGGAAGTGGGTGTCTTTATACTATACTGGCAGAAAAAATAATGCCACTTTGGATGACAATTTGACTTAGTTAAAATTTTAAATGTATATTCTTAATGACCCAGAAATTTTACTTCCAATAGCAAACCACAGATATTTTCTCCAAATATACAGAGGCATGTTTGACAATGTTCGTTATAGCAACAAATGGAAACAACTTCAATGTGTACTGATAGAGAAATGATCAAATAAACTACAGAATGTCCATCTGATGGAACTCTATAAGTTAAAAAGAATAAGGTAGATGTACCTGCACCATATGAAAATATCCGTCTTATTATTGACTAAAAGTTTAGAAAAATACCTAAAACAGGCCTGGCACAGTTGCTCACACCTGTAATTCTAGCACTTTGGGAGGTTAAGGCAGAAGGATCATTTGAGCCCAGGAGTTCAAGACCAACCTGGGCAATAGTGAGACCTCCCCACCCGTCTCAACAAAAAATAAAAAAAATTAGCCAGGTGTGGTAGTACGCACCTATAGTCTCAGCTACTTGGGAGGCTGAGGTAAGGGATGGCTGAAGCCTAGGAGTTGCAGGCTACAGTGAGCTATGATGATGCAACTGTACTCTTGTTGGGCAACAGAGCAAGACCCTGTCTCAAAAAAAACCCAAAACCCTAAAATACCACCACTTTTTTATTGTACGACTAGTCCTAACTCGTGCTACATGCAAAAATCAATTTTAGAAAGGCAAAACAAAATTCTGAAACATAAGAAAATATCTTCTTGGCACTGGGTTAGGGAAAATTTTTTAGAACACAAAAAGTACAATCCATAAGGTAAAAGATCAATAAACTGGATTACATTCAAATTAAAAACTTCTGTTCATCAACCAGATGCCTTTGATAGAATGAAAGGGCAATTAGAAACATCTCCAATTCTGTGTACTGAAACACACATTACCAAGAAAAAGCTCTTACCCAGAATGTATGCAGAACTACAACACTCATACACTAGTGGAAGCACTTATTAGTACAACTACTTTGGAAAACTGGCGTTATCTATTGAAATTGACCATACACATACCTTATAACCCAGCAAATCCTCTCTTGGGCATAATCCAGATAGAAATGCATGCACATGTGCACTAAAAGACTTGTACATGGATTTTCAGTGCACCTTTTTCATAATAAAAATTATAAACAACTGAAATGATTACCCTTGGGAAGGAGTGAAAGAACAGAAGAGGCATAAGAGGGGACTTCTAGAATAGTAGAAATATTTTATTTTTTGACCAGGGTGGTGGTTATGTATTTAGCTGTACACTTCTATGTGCACTTTTTTTTGTATATGTTTTCAATATTTAATAAAAATAATTTAAGTTATAAATAGATATATACAAGTCGATAATTATAAAATAATCTAGGAAATCATAACAATTGATTGCATATTAATGATATTAAAAAATTATTAATGTCTTAGAAGTCTGTAGGTATGATAATGGTACTATATATTTTTTAAGAGTCCTTATATTTTAGAGATATTATACATACTAAAATATTTACAGTCAAAGGATATTATGTATGAGATTTGCTTCAAAATATCCATGGGGGAGTAAGGGGAGGGGCACAAGAGGTATACTTGAAATAACACTGACTATGAGTTAGTAACTACTAAAACTAGTAGTTGGTAACTGTTGAAGCTAGAGGATGGGTACATAGGGGCTCTTCATTATATAATTCCTTGTACATTTTGAATTTTTCATAATATACTTTAAATATATATATTCAAAATAATAAATACCATATGTACACATACATATAAGAACACATACTATATACTAAAAACATACATTTTTTTTAAGCTATATGTGCATGTAAACTGACTGCAAAAGATCTGGAAATGTGGAACACAACCAAACTACTAACAGTTCTGGGAGGGCATGGAATTGGTAATAACTGTAATGTTTTCCTTTTCT
The DNA here is from genome assembly GCF_040939455.1 of Microcebus murinus. Taxonomy (NCBI): domain Eukaryota; kingdom Metazoa; phylum Chordata; class Mammalia; order Primates; family Cheirogaleidae; genus Microcebus; species Microcebus murinus. The sequence continues at coordinate 50,892,697 of NC_134112.1, forward strand.
CCAAGCAGAACATATTCAGATATATCTAGTAAAACTGAAAATTAATTTAAATTAAAAATAAAATACAAATATATTTTTTAAAATAAGCATGTATAAAATTCTTATTTTTCAGCTTATTGTCCTCTTATAGAAAGGCAATCCTAAACATTTATACTTTAATTCAAGCAAAAGCTTAAGACCTAATGAGACCGAAAATGTAGTGTAAAAACCTGAGAAGCTCTGGTGGGGTCATCAAACATCCTTCATGTATTACATCAAAGACAAAAACTCGGCCTCGACACAGCACTGCAATGTGATTTGGGGAACGGCCTTCACTCTCTGGAAAAAGAAATAGAAAAAACAAGACTCAAATCTCCCAAAGATAAACAGGAGTAAGGTTGCATACATCCAACAGAAAAAAATAATCATTCCTCCAAAATTTTATCATATATTCATCAAATATATCACATGAACAAAAACAAATTAAACTAATGGAATTTCAGTTACTATAATAAAAACACATACTCTTGAAACTTGTCCACTGTGAGACATTTGGAAATCCATGAGAGTTTCAAATATCTGTACACCCTGAGAATCATTTAAATCCCAAACTACTGCAGGGCTGTCTAGCTTTGACTGGGTGTGACACTTGGAGACAAGAGGTGATTTATTTTTCTTTTAAGGTGGGAGATACTATAGATTGGAATGATCCAGTAAAGAGAAAAAAACTATCAGCAGCAGAGAGGATAATACAGAAGCAAGGTCCTTGACTAGAAGTCATAACAGTTCATTTAGTTTTAAAAAGGGATGGAAAAATATATGCATGTGCAATAATATATTGCAAGGGGATAGTAGAAAGGGCAAATATTTTAATAAGTATGTTTTCTATGGCTGCTATAACAAATTACCACTAACTTAGTGGCTTAAAACAACACAAATTTATTATCTTACAGGTCTGAGGGCCCAAAATCTGAGATGTGTCTTATTGGGCTAAAAGGAAAGTGTCAGCAGAGTTGTGTTCCTCCTAGAGGCTCTAGGAGAGAATATATTTTCTCCCTTTTTCCAGCTTTTAGAGGCTGCCCACATTCCTTGGCTTAGGACCCCATTCCTCCATCTTAAAAGCCATCAAGAGAACATGACAACTTCCTCATTGTGCCATCTCTTTGGTTGTCTTTTGCCTCACTCTTCCACTAAGAAGAGCCCTTGTGATTATATACTTTGGGGCCGTGGGAATAATCCAGGATAATGTCCCCATCTCAAGGTCAACTGATCAGCAACCTTAATTGCCCTTTGCCATGTAACCTAACATATTCACAGTTCCAAGGATTAGAAAGTGAACACCTTTAGGGGGCCATTATTCTGTCGACCACAGATAAGCTGGTAAATTTTGTGATGAAAAGATTGCTTATGTTTGTTGAGAATAAGAAAAGAGTTTGTTAGCTGAGAATAAGAAAGGAGAAAGGCATGAAATAGTCTTCTCTGGAAGTAAAAGAATAAGCTAAAGGAACATAACAAAATAGCGCTGTGGGCCCACTTGAGATTAACTGAGATCAGTAAGTGAAGTTTTATGGTTTTACTCTGGCCAAATAAATTACTAGGATAGGTAATCTTTGGTATGTAGAGGAAAGAGATTTAACTTTAAACAATGTTAAGCTTTTATCAGATTATTATTGGGGATGGGGGGGCAAAGATTTAATTGTGATTTAATCTAATGGTATTTCTCCCCCCACACACACAAAAACCTCAATTGTTAAGGAAGAAGGGAAAACGAAAAGGGCAAAGGGGAACAAAGAGGATACCAACACCTCCCACAAACCCTGTAGTGCCATATAAAGGAAGAAGAAAACACTCCGTGAGATGGTTACAGAACTAATGAGCTTAAAGAATAATCAAGTTTCAGTAACAGTACCTTTTGGAGAAAAAGTTGAGAATATAATAGATTTTGCTGATCATGAGATCCAGAAGTACAGCAGAAAAGGTTGGGGAAGTGGTAAGGGTGGGTCAGAGCAGTGAGGAGCTTGGATTAAATGAGAATATGTACAAATCCCTAACTCTAGATGTCAATGCATGGATGCTGTGGGAAGCCTAAACTTTTTGGGCAAAATGAGGTAAACAGGGATGAAAGGCATGGCCGTTCATCTTTTTCATACATATCTGGGCATTAAACTTTTTGCCATGAATAAACCAGTTTCTCTAATCCAGAGGTCCTCAAACTTTTTAAACAGGGGGCCAGTTCACTGTCCCTCAGACTATTGGAGGGCTGTTGGAGAGTGCGGGGCACATTCCACACATGTGCACTGTGGGCCCGGGACAAGCAAAAACACCCAGCGGATAAATGTCCTCAGCAGGCCGCATGTGGCCCTCGGGCTGTAGTTTGAGGATGCCTGTTCTAATCCCTTTAATTCTTTCACTTACAACATCAAGGTAAAAGTATGTGGGCTTGAGGGCATTATATATCTTAAGCATCTAAAGAGGTTTATAAAGAAGAATTGAGTTCTGCATGAAAGTAAACTCATATTCCTCACACTATGAGCATGACTGGCTATAAATTTTCTTTTCTTTTAGAGACAGGGTCTTACTCTGTCACCCACGCTGGAGTGCAGTAGCATGATCACAGCTCACTGTAACTTTGAACACCTGGGTTCCAGTGATCCTCCTGCCTAAGCCTTCCCATTAACTAGGACAATAGGCACATGCTGCCATACCTGGCTAATTATTTTATTTTTATTTTTTGAATTTTTAAAATTTGTATTATTTATTTTTTGAGACAGAGTTTTTCTTTGTCACCCAGGCTAGAGTGCAGTGGCATCAGCCTAGCTCACAGCAATCTCAAAGTCCTGGGCTCAAGCTATCCTCCTCCCTCAGCCTCCCCAGTAGCTGAGACTATAGGCACTCACCACTAAGCCTGGCTAATTTTTTTCTGTTTTTAGTAGCGATAGGGTCTAGCTCTTTTTCAGGCTGGTCATGAACTCCTGACCTCAAGTGACCCTCCTGCCTCAGCCTCCTAGAGTGCTAGGATTACAGCCTTGAGCCACCATGTCTGGCTACTTTTTTAATTTCATTTTTTGTAGAGATGGGGTCTCGCTATATTGCCCAGGCTGGTTTTGAACTCCTGACCTCAAACAATCCTACCACCTGGGTCTCCTGAAGTGCTGGGATTATAGGTATGAGCCATAACATACAGCCAAAATTTTTATATTACAGAAAATTTTATATAATAATCATTCTCACATATGACCTTTGGGTTTCTTGCACATGACCTTTCCACCAGAGTCAGCACCTGGCATTGCACCATTCTGACTCAGTTTCCCCAAACTAGAGCAGCCTCTCCCCAGCTCTGGAGAGAAAGGGGATCCAACCGCTTTGGACCTGGAGGGCCCTCTGTGGGTGGGGCCTTCAAGTGGACGCTTCCAGAGCACTTACCATAGAACCAGCAGTCGGGGGCTTTGACTGCTGAGTGGCCAGGGAGAGGAGTTCAGGGCTCTGTCAGAACTCACCCTGTTTCATGGGGAAGTCTAACTTAGATATCTTGTTTTTGCACATTTCCTCTAGTTTCTTTGTTCATAGCCCCTGTAGACTTTGTCACTTCTGAGGTAAATTAGTAAGTTGACTTGGTATCCCCCATCTTGCTTCCCTAATCTACCATCAGGAGACAGCATCAGGGTTAAGAAAACTTCTTTTTTTTTTTTTTTTTTTTTTAACTAGGAGAAGCAAATCTGGAAGCCAAAACATAGGCTTAGTTTGTGTGTTGTCTCTGGGTTTGCTGCTCACATGCAACAGGGTATGAACTATCTGTCTGGTGGCCCCATTTTTGGTGGCCTGTGGGCAGGCTGGCCAGTCCAGGCTGCATGGTGCTGCCACTGCTTTTGAGCAGTCATGCCTGTGACCTGCAGCTCAGGGCCATGCTGTGGCTGGTGCCGCCGTGACACTGGTGGAGCCTGTGTGATGTGAATGCTGGCGGCCCACACTGCGGATGGAGAGAGGACCTTGGGGCCAGGAGCGGGTGGCTGTGGCCGGGAGACTCTCTTGCAGACCTCACCCCTCCTGTGTCTGGCACCCTCCTGAGGGGATGCTCCCCCCTGGAAGTTGACAAGGGCGTGTTGAACACAGCCGACTCCCCATGCCTCCAACAAGGACCAGGGTCACCCTTAGCTCCTGCGGCTCTGCCCTGGAATTAGGAATGTTTTCCAAAGAGTAATAGTCTTTAGCTTTGGCAAAACTCTACTTAATCCAATAGGTTTTTCCCTGTACAAATTTTCCAAATGTAATAACCTTTAATATAATGTAAAAAAAAGGATACTCTTATAATTATACTCTGCATAATTATAAACTGGTATTAAATTCATAAAAAGCAAAAATTCCTGAACTAACTGGAAATCAGCAGTTACCACAGAATTTTCCATTTCAAAATATGCTAGGACACCAAGCAAAAAGTGCCATTAAACTGCCAGTAAAAACAAAAATTCAATGAGTTGATTTGAAATGATGTGCCCCCAAAAACAGTGACTCCAGGCTTTCACCTCATATAAGGAAGAAAAAAAAAGCATACTCACAAAGGGAAATGGGGCATGATGAGCACATGTAAGTGAACACTCAAAAAGATAATTCGGATAAGGAATGAGAATAGCAAGAGAAACACTCAGATTACATGCTCTAGGATTTCCTTAATGCTGATTCATAATTCTTTTCTTCAACTAAATTTTAATTTCTCAAATGATACAATATAAGCATCAGGTTTGTGTTGAACCATGCAAAACATAGTTTAGAAAATCTATTCCCAGCCAGGAGCAGTAGGTTATGCCTGATGATGCTACTGTACTCTAGCCTGGCAATACAGACTGTCTCAAAAAAACAAATAAAATAAAATAAAAAATAATAATAATAAAAACCAAAAACTCCATTCCCATTAATTGCATATAAACTAATCAGAATTACTCAAGATCAGATTCACAGACTTTGATTTGTCAAAGCCCAAACAGAAACATTCTTTAAAATTATGTGTTACACACTGTCATAGTAGAAAACTACCCAAATTTGGGGAGCAAGAATACCCAAATTCCAATGCCTTCACTAAAAAATATACCCACATTTTTACTTACCAGTTCTAAAATAACTCATAATTGAATCTCTGGTAATTCCTGGAATCTTGCAAGTAGAAAACAGCATTCGGAATTGATTCATATCTAGAGGAGTATTTCCAACTTTATGAACAGGCACTTTTTCTCTATTTAAAAAAAAAAAAAAAAGTATTTTGATCAAGGAATCATTATAAAACTTAAAAACCAAACAGTCACAACAGTGGTATCCATCCATTACTTATGGATAATTTACTTATCCATAAGTAAATTAAGCTTCTCAACATTTTGCCACTTCAGGTAAACCTATTATAATAAATTCACATAAGTGTCCGTACTTTCTTAATAGCTGCCAGTAGTTCAAGTTATGCCAAAGAATTATACTTCCTCTTTCTAATTGAGTGCCTTCCTTTGGAGGCCAGTAGTGTTCAAAATGGGCTGCAGGACCCGCAAAGTTGACATTCAGTTGTGATGGTATACGAACATCCAGATAGGCAACATTCAGCCACCACTCTTCTAGCTAAAAGAAATTGAGAACATCAGCTTAAAGTTCTTCATAATACTTGAATGTGTAACTGCTGGCAATAAAAGCAGCAACCTACATTCGTTAATTATTCTTCAAACATTTAAAAATAAGGCCAGGTGCACTGGCTTACGCTTATAATCCTAGCACTCTGGGAGGCTGAGGCCAGAAGATTGCTTGAGGTCAGGAGTTCAAGATCAGCCTGAGCAACTGCAGGATCCTGTCTCTACTAAAAACAGAAAAATTAGCCAGGTGTTGTGGTATACTCTTGTAGGCACAGCAACTTGGCAGGCTGAGGCAAGAGAATCACTTGAGCCCAGGAGTTTGAGGTTGCAGTAAGCTATGATGATGCCACTGCACTCTAGCCTAAGTGACAGAGCAAGACTCTGTCTCTAAATAAATAAATAATTTAAAAATATGTTCTCTTGTTTAAATCATCATAGATATTGAAAAATGCTATTGTGATTTCTTTTTCTTTTCCTTTGGAACTGTAGGATCTTAGATATTATTGATACTTTGTTTAACTACACTATCAAAACATGAAACAGGACAGCACTGAAAGGCACCTTCAGACAGATCATCATATCAAAGTCATAAATACGACTTGTAAGCATGGTCTACACATCACCTACATCAGAACCAAAAATACCCAATGACGTACTTAGGTGTTTTCTCAGAGTATTTGAGGTATAATAGGTAGCCTATAAATCCTTACCTAATAATAGCAGTTATTAAAGCATTTAAAATTTCCTTTTCCAAACAAAAACTTTTCAGTAGGCTTAAAACTAATTTAGATTTTTCAGACACTGTTTTCCATGTGCCCCTCTTTTACAATATGCAACTGAATTTCATATGTGAGTAAGTACATCTTATCAAATTACCTGGACTTCTTTTTGAAGAAGTTGATGTTGTCAATTATAATTAGTAATTCAGAAAAAGACATAAGCAAAAAGGATACAAACAGAACAATTTCTGTATGTTTACCTCACTTTAAAATCACTCAAGGCTCAAAACTAAGAACAAAGGAATCTGGAGATATAAAATTTTATTATTCCATGATAGCAATGGCTTATGAAAAAAATCAGCTTCCTTTTTATTTCTAAAACTAAAAGATAGTTATAATTATTATTTTCAGACTAAGTCAATGCTTTTTAATTGTAAAAATTCATCCTCTGGTTCATGATAGCAAAGTACATAAGTGTTTGAGCTGAAGAATTCAAAGATTACTTGTGGAAAATTATTTAGACCTTCAATAATTATTATAGCAGCTTCTCTGTCAATCTATTTAACACAAAATATTCATAACCATTCTCCACTCCAATTTTTTAATGGCCCCTTTTCTCCCTTTTCTACAGTTTAAATATTTCTATGCCACATATGTGATGTGTATTTTAGTGGGTTTTTCTCAGGCTATAGTGATCTGGACAAAATGTTTCTCTTAAGCGTGCTCTACAAATCACCTCAACCAGAACCAAAGGGGGTGGTTGTTAAAATAAGGATTTCTTTTTTTTTTTAATGTTTTATTTTTTGCACTTAAACCATTACATGCTCACAGACCTACAATGCTAACTAAGAATTAGAGTGCTATTAGTTTTTCCACTTCAGCTTGTTATTTTCTATGACACTTCAGGAACCCAGCCAGCATTTTAAAATAAGGATTTCTAAGCCCCATTCTAGACATACTGCATCAGAATCAATGATCCCAGGAAATCTGGATTTTAACAAGTTCCCATATGGTAAGACAGGGACTCATGCACAACACTCAAAACTCCCCAGAGTTAAGTGATTCTTCTAAATGATGATAAAGACAATAATGACTGCAAAAAAATTTATAGCAATAATTTAAAAATGAAAGCTATGTACATTTTTACTTCTAATTCTTTAATCATCAATTTGTCAATCATAAGTATAATAACAAATACCCAATTTCTTTTTCCTTTTGCCTTTTCAAGTAATTTCTGGTGCAGTTTTTCTCCAATTCCATTTTGAAATTTTTGAACTATTTCATCAGTTTTCTTGTATTCTTCTTCATTTGCAAATGGCTTTACTATAAAGAAAAAATACATATTAAGGTATTTAGATATCAAGTACCACTAAGTCACTTCTATTACTATTATTACTTACACAAATCTTAAGAATCAGATAGGTAAAACACAGTAGTACTGTATTAAATATAACAGCAGTACAATCAATTACAATAGAGTTTACAACAAATGGTTGAAAAAATAATGAAAAACACTGTAAAAAATAAAACAATGGATATTATGTAATCTGATAACAGTTTCCTAAAAATTATTTTAAAATCATTCTAGATGACAGTTAAAATTATGGAGGCAAGACTGTTGTCTAACTATTAGTCTAGTGGAGAAGTAAATCCTGTTGAGCTACAATTAAGAGCAATTAAAGTAACTTTCAATTAATGTTCAAATCAGAGCCTTGAACATTATGTATGTAAATATAATATGTATGGAAATATAAATATTACTCAGTAGTACAGAGTGTCTCATGGACAATAATGGTTTCCTTCCAAAAAAAGAGGATACAAAGTCCCTAGTCTACAAAAAAGAAATTTTCTGAAAATTAAACTATAAAATAAATTAGAAATCAGGAGACATTAATATCTTTCTTTGATTTGTGCCTCTTCAAAATCTTGGCAATCTGTAAAAGTCAATTTAAATAGCCATATTCAGAGACAGTACAAGTGAATACTCAAAAAGAGTGAATAATCAGTGAATTAAAAAAAAGAAATTAGAATTCTCAGATGAAAGTACATGAGAGAAAACAGGAGAAAAAGAAAAAATATATATCAAAGGGCTCCAGTTAAACAAAATGAATCAAACATACAGATTTATCTCCATTCCTTCTAAACCCACTAAAATGACAGTAAAGAATAAAAAAGGCAAAAATCCACAAGGACAAAGAAAATGAAAGAAAAGAGGACAGAAGACAAGTTAAGCTAGTATTTTACAAATTAGAAAACAGAGGAAAATGCTGACTGGCTCTGTAGAATAAAGTTAATATATAAAACCTGGGGAGTGGAATGTGGTGGGAGATAAGGATAGGGTTAGGTGCAGATTAAGTAGCAAACCAACTCCTGCGGTAGAATCCAAGAAAGGTTCAAGAATTCAAGATACATGGTACCTCTAAAGACAGGGGAATTGCTTCAAAATCTCCAAAAGCAGCAATTGGGCAACCACCTCATTCACACTGCCCCTTGTAGATTTGCTCTACTCTATAAAGCCAGGCAATTTCTTCCCACTGCCAACAAAAAGCAGAAAGTTTACTCACAGGAGAAGTTGAACCAGACAAGACAGAACACATGGACTCCAGACCATACTGAAAAAAGGTGGATTACAATAAAAGTGTACACCCTAAATGAGGAGCCCTCCAGCTCCCTACCCCCACTCAACTCCCAAAACACTGACTTATGCACCCCTCTAGTCAAGACATAAGAGGATTCCTATTTGGGGAACCTGCTCAGTTCAAGAGAAAGGGGCGCTGTATTTGGGTATGCACTAATGGAATCGCTATGTCTCGGCCCTATTACTCAACAATAAGGCCCACTAGTTCCCAGGTCCTACCCATGCACACAGACTTCCTAGTCAGTTTTTTAGAGTCTCCTTAACAAATTAACTGCCATGTGAGTTGTATTTAACTCACGCTAGTTTTGAGGCCGGTGCCTTATAACTCACGCTAGTTTGAGGCCGCAGCATATGTAACTCACACATCTCTACCTTGGAAGGCACATGAAGTATTTTTCAAGTTGCATATAACTCACAGAAAATTATAAAAAAAAATTTTCCCATTAAATTAGAAAGGATCGTTTTCTTTTCAAAGTGTTTATTCTATTTTTGTAATAAAACACTGTGGCCCCAAGGAAAAAAAATTTTTTTCTAGTGTGGCAGTCAATGTGTTAAATAACTAAGGATTGCCAGGGATTTGAGGATAGCCTTTCACACACAATCAGAGAACAAACAAACAGATTGGTGATATCAAAGAGTAAACAGACCAAAAAGGAAAGACACTAATAATGAAAGGGAAGAAAATGTTTTAATTAAAAGCTTGAACCAAAAGGACTCAGTCCCTAAAGGAGAGAGCAAAGAACGGAGGAGAAAACTATCAAACATTTTTTTTTAAATTCCCTAGAACTGAAGAGCACAACTTTAAAAAAATAAAAGAACCCATTGAGTGCTCAGAGAAATGAATGAAAAAAAGCTACACACCAAGGGACATCACTGAGAAATTCAGAATGCTAGTGATAAAGACAAAGGATTAAAGTAAAAAATAGGTCACATATAAAGCATCAAAAATCAGAGTGACATCAGACTTCTCAAGAGTAATAAGCAACACCTTCAAAACTCTTTAGAAAAATAATTTCCATCTCAGAATTCTATACTTAGCTAAACAATCAAGTAAATATATTTTTAGGTTTTACATTTCTTTTTCTCTCAAACATCCTTTTTCAGGTTACTACTGAAGATGTATCAAAATAAGGGAGTAAACCAAAAAAGAGGAAAGCACCAATTTCAGGAAGCAGAGATTTCAACCTAAGAGAGAAAGTGGTGGAAAGAACTGCCAGAATGATGGCAAATCAAAGCCCCAGGATAACAGCTGTCCAGGAAGCTCCAGAAAAGGTATTTATCTGATTAGAGGAGGAGCACAGAGCTCCAGGATGTCTCCAAGAAGAAAAGAAACTGACAGAATATCTTACATATTTAAATATATTCAGGGGTTTTCAGTGTATTGAAGTTTTGGGGAATGAACTATTTATGAAAACAAAGCAAATGAAAAATGAGGGGAAAAAATGCAGCAAAAACGTAATCAAAGTACAATGCATGATTCACTGGTGAGTAACTGCATAATCATAAACCCTGAATGGTCAGGTTAATTAAGTCAGGTAAATAATTAAAATCAGGTGGCTACTGATTTAATCCCAAATGGTGATTTTGTACAACTTTATTGAGAGAATGAGAGGGAAAATGTGAGTATGCTAGAATTTATTTATGTTGCGGGCAGAGAGGGTTAGGGGGTGTAAGAGAGCTACATCTACATCTTTTTAGGAATTTATAATATCTACAACTAAAAGACCCAATAAGAAGTAATATAAGAACATTGGTGTGTTCCTATCTTCCTGTCTACCTCTTACTTCCTCCACCCCAGAAACAGCAAGACCAATCTCTCTTCTGACTCTTCCATCTACTCAATGTGAAGATGAAGATAAAGACTTTTATGATGATCCACTTGCGCTTAATAGCAAATATATTCTCTTCCGTATAATTTGAATAACATTTTTTCTCTAGCTTATTTTATTGTAAGAATACAGTATATAACATATAAAATATGTGTTAATCAACTGTTTATATTATCAGTAAGGTTTCCAGTCAACAGTAGGCTATTAGTACAGTTTTCAGGGAGTCAAAAGTCATACACAGATTTTTGACTATGTGGAGGTCAAAACCTCTAACCCCTGCAATGATAAGGGTCAACTTTAATTATGAGCCTAGAGAAAGAAGCAATTAGATCCTCATCAACTTCTAATAGTGTAATAGCTGTCTAATAGCTAACAAAATTAACATACTAAAAGACTATGAACATACCTGATTCAAGGTATTTTTTTAATGATTCTTCAAGTGAAGGAACAGGCAGGGATGGAAGTGTATCCTGGTACTGAAATGTTCGTTCTTCAGTTGATTTAGCCAATTGGTTTTCCATGATACAATCACAATAGGGAAACTAAATAAAAGAGAGACACCCCTCACAACTTTAATCTCATAAATAATCTGATATAGGCTAGGTCCAATTCAATAAACCAATATTTAGGGACCACAGTATATCCAGGACTTGGTTCTAGTTCTTATGGAATTTATAAACTTGTCAAAGAAAACCAACAGAGAGAGAGAGGGGAAAGGGAGAGAGAGGAGAGAGAAAGAATGTAGACTTAAAATGCTAGAAGTTAAAGAGTGATAAGTGGGACCATTTATTGAACACCCACCATTTGCCAGGTGATGCAGTATGTGTTACACAAAACATGTTACCACCCTAACCTGCATGTTATTTCTGAAAATGCCATTCTTTGCCATTTTACTTACGAATAGACGAACTTGCCTAAGATCAAACCCAGGGCTCAAACCCAGATCTATTAAGACCACAATCTCTGCCCTATACAAATACAACATGATAGAGGGTGAGGGAACCTGCAGGAAGTCTTGATGGGTAGGTGAGAGTGGATGTGTATGAAAGGATTATGGGCTTAGAGAGAGAAAATTGAAGAGCAAAATACAAAGGGGTATAGAAGTGTTACGCAACGACAGAGCTACAGAATACATAAATCATATGAGAAGCTGCTGAAAACTAATTGTACAGATGATGCAAGGCCTACACAGAATGATTTTAAGTATCTCAAAGCAAACCTGAACATTTTCCACACATGTATTAATTTTCATCAAAGAAATTCAAAATGTGAATAAGGTATATAAGTGCTAAATGAAAAATTAAATTTCTCAAAGAAGCGTTTATAAATTATATACTAAAATAGCAACTGAGAAATCAAGGAACATTAATATTGTTGTATTAGAAATTCCTGTCCTTTCATATGCTACTTTTTAAAACAACACAGCCAAACAAAATATCTTACTCATAGAAGATTACAAAATTACATCAAACCAAAATTTTAAAGAAAAAAAATGAGGTTAAAAAATTAAATACTATCAAAAATAAGGGCCTGGCAGAAACCATTTTCAGCCAATACCTTTTCCCCCTGCTTTCTTAATAGCATCTCAAATGTTAGCAGGGTATACAGCCACCCAGCTGTATCTTTCCTATCCTTACCTGGAGCTCCATGTGGCCTTGTGATGTATATGTCACTTCCAGGTAATGTTCCTAAAAAGGACTACATGTGTTCTCCCTGCACTTTCCTTTTTACTGCCTGCTACGTAGTGCTAACTGGAATAGCACCTGGATCTGCTTATGGAAGCCATATATTGAGGTCAGAATTGAGGGAATTGAGGTCCCTACTAGTCCTGGTTTCCTACCTCTGGCTGTATTTATTTTATTGATGCCATTGCATTTTGGGCTTTCTCTGTTAGGGAGAAGAGCTTAGTCTATACACTAATATAAACACCTCAACAATTAGGAACAATGATCTCATTGTTTCTCTGCTTCTATCTGATAACTTTGGCTGTTCTCAGTTTTGACCTTCAAGAAATATGGCTTTGGACCTAATGGAAATGTAGATCTGGGTCCAAGTACAGCTAGCCATGTGCCCCTAGGTAACTAACTTTAAGTGATTTTCCTCATCTTAGAGTGGCTCGTCATGTAATTAAGTAAAAGACAGAATTTTTAAGTGCTTGCAAAAACACAATATAAAAATAAAATAATACAACCTGAAACAACCACATTTTGGTAGGCAGAATTTCTATGAATGCCCCCCCCCAAATTCTATCCCTAATCCCTAGAACCTGTGAATATGATGAGATCATTACTCCTGTGATTATGATTATGTACTACAGAACTGACCTTAAAATAGCGATATTATCCAGGTGGATCTAATCTAACAACTTGAGTCCTTAGGACCAGAGAGCTTTAGCTTTCTCTGATTGGTGGCAGAAGACAAGTCTGTTTTAAAGCATGAAAAGATTCCTGGGGCTGTTGCTGGCTTTGAAGATGCAGGTGGTCTTAAAGAACTGAGAATGCCCCCAGCTGACATGCAGTCCTCCTTCCTACACCTACACGTTTGGGAACTGAACTCTACCAATAACCTGAATGAGCCTGGAAGTAGATTCTCCCTCAGAGCCTCCAGAAAACAACCCAGACCTACAGAAATCTTAATTTCAGCACTGTTAAATTCTAAGCAGAGTACTCAGCCAAACCCACCCAGACTTCAGATCAATAGAGGCTGTGAGGTAATAAATTTGTGTTGTTTAAACTGGCAAGTTTGTAGTAATTTGTTATGGTAGCAATAGAAGACTAATACACACATAGAAAATAAGCTATTCTCGGTGTAACTGCCTGCCACTTAATAGATTCTAGAAAACTGGGAGCGAGAGTACTAATTCCATACCCACTAGAATGCTTAACTCACCAATAGTTGGTACACCTTTAAAATATGAATTATCAGATTCTTTCTTGAAGAGTTGTCTTGAATTCTAAACTACAAAGATTAAGTTAAACAATATAATTCCAATAACATTAAGAAAATGATAATGCTGGCCTTAATTAGAGTGGACTTCCTGGGGCAACACAACGTGACCTCACAGAAAGTGGAAAAGAGAATCAGTAACAATAAGCGAAGGAACAGACTGTCACATACCAGTACACCAAGAAGATGAACTCAAGACTATCAGGCGCCTGTTGAAACAATTGTGTTTTGAGATCACAGGGAACTGAACTAGACTGGTGACTGTGGGAAGGAAGAGACAAGCTTAAATATTTCAGATAAAAAAAAAAAATTAACAAAACCTGGTGAAAGAAAGCGCAAGGCAGACAATCTAGGAGCTGGAAGGCCCCATAAACTTTTGTGAATCACTGCAAACACAGGCGCACACACAAAAAAAAGTCCGAGTACTAGACAGCAGGATTAAATTATAGGATTAACTACCTAGGTTTCAGACAACCGCACCTTCCATTAGACAGGTCCACGACATACAAGGTACCTTTCGGTGCCCGGGTATCTGTGCCAGGAACCCGTCGCAGTGACAAGGGATCAAAGCAGAAAGGAACGAGCGCCCGGAGACTCCTCCCACCAGCCCAAGGACAGCTCTGCACACACAAGAAGCCACCAAGTGAGAGAAATCAAACCAAGCACCACGACGGACCAGCCTAGCGGCCCAAGCTCAGGAATACCTCTCAGAGCCCAGCAGGCGAGACTCTTAAAGACACCACACGCCCGCCAAATCCGGACACCTCTGCAGTGCTACAAGATTTAACTCTGTTCTACACAACTTAACTTTACCCCGCCCCGAGCTGGCGGGTTAGGGGGAGGGAGGGAGGGAGTGCTATTTCAGCGGCCCAGTCTGTCCTCGCCGCCGGCGCCTCGCCTCCTCCGCCGCAGCCTACCGCCGCGCCCGCCCGCTCCCTCCCGGCCGCAAAGGAGCGGGAATTGGACGGAAAGCCGCGAGGGTCCCGCCCCGCACTCGTCGGGGAACGGGATTGGACGGGAAGCCGCGAGGGTCCCGCCCCGTGCTTGAGGCCGGGCGTTGTCACATGGGATACGGCCCCGCCTCTCGTGGACGTTCTTGGCCGCTGGGGTGCTCGATTCTGGGCTGTGGGCCTGGAAAAGGCTTTCTCTGTACGGGATGAGCGGTCCGAACTCTGTGGGGCCGCAGCTTCCAGCCTGGTGCTGGGGGAGCTAGGCGCCCAGACCCGGGACACGGAGGAGGCCGCGCCCACGAAGGTACCCAACCCTCCGGGATGGATGCAGGAACGGATGGCTCAGCCCCACGTTCACCAACTTCTGCATGACTAGGCGCGCTGACTCCCTTGCTGTTCGCGCTCCCGCTCCGGCTTGCCACCCGCTCCTTCCTCTCCCGGGTGTGACGCTGTTTGCAGCCCCCAAGCAAGATCTTAAACCAGTGCTTTACAAAGGAATCTTGTTGTCCTGGCAAGAGAACAGTGACCACACAGATCCCTACTTGGCCTCTTTCCCTTCATCCTCTGAGGCTAAAGTTTGCCCAACTCAGATATGCTGCCGCACTCCACCTCATCCAGGTCTCCTTGCTCCTCCTCTACAAGTATTCCTGCTCCCTGAAGCCCCGAGGGATGCTCACACTAAAAGCCTGGGGCTGATCTAATTGATGTCTTTTACTGTCTCACCAAGAAATGTAGTTTTAACCAGACTGGAGCTAGGCAAGTTCTAGAGGAAGATCATTATATGGTTAAGTAAGTTTCACAGATTAATTCATTTTATATTTACCTTCTGAAATAAAACACACTGTTTCATTTTTAATTTTAAATAAACTGTTTTCCTTTTTGTGGAAGGAAAAGACCCAAAGTTTACACTGGCTCCGAACTAGATGTAAAATATAAAGAACTAGATTTCAAATTATCTTGTCATTACAGGGCCCAATCCCCCATCTGTCATTCCTAACTCCTTTAATAGTAAAATCTGACCTTAATGGAACTGAGGTTATTTTTAACTGAATGTTCCCTTTGTGTGAATAGTCATAAATTTTCTACAGAAATTTTAATGTGTTGGATTACAAATGCAGCTTGCTGGAAGTGTTGCATAATATATGGCAGACATACCTTTCTAAGAAAAGTTCTGAATTCTGAAATATGTCTTGCCAAAAAGGTTTTAAATAAAGGATTGTGAACTTGTATTAATTTCTGAAAGTGTGCTAAAGAAGTTTTTTCTCTGAAAGTATATAAGTACTATGTTCTGGTTAATGTTAAAATTTGCTTACAAGATAGAGTTCTTAAATTGATTAATAAAAAGCTGTAAAGACTGTCATTGTACAATTTTAGTGAATTTTGACATCTCTTACAAAGTTTACTGCATGTTTAATGCCTGCTGGTGGCATAGAATTTGGTGTCAGTTAGCTTCACTCTCTCTCAGTCTTGATATTATTTAAGTGGAGGCAAGATGCTTCTGTAAAGATTCCTGAATTCAATAGAGAAAAAGTTGTGGGACTGAAGAAAATGAGTGGAACAGAGATTTGAGTATGTAGAAAAAAATTCTTAAAATATACTGATAAGCAGATGTACCAAAATCACACACACAAAAAAGGGATTTTAAAATAATTTATGTTTTTCTTCAAAAATGTGATATATATTGTAATGGCAGATTCCAAATTATGTTGCATTCAGGTTAAATTTGAACTAGTTTGCATTTCTAAGAGTGAGTGGGAGATATTGGCTGGTGAGGAAGATGTTTCAGGTACTTGAAGTATTTCTGAAAATAAGAAGTTGTCCCAAGACTGCAGATTGACTATGAGTCAAAATATTTTTCTGGAGGAAACCTTGTATGTAGTACAAGTGGTGATAATTGTTTTAAGTTGCCATTAAAAAATATTTTATTTTTATTCCTTTGTAGCTCTTTCTCAGTATACCACAAATTGAAAAGGCCTTTATAGACAATACTGGATAAATTTCCCATAAAAGGAATAAAAATACTAGAAGTTGTTCACATTATGCTCTCCATAACTAGTAGCTAAGACTTGTGACTCTAATAAGTAAGGAAGTGTAGTAAATAGCCCTAATGTTATAGGACAAGTCTGTGGTTACATCCACAGATGTATAAATGATGTATAAATATTACATCCGGATGTATGAATGAACATACTAAAGAAATAATTGTGTGATCTTTTATTATTACATATTTTTAATGGGGTGCAGTAGAGGTGTGGTCATTTGGGGAAGTAGCCAACAGCAAATTAAAGTATGCTGGGTGTAAAGTAGTCAACCCGATATTAAAAATTAACTCTATTACCAACAGCGGATGAACAGTGTTTCACACAAAGGGTCTCTTTTTAGTACTGATCATTTGGGGTTGCCTTTGATGATATTTATGGTACATGAAAATTTACCACCAAAATCCTAGGGGAAGATATACCAGGGGTCCTCAAACTATGGCCCACGGGCCACATGCAGCACGCTGAGGACATTTATCCAGCCCGCCAGGTGTTTTTGCTGCCACTGCCTGTCCCACTTAGCAGCCCACTCGCCCAGGGCCCACAGTGCGCATGTGTGGAATGTGCACCGCACTCTCCAACAGTCTGAGGGACAGTGAACCGGCCCCCTGTTTAAAAAGTTTGAGGACCCCTGTTACATACCATAAAGTTTATCCATTTAAAGTGTATAAATAAATGGTTTTTACTGTATTCACAGGGTTATACAGTCACCATAACCTAATTTTAGAACATTCTGTCATCCCCAAAAGAAACATTGTACCCATTGGCACTGCAGTCCCCATCCCCAACGCCTGGGCTGCAGACTGGTCTGTGGCCTGTTAGGAACCCAGCTGCACAGCAGGAAGTAAGCAGGGCAAGCAGCAAAGCTTCATCTGTATTTATAACTGCCTCCCTACTATGATGCCCCACATTAAAAACATTAAAAATTACTGGGGAATAAGATGTGTCTTTTTAAAAATTGAGTGCTGGGGGTGTTGTATAGGCCGTAAATACCACAGTACCACAGTATTTTCAAATGTGAGATTATGAGCTGTAATAATCAGGGAAAAATTAAAATAGGTGGGCCACTAGGGAAACATGTCAGTTGGTAAGTAAGGAGGAAGATGGGCTTTCTTTCTGAATGTGTTAACAGTATGAGTGTTTGATAAATGTATGAGGGACAGTGAGGAACCTAGCAGAGATGAAAAGTTTATACTGGGTGTGTATCCAAAGAGAGCAATGGATGGATGGTGCTAAAAGATGAGAACCTTGGATACCAGAGACAAAAAACACAATTTTAAAGCTGGAAATATAACTTTCCCCTTTTGAACATAAAAGACAGGGACTCCAAAGGGGTTTATTGCCTCCAGTGCCCATAGGGTCTAGAATGCAAATTTCCTGCCTCTCAGCTGTTTCTGCTATACTACACTATCTCTCAAGATTGCTCTTGGCAAGAGAAAGCCATTATAGGTTTGTTAGCTAGACAGTGTTTTGGAGAGCACGGCAGAGTGAAGGATAAGATGTGAAGAGATTGAACCACAGGAGAGTCTCAATCAGTGTTTAAATTCTCAAGAAGAAATTCATTGCTGAAGGGGAAAAAAAGCCTGTTGCCTAGGAAGACCTTCCAGCCCCTTGTGGCATTATTATTATAGTTCCTGCATTGCAGAAGGCAAGAAAGATACAACACAAAAGTCCCTGTTTTTGAGGATCGGCATCTTTCTGGGAAGTGTTGTGAATGCTACAGTTAAGTTACACCTGTGTACTTTGAGCTCTGTCTCAGGTGAGTTGGAAGACAGCTGATCTCCATTCCTTGATTACTTCATATTCAGAAGTCAGACAACTAGATATTAAATATATGGATTTACACAAAGACAAAGTAAGGGCTTTCTTAGAAGTGACCACTCTAATATATTTAATAGATAATACTCTTAAGTAGCCATCTTTACAGTATGAAATATATGATTCTATATCATCACTACTTTTCAAGAAAATGAAGGATGCCTTTTCTCATATATTGGAAAGTGAGTTTTATGAATAGCCTTTAAATATTATGTATTTAATGTTTATGTACAAAATATTTTTGAGAAATCATTCCATTTAATCAGGCACTTAAAAGAATGAATTAAAGGCTCTTTTTTAGTAATAGTTTTTCTCCTGAGAAATAGAAACTTGACAACTTTATGAAGTTTTTATAGCAAAACTTTAAGTGACTTCCTCTTAAGTCAATAGAAATAAAATAGTCTTGTGCTAAGATTGTTAAAGAAGCTTAAAGATACTGTATCATATTAGTGTGTAGGCAATAGCATTAACTCCTATTCAACATTTTATTCTTGCTTTATTGAAGCAAATATATTTCATATGGAGTATTGAGAATGTCTGATGTGTTTCCTGTGCCTCTTCTGGTTTCTGATATTTATCTTGTTACACAAAACCATTCTGCCTTTTGCAAATGAGGCTATAGTGTTTCCTTTTTGTTTCATAGACGCTGTTGTGTGATTAGCTAACTGGGTAAAAGGTTATATGAATAAGTATTTATTGATCACTGCTCCTTGCTCAGCATTATGTTAAATACAGATACAAACCAATGAGACAATTCTGAATTTTCCAGTTTTCTGTTTCCCTGGATATGACAGCTCATAGAAGGTAAAATTCCTAAGGTATTTTTTGTTGTATTTTATGGAGAAGCATGCATATTATGAAAAATAATCTTAGACTTCCCAAGTGTGTAACTTCTACAAAATGCATTTGAAATTATGCCTCTATACGTGCTATTAATATATTTATGCATTTTTTTCATTGTTTATACAGTTCTCAATGCCATCCCTTGCATTAATGTTTGCTTTTTATTAAAACTTCAACATAGGGCACATATCATTTTATTAGACATATTACATGTCTCCAAGTGCCAATCTAAAGTAGGTGTGGCTTGAATTTTTATGTGAAAACAAAAAAATACTGGATAAGAGCTGTTATCCAGTTCTGGATTGTAAGAATATGAAATATTTTTATTTCTCTATACTCCTCTGTATTTTCTAATAGTCTAACATAATTTATACATCTTCATATATATGTATGCATAATTTATACATCTTCATATATTCATATTTGTGTATATCTATATCCATATATACTTTATAGCACCTCACGCTATCATAAGTCCTGTGTCCTGCCCTTGAGAAAGATTATGTGCCATTATCAGAATCTCAGAATCTCAGAAAGAGTAAGTGGCTTATCTATAATTATTCAACCAGGAAGTGACGAAGAAGAGACCAGAACCAGGATTTTTCTAGCTACTAGTCTTGTACTTTTCCTATTAAAATAAAAATAACAGGTGAAATTTTGAGACCATACTTTCCTTCAGCAGTATACATTTGTGTTACCTATTTTATGTTAAATCTCTGGTATTCTAGAACTTAAAAATGTGCAATCCAGGCATGTGTGTGTGTGAGTGGTCTACTGTCCTTTAGCAATTTGAAAGTTTGTCTTTTTTTTTGTTGTATATCTAAAAATGTCTTATACAGTAAAATGCATATATTAGACTCCCAATAATACCTTAAAGAATATGTAAAAAAAAAAAAAAAACATTAACAGTGGTTCTTCTTGGTTACAGGGTGATGTTTTTCTTCTCATTTACACTATTCTATAGTTTTTTAAAATTTTCTATAATGACTACTTCACAGTTTACCAGTCATCAAAACTGATTTTTTTATAAAAAGGACACTGATATTCCTGAGTTCATGTTTTATTCTTCAAATAAGGAAGAAGTTTTATTCAACAAATCCAAATATATCTTCATGATAAATATTTACCATTATGACATATTGTTTTTGTTTTGTTTTGTTTTGTTTTGTTTTCTTGAGACAGAGTCTTGCTTTGTTGCCTGGACTAGAATGCCATGGCATCAGCCTAGCTCACAGCAACCTCAAACTCCTGGGCTCAAGCAATCCTCCTGCCTCAGCCTCCCTAGTAGCTGGGACTACAGGTGTGTACCACCACGCCCAGCTAATTTTTTCTATTTTTAGTAAAGACAAGGGTCTTGCTGGCTCAGGCTGGTCTCAAACTCCTGAGCTCAAGTAATCATCCTGGCTCGGCCTCCCAGAGTGCTAGGATTACAGGCATGAGCCACTGTACCCTACCTAATATATTGCTTTTTTAAAAATTCCACAACAGACTCCTTTAATAAATCTATTAGAGGTTTATGAAACCTCCCCTCAAAAACAAATACAAATTTACATATTCACAAAATGTTGTAAAAAATTTCTGGAGGTTCACAAACGCCCTGATGCTTATTCATTTAAACTCCACGTATTGCTCAAAGCATGAGCTGCAATTTTCATCAGAATACCTAGGATACTTGCATTAAATACAGATTCTCAACCTTGCCCCAGACTTTCTGAATCAAAGGTAAGCATGAGGCCCAGGAATCTGCCTCTTCAACAAGACAGTCCTTCCCCACCCTGCAAGCAAATGCAATGAAAAGCAAGTGAGAAAATCTCAGGACCTAGGTGTCTATAGAGCTCCCATTAAGAATTCTAAGTAAGAAGAGCAAAAGCTAAAATAACAGAGAATATCCATGCCAGTTCTTGAAATTACGAATCTGAGTAGGAATTTATCTGGTAGAGAAAGAGAGAAGGAGGTGTCCAGCTGAGAAAGGGGCAGAGTTGGTCAGGTAGAGGCATTGGGTCACAGTGGCACTGTGGACTAACAACAAGTTTGGCTGGGAACTGCAAAGGAATAAAGGCACCTTAAAGGGCTCATACGAAATCATGAGCAAGGCTACAGAAGTGGCATGTAGAAGTCATGTGGGCAAAAATAGTGAAGCCAGACTCAGGCTTGTGTAGTCTTGAAAAAAGAGTTGATATTTAAAGAAGTCTTAGTGACATAGCTATGTTACGTTTCTCATTCTAAGAGTGTAAGGGGATCCCATGCAAAAGTATGGAAATAATATTTACCTGGGGAAAGATAGGAGCTCATGAGATCTTCAAAAGCTATTCCAGAATTATAAAATGTTAGTGATTAGAAGAGACCTTATTATCTCTTCCAACTTACTAATTTAAAAAAATGCTTTGGAGTTTATCAAATGTTTATTGTCATTTGAGGCAATACTTCCATGAAGTAAGATAACAGGTTAATATAATCCATATTTCCTCATTTTATGGTTGAGATGACAAATAATAATTTGCCTCTAGGACACACACTGGGAGAGCTGAATTTGGAAGGAGTTCTACTCCCAGATTATTTCTTAAATTTCACAATGCCCAACCTAGATAATAATGTAGTAGTTGTGCTTTGTGCTGTGTATCTATAAGCAATCTTTGTCCACGTAGTACACATTGCGGATGACGCAGTGCAATTGTGCACGGGGACAGCTGTAATAATAGCCTGAAGCCTGTTAGCACCTGACACCATGACCTATGGTAGCCCTTTGGAAATACTGAAATTTGAGTAGCTTGTAAAGATAAAAGGAATAATATTCTACAGGAGCATAAGTATTTTCAGAAAATGTGAAATCAATGGGTTGGATTATATTTGTGGTAAATGGTGGAAACGTAGGCTTTGGAAATGACATTCGATCATTAGGAATGTCAGTAATCCTAGATAAATGTCCAGAAACTCATAAGCTAGTGAAAGTTTGTGTCCTGGTTAAATGCCCTATTTAAAAAAATTTGGTATTTTTTATTTTTCCCATTTTTTCACCCATTCATTATCCATTCAACTGTACTTACTGTTGCCAGTCACAGTACTAAGTGCAGGAAATAAATTAGAGGATAAAACTATTATACCCTCTAGTCTCATGGAATTTATAGACCAGACAGGGAGACAGCCATTAAGCAAATGATATGCACAAATAAATATAAAATTAAAACTTTTGTTAAGCTCTATTAAATGAAATCAAATATTATTTTAATTTACATTTGGTGGTAAAGGAAAACTCTCAAAAGAGATAGCATTTAAGCTGAGATCTGAAAGATGAATTAAGTTTTGCCAGGTGAAGATTGCGGGCAGCATCCTCCAGAGAGAGGGAAGAGCATGTTCGAAGACTTTGAGGAAACCTGGAGAAGGTTGATGTGGCTGGAGGTCCAAGAATCAGAAGAAGTCTGTCTGTCAAGAGAAGAGGTAGGCGAGGAATGAGTTCAGGCAGGAACATTTAACATAATCCAAATCAGCTGGAGGAATCTTAATCCCAGCTGCTGCTTGAAAGTGGTCATTCTGACCCGTGTGAGTTTGCATTTTGGGGAGAGAGGAATAATTTAGGCTGCCAGAGTGCAGTGTTTTCAGGGACAGATTGTTCATATTGTTTTACAACAACCTGAATAGAAGATTTTCAACCAAGAGTTCATAAAAAGAAGTTTGTCATGGTTGGGAAAATTTACTATATTCCTCTTATAGCATTCAATATGTTCTATAATAGTTTTAGACAGTGTAAAATGGTAAGATGCTATTTAGACCTATACAGTTAACTCAGATTCTTAAAACAATAAGATTCCCTGATGTTGGTGCAGATTTGGGTGTGTCTATGTTACCTCACATGGCAAAAGGGTCTTTGCTGATGTAATTATCTTAAAGGATCTTTAGACAGTGAGATTTTCCAAGATTATCCATGTGGATCTAAAGTAATCGCAAGTGTCGTCATAAGAGGGAAATGGGTGGGAAAGAGACAGAGACATGAAATGGAAACAGAGGTCAGAGTGCCGGGGATTGCTGGCTTTGATGATGGAAAAGGGCCACAAACCTAAGAATGCCGGTGACCTCCAGAAGGTGGAAAAGGCAAGAAACAGATTATCTCTGAGAGCCTCCAGAAGGAATCAGCTCTGCTGACACTTTGACTTTCTCCCCATAAGATCCATTTTGATCTCCTGATATCTCAAATTGTGTTGTTTTAAGTTTGTGGTCATTAATTACAGCAGCAATAGCAAAGTAATACAAAATAGCTATGCCAATTACTTGCCCAAGAGCCACATCACTAGTAAGTGATGGGTGAGGTATCGAACCTAGATCTCTCTGACTCTCAAAGTCATGCTGGTAGCAGTATGACGTACGTGTAAATAAGGGAAGAATGATCTCCATTGAGATTTTATTGTTAGAGATTTATTCCAAAAGTCTGAATTGTTTGAGAAAAGAATATATCACAGTAGAGATTTTGAATTAGTTCTGGTATCACATCACCCTTTCAGATGTCATAATTCCCCCTTACAATAGCTTGTAAGACAAATTGACAGGCAGGCCAGAAGCAAATCTTGAGTGAGAAAGAGAATGTGATTTTTCCAAATGCTCTTCTTTTTCCTCTCCTCCACCTACTAGTAGTACTGTCACCATGACCTACTTATTTAAATTCTTGAGTGCTTATATGAAATTAATGTATGTATATCCTTTACATATATTAACATTTTAGTAAAGACCTTTAGTATACTGCATTGCCATTCAGGCTTTATGGTATATAACTAGAGTGAATGGGAAGAATAAAAAGGAAAGAAGTTGAAAGAATGGCAGCTTCTGATATGTTTGATATGTTTGAATCTATAGAAAGCTGCCTTCTATGTAGCTGTATGTCCAGATTCAAGTCTGGACTGAGTGACAGATGTGGCCAAACATCCTAGGGAATTGTCTCTGGGAATTTATATAGCATAAATAAATAGTTTTTTAAAGTAACCCAAATAGGGTACTTCTAAAGGTTACTTTGAAAAACTAGTTTAGATTAGACGTGATGGCTCATACCTATAATTCCAGCACTATGGGAGGCCAGGAGTTTGAGACCAGCCTGGGCAACATATCGAGAACTTGTCTCTATAAAATATTTTTAAAAATTAGCCAGGCACAGTGGTGCACGCCTGTAGTCTCAGCTACTCTGGAGGCTGAGGCAAGAGGATTGCTTGAGCCCAGAACATTGAGGTTGTGGTGAGCTATGATGATGCCACTACACTACAGCCTGAATGACAGAGTGAGATGCTGTTTCAAAAAAAAAAAAGAAAGAAAGAAAGAAAAGAAAAACAAGTTTTAAAAAATCCCTTAGCCACCCAAGAAATGAAATGCTAGATCCTTTCCTAATACAGAGGGAAAGGAAAGGGATAAAACAGGTTGGATATATTATATTTAAATAAGGTCTGTAGGAGGCATGAAATGGAAGCAGAGGTCAGAGTGATGGTGATTGCTGGCTTTGAAGATGAAAGAGGGCCACAGACCAAGGAAGTACCTGACATGTCCTGGCTGTCTGTCCTCATGAAACAGCCCAGGGCTAGGACTCAGGCCCCTCACCCCTGACCATGAAAGTCAGCATAACCTGGCCTAATATTAACTGCATGGAAGCTAAAGCAAATAGTTTCCTCATTGCCAGAATTCAGCCCATACGCATATAAGGAAAGGGCTAAACCATTTGTCTTATGAGTAATATTTTTCAGGACCACTGGAACAAGAAACTGATATAAGCTGGTAAGACACCTTGCTGCAGAGAAACCAGACCTACCTGGATCTAACTGCCTCAAGCCAGAAGAGACACCCTCATTCTGACCTTACCCTGACGTTTTCCTTATTATGATCTCATTTTAATGCTAAAAATAATGCCCACAGATGGAGATTTAACATGCTAATAAGACATGATGCATGAGGAAGCATGTAATAGAACTATGCAGGTACCAGAAAATCTCTACCTCTACATGCTTACACATCACCCTTTTCCTGCCTAAACCTCTTTAAAACTCTCCCTGAACTCCTCATGGGAAGCCAGCCTGAGGAATTTTTCCTTTGTGCTGTCTCCCTTTTGACTCAAGCATCAGCCCCCCAAAAGTCTTGCCTGTGACTCCCATTGGTCTTCTTGTTAATTTCTATTATGTAGAGAGAAGGGCCTGTGCCAGTAACACTCAGAGTCTAGGTCATGCTCATTCATTATCATCCTAAAGGTTAATGTTTATCTCCCTTTTCACCTTGCTTCTAAATTTTTCTAATCTCTATTAATATCATTACTTATGTCGTGCCCTGTGAACTGTTTAAATTTGTTTTTGAAAAGAGATACAGTAGAACTTAAGTTGAAATACACAAATGACTGGACTATCAGTTGCATAAAATTCGAAACTTGAAAGGGAAATACATTCCAAAGGTAAATTGTAAACGTAATCATTACCTTTTAGCTCACTTTGCAAGTCATGTAACTTGTATTCATTCACTCTCTTTCTCAATCTCAATTCCTTTCTTGCCAACTGTGAGAACTGATTACCTCTTCATCTTACACATGTTTCTTGTAGAGTCCATAATGATTTACTCTGGATTGCCTTACGCAGTCTAGGCTACAGTTTTCTGATAAGGGCCTGCCTTGAGTCCTTTGCAGCGTTGTGGTTGCAAAGGCCAAAAAAAGTGCCATTACTCTGATCCAGTTTGTTGAATCCACACCCGTCTTCTTCGTGATCCATCTTTAGCCCCGTCTCTATGTTTTTGTTGTTCTGTTTTGACTACATATCTTTTATCAGGTTTTCTGTGAATGCCTTCCTGATTTCTAAGGTTTCTATGTGCTGAACACACAAAAGACAACATAACACTAATCAAGTGAATAGAAACATAGAAAATACTGTAGGGGTGGAGGATATAAACATATTTCTGAAATCCTTAGGAGGAAAAGAAGAAAGGAGTGGAAGTGAAGGGGCAGACTAAATGAAATAAGACCAGTTATCAATTTGTAATGCTTGGATTTGGGTCATGATGTAACCCAAATAAATGTAAAACATCTGTTTTATATATGGCTAGACTTGGCTTGCTAGAATACTATTTAGGATTTTTCCACTTATGTTCATGAGTACATTGATCTAAATATTTAATTTCCAGTAATGTCCCTGTGGGTTTTTGGTCTCAAGGTTATGTGAGCCTCATAAAATGAGATGGATATAAAAAAAAAAAAAAAATGAGATGGATAGTGTTACCTCTTTGTCTAGTCTCTGTAAAATAGGTATTATTTGTTCCTTTAATGTTTGCTAGAATTCACTGGAGAAACCCCTCTGGACCTAGAGTTTTAATTCTATATATTATTGCTTTAGAGGTTAAGTTATAGGTTTATACAAATGTAAAATTGATTAAATTTTTGTCTTTATGGTATAATATTTTTTGTTGTTGTTGTTTTTGTTTTTTGAGACAGAGTCTCACTCTGTTGCCTGGGGTAGAGTGCCGTGGCGTCAGCCTAGCTCACAGCAACCTCTAATTCCTGGGCTCAAGCAGTCCTTCTGCCTCAGTCTCTTGAATAGCTGGGGCTACAGGCATGTGCCACCACGCCTGGCTAATTTTTTCTATATATTTTTAGTTGGCCAATTAATTTCTTTCTATTTATAGAGACGGGGTCTCGCTCTTGCTCAGAATAGTTTTGAATTCCTGACCTTGAGCGATCCTCCGGCCTTGGCCTCCCAGAGTGCTAGGATTACAGGTGTGAGCCACTGCATCCAGCCTGGTATAATGTTTTTTAAAACTGTTTAGTTTGAAATAATCACAGATTGACATGAAGTTGCAAAAGTAGTACAGAAAGGTCCCCTGTTTCCTTTACCTAGTTTCCTTCAATGGTTACATTTTAAACATAACTAAAGTTCATATCAACAGCAATAAGTTGGCATTGAAACAATGTGTATACACAGTTCTATGTCATTTCATGACATGTATATATTTGCATACCCACAACTACAATCAAGGTACAGAACTTTTCCAACACCACAAAGAATGCCCTTTTATAATCACACCTATTCTCCCTGTCTCCCCTACCATTGCTAATCCCTGGAAACCACTACTCTGTTTTCCATCTCTATAACTTTGTCATTTCAAAAATATTATATAAATGACCTTTTGAGATTGTTTTACTACACTCAGCAAGATGCTCTTGATATCCATCCAAGTGGTCATGTATATCAAAAGTTCATTCCTTTTTATTGCAGAGTAGAATTTCATGGTTCAGATATACCATAGTGTGTTTAACCATTGGCCGATTGAAAAAAATTTTGGTTGTTTATGTTTCGGGATACTACAAATGAAGTTGCTATAGACATTCATGTGCAGGTTTTTGTTGAATATAAGTTTTCGTTTCTCTGGGATAAATGCCAAAGAGTATGATTGCTAGGTTGTGTATGTAAGTATATATTTAATTTTCTATGAAATTGCCAAACTACTTTTCAGAGTGGTTTTATCATGTCATATATAGTCCCACAAGCAATGTATGAGAAATCAAATCCCTTCACATCCTCACCAACATTTGCTATTATCAATTTTTAAAATTTTGGTTATTATAATAGATATATAGTGATAGATTATTATGCTCTTTCCCTTATAATTGGAAATATTAAACGTCTTCTCATGTGTTTATTTGCCATCTACATGTCCTCTTTAGGAAAATGTCTTTTCGTGTACTTTGTTCATTTTCTAATGAGATTGTTTGGTGTTTTACTATTGAATTTTGAGACTTTTAAATATATTCTACATATGACTTGTTGTCAGATACATGATTTGCCAATATTTTACCTAGTCTGTACTTGCCTTTTTATCTTTTTAAAATTTTTTATTTATTATTTTAGAGATGAGGTCTCACTGTATTGCCCAGGCTGGACTCAAACTCCTGGGCTCAAGCAGTCCTCCCACTTCAGCCTCCCAAGTAGTTGGGACTGATGTCATGGTGCCCAGCTTTTCATATTTATAATAGGGTCTTCTACAGAACCAAATTTTTAAATTTTGATCAAGTCCAATTTATCATATTTTCTTTTTTGAACCATATTTTTGTGTCCAGTCTAAGAACTATTCATTAAGTTCTAGATCCTACAGATTTTCTTCTCTTTTTTCTGAAAGTCTTATAATTTTATATTTTACATTTAAATCTATTATCCATTTGAGTTAATTCTTTACCCTGAAATATTAAGATTTGTTTGGCAAAGATAAATTCATATGTTTAGAAGTAAATAGTTAAGTGTTAGAAAAGTTCAGAAGAGGGAGAGGTCGGCAGAGGCCATAGGGTTTAAAGAAACTCAGAGGAAATAGAACACAAGTGAATTTAAAGAATCTGAATTTAAGTGAGAAATCCAGACAAGACAAGACCTCATAAGATCGTTATTGCTTCTTCAACTCCTAGTAAGTCTTATACAATTACAACTTGTGTCAGTTTTGTTTGGGTGTTATTATGTATTTGTGTGTGGGTTTTTTTAAATTGATCTATAATAGTTGTACATATTTATGGTATACATGTGATATTTTGATACATGTGTACAATGTATAATGATCAAAGCAGGGTAATTGCGATAGCCATCACTGCGAACATTTATTATTTTATTATTTCTTTGTGTTGGGAAAATTCCAAATCTTCTCTCCTGGCTTTTTTATTGAGACAGTCTCTGTCACCCTGGGTAGAATGCAGTGGCATCATCATAGTTCACTGCAACTTCAAACTCTTGAGCTCAAGTGATCCTCCTGCCTCAGCCTCCCAAGTAACTGGGACTACAGGCATGGACCACCACACCTGGTTAATTTTTTTTTTTAATTTCAGAATATTATGGGGTATACACATTCTGTTTACAAAATCTGCTTTTGTACAGTTTGAGTAAGAGTTATAAATGTTCCCTTCACCCAGATTGTGTGCATTGTACCCATTAGCTGTGAATTTACCTGTCCCCTCCTCCCCCTGCCACCTGCTTGATTTCCATTCAGTTTTACATCCATATGTGCACATAAGTGTTGAGCAATTAGCTCCAATTTAGTATTGAGTACTCGTGGTGTTTGTTATTCCATTCTTGCAATACTTCATTTAGAAGAATGGTCTCCAGTTCCATCTAGGTTGTTACAAAAGATACTAGATCACCATTTTATTTTTTATTGCTGGGTAGTACTCCCTGGTATACATATACACATTTTATATCGATTTTTAGTAGAGACAGAGTCTCACTTTGCTCAGCCTGGTCTCGATCTCCTGAGTTCAAGCAATCTTTCCACCTTGGCCTCCCAGAATGCTAGGATTACAGGAGTGAGCCACCCCACCCTGCCTCTTCTAGCTATTTTGAAACACATAGGTGACTCTTGACCAGTGCAGTGATTAGGGGTACTGACTCTTATGTGGTCAAAAATAGAAGTGTAACTTTTGACTTCCTCAAAATTTAACAACTAATAGCCTACTGGTGATCAGAAGTCTTATCGATAACATAAACAATTGATTAACACATATTTTGTATATCTATTATATACTGTATCTTATAATAAAGCTAGATAAAAGAAAATGTTATTAAGAGAATCATAAGGAAGAGAAAATATATTTACAATTCACTAAATGGAAGTGGGTCATCATAAAGGTCTTCATCCTCATTGTCGTCATGTTGAATAGGCTGAGGAGGAGGAAGAAGAGGAGTTGCTTTTGTCATTTCAGGTGGCAGAGGTGGAGGAGGTGGAAGGGGAGGCAGGAGAGACAGGCACACTTGGTGTAACTACTATTGAAAAAAATCCACGTGTAAATGGACCTGTGCAGTTTAAACTCATGTTGTTCAAAGGTCAACCATGCTATAAATTCTTGTTATTATAGTTGCCCTACTGTGCTACTGAACATTAAAACGTTTCTTCTAACTATGTATTTGTATCCATTAACCAACCTCTCTTCATTCCCTGTCCTCGCCACTCTTCCCAGCCTCTGTCTGGGCAGAGGGGGGCAGCTGTCTTCAGGATTGCCACCACGCCAGAAAGAGGTGGAGCAAGGGCAAGTAAAAATACCACTGTTTTCCTATGGTTTTTAGGTTGTCTTTTTCTTCATTCAGCGTTTGCTTGGCTGCTGTAAACTTTGATGGTTTTACAGAGTTCTGGCAATGTTGCTCCTAATAGTTTCTGCTTGTTTTTTTAAGTTTCTATTGGCAGATGGGAGCTTGGAGCTGCCTGCTCTGCCATTTTGCTGTCACTCCCTGAAGAGACCTTTTAAAAAATATGTAGTAATTATGTTGTTGTTGTTGTATAGATATTTGAGGTCCCAGTTTGATGAGAAGAGAATATCCTAAGACTTTGCACCTTGGGTAAAATAAATGGGGGGAGAGGGAGAATGGCCAAGTTATACATGTGAAGAAATTGGAATCCTCATATATTGCAGGCAGGAAATAAAATGGTGCACCTTCTGTGGAAAACAGTTTGACAACTCTTCAAAATGTTAAACATAGCATTTTCACATGGGCCACTTCTAGGTCTATATCCACAAGGAATTAAATAGGTACTTAAGCAAATACTTTCCTACAAATGTCCATTGCAGCACCATCACAATAGGCAACAGGTAGAAACAACCCAATGTCCACTAAGAGATGAATGGATAAATAATTTTTGGTATACCCATACAATGAAATCTTATTCAGCTATAAAAGGGAACAAAGTATCGATATATGCTACAACACGAAATAAGCCAAACACAGAAGGTCACATATTATAAGACTCCATTTCTATGAAATGTCTAAAATAGGCAAATCTATAGGAACAGAAAGTTGGGGGGAGAGTGGAATGGTGAATGACTGCTAATAGATATGTGATTTCTTTTTAGAGTAATGAAAATATTCTGGAATTTTGCACAATTTTGTGAATGTATTTTTAAAACTACTGAATTGTGTTACTAGAAGGGTAAATGCTATTATATGCGAATTATATCTCAATCTTTTAAAATTAAAAAATGATGATTAAGTATAATCTTTTTTTCCTTACAGCATTCTTATTTTTGAGTTTTCAAAATGTAGGATAAAAATATTGAAAATTTAAACTGGATGAATTTCAAAACTATATTTATAAGCAATTTGATTTATAGGGAGATGCAACTTCAATATGAAGCTCCCTTTTTGTGGAGAAGAGGAAATATTTAGGGTAATAAAATGAAAGAATGTTCAAAAAATAGGAAAGAAGTAGCCTGTATTTCTTAAAGAAAAAAGATAAATTTTTATGGATTTTGAATATTATAAAATATGTAAAATACCAATTTTGAATATCCCTGAGACCAGAGTTACTATTTAATTAATAGAAATTTCTAAAACATCAAAGGATTCTTCTAAAACCAGTTGCTCATGAAAAGTTTTGCTGAACCTTCCGAATCTATGTTGGGACAAATTTTCATTCCAAAAGAAAGCTTAAAAATAAAGGAAGTAAGGCCATTTCCCCAAATATGCTCCTGAAAGAGTGTAGAAATCCTATTTCTATGGAATCAAGAATATTGAACTCAAGTGAACATTTATGTTCCAAAGGGCAGTCATAACTTAATGATTCTCCTTAAATGATTAACAAGAACATTTAATGTAAAGTTAACCAGTTTACAACAGAGCCTTGAAATATTTTTTCTAATATAAATAAAACAGGGAAAAACATTCTCGTAAATATTAACCTGAGCTGCCATCATGGTCTAGTGATAGAACAGAATTCAAAGGAATTACTATTGGTAGCTTGGTGAATTATGGGAGAGAAAAAATTCATTCTATAATAAGAAGGGTGGCTTCAACAAATGTCTCAAATTTGAATGAGAAAGGCTAGAGAGGAGATTTGTGTCATTAATCTCTGTAGATGACATTAATAAAAAACAACTAGGAGTGGACAGTTGGTTACTTGAAATAGTCTATTTCTACCTTCACCTAATTATTGAGCCTGATTTTGCAAATATATTAAACAGTAGTGATTTCTGACAGCATTATGATCATCAACACCTTAGTCCTCAAATATCACTGGGACTAAATAATGCTCCAAGCCTGTTGGTGTCACTTACAGGCAGAGGGGGCAAAACAGTAAGAAAAAATGAGAGGAAAGGAATGCAATTTTAAAAGAGATAGTAATAAGAAGGAAGGAGATAAAAAAACTAAAAATGAGTGAATGGAAATGCCAGCACTTACCTAAATGCTGATGGAAGAGAAATGTATGAGTTTCCCCATCTGCCAACTTCTACTATAGTACTTTATGAAAAAAGACCTGGAAAAAGAACATTAACAATGATTGTTACTGAGTGGTAAAACAATATGTGATTTTTTTTTCTTTCTATATTTCTGTATTCTCTATATTTTCAATAATAAAGCATTTTAAAGTTAAAACTATTACAAACAAATGATAAAAAATGTGCTGAGTCCAGTGAGAATGGCCTCTATTAACAAGTCTCAAAACAATAAATGTTGGCATGGATGTGGAGAGATAGGAACACCTCTACATTGCTGGTGGGACTGCAAACTAGTTCAACCTCTGTAGAAAGCAATATGGAGATACCTTCAAGTGATACAAGTGGATCTACCATTTGATCCAGCAATCCCCTTACTGGGCATCTACCCAAAAGAACAAAAGACACTCTATAAAAAAGACATCTGCACTCGAATGCTTATAGCAGCGCAATTCACAACTGCAAAGATGTGGAAACAACCCAAGTGCCCATGAATACATGATTGGATTAATAAAATGTGATATATGTATACCATGGAGTAATATTCAGCTATAAGAAACAACGGTGATATAGCATCTCTTGTATTTTCCTGGATAGAGCTGGAACCCATACTACTGAGTGAAGTATCCCAAGAATGGAAAAATAAGCACCACGTGTACTCACCAGCAAATTGGTTTCACTGATCAACAAAACACCTAAGTGGACATGTAGAAATAACATTTATCGGGTGTTGCATAGGTGGGGGGGAGGGGATGGGTATATACATACATAGTGAGTGTGATGCACACCCTCTGGGGGATGGACACGCTTGAAGCATGTCCCCCTGACTCAAGGGGGGGCAAGGGCAATATACATAACCTTAATATTTGTACCCCCATAATATGTTGAAATTTAAAAAAATGTAAGATAAAAAAATGTACTGAGTAATATGAAAAAGGGGATAGGACAACAAACAGCACTAGAGACCTAACACAGCACTGGTCTTGCATTGTTGGCTCTGTTCTCTGAGGTTTGACATCCAGCCTGCCCTCCACCAGATGCAATGCTTGCCAGGCCACCTCCACCCAAGCTTCTTGACAAGATGGGAAGAGGGCAGTAAATTAGAGACCCCAAGACTGGGCTGGCTGCCTGCCGAGACATACCCAGCAGGTCTTGATCGTATGAATACGAATACAAAGAATAGCTACCATTCATTAATACCTGATAGTATTAATACTAATACAAAGAACAGCTTCCCTGTCCTTGCACTACTGAATCTTATATACATCATCACATATAATCCTCTCAGTATTCCTAGGCAGAAGATATTATTATCCTCATTGTAAAGGCTAGAAAAGTAACTTGCCAAAAAGCATCTATCAGAGCCAAAGTTCCTGTCTAATTTGGTCCACTTCCAAATCTCTTCTCCTACCCTTGATATACAGCTTTGTCAGCTGTCCTTGACCATCAAGGAAACTAAACCCAAAGGGGACACCTACTTGAGCTTCAACAGAGACCACTGAGGACAGTCAGGAATTTAAATGCGCTCCTCTACGCGTGGGCTTGCCATCCCTACATCTAAAAAGGTTGCTGAGTAGGAACAGTCCTCACCTTCCTCACTGCATCTTTTCCTTCCTTTCTTAATTAATCATATGTGCCATGAGTTGAAAGGTTCTAAAACTATCCATCAGTTTCCAAAGCGCCCTATCCTCCAGGATAAGCTTTGTGCCTCTAGTTGTACTCAGGGTGAATGAATAGGGTGTTATTATTTGGATTTTTACTTGGTGAGCAAAGCAAATGCAATTGACTTATGAACAAGTTCTGCAGCTATTGTTAACTCTTTGGCAATTAAAGCACAAGATGAAACTTGTGTTCTATCATGCCCAGGACTCCAGGAGGAGCCAATCTAACTCCATAACAAATCAGGAAAGAAAGTGTAAACATTGTTTTGAGAGTGCAAAAAAATATATAATTAGATTCACCTTCTTATTTAAGAAGTTAGAAACTGTTAGTCCTAAGGGAGCCATGAAAAGGGAAGTCCAAGGATTAAGGGATAGTGTTCAAAGGTAATTGCTGTTATTAACAGAAGGCTTCCTCAAAATGTTAACAGTGTATTTTGAGGAAGTGTTTCAGAATGACTTTTTCAGTTTATGAAATGTTTCTTGTAATTTTTAAATTATAAAGTGTCAGGGAACCCATTTTAGAAAATTCTGGTGCAGACCCTTGCTGCTCAGTGTGTCCAGGCACGTGGTAGCTTATTAGACTCTCAGGGTCCACCCTAGAACTACTGAATTAGCAGCTGCATTTTAACAAAATCCCCAGGTGATTTCTATGCAATAGTTTGGACTGATAAATAAACAACAACAGCAGCTGGGCGTGGGGGTGGGCGTTTGTTTCCTGGGTGGGAGGAGTGGAGGTGGTAGGTGGAGCCTGAAGTGATCCTGTATCTCACCCTGGGAGAAGCGAATAGGCAGGGAAGGTGAGCAGGTGGATGTCCTGTTGAGCATGTGGTGGTCTGCAGCAGAAGGGTAGGTGGCCCTTCCAGCTAGGCAGGTGACTCATACCTGTGGCAGCAGAGCTCCCTTTCATTCAGTCCGTGGTGTCTGGTGAGAGAAGCCTGGTGAAATTATTTAACCGGTGACTGCGGATTAACTGCCCATTCTGGTCTTAGACCCTGCATTTCAGAGTTTAGGAGGCTTTTAGTACTCTGTTAACCATCTCCTTTGTATGGAATCACAGGTAATTTAATGTTAATCAGCCATGTCCTCATTCCAAGCCCCTCTGCTTCATATTTTCTAGAATTTCCTAAATGCCTCTGGTTCACTAACAAAACCTTCTACATTTTTTAGTACTGTCACGGATTTTGTTTAAAACAAGAACTTGCCTGAAATATTTCAACCCCAAACTTGATTTTCAGAAACCAGATTTCTGAGTTATAGAATTGACTTTAAAAGAGTATATAAATGAGCTACTGAATGAAAAATGGTGTATAATTGTAGAAAATATGGGATCCTTTACTTAAATTCAGTGTCCTGTGAAGTGGGGATTGTGATACTTGCCGGTGGGTTATAGTGATATACATGGTATATTTTCTAAAGTGTTAGAATTATTACAATCGGTATTCATTTATGTCAATGTAAACACACCCTTAGCCTGACTATGGACATACTAAACCAATGAGAATCTAAATTCCTGACAATGTACATCTGACTATTGAAAGCAACAGAGCTTGACCTAGAACGTGAAGTTCTGGATTGTTTATTTGTGACCATACGTGATAAGGATGGCTAAAAGAGAATGACCATAGAAGAACAGGGAGACCTCATTTATAAAAGGGACAGTGGCCACCTGGCCTGACAGGAATGATGACAGGGAGAATGGAAATTACCACGATCTTCACCATTCACTGGACCAACGGCCAGCCCCAGCTAACAATAACACCAGAATGTCTTCACATTGTCCTGCCTGCCAAAGAGAGTATTTCAAACATATTTAGAGAAAGATCCAGGCCAAACACATTTCTCTTCATAATAAGTTTATACAGCTCAACAGGTGGCCCCTCACCTCCCCCTCCCCCTCCTCCCAAACTGTCACCCTTTGCTGTTGTTATAACAAAGTATTGCACTTGTTACTATAACAAGTTATTATTTCTCATGATTCTGTGGTTTGATTGGGCTCTTCTGGGCAATCTCATTCTCCAGGTTGGTTTTCAGTAATAGAGCTGATATTCAATCTTCACTTGTCCTTTGTAGTGCTTTATTTCCCAGATGTTCTGAATTTTAGGGGCAATGGTAACATCACCAACGGAAGACTACTCATGTAACCAACTTTACTGAAGAGCCATGAGTGATTAAAGGAAATTTCAGTGTAAGGGGAAAACCTTAAATTATATGTTAAATATAACTGTCCTCAAAATATAGATTTAAAAAAAAAAATTAAGCCCTTCCCTGAACTCAATCTATTTCCCTGTCTTGGTATCCACTCTCTTCAGAAAGAGGGAAAGTTTCAAGTTTCTCCTGTATGTTACAGTAGAAACCACACTCTATTCTGCAACAGAACTAAAGTTCTCTTTCTCATTCCTTCTCCAATGGGCATCTTAAGACAATAACTTGCCATAAAACATTTCCCAAATCTTAACATAGAGTGAGGGCAGGAGCCTTATCAGACTGGCCCCAGGTGGACCTTGACACCCTAAATCTTTGGGTGAGAAGTCACAGGTGGGAAATATGGCTGTGCTTCTTCCTCATTCTTCCTGCAAGCTCCTAATAGATTTCCTCCCACCCCCCATATGTATAGCCCTTGAGGATAAACAATCAGAGATGGTGGAATTTACATCCATATGAAGGATGAGAACCACCTGTCCAAGTGCAGCCTCACCAGCAGTTTCCCTTCCCTCGACAGAGAGAGCACTTCATGGTGCAGACCAAGGTCCCTTCCTCTTTGTTTATCCTTTGTTTTCAGACCTTTCCCAGGAAGCTATTAATGCTTTTATATATATATATGTATGTATATATATATATAATTTTAAAAATCAGACCCATTATAGTGTCTTTCTAATAATACAGAGAATAAATGATGGCTACTCTTTAGCTATATAAAGTCCAGACAGAAGCACTGATTGTCAGTTAGCCTTTACTTTGAGCAAAATCAAATTCTTGGACACTAGTCTCTATAAGCAGAAGATGAGCAGTTCAAAGAATTATTTTCTCTCTGTCCAGAGCACACCCTAGAGGGGCTGGGTTAAAGAGGTGTGTTTTTCTTTCTGTGTGCATAATCTCTATATAGTTTACAAAGGCCATTCATTTGGACCATTTTTCCCCAGTGGAAGAAAACAATCTGAGGAAAAATGTGCAACATATCTACATATTAATCATAGTCAAATGTACCTCTAGAGCCTGTAGCCTGTCCACCTGTGTGCACTTTTGCTTTCACCACATCAGACTGCCAGGCAAAGGTTGTCAGTCTACATGGCCCCAGACTCTGACATAGTCCTTTGAGTATCACAGTCCTTTGAGTGCCAAGTGTTGGCTCTAAGTTTCAAAGCATTTTGACAGATTTCTTCTTTAAGACTAAAGAAAGCAAAACACACATTATTCCCCACCTCTTGGAAAAAGCTCCTAGTGTTAACCTGCCTCCGAGTGGAAGTTTTTACAAGTTCTTGGTGTTCTTTGGAAAAAGAATTTCAGGACTAACTGTGTAAGCCAAGCAAGCAACAGATTTTTTTATTGAAACTGAATGTATACTCTTGGGGAAGAGAGAGGATGGGCTAGAAAGAGAGCAGCTGCACTGAGAGGAAGTGGTCTTAGATCTTTTGTAGTCTTACTAATTGAGGGGAGGACTGTTCAAGGCCAAGGGGTTGGCTTTTACTAAGAATTTGGGTAGTGAATCCTAGAATTGGGTTTCTTCCCATTTTTGTACATTTTATATGGTTGTCTTGGAATTGGCATGATGATTTCAAGGGTGGAGAAATTTTAAAACCACAATGTAAATTAGATAATTAGTCAAAGTTCACGTAAGGTGATGGAGATAGCTGACAAGCCGGTTGAAGCTGGTTCTTGCCTGCAGTTGTCAGCCCCTCTAATTTCGCTTCTGCATAAATGTTGTTTATTTTAATACCTGCACCTGATCTTCAAGCTCCTGTGTCAGGTCTCAGCCCTGTCTTTTAGTCCCCTACTCTAACACTAGCATAAATGCTTAATTTATTGAGAATCTTAAAATATCTGACTGTAAAATTAATTTTAAAACTACCTCAAAAATTTAAAAGTAATTTAAAAACCTGATCAGATCTTCTCTGGATAATGGCATGATAAAAAATGCACCTTGGCCACAGCCTGGTAACTACTTGGTTGTAGATCTGAAAGAAATGGATTTAGTGAGGAGCAATTCGTCTCTTCTTCAAGTACCGGCTGGGCTGGAGCAACACCTTCCAGCACACGTGGAGTACTGCATGCCAGCTGGCTCCCCTTGGAGGAAGCCCTTACTGGATTTAGTCTCTCATCAAGAGATCTCAATTCCACTGACCAATTTCAGCCCCATCAACAGAGTCAAAGATAGGTGGGAGTGTTGGCTACAGAGTTATTAATAATTTCCATCAATCTCTTTTACAAGTTGTTCCTGGCCACTGGCTTTTTAGAAGGAAACAAAGCAGCCTCAAGTGTGCACCTTATCTAGCATTGTAGGAAGTACTGACCAGGTCCTACTCCACCCGTCACTCCACGTCCCTCCCAAAAGAAGACTTCACAGAACCAAAAATTCAATCCTTGGAACAATAGTCCAGAGCCTATTTTGGGTGACAAATGTAACAGACATAGCGTTAAAGAGCATTTCAGCTCATACTATCCTGGTGGGCCCCAATGCAGTAGGGGAAGAACCCAACATCATAATGGGGTTCCTAACTTCAGAGGAGAAAAACAGTATATTAGTTTGCAAGGGCTGCCATTACAGAGTACCACACACTGGATGGCTTAAACAATAGAAATGTATATTGTCTCACAGTTCTGGAGACTAGAAGCTTGAGATCAAGGTGTCTGCAGAGTTGGTTCCTTCAGAGGGCTCTGTAAGAGAATCTGTTCCATGCCTGTCTGCTAGCTTCTAGTGGTTTGCTGGAAATCTTTAGTGTTCCTTGGCTTGTAGATGCATCATCCAGATTTCTACCTGCCTGTTTAGATGCCATTCTCCATGTGTGTGAGTGTGTATGTCCTCTCATGGCATTCCTTTATAAGGACACCTGTCACATTGGATTAGGGTCCCACCCTACTCTAGTATGACCTCATTTTATCTAATTACATCTGCTATGACCCTATTTCCAAATAGGAAATGCAGAAATACTGGGGTTAGGAATTTTGGAGGAGACATAATTCAACCCATAACAGTAAGGAAACATGTTTTCTTTTAATCTCTTCTCTGAAAAGTAATGGCTGTCTATGAAAAATATGTATACACTTATTCTAATAGGTTTCATGCTTAAAGAACAGCTATGCTATCAGGTTATACTAGAGAGAATACTGAGAAGCAAATTAGAACACAACCCCACAGCAGCCCTCAATAGCTAGAACAGCAGTGATGCTTGCATGGTCCATGCAGTGTGAGCTGATCATAGCACCACTGATAGCTTTGCCCAGTCCCTGGGACTCCTCCAGACTGAACGACTCAGGCTTGGACAAAATGCATGATGGGGATGAGAATGGATCTAGGATTTATGACTGCTCATAGTAGTAGGGGCTGGCTGCCTGAGAGATGGTTGAGATTGACTTGACCTGAAAAGACCATGCACTAAGATCTTTGGAATGGGGGACATATAGGAGAAGATCCCTCTCTGTGAAGGGCCCTCCAGCCTTTGATGCTATCCCTATAGAACTCTGGCAAAGTCATAGTTAGAAAGCACTTTGGCCCTTTTTCCATGGTGTAAATCCCTTTGAAAACTTCCCTAATATTTCAAAGAAAACAACTCTCCTGACAGGAGAGTCTTGATGATTTGGAAGAAATTAGAAAGTCAAGAAAGGAGAGGGCTATTTTGTCCCTGGCTTTGACAGAGAAGGGACATTATCTGGTTAAGAGGACTATTTTTTTTTAAATTTCAAAGTATTACTGGGGTACAAATACTTTGGTTACATAAATTGCCTTTGCACCACCTGACAGGTATGCCCATACCCCAGACAGTGAACACTGCATCTATTAGGTATGGATTTACCCATCCCCACCTACCCCTGCAGCTGCCCGTCACCCTATGAATGTTACTTCCCATATGTGCACATTAGTGTTGATCAGTTAGCACCAGTTTAATGGTGAGTATATGTGGTGTTTGTTTTTCCATTCTTGTGATACTTCACTTAGAAGAATGGGCTCCAGCTCCATCCAGGATAATACAATGGATAGTTCATCATTTTTATGGCTGAATAGTATTCCATGGTATATATATACTACACTTTGTTAATCCACTCATGTATTGATGGGCACTTGGGTTGTTTCCACATCTTTGCAATTGTGAATTGTGCTGTTATAAACATTCGAGTCCAGAAGTCTTTTTTCCTTTGGGTAGACACTTAGTAGTGGGCTAGTTGGATTTAATGGTAGTTCTACTTTTAGTTCCTTGAGATATCTCCATACTACTTTCCATAGAAGTTGTACTAGTTTGCAGTCCACCAGCAGTGTATGAGTGTTGCTGTCTCTCCATATCCATGCCAACATTTGTTGTTTTGCGATTTTTTGATAAAAGCCATTCTCACTGGAGGTAAGTGATATCTTATTGTAGTTTTGATTTGCATTTCCCTGATGATTAGAGATGTTGAGCATTTTTTTCATATGTTTCTTGGCCATTATTTTGTTTTATTTTGAAAAGTTTCTTTTATGTCTTTTGCTCCCTCTTTAATGGGGTTGTTTGATTTTTTTCTTGCTGATTTTCCTGAGTTCTATATGAATTCTAGTTATTAGGCCTTTATCAGATGTATAGCATGCAAATATGTTCTCCCATGCTCTAGATTGTCTATTTGCTTTAATGATAGTTTCCTTGGCTGTGCAGAGCTTTTTAATTTGATCAGGTCCCATTTGTTTATTTTTGTTGCTGGTGTGATTGCTTTTGGGGCCTTCTTCATAAATTCTTTGCCTAGGCCAATGTCCATAAGAGTTTTTCCAACATTTTCTTCTAGAATTCTTATGGCTTCGTGTCTTAGGTTTAAGTCTGTTATTCATTGTGAGTTGATTTTTGTGACAGGTGAGAGGTGCAGATCCTCTTTCAGTCTTCTACAAGTGGCTATCCAATTTTCCCAGCACCATTTATTGAATAGGGAGCCTTTCCCCCAGTGTATGTTTTTGTCTGCTTTGTCAAAATCAGATGGCTGTATGAGGACAGTTTTATATCTGGGTTCTCAGTCCTGTTTCATTCATCTACATCTCTGTTCTTGTGCCAGTACTATGCTGTTTGGGATCCTATAGCCTTTTAGTATAGCTTAAAGTCTGGTACAGTGATGCCTCCTGGTTTGTTCCTTTTGCTTGAGGTTGCTTAAGCTATTAGAGATCTTTTCTGGTTCCAAAGTGTGCAAGGATGATTCAGCATACATAAATCAATAAATTTAATTCACCACATAAACAGAAGCAAAAACAAAGATTATATGATCATCTCAATATATGCAGAAAAAGCACTTGACAAAATTCAGCACCCTTTTATAAGAATTCTTAACAAAATAGGCATAGATGGGATATACCTCAAAATCATAAAAGCAATATATGACAAACCCACAGCCAACATCATACAGAATGTGGAAAAGTTGAAAGGATACCCACTCAGAACCAGAACAAGACAAGAAGCCCACTGTCACCACTTCTATTCAACATAGTGCTGAAAGTCCTAGCCAGAGCAATGAGGCAAGAGAAGAAAATCAAGGATATTCAAATTGGGAAAGAGGAGGTCAAACTATCACTCTTTGTTGATAATATGATCTTACGTATAGAAACCCCCAAAGATTCTGCCAAGAGATTCCTGGAATTGATAAATAAATTCAGCAAAGTCTCAGGTTATAAGATCAATGTACACAAATCAGTAGCATTCCTATACACCAGTAACAGTCAAAGACCCAATACCTTTCACAATAGCTACAAAGAAAATAAAATACCTAGGAATATATTTAACTAAGGAGGTAAGAAATCTCTAGAAGAGAACTATGAAACACTGAGGAAGGAAATTGTAGAGGATGTAAACAGACGGAAAAACATATCATGCTCATGGATTGGCAGAATCAACATTGTTAAAATGTCCATACTACTCAAAGTAATTTACAGATTTAATGCAATCCCCTTCAAAATACCAACATCACTTTTCACAGATCTAGAAAAATAATTCTAATTCTAATTTCTTTCTAATTTTAAACTTAGAAAATAGTTTCAGGGGAAAAAGTCACTGAATTTTGGAAAAATGTTTTTGGGTTCATTTTGAGAAAGGATTCATCGTATTAGTACTATACTCATTAGAGAATAGCTGCAAAAAAAAAAAGTGGCAAAAATTGTGTCTGTCCTTTCAGTCTTGCTTTTAAAGTGGGGCATTCAGCCCATAGTTATTGGTTCCAAATATAGGAGTTAGTACAAGACAAACACATATTGGCAGTCCTGGGTAATGGACAGGGGTTAATATGGGATGTATTTTAGTCTGAACACCTAGAAAATATTGTCAACAAAGGCATTACTGTTTCAATAGTTCTCCTAATGTATTTTCTCAAATCAGATGTTACATTTCCAAATCAAATTTCACACATTTATAAAAGGTGACTCTTGGAAGTGTCTTTAGCAAACATTTCTGATTCCCTTATTTTGCAAATGAAGAAACAGACTCAAGAGAACAGTTTGGCTAACATTCTTCCTTTAATTAGTGACTGCCTTTAGTGCCTGGATAGAGCAGAGGTTCCTAAATGCTAAGTGTATCAGAATCACCTGTAGGGCTTGTTAAAAATGAAGATTTCTGTGCCCCACCCCCGGGGTTTCTGGTTCAGTGGTTCTGTATGTGGGAGCAGAGAATTTGCATATTTGCATCCCAGGTAATGCAATGCAGATGCTGCTGGTGGGGAGCAGAGCTTAGTTTGAGAAACACTAGTCCAGAGATTATAAATATGAAGAAAAAGAAAATGGAAATTCAAAGAAACTAAAGCTTTAGATTTTTTATTGTGTTTGGATAGGCTCTTTGGGTTATAAGGATAGAAACTTGATAAGTTAACTGAGTCAATAGAAGCCTATTGTAAAGATATAAAATATTATATGAATTTAAGATACTGTGAAGCTATGGATAGATATTTTTTCTTTTTTCTCTTTCTTTTCTCCTTTCTTTTTTCTGTCTTTCTTCCTTTTTTTTAATTTAGAGTCCTACTGTGTTGCCCAGGCTTGTCTTGAACTCCTGGGCTTAAGCAATTCTCCCACCTCAGCCAAGAGAGAAAAATTTCTGACATTTTTAAAAGGCAGAAGATGTGAGTACAAAGAAAGACCATCCTGGAAAACCAGGTACTGCAGTTCAGCCAGGCTTCAAGGTGATCAGAATATGCTGTAATTTACAGCATAATAGTAATCATTCAGAGTTCAATAAATGACCTAGTCGTACCTTGCCCCCAGCAGATGAAGAAAATTCATTTACCCTAATGAAATGTAAACTTGGCTCCGCAGTGGAACCAGCTGGGGAGCTGGAAAACAAATAAAAAACCAACCTTAAACCTGGGTCCCACTGCTAGTGGTTCTGAAATAATTGATTTGTCATATGGCCTGAGCATTGATATTTTTGAAAGCTCCCCAGGCAATTTTATTTTTTTATTTCTTATATTTTTAATATGAAGTGGGGGAAGTGAGGTTCAATTCCCCCCCCTTTTCTTTTTTTGAGTTAGAGCCTCACTCTGTTACCCTGGGTAGAGGGCAGTGGCGTCAGCCTAGCTCACAACAACCTCAAACTCCTGCGCTCAAGAGATCCTCCTGCCTCAGCCTCCCAGCGTGCTAGGATTACAGGCGTGAGCCACTATGTCAGCCCCCAGGTGATTTTAATATGCTTCAGCTTTAAGGTCACTCATCTTCTCTCTGTCTCTGCTTCTTCTAGCCTTTGAGGCTGCTAGTCGACTTCCTCACCTTGCACTACTTGCACTACTTAGGAGAGGACAGCTGCTCATTACTCATTCTGATGGTGTATTTTTTATCTGTTTATTCCCACTGCCAGCTAACTGACTCTCCTTTGAATCTTGGTTTCACCTGTGAAGAAGACAGTATCTAATTAGTGTACTTCCTAACTCTCTATCCCTATTGGACAAAGCTCTCTCATTAAGCCAACTCCTAAGCTACTTGCTAGCCAGGCGCCCTCTTGTGGCTCAATAAGCTGTATTTATGATGATGGGTCCCGAAGAGCAAAGTATGGTAACTCCACGGACATAACGCCTTAGAAAGAGACGATAGGACTAGGAGTTTTAGATTTAGCAAATAAAAATATAACATTCCCAGTGAAATTTGAATTTCAAACACAATGAATAATTTTTTAAAAATATGAGTGTGTTCCATGCAGTATTTGGGACATACTTATACTGAAAATATACCCAAATACTGCATAGGATATAGTTATACTAAAAAATTTATTCATTGTTTTTCTGAAATTCAAATTTAATTAGGCATCCTGTATTTTATCTAGCATTTCTAAGTAGGAGGGAGTCCCTTTGATAGCTGTGGCTTGGCCTATGCAGTATACCCAGTAGAATGCTCATAAGTGTTAAACATCCAGCTCTGTGGGAAAACAAAAAGTGAAGAAAACACCTAAAAACCTTCATTTGAAGTGTTTGCTCATTTCTATGATATAAATACTGCCACTGTGGCTG
The DNA here is from genome assembly GCF_040939455.1 of Microcebus murinus. Classification (NCBI taxonomy): domain Eukaryota; kingdom Metazoa; phylum Chordata; class Mammalia; order Primates; family Cheirogaleidae; genus Microcebus; species Microcebus murinus. The sequence continues at coordinate 50,937,543 of NC_134112.1, forward strand.
ATTTCAAGCTGCCAAGGTGATGTCACTAAACATGGAGTTGAGAAGAGCTGCTTAGCATGTCATTTTATATCATATCCACCATAGAGATATGATACACTAAATAACATCAAGAGCATAGGTAGCAGTAAAATGTAATAAAATGACTAAGAAGTGATGAGAGCGAAGCGAGGTGGGTGGCCCACCCAGAATCAGGTGGGACTCCTGTAACCCAGCCACGGGAGAGCTGCTCAACCTTATCAGGCCCTGAGACTAGGGTAGGAAGCTGCCTGGAGCCTGCGTGATGGCATTGCTCCAGAGAGAGAGCTCACACTAGGTCTCACACACCTGCTGAGACACAAGGAGCTGTAGTACGGAACCATTTTGAGAGGCCAGCCACCACCAGACTGCATCCTGCCCGGGAGCCCAAGAGACCCTGTATCCCGGCAGCCTCACTGATGCGTCTCCTGCATCCACCCAGAGGGATCCATAGGTGCGATGCTGGTTGGACTCAGTAGTGTGGCAGGTACCCCAGAACTCTAACCCACACAGTATCCCAGAAACAGGAGGTGCAGTGCATCAGGGAGGCTACCCCCAGGACAAAGGGAGCCAGAGCCTGAGAGTTGCTTGCTGGGGACCACTGCCACTGACAGCAATCCTCCTCCATGCAGCAGCTAAGCTGCAGTGCACTTGCATGCTCCCTGAGGACGAGCTCTCCCCACCTGCTGCTGCTGTTGCTGCCACTACCCAAGCGTGTCCCTTGGAAGCCTGAGATAGTGCGGTCCTGCCTTCCACAGCCTGTGCCTGTGCATACCACCTGGGGGCCTGAGGACAGACTTCCCCATTCTGGCACTGCTCCCCACTCCAGTGCCTGATTACCCAGCACCTTTGGTCACCTTGGGTGCACGTGTGCACCACCAGGTGGCCTAACAACAGACTTGCCATCAATGTCCCAGCACACAGTTCAGAAGCCTGGGGATTGCCCCGCCTCATCCACCAGCACTGGCATCTGTGCACTCCTCCTGGGTGCCTGAAGATGGACCCACTCAGTCTGCCACCACTACCACTGCCAGCACCCACCTGCACGTGTTATCTGGGGGCCCACGGACTGGCCTGCCCAGCCTGTTGCAGCCACTGCTAACATCAGCGCATGCTGCTTAGGAGCCCGAGGGCTGTCCCACCACCACTACTGCCATCGTCTACTGCCATCGCCCCCGCATGCTGTCAAGGGGCGTGAGGACCCACTAAGTTTCCCAGTCCACTGTTTCCACTTCTGGCACCCAAGCAAGCCACTGGAGGCCCAAGAATCAGCCTTCCTGGATCCACTACTGCTAGTACCAGCATATGCCACCCAGGCACCCAAGGAGAGGCATACTCAGCGCACCACTGCCACCACTGGTGACAAAGACTGGCCTACCTGGTGTCCTTGTCCCAAGAAAAGGTTCAGCACAACCTCCACTAACAACTGCACGTTAAGCCACTGAGGAAATCACAGACATGACTGATGCCATTTAAAGCTGAATAAATCATATGAAGACTACACTACTGCACTCACCCAGATTCAAAGCTAAGTGCCCTACCCAACCAATGCATAGATACATCTACAGGAAAAAATCTCCCCTAAAAGGCCAATCCAAACAATTAAAACAAATATCTGTTATACCAAATGCACAGATATCAACATAAGGACACAAGAAACATAAAAGCAAGAAAATATGACACCTCCAAAGGAATACAACGTTCTCCAGCAACGGATTCCATGAAAAATAAATTTATGAAATACCTGAAGAAGAATTAATGATATTAAAGAAGCTCAGTGGGAAACAAAAGAAGAATCTTAGTGATATATAAAAAAACACAGATTAAACAATACAAAGAAATCAGAAAAACAATTTAGGACATGAATGAGAAATTCACCAAAGAGATATATAATAAAAGGGAAACAGAAATCCTGGAATAGAAGAATTTAATGAATTAAATAAAAAAATAAATAAAATCAAGAGCTTTAACAATAGACTGGATTAAGCAAAAGAAAGAATTTCCAAATTTGAAGACAAGTCTTTTGAAATAACCCAGTCAGACCAAATATATATATATATGTATGTGTGTGTGTGTGTATATATATAAAGAAGTCATATATAAGAATTTTGATATAATTTTTAGATATTTTAGCATTTTTATACCATATATATATTTATACACCATATATATGTGTGTGTGTTTGTGTGTATGTGTGTGTTGTGTGTGTGTGTGTGAATGAACAAAGCTATGGGCTACCATAGGGCAGACAAATATTTGAATTATGGGTATTCCAGAAGGTGATGACAAGGGTAAAGGCATAGAAAACCTATTTAATGAAATAAAAGCTGAAAACTTCCCAAGTCTAGCAAGAGATTTAGATATCCAAAAACAGGAAACTCAAAGATCCTCAAGTAGACACAACCCCAAATATCTTCTCCAAAGTACATTAAAGTCAAACTGTTAGAAGTCAAAGACAAAGTGAATTCTAAAAACAGCAAGAGAAAAGCATCTAGTCACATATAAGGGAACACCCAGCAGACTAACAGCGAATTTCCCAGCAGGATCCTTATAGGCCAGGCAAGAATGGGATGATATATCCAAAGTTCTGAAAGAAGATAACTGCCACATAAAAATATATACCTAGCAATATTATCCTTCAACAATGAAGAAGAAATAAAGTCTTTCCCAGACAATCAAAAACTGAGGAAATTCATCACCAGTAGACCGACACTATAAGAAATACTTCAGGAAATCCTACACTTGGAAATGAAAGCACGATATCCACCATCAAGAAAACACAAAAGTATAAAACTCACTGGTAGAGCAAACATACAAATGAGGAACAGAAAGGACTCAAATTTTACCACTACAGAAAAACACAAACTGCAATCATGAGCAATAAGAGAGAGAAATAAAGGAAGAGAGGACATACAGAACAACCAGAAAACAATTAACAAAATGACAGAAATAAGTCTTCACACATCAATAATAACCTTGCATGTAAACAGATTCAATTTTCCATTTAAACTATATAGACTGGCTGAATGGATTTAGAAAACCTAAAAACTAGACCGGGTGTGGTGGCTCATGCCTGTAATCCTAGCACTCTGGGATGCCTAGGTGGGAGGATTGCTTGAGGTCAGGAGTTTGAGACCAGCCTGAGCAAGAGCAAGACCCCGTCTCTACTATGAATAGAAAAAAATTAGCCAAACAACTAAAAATAGAAAAAAAATTAGCTGGGCATGGTGGCACGTGCCTGTAGTCCCAGCTACCCAGGAGGCTGAGGCAGGAGGCTCGCTTGAGCCCAGGAGTTGGGGGTTGCTGTGAGGTAGGCTGATGCCATGGCACTCTAGCCCAGGCAAGAGAGTGATACTCTGTCTTAAAAAAACAAACAAAAAATAAACAAACCTCAAAACTCCTCCCAAAGATTCTCAGAGCTGCATAACTTGAGTAAAGTTATATGCTGAACTATATGCTGCCTATGAGAAACTCACTTTACCTGTGAAGACACATATAGGCCAAAAGGAAAGGGATGAAAAAATATATTTTATATAAACAGAAACCAAAAGCAGGAAGGAGTAGCTATATTTATATCAGATAAAACAAACTTTAAGTCAAAAATAGTAAGAAAACAAAAAGGTGGTCATTATATAATGATAAAGGGATCAGCTCAGCTAAAGGCTATAATTCTAAATATATATGCACTCAATACCTGAGCACCCAGATATATAAAGCAAACAATATTAGATAAAAGAAGAGATAGATTCCAATACAATAATAGTTGGGGACTTCTGAACAGAAAATCAACAGATCAACATTGGATTTAAACTGCACTTTAGACCAAATAGATTTAACAGATATTTACAGAACACTTTATCCAATTGCTGCAGAATACACATTCTTTTCATCAGCATCTGGAACATTCTCCAGGATAAACAAAACAAGTCTCAACAAATTTTGAAAAATTGAAATCCTATGAAGTAGCTTCTCAGACCACAATAGAATAGAACTAGAAATCAATAGTAAAAGAAACGTTGGAAACTGTACAAATACATGGAAGTTAACTAACATGCTCCTGGATGACCATTGGGGCAATAAAGAAATTAAAAAGAAAAATTTTAAATACCAAAAACTATGAGATATAGCAAATACAGTTCTATGGAGGGAAGTTTATAGGAATCAATGCCTACCTCAAAAAAGTAAAAGTATTTTTTTAAAAACAACCTAAGAGTGCACCCCAAGGACTAGAAAAGCAAGAATAAACCAAATCCAAAATTATCAGAAGGAAAAAAAATAATAAAGATCAGAGAAGAACTAAACAAAATAGAGACTAAAAAACCCCACAAAGGATCAATGAAATGAAAAGTTAGCTTTTTGAAAAGATAAACAAAATTAATAAACCACTAGCTAGACTAACCAAGAAAAAAGAGAGAAGACCCAAATAAACAAAATCAGAAATGAAAGTCAGGTGTGTTGGCTTATGCCTGTAATCCTAGCACTCTGGAGGCTGAGGTGGGAGGATTGCTTAAGCTCAGGAGTTTGAGACCACCCTGAGCAAGAGCAAGACCCTGTCTCTACTAAAAATAATAGAAAAAATTAGCCAGGCATGGTGATATGCACCTGTAGTCCCAGCTGAGGCAGGAGGATTGTTTGAGCCCAGGAGTTTGAGGTTTCAGTGAGCTAGGCTGATACCACAGCACTCTAGCCCAGGTGAAAGAGTGAGATTCTGTCTCAAAAAAATGAAAAAGACTTTAGAAATGATACCATAGCAATACAAATGATCATCAGAGACTATTATGAACAACTATGTGCTACAAACTGGAAAACTTAGAAGAGATGGGTAAATTTCTGGGCAAATACAACCTACCAAGATTGAATCAGTAAAAAATAGAAGACCTGAACATACCAGTAATGAATTGAATCAGTAATAAAAAATTACTAGAAGAAAACATAAGGGAAACACTCAAAGACATCGGTTGAAGCAAAGATTTTATAACTTATAAGACTTCGAAAGCACAGGTAGCAAAACCCAAACTAGACAAATAGAGGCTATATTAAATTAAAAAGCTTTTGCATAGCAAAGGAAACAATAAACAGAGTGAAGAGACAATATGTTGAATGGGAGAAAATATTTGCAAACTATTCATCCAACAAGGGATTAATATCTAGAGCACAGAAGGAATTCAACAACATAAAACCCCAAATCTCATAATCCCATTAAAAAATGGACAAGGGACTCAAATAGATATTTCTCAAAAGAAGAAATACAAATGGCCAACAGGTATATGAAAAAATGCTCAATATCACTAATCATGAGAGAATTACAAATCAAAGCCATAAAGAGATATCATCTCACCTTAGTTAGAATGGGTATTATTAAAAAGACAAAAAATAACAGATGCTGATGAAAATGAAGAGAAAAGAGAACTCTTATACACTGTTGGTGGGAATGTAAATTGGCACAACCACTATTGAAAACGGGATGGACATTCCTCAAAATAAAAAAACAAAGAAATAGAACTACTATATGATCTAGCAATCCCACTAGTGGGTACTTATCCAAAGGAAAATAAATTTGTATATCAAAGATACACCTGCTCTTGCATATTTATTGAGGCATTACTCACAATGGCAAAGATACAGAATCAACCTAAGTTCCCATCATGGACAAATAGATAAAGAAAATGTGGTATATATATATACCATGAAATGTTATTCTGTCATTAAAAAAGAATGAAGTCCTTTCATTTGTAGCGACATAGATGGAGCAAGAGTTCACTACATTAAGTGAAATGAGCCAGGCACAGAAAGACAGATGCCATGTGTTCTCACTCACATGTGGGAGCTAAAAAGTACTGATCTCAGGGAGATAGAGAATAAAATGATAGATACCAGAGGCTGGGACGAGAGTGTTTGAGGTGGGAGTGTGATAAAGAGAGGTTGGTTAATAAGTACAAATATACAGTTAGATAGAAAGAATAAGTTCTAATGTTTGATAGCAGAGGAGGGTGATTCTAGTTAACAATAATGCATCATATATTGCAAAATAACTGGAAGAAAGGACTTGAAATGTTCCCAACACATAGAAATGATAAGCGCTCTAGGGAATGAATACCCTAAATACCCTGACTTGATTGTTACACATTTAATGTATGTAACAAAATATCACGTGTACCCTATAAATATGTACTAATATTATGCATCCATAAAAATACGTAACTTATCTAATTGTAAGTTTTTGTACTTTAATAATAATGTCTAGGCTAAACAACTGGCTCGTGGAATTTCTAAAAAATTGAACAATTGGTTCTTGCAAGCTGGTAGGAGCTGGCGGTAGCTCACCACTAAAAGCGTAATCATATTTCAGGAAAAAATTGGTTTGCTAAAGTCAAACACTACTTCAGGGGGCAGAAGGGAATTTATGGTGGATACAAAGAGAAGTATCACTGTGCTTTATAGTTGTTTATGTCTTTTATTTTAACTGTCATAAATTTGAGATGGGAAGGATTCATATTAATACAGACTCTCTAATATAATAAAATTGATTTTAAGCACACTATAAAGTTTTAATGATTCAAGAGAATAATAGTTCTACCTCTAAAGCGGTTTGGCAGAAATGACTCACAGATGAAAAAGTCCATTATATTTTTTATATGCTTTAACAAACTTTCTGCCATATCTCTCAGTAACAATATCTTTTATTGTCAAGTGTTGAATGTTCTAAGCATAATTTGTATTGCCATTGATTTCCCAGAACTGCTAAAATCTTTTGCCACACAAAAGTGATATAGGTTATATAGTTTATTATCTTGCAATTGAATTGTGTATTTTGAACAAATTTAGATGAAATATAAAACTAAAAATGCAGTACTTGGCACCACTACTATACTGTGGAGTTACAAAGCCCCAGGAGTTCTATTATGGTGAAAATTGTTCTTGTGGCATTTGGAAAACAATTTAGTACTGGACAGAAAATGAGCGATTTTGAGGTGCCCAATACTTAGTACCAGGATTTGCAATTCTGAGAAGCATGCTGACTTCCTAACCAGCCTTAAAACTTTCTCCTTTGTTATGTCCTTTCTAATCTAGCACGTCTTTTTTTCCCCATATTTTTGAAACACACGAAATGAGAGGGAGGGACAAAACTCTAGGCCCACATAATTGTTTGACCTGACATTGGTGTCACCAAAAGAAATATACAAGCAAAATTAAAATGTATCTAGGTCTTTTTCAGTTGAATTTTCTGAAGTTCAAGAGGAAATTCTGTGTGCTAAAAGAACTACTTACAGTTGACTGTACTAAATTAAAATATTCATTGCTAAAGTCAAAATGTTTTCAACCTAATTTTTCTTAAGGTATTGAGTTCAACTTAAAAATCTTGATTTTCTACTTATAAATGAAATAATTTTAAATATCTTAAGAAAAACCAAATATTCTTTAATTAATGTTCCCCTAACAGTTTAAATTCCCCTGAACAAATAATTTATAAACTTATTTAATTAAATCACTTTGAACCAGTGTTGTTCAAACTTCTGGAGAATTTATTAAAACAAAATTGCTGGGCCCAGCGTGGTGGCTTACACGTGTAATCCTAGCACTCTGGGAGGCTGAGGCGGGTGGATTGCTCGAGGTCAGGAGTTTGAAACCAGCCTGAGCAAGAGCAAGACCCTGTCTCTACTATAAATAGAAAGAAATTAATTGGCCAACTAATATATATAGAAAAAATTAGCTGGGCATGGTAGCACATGCCTGTAGTCCCAGCTACTCGGGAGGCAGAGGCAGAAGGATTGCTTGAGCCCAGGAGTTTGAGGTTGCTGTGAGCTAGGCTGACACCAGGGCACTCACTCTAGCCTGGGCAACAAAGTGAGACTCTGTCTCAAAAAAAAAAAAGTTGCTGGACTCCACCCTTATAGTTTCTGATACAGTAGGCCTAGGATGGATCTCAAAAAGATTCATATTTAACACATTTCCAGGTGATGCTGATGCTATTGGTCTGGGGACCACACTTTGAGAACCATGGCCTTTATCATTTAAAGCAACAAGTACAGATATAATGTATCTGACTTTCTTGAACACTTCAAACATCTGATGAGGCAGCCAAATAAGATACATAAGTGAGATCTTTCTTAGTAGTTAACTCTTGTAAATCAAGTTCCCTTAAACATTCAAAATCAGTAACCAGTTTAAAAATTCAATCAAATTCTTTTATTTTTGTTTTGGCTAGGGTGGGTGGGGTGGGGTGGGTGGTGGATCTTGAGCAATTAAATCAATTGATTCTTTAATACATGTGAAATCAAAACTTGAAAATGTATTATCTATTACACATTTCACATAAAAATTACATTTAGAATATCAGATTCTCTAAAAAGTTAGTTTTTACAAACACTACAAACACCTTAAATGGCAAAATATGCAGAGTTCATCCCAATGAGTACAAAATTTATAATCAGAGTTATCATCTCTGAAGAGCTGTGCATACTGGGTAGAAGATCTGGGGCCATAAAGTAATTACTTATATTAAAGGAATATTTAGAAACAAAAACATTAAGAAAATAAATTAGTTCTACTTGCCAACTTTTGCAAAAGAGCCAAATTTTAAAAGAATCAGCTCCCCAAATAAAAAAATAAAAGAATAAGAAGAAAGTTACCAAGATTAGTGTGCTCATGGCAGGAAAGCAGCATTGTTTTCCCACGTGATTAGGATCTGCAAGAGGCAACACTCTCTGCAGATGTCTGCTCTACAAATTTCAGTGTCAAGTTTGTTTTTGTTAGAGACTCTGTTTCACTTAGTGCTAGAGATAGTACCTTTCTAAAAATTTTATTTTAAATAGCAAAGCACTTTTGTTTTTTTCTCTGACTATTGTATCTGATGCAGCACCAAGACATGGGGTCGGTTCATCTCTTTCACTTGCTGAGTAGTTAGACATTAGGACATGAGATGTGGGCCCTACATATTTCAGGGTTAAATTTATCTGAGCTACAGGTGGACATCCCAAGCCCTTTCTTCTAGTCGGGCCATGGCCAACCAGGTAAATGGGAGACCCCGAAACCTCGTTTCAGCTGGGACTTCATTATGCAACTCCGCAGCATCAGAGAGATCCCTTAGCTTCTTCCAGTTTCAATCTTATTAAGGTTTTATCCTACTCTTCTTCTTTAATCTCTTGATTTCATTCAATAGATTCTATACCCCCATTCCTTTCAGATTAATGCTAATTTCCTTCACTAAGGATTCAACTAATCTCTTTACTGCCTGATTGGTTCTACATTCTTTTCATATCTTTGAAAATCTGGGCCCAGACCATTTATTAGCAGTCTGTACTATGTAGAATCAATAATCAAGACTCCATGGCTTTACTGAAAAACTAAATAGTAAAGAAAATAGTTCAACATGGCTACAGCAAAATAATAATTCATCTTATTTTACCACTTGAAAAAAAATTACTTTGGTTGTAACACAATTTAAGAAATACTCTTAATAGTCTATGTAAAAACACAAGATTAAAATTTGGAAGTGTTTCAAATGCCTTAGCTGGCACTCCAATGTTCACTTGGCATTTTTCTTTTTCACATCCTGGGATGCTATTTAAAACTTTTATTTTAAATAGCAAAGTACTTTTGTTTTTTTCTCTGACTATGGTATCTGATGCAGCACCAAGACATGGGTCAGTTCATCTTTTTCACTTGCTGAGCAGTTGGACATTAGGACATGAGATGTGGGCCCTACATATTTCATGGTTAAATTTATCTGAACTACAGGTGGACATCCCAAGCCCTTTCTTATAGTTATAGCCCTTTTATAATGTTGAAAGGATGACAAGGTTTACAACAGCATTTCCAGGTATACTAGAAAAGCTTTATGTTTAGGCATACCAAATATGTCACCCAACAGTGAAGAAAGTAACTGTGATGTTATTTTAATGGTAAAGATAAAAAAGAACTCATGCTCAGCTGTTAATAAGCAAAGAAAAATAAAAACATTGATTGAAAATACATTAATTGAAACAAATTTCCTCCTCCTCCTCCTCCTCCTCCCCCCTTTCTTTGAAAACCAGAGCTTACAAGAAACATAAATTTCTTACTTATCAAAAAGAGCTCTTTTGAGTCAAAGGCTGAATATATTAAAACAAAAATATATAACATTTGCAACGACACTGAATTCTATCGGGCATAAACTGCTAATGAAATCCACTTCTGTGTAAAGAAACAGGCACTGTTTTTAGATGATTTAAAATGTAATTTACTATCACACATTACCTTTTTTGGGAACTTAGAACAGAGGAAAATGCAAAGTAATTTTTTGTTGTTGATTAAAATAAAAGAAATCAGATTGTTCATGGCATCTAAAAGAAAATCTCTACTTCAGTTCACCAGCAAAGTCCTTGGAGTTGAAGTTCCCATTAATCCAAATATATTTCTCTGCGTGCACATTAACAATAGCTGCATGAATGTATGGTTTGATTTACTAATTTGGCAAGAAATAATGTGTCCCACTTTCTAACACTGAAGGTGGTTCCCAGAAATGAAAGTGATGTTCTAAGGCAGCTATATTCCTAAAATTGTGAAGGTGAAAAATGGATTTCAGGAAAGGTTCTCTATCTTAAAACTTCAGAAAACTAAATTAACAGTGTTTTCTCTTTTTGCAATTAATATTGACAGTGTGAACGAAGAGCTAAAAATGGAAGCTATTCAACTGTGGTGCAATACAGTACTGAAAACTAATTAGGAGACTCTTGGCAAACCAAATGTGTTATAAATATCTCTGAAATCCTTTTGTTAAATATAAAAATCAGGGAATGTTTTCATGTTCACAAGTACCTATGTTTGTGAATTACTATTTTCCATTTTAAATAAAAACCAACTTTTGCTTCCAATGAAAGAATCCAAGGCAAAAATTTTCCAACAGGCAGAAGAACTGAAACTGACAACTATAAACAGAAGAAAAGGTACAAGGTTTTCCACTTCCAAATTAAAAGAGTGGTGAATTATAAAGGAGTGTAATAACTAGGATATTTCTATTTTTCACAATCACATTTAAAACACCTTCAACATAATATATGTATCCTGGGTCCATGTCTGTGAGTACATAAACTTGTTTCCTATGTGTTTGCTGTTCCTGCTGCTCTTTCTAATCTCTGCTTTTTTCCTTCTCCCACTCCAGAAATCAACAGACCTAACTTACTTGTTTTAGAAACATACTTGTGAAGCAAAATTATCCATATGGAAAAATTAGATAAGAGTCATACTGGGGAAGAGGAAGGAGGGGTGAAAAGAGAGACTAGGATCAAGGAGGAGAGGGACAGTGGACAACCTGAGTGTAGCAATGGAGAGAAGGATGGTCCATCACGGGGCCCAGGGAACTGCGTGGAAAGGACTTTGCCCAGCTGTAGCAGAGGCCCATCAGCCACCAGCCCATCAGACTACTCACCTTCCTATGGTACCACAGGCAAGCAAGTCACCAGAACAAGGGCTGGACAATGGATATCTTGGGGCGGAGAGGAGGGAGGGAGAATCTCACCATGAAACAAGGACTGCATAGACCCAATTTGACAGCTCCTACCAGCCCAACAGAGAGACACACACACTATTCCTATTTTAGTGTGACTCAGACGTGGTGCATACTTCCACTACAGTTTGGTAAAAATAAAGAAAATCTGAGTACAATCCTGGCAGTCAATTTTTCTTACATCCTAGCGTCTCCACTCATTCATGTTACCTGTCTGGCCTCTGCTCTGGGCTGATGGTACTTCAATTAAGAGTGACTAGAAGAAGCACCATGCACGTTTCTAAAGAATACAATTGCTAGTCTTGTTTAAGAGCTTTGTGAGGGCATGTAAGTTCACACACCCTGCACCTGGACCATTTTGTTGACTTGAACTTTTTGACTATTTAGAATCATGCATTGCTACCTAAATTATGCCATTAGTTTAAGGCAAGTTTGTTTACTATAGATACATGCTATTCAGAAGCTGGGCACACTTTAAATGATCTTGAGTTAGATTTTTAAATTAGTTTTTGCTATTTGATCATTTTGTTTGAGCTTTTGTTTTAAAGAAATGAAATGACTTTTCAATGACAAATATTAAAAGAATAGTATGAAAAAGTATTAATATATTGTTAGAGGTAGGATGATAATGCCAAAAAGCCTAAAAACAAATGGTTAATAGTGGTTGTCTCTGGAGACAAGAGTCAAGATAGGGAGAGGTGGGACAGGGGATTATTGCATTTGTATTGTGACCACTTTGCTTCTGTCTTTAAAAAAATTTTGATAAAATGATGACTGAGTGGTTCTGTCGTATCATATCTTTAAACATTGATTTTATTTAATAAGAAAACAAATCATTTTCTACTCTTAAATTTTCAAAAAACCCCCACAAAAAACCATAAACATATTTCCAAATTTGGGAATTCAGTGTTAAAACTGAATCTATTATATATAAATATTTTAATTATATAATACAGATAATAATATATAACTTTATATTTTTATTAAATTATATATTTAACTCAAGTGAGTAATATTCAGTAATATAAATGCCTTTCATAAATGTAATATAAATGTCTTTCATAAATGTTTTCTAAGATTTTTTATTCTTAAAAGTTTCTTTTAAATATCTGTCTTTTAAAACTGTGTGTGTTTGATATTAATTGAGTAAACTGAGTAGAGAAAGCATTTTCAGTTATTAGGAGTATCGTGGAGGGTGATAGGAAGACTAGCAGGAAGGCTTATCTTGGTTTGTTTTTTTTTTTGAGACAGAGTCTCACTTTGTTGCCCAGGCTAGAGTGAGTGCCGTGGCGTCAGCCTGGCTCACAGCAACCTCAATCTCCTGGGCTCGAGCAATCCTTCTGCCTCAGCCTCCCGAGTAGTTGGGATTACAGGCATGAGCCACCATGCCCGGCTAATTTTTTTTGTATATATATTTTTAGTTGGTCAATTAATTTATTTCTATTTTTGGTAGAGACAGGGTCTCGCTCAGGGTGGTTTTGAACTCCTGACCTTGAGCAATCCGCCCGCCTCGGCCTCCCAAAGTGCTAGGATTACAGGCGTGAGCCACCACGCCCGGCCATCTTGGTTTGTTTTAATGGAGAAACATTCTCAGGTAGACAAAGGGATTCAAGAGGTTCTTACTCAAGAAATTCTTTTTATACCAAGCTTTAGACTCATATGTTCAGAATTTAGTGTATTTTTATGTGAACCCTTATGCTCTTATTTTGTCTCCATTTTACAGATGATGAAAACGAAGAGGAGAGACATCAAGAAACTTGACTGAGGATTCAGAGCTGTAAGTGGTGAGATACAATGTAACGCTGGCTCTGTTTGACTCCAAAGTCCCTTTTCTCTATGCAGCTGTCCCCTTGCCCACGAGCACTAGGATTTAATCTACGCAGGGCAAGCCCAGTAGATCTTCAGTCTGCTGTAGCTCCCTGGTACCTTCCCCCATCTTCATAGATGAAGATGTGTTTCCCGCTTTCTATATGTAACTCCTTTGCCTGAGCTCTTGATTGCATTTCCTAACACTTCACTGGGATCTTTCTGCCTTCATGACATTCTGATTCTTTTAGGATTTATCATTCCTTCATCACAGATTCCTTCCCCTCAGTCCATGCACATGCTACAATTTCTCCTATTCTATAAAACATACATTCCACCCTCTTTCCTTTCTGCTCCTCATCCCTCAAGGCCTAATTCTCCCCTTTGATTCACTCCTCATTCTCTGTAATCTGGCTTTCCTCACTGCTCACCTCAACCACCCTTTAAAACGTACTGGGGGAGGTATGGAAAATGGCGAAGTAGGGGTGCCCTCCTGGCTCTCTGCTCCCAGAGCGAAAAGTGAAGAAAGCGGATAGCCACACTCGAGCGATCTGCACTTCTACGAGACCAGCTTCTCGAGCCTGCAGACATCCACCAGGAATCGGAGGGATAAGACCATTTGCAGCCTAAAGCAAAGGTGAACCGATTATTCTTCCCCAAAACTCGGGGATTCGGAGGCACACAACAGGGAGGGAGCTAGGCGTGGTTTAAGCCGCTGCCAGCTGGCAGTGGTGCCAGCCCTACCTGGTGCTGAGAAACACCCCTTCCTACACTGAGCTCCACTTCCACGTAGGCCAGGAGGTGCCTGAAGTTGGTGAGAAGTGGCAGCGCGGGACTAAGCCATGTGGAGAGGAGACTAGAGCAGGGAACGCGCTGAGTTCCCTAGAGCACACAGCAGCCGCAGTATGAGGAGGGGGAGGGTCCGAGCCCAGCAACCACTCTCGCTCTCCGTGCAGCAGGAACCTGAGCCCACTCGGGCATCTCCCTGCAGAACACTCCCAGGTCAAGGTTAAGGGGAGTTTACACAGAAGGAGGCTTTGACTTTGGATATAGAGGAGGTTTGGGATAGCACTGAGAAGTCAAGAGTGCGCAAAGTTAGACTCCTTGATCCATTAGGACCCCCCTCCCTCTGCCCCTCTGGCACCGCTCCCGCCCCTGGGCATTCCAGCGCTGACTTGGGCTCGGGGTTTGGAGGGGAGGCACAGAGAGAGCGCTGGTACGTGCTCCTGCTACACCAATTTGATATTGGACCGTCACTTGCTACACAAGTGGCACTGACTCTGTGCTCAGAGAGTGGACCCTGCCTGGACGGGGCAGAGCTACAGGGGAGATTGCCCTTGGTGGATTTAAGGCAGAGAAACATTGCCTTCCACACTCTCCTGTGACCAGAGCCCCGCCCTGGGCTCCAAAGTCTCTGTCCCAGCCTTGGGGGCGGAGCTGAGATAGGAACTGTTCTCATTCCTGCTGCTTATCTCCACCTGTGTAATTAAGGACACAAAAGACAGGGATTGGTGGGTCCCATTGCCTGCCTTCCCGCTTCTGGTCAGTCTCTCCTTGCACAAGTCTCCCGCACGCTGTGCCCAGAGTGTGGAGCTCACCTGGGCAGAGCCGGGCTTTGTAGGAGGCTGCCTTTAGTGGTTATAAGGTAGAGATATTTTACAACCCCCACATCCAGGGATTTGGGGCTAGGCCTCTGGCTCCAAAGTTTGTATCCCTGCCTTGGGGGTGGAGCCGAGATAGAAACTGCTCCCATTCCTGCCTCTTATCTCCACCTGTGGAATTAAAGAGACAGAAGACAGGGCCTGGTGGGTCTGGCCTCAGGGCAATCTCTCACTGCACAGGTCTCCCTCGCTCTTTGTCCAGAGTGCGAGCCTGCTTGGGCAGGGCCTAGATTCGTAGGAGGCTGCCCTTAGTGGCTATTAGGCAGAGAGACTTTGCATCCACCACCGTCCCTGTCTTGTGGCTGAGCCTTTGGCTCCAAAGTCTCTGTCCCCGCCTTGGGGGCAGAGCTGAGATAGGAACTGTTCTCATTCCTGCTGCTTATCTCCACCTGTGTAATTAAGGAGACAGAAGACAGGGATTGGTGGGTCCCATTGCCTGCCTGCCTGCTTTTGGTCAGTCTCTCCCTGCAAAGGTCTCCCGTGCTCTGTGTCCAGAGTGCGAAGTCCGCCTGCACAGGGCTGAGCCTCGTAGGTGACTGCCCTTAGTGGCTATAAGGCAGAGAGACTTTACGTCCACCACGCTCCAGTGTCTTGTGGGTGAGCCTTTGGCTCCAAAGTCTCTGTCCCCGCCTTGGGGGCAGAGATGAGATAGGAACTGTTCCCATTCCTACCGCTTATCTCCACCTGTGTAATTAAAGAGACAGAAGACGGGGATCCTTGGGTCTGACTACCGGCCTGCTGGCTTCAAACCAGTCTCTACCTGCACAGGTCTCCTGTGCTCAGTGTCCAGGCCCTGGAGTTTGCCTGGGCAGGGCCGAGCCTAGTAGGAGGCTGCCTTTGGTGAATACAAGACAGAGAGACTTTACGACCCACACACTCTGGTGACTTGGGGCTGGGCCTTTGGCTCCAAAGTTTCTAGCCCCGCCTTGGGGATGGAGCTGAGATAGGAACTGCTCCCGTTCCTGCCATCTATCTCCACCTGTGTAATTAAGGAGGCAGAAAATGGGAGGCCGCCAGAGGAGCCCAGAGACCAGTGGGAAGGGTAGGGGAATTGGCTATTTCCCCTCCACTACATCTTAGACTGCTGGGGGGCTCCCCAGTGGGTAGAGAGACTTGCAGACACCTGCCCAGCGATGGCTGCCACAAGTGAGCAACACCACCTACCAGCTCAGAAACTAATCAAGACGTGTGAATACCCAAACGAAAACCTAAAGGAAAGAAACAACAACTGAGCGAAATGGGAAGAAATCAGCGAAGGAACTCTGGAAATATGAAGAAACAAACTGAAAACATACCCCCAAAGAGGAGCACCAGCCCCTTAGAAACAGACAACAACCAAAACCTGGCAACCAAAATGACAGAAGAGGAATTTCGAATGTGGATCATAAGAACACTCACCCACCTGCAAGAACAACTAATAACCAACACAAAGAAACCACAAAAAGCCTCCAGGATATGGAACAAAGGTTCACTCAAGAGATCGACACAGTGAAGAAAACCTTAGCCGAATTCCTGGAGATGAAGAATCAACTCAGGGAAATACTGTGGAAAGTCTCAAGAACAGGGTAGATCAAACAGAAGAAAGAATCTCAGAGATTGAAGATAACACCCTCCAATTAAATAAATCAGTCACAGAAATAGAGCAGAGAAACAAGAGAAAAGAGCAAAGCCTACAAGAGCTGTGGAATTATGTGAAGAAACCTAACGTGAGGGTCATAGGGTTAGCAGAAGGGGAAGAAGACAACACTCAAGGGTTGGACAAGCTTTTTGAAGATATAATAGAGGAAAATTTCCCAGGCCTTGCTCAAAATCTTGATATACAAGTTCAAGAAGCCCAGAGGACCCCTAGGAGATTCAATGCAAACAGGAAGACGTCACATCATGCAGTCATCAGACTGACCAAAATATCAACTAAAGAGGCCCTTCTAAGAGCTGTAAGATGAAAGAAGCGAGTAACTTACAAGGGAAAGCCAATTCGAATAACACCAGACTTCTCTAATGAGACTTTACAAGCAAGGAGAGACGGGGGCCCCAAACTCACTCTTCTGAAACAAAACAATGCCCAGCCTGGAATCTTATTCGCTGCAAAACTAAGCTTCATATATGAAGGAAAAATAAAGACATTCTCAGACAAGCAAAGCCTCAGAGAATTCACCAAGACAAGACCAGCCCTACAAGAAGTACTCAAAACAGTGTTACACACAGAACACCATAATAGAAACTCACGAATATAAAAATAACCAAAACCCAAAAATTAAAGGCCAGATATTACAATGGCTCAAGACAGAAATCAAAGCAACAACATCCAACCCAACAAAATGAACAGTAATCTACCTTACCTATCAGTTCTCTCAATAAATGTGAATGGCTTAAACTCTCCACTCAAGAGACATAGGCTGGGTGAATGGATAAGAAAATACAGGCCAAGTATACGCTGTCTTCAGGAAACACATCTAACCTGCAAGGATGCATATAGACTAAAAATAAAAGGGTGGAGATCAATATTCCAAGCAAATAGAAGCCAAAAGAAGGCTGGTGTGGCAGTTCTAATTTCAGACGATTTAGTTTTTAAACTAACAAAAGTAATGAAAGACAAAGGGTCATTATATAATGGTGAAGGGCACACTTTAACAAGAAGAGATAACAATTTTAAATATATATGTACCCAACTTAGGTGCACTCAGATTCATAAAGCAAACCTTACTGGATCTAAACAAATTGATTAATAGCAATATCATAATCACCAGAGATTTCAACACCCCACTGACGGCACGAGACAGATGCTCCAATCAGAAAATTAACAAAGAAATAATGGACTTAAACAAAATTAAAAAAAATAGAAATAATACCATGTATCTTCTCAGATCACAGTGGAATAAAAGTAGAAATCAACCCTAACAGAAACTCACATTTCAACATAAAAACGTGGAAATTAAACAACCTCCTACTAAATGATTACTTCATAAATGAAGAAATCAAGATGGAAATGAAAAAATTCTATGAAGAAAATGACAATGGAGAGACAAGTTATCAAATCCTCTGGGACACAGCAAAACCAGTTCTGAGAGGAAAGTTTATCTCCATAAATGCCTATAACCAAAAGTCAAAAAGATCACAAATAGACAATCTAATGAAACGACTCAAAGAGCTGGAAAAAGAAGAACAGACCAGCCACAAACCCAGCAGAAGGAGTGAAATCAACAAGATCAAATCAGAACTAAACGAAATTGAAAACATGGAAGCTATTCAAGAGATTAACAAAACAAAAAGTTGGTTCTTTGAAAAAATAAACAAAATTGACACGCCACTGGCTAAGCTAACGAAAAGCAGAAAAATCTCTAATAAGCTCCATCAGGAACAAAAAAGGAGATATCACAACTGATCCCAAAGAGATACAAAATATAATTTATGAGTACTACAAAAATCTTTATTCACACAAATTGGAAAATGTGGAGGAAATGGACAAATTTCTAGAAACACGCAGGCTCCCTAGGCTCAATCAGGAAGAAATAGATTCCCTGAACAGACCAATCTCAACAGCTGAAATAGAAACAGCAATTAAAAATCTCCCTAAAAAGAAAAGTCCTGGTCCAGATGGCTTCACACCCGAATTTTACTTACCCGAATTTTAATTTTACTTACAAAGAAGAACTAGTACCTATCTTGCAGAAACTATTCTACAACATCGAGAAGACCGGAAACCTCCCCGACACCTTTTATGAAGCGAATATTATTCTGATACCAAAACCAGGAAAGGATGCAACAAAAAAAGAAAACTACAGACCAATATCCCTGATGAATATAGATGCAAAAATTTTCAACAAAATCTTAGCTAATCGAATCCAGATGCTTATCAAAAAAATAATCCATCACGACCAAGTGGGCTTCATCCCAGGGATGCAGGGATGGTTCAACATATGAAAATCTATAAATGTAATTCACCACATAAACAGAAGCAAAAACAAAGACCACATGATTCTCTCAGTAGATGCAGAAAAAGCTTTTGACAAAATTCAACACCCTTTCATGATACGAACACTTAAGAAAATAGGTATAGAAGGGACATACCTAAAAATGATACAAGCCATATATGACAGACCCATAGCCAACATCATACTGAATGGGGAAAATCTGAAAGCATTCCCACTTAGAACTGGAACCAGACAAGGCTGCCCACTATCTCCACTTCTATTCAACATAGTGCTGGAAGTGCTGGCTACAGCAATCAGACATGAAAGTGGAATTAAAGGTATCCAAATAGGGGCATAAGAGATCAAACTTTCACTGTTTGCTGATGATATGATATTATATTTAGAAAACCCCAAAGATTCAACCAGGAAACTCCTGGAACTGATGAATGAATTTAGTAAAGTTTCAGGATACAAAATCAATACACAGAAATCAGAGGCATTCATATACACCAACAACAATCTAATTGAGAAACAAATCAAAGACTCAATTCCCTTCACAATAGCAACAAAGAAATTAAAGTACCTAGGAATATACTTAACCAAGGAGGTAAAAGACTTCTACAGGGAGAACTATGAAACACTGAGGAAGGAAATAGCAGAGGATGTAAACAGATGGAAATCCATACCATGCTCGTGGATCGGCAGACTCAACATCATCAAAATGTCTATACTACCCAAACTGATCTACAGATTCAATGCAATACCTATTAAAATCCCATCAGCATTCTTCGCAGATGTAGAAAAAATAATTTTATGCTTTGTATGGAACCAAAAAAGACCCCGAATATCAAGAGCAATTCTAGGCAACAAAAACAAAATGGGAGGTATTAATATGCCAGATATCAAACTATACTACAAAGCTGTAGTAATTAAAACAATCTGGTATTGGCACAAAAATAGGAATATTGACCAGTGGAACAGATCTGAGAATCCTGATATAAAACCATCCTCATATAGCCATCTAATCTTTGACAAAGCAGACAAAAACATACGCTGGGGAAAAGAATCCCTTTTCAATAAATGGTGCTGGGAAAAGTAGATAGCCACTTGTAGAAGGCTAAAGCAGGACCCACACCTTTCACCTCTCACAAAAATCAACTCACTCTGGATAACAGACTTAAACCTAAGATATGAAACTATTAGAATTCTAGAGGAAAATGTTGGAAACACTCTCCTAGACATCGGCCTAGGCAAAGAGTTTATGAAGAAGTCCCCAAAGGCAATCAAAGCAGCAACAAAAATAAATAAATGGGACATGATGAAACTAAAAAGCGTCTGCACAGCCAAAGAAATAGTCATGAAAGTAAACAGACAACCTACAGAATGGGAGAAAATTTTTGCATCCTACATATCCGATAAAGGGCTGATAACTAGAATATACTCAGAACTCACGAAAATCAGTAAGAAAAAATCAAATAACCCTATTAAAAAGTGGGCAAAGGACTTGAACAGAAACTTTTCTAAAGAAGACAGAAGAATGGCCAACAAACATATGAAAAAATGCTCAACATCTCTAATCATCAGGGAAATGCAAATCAAAACTACAATGAGATATCACTTAACTCCAGTGAAAATGGCCTTAAAAAATCTCCAAATAACAAATGCTGGCATGCATGTGGAGAGATAGGAACACTCCTATACTGCTGGTGGGACTGCAAACTAGTTCAACCTCTGTGGAAAGCAATATGGAGATACCTTAAAGCGATACAAGTGAATCTACCATTTGATCCAGCAATCCCATTGCTGGGCATCTACCCAAAAGATCCAATGACACTCTACAAAAAAGACACCTGCACTCGAATGTTTATAGCAGCACAATTCATAATTGCAAGGCTGTGGAAACAGCCCAAGTGCCCATCAATCCAAGAATGGATTAATAAAATGTGGTATATGTATACCATGGAGTACTATTCAGCTCTAAGAAACAATGGTGATATAGCACATCTTATATTTTCCTAGTTAGAGCTGGAACCCATACTACTAAGTGAAGTATCCCAAGAATGGAGAAACAAGCACCAGATATATTCTCCAGCAAACTGGTATTAACTGAGTAGCACCTAAGTGGACACATAGGTGCTACAGTAATAGGGTATTGGGAAGGAGGGAGGGGTGGGGGGAGCGGGTATATACATACATAATGAGTGAGATGTGCACCATCTGAGGGATGGTCATGCTGGAAACTCAGACTTGTGGGGGGAGGGGGGAAAGGGCATTTATTGAAACCTTAAAATCTGTACCCCCATAATATGCCGAAATAAAAAAAAATAAAAAAATAAAAAAAAAACGTACTTGGGTAAGAACCTTGTCTTACTCTCGAGTTTGCAAGTACCTGGCACATAAAAATAATAACTACTATGGTAGACTACAGTTTATTGAGCCCCTACTAGAGGCCAGGTTGTATAGATCACAGACACTATGGTCTTCTTATAGGTCTTTGATAACGTGTTGAATTGGCAGACACCCTTCCCATGTTCTCATCTGTGCGCCCCTCTCTGGATGTTCAGTGTCCGGGAGTCACTCTGACGTGACTTTGCCAAGTGAAACGGAGCCTTCTGTCTCTACTGCCTGGGTCTGGTCACCAAACAGGTGAAACAAAAATATCTCTAAGAATGATTTGTAGCTTTTACTATGAGGACTGTATGTTCCAGCACGTATTGTGTGACTGTAAATACCTTTTTGTTTGTTTTCTAAGCATTGCAATGTCTGGATGGATATAGGAAGAAAGGAACTGATTCATTTAATATATTCGTGCAAGAAATAGTAACTGGATAGTATGAGTTAAGCAGTATAAATGGCACCTGGGGGCACAAAGGTGACTAAGACAGATACATTGCAAGAAGGAATTTTAACAGGAGTAAACTGAAGTGGGGGGAAGAAGGGAAAATGGGAAAAGCACATGGCTGCCTCAAAAAGCAGTGCCCATGAGGTGCCAATAGGCCTTGACTTTCTGAAATAGAGAACGAGACAGTGGCAAAAAATCTAAAGACGTCCCCTCTATTTAAAGCAGAGCATGGGTTGTCTTCCAGTTATGCTTTCAGTTCAGTTCTAGCAGATTTAGTCAGTCAACATTTCTCCTACATTCTGATAACAGTTCTGGTTGTTAATGATTGTGTGAGTCACCATCTTCCTCTGCTTCCTTGGCATTACACTGCAAGTCTAGGGAGAAAGGATGGGTTCTTGGTCACCTACACAACATAAAACAAAATTAGATACCGATTTCACAGCATACACAAACATAAATTCCAGATGGATTAAAGTTCTATAAATGGAGGGAAAATTAAAACATCTAGAATGAAATATAAATCAGTATCATTATAACCTTGAGTAGAGATATGCTTTTTAAATAAGACATGTAAAGAACAAACCAGAAAAAGAAATAAACTGTGTCAAAATTAAACCACCTGTACATCAAAAGATACCTTTAAAAAATGAAAAGTCAAACCATGAATTGGGAAAAGATATTCACAGCACTTATTACCAGCAAAGAATTGGTTTCTGGTATTCAGAATATATAACAGAGCTTCTACCAATCAGTAAGAAAAAGGGCAAACAAGCCAACAGCAAAATGGGCAAAGGATTTGAAAAGGACATCACTAAGGAGAAAACTCAAAGGCTAATCAATATTTGAAAAGATTCTCAGTCTCACAAGTAATCAGGAAAATGCAAACTAATCCAATGAGATACAAATTCATATATTGGCAAAAATGAAAACATCTGGGAACACTGAGCATTGTTAAGAATGGAGCTGAAGTCACTGCTACACAGCTGGTGGGAGCATAAAACTGTGCAGCCTGGGAAAGCCATTTGGCTTCATCTGATAAGGTTAAAGATGCTCATATCTTCCTGCCCTTTAAATATCTCCCTGCTCATATCTTCCTGCCACTCCCACATGTGGTACGAGATTCAGAACAACCCAAGTTTTCATTATTGGGAAAGTGAACAAATGAATCATGGTATATTTTCAAGCAATAGAGTGTTATACAATATTTAAAATAAACGAACTAGAGCTACATGTATCAACATAGGTAAATTTCAAAAATGTAGTGTTAAGGGGAAAAGAAGATTGCAGAAGAAATATAAAAGCATGCACGGGTAATACCATCTTCTGGGGGCTGGTAGGATGGAAGTGGGTTGGAGCAGAGTTACAAATGGGGCTTCAATTTTACCTATTAAATATGCTTTATTTCTTTACAAAAAATATAAGGCAAATATGATAAAGTATTGGCAAAGCTGGGGAAGGTATATGCATAGTGCCTTAAGTAGTACCTTTAAAAGAAAAATGTTTTAGCATCTGACAGGCCTGATTTCAGACTGTGGCTAAAAACTTTGGCTCTGCAGCTGATATCTCTGTCACATTAGGCGAGCTACTTCTCTCAACTTTAGTTGCTTTACAATATATATACTTTATGTTCTGGCACTTGTCTGACAAATCTTGTTTGTGAAGTCTTTGTGGTTCTAATCCTGGTGTCCCGTTTGTTACTGTTAGCTCTCACGCATGACTGTGTGGTATGTGCATGTGTGTGCGCGCGCACGCATGTGTTGTGGTTTTTGACAGTGAATTCAACTTTCTTGGGACTTTACCTGTGGGAATTATTGGAAGCCTGAATTTAAGGTGTTTTTCTCCGGGGAGGATATATATTTGTGTCTGTCAGGAGCCTGAGGGCACTGCTAACCCAGGACCCCTTTAAAGTCTTGCCCTGAGGGTTTTTCTTTGTCCAAAGTACCCTGACAATGCTGTTTGGGGGCTGAGAGCCTACTGTGAGGGCATTTTGTAGCTATAAATTTTCATGGATTTTTTGTTTCTATTTCACCCCATATCAAAGTTTAAAACAATCAATTTTCCTTGCTGCTCCCTGGAGAAGTTGGCTATTTCTAGTTTATATTAACACAGAGGATGTCGCCCTATGGCACCCCAACTGAAATGTGGGTTCTGTTATTATACTCCCACCTTGTGTGGATTTGGGGTTTGGGGTCCTGTCTAGTGCATCCACAGAAACTACTAACAATAGCAGTTCAAGTTCATCTGGGTTACATTAAAATCCTCAAGGTGAAAGCTGGTTTCAGTTCTCTGCTTACTTCTCTGATTTTTACTTTCACTTAGTTTTGTGCCTCTGAGAGTTCCTCTTTCTTGCCAACTCTTTAATGTATTTTAAAAGTTTTCTTCCCCCTTAATTTAAACCAGCAATTTTTCTTTTTAAATTTTAATGGAGGCATTTCCTAAAACTATTTCATCCATATACTGCTGGGAATTGAACTCGTATGTTCTTTTAAAAATAATTCCATTTAAAAAAAAACAAAACAAAAATGCTATTTCATCCAGGCTGGTCTTGAACGCTTGACCTCAATAGATCCTCCTGCCTCAGCCCCCAAAGGTGCTGGGACTACAAGCATGAGCCACCACAGTGGGCCAATAATCACATATTTCACCATTGTTGGAGCCACTAACTAGAACTTAATGACTAAAATTCATTCTGTCTGCAGAACTCATGCTCCTAACCATGAGGGTAGAGTGCCTCTCACTGCACCACACTGTATTGAAAAGAACAAAAAAGACAAAAGCATGAGCTTTCCTTCCTGTACACAGAATCTTTCAACATCTCTTCTTCTCCTCTAACTCAGAGGAAGAAGTGTCTATCTTCCTTTCTCCTTTCCTGTTCTGTGGTTCCACTGTCTAGGGTTTGCTGGGCCCTCTCCTATCTCCCCACCTTCTGGGCCTGCATGGCCACTTCCTTCCGGGAATTTTCTATAGGCCCTTCCCTGCACCCATCTCTTGTGGCCACATATTCTTTCTGCCACTGCTGGCACCCAAAGCCAGGCATGAAGCCTTGAATGCTACCATAGCCTCCCCTTCTTTCTCCAGCTTAATCTGGAGAGTTTCACGCAGGTGAGTTGCCCTAAAACACTGCTTTGTGTTGTTCAAAAACCTTCAAGTCATCCTAGGACCTACAGCTGGAACAACAAACATGTTTCACAGAAGAGCCCCTTCATGCTGCCCACCCCTTATTCTTGTCCCAGTGCCCAGCGCTGACTGTACCACTCTCCTCTCTCACCCCGCACACCTGCCACTTCCACCAAGCCAGAGGGGCCCCCAGGAGACACTCCTGGGATCAGGACCCGGATCCCCGAGGGTAAACTGTGCTGCTCAGTAAAGGCCCTCCCCATAATCATTTCATTCTCAGAGTGAAATCTCAACAGACACTTGCACGAACCCTCTGGTTCCAGCCAAACTGCTCTATTCGTGATCCCCAGAGCACGCCTGGCACCTTCCCACCTTGGCATTTGCTATTTGCTCATGCTGTTTCCCTAACTTCATTTTGCACACCGTCTTCTCTACCTACTAGACCCTCCTCCCCTCAGGGGCCAGCTCAGATTCCAACCTCTAAAAATCCCCCTCCATTGCCTCAACTGGACCTGCCCCTCTCCCCTTCAAACTCTTCTCCGTTATCTCGCCCATTTCTCACTGCCGGGCAATGACCACGTAGCTGTCTGGCTGTTTCTCTCTCTCCCACCCCTTATACCTTATAGCTCTTATACCTTGTAGCTCACAGAATGATGCAGTTGAGAGGATGTTATAAACATAATCTCATGTTCTTAATTTCCCAGAGAAAGAAAAGCTCAGTGAGGTCAAAGGATTTACCCAAGGTGACACAGCAGGATAGAGCAGGCCTGGGTATAGAATACCAATTTCCCATGCCCTTCTGCAGTATTTTCCTCTCACTGTGCTATTTCCCTGTCAATAAAGGCTAATTTCCTATGGGAAGGGAATGTGTTTTATACTCTATATACATATACTTTCCCTCCTCATACCTTCCCCATTCCTGGTATGTAGTAGGTGCTTGACAAATATTTACTGCTGATAAAAAGGCTCTCCTATTTGGAACTACAATGTTCATGTAGTCTCAAATATGAAAATGATTCTTTTTTTTTCTTTGAAAAAGGGAACATTTCAACATAAAACCATCAGAGAGAAGCAGTAATAATAAATAAATATATTTAAATGTTCTTATGTAATCATCCAATTCTCAGAAGCACTAAGGAAGGATACCTCAAGGCCATTTTGAGACAGTAGGGAGTAGATCAGTCTGATGTCTTCCTTTTCCTGACTGCCAGATAATTCTGCTCAAAAATTCATTACAGAGATCAGATGTGGCGACTGTCATACTTAATTCAACTAAGTATATTGAGATTGTTGTGTGCAGGACCATGTGCTCAGCTAAAGTAGAAGGTCAAAACACCAGAACCTCACAGATTAACAGTGAAATAGTCACATGTAAAAGTAATTCTACATCAAGACACATTCTCAAGGTACTCTACTGGAGGGTCAAAATGAATAACAAATAAGCACTTGAAAAATTGTTCTACCTCACTATTAAGCAAAGACAAGCAAAATTTACATAATAATAAGTATTTTATGATCAAATTGACAGGTGTTTTTGTTTTACATTATAACATCTGTTGACTACAGTTTGGGAGAAAGGGCTCTCAAACACTGGTGGTAGAGGGTCTTTCCTGGTGAATAATGTAGCAAAATTCTTAAAAACCTTAAAAATGTACTTATCATTCATTACACATTGCAATTGTATTTCCACAAGTAAACTTAATAAAGTCTTCTTTCAAAAATTTTGAGAAAAAAGATGTTCACTGCATCAATATTTTTACTTACAATAGTGAAAAGTTGGATAGAACCTAAATAATGACAATAACTAACATTTAATTGAGTATTTACTATTTCTCAGACACTGGTCTGAGCACTTTACATGGGTGAATTCATTCAAACCTCAGTAAAAATCCTATGAGGGAGATACTATTATTATCATCATCCCTATTTTACAGATGAGTGACTGAGGCACAGGGATATTAACTAAGCTGGTCACACACCCAGTAAATGAGTCAGGAGTTAAGCCCAGTAGTCTAGCTCTAGAGCCTGTGTTCTTAACTGTTTCATTCTCCCTCTCTCTCTAAACTCTTCAATCTAAAGCCAATGATAACAAAGTGGTTAAAATCAGTAATGTTCAACGTGTGTGTGTATGTGCATGAGAGAGAAAGAATTAATGTGTGTATCAGATCAAGTAGAGAAGTGTCATGAGAGTGTTTCCCAATTGTTACCTAGAGCCTCTCTTACTGGTGGGAATGTGTCGTACTCCTCAGGAATAATGGGGAGGAAAGGAGAGAGAACCACTGGGTTACATGAACTAGAGCACATATATACAAATATTATGTAATTATTTAAAAATATGATATATAATTATATTGAGTTATAGCCTAGAAAATATCTTTCAAAATGTTTTGACATGACCTATATTAAAAAATAAACATTTGACATCTCAACCATCCATAAAAAGTCAAGGATCCACTGGCTCATGCCAGTTCAGCTGTGCTAGTTGTTTACAATGGGTTTCTATTCCTATGTTATGTCAGTTGTTAAATATTTTGAATATCATATACATTGTTTTATACACACACACACACAGACACATCTGAAACAGAAATTTCATGAAATAATATCTAGCAAATGTGATATACTCTTATATGTTCTATTCCATTCCATTCTACTCTTTTCTTAAAATTCTGGCTGTTAGCCTCTCGTTGATTTCATTATTAAATTAATGTACCCATCGTTTGACAACAATCCTAGAAGAAAGTCATGGTTCTTGTAATACTTAACATGTCCAGGAGGGGGCACCACAATTCTAGCCACACACATACATTTACCATGGGCTCTCCAATGGGGGAAAAAGGGAAGGAAGGGCAGGGATGTTGCAGGGCACAGCCCAGTGGACAAGGAGTGAGCCCCTAGCCTGAGGGTAGCCAGTGTCTTTCTTGACCAATTGCTTATCGTAAGGCCTGATACTAAAAGCTTGGCTGATGCAGAGATTGTGGGGGTCCATCAAAGTCTCAGTGTCATGAATCTGAAATAGAAAGTGCAGAAAGGTAGGTAGTTAACAGGGCAGGCAAAAGGTGAAAATACATGAGATAAGGAGAGGCTAGAATGGTAATAATGGGTCATTAATAAAACGACAGTTTTCAATAAGTTGAAGTTATGGGGAAGTAGAAACTATGAATAAGTAAAAGGTATAAGAGGGGGGAAGATAGAGGGCTGGGAAGCTTGTTGACAGAGCGAGCCAGCAATATTCATTAAAATGCAATCGCACAAGTGGTGAAGCCCTAGAGTTACGCTTCACACTCCTGCTGTCGTCCGTCCTTAGAGCTTCCAGGTTCTGCAAGGCCTAGTCAGACTTGTGTTCTCTCTCTAGATTTTGTATAGCTTCCTATCTTAGTTCCTATCTTAGTTTGTATAGCTTCCTTTCTTAGTTCTCAAGTATGATTATAGTAAATTCTTTCTTCTTTCGCTGACCTAGCAGCAGTTGAGTCTCTTCTGTTTATTCCTACAAAGGAGTATAGGAAGGAAGGAAGGGAGGGAGGGAGGGAGGAGGGAAGGGGAAGGGGGAAGGGAAGGGAAGGGAAGGGAAGGGGAAGGGGAAGGGGAAGGGGAAGGGGAAGGGGAAGGGGAAGGGAAAGGGGAAGGGGAAGGGGAAGGGGAAGGGGAAGGGGAAGGGGAAGGGGAAGGAAAGGAAAGGAAAGGAAAGGAAAGGAAAGGAAAGGAAAGAGGAGGGAGGGAGGGAAGATGCTCCTAGTATATTAAGCTTAAAAAGTATATATTAATAACTTAATAGTATCTCTTTATAAGCTAAGTTTGTTTAAAAATGTATAATATGAAATCTAGAAGAATATACATCAAGATATTAATGATGGTCAGAGCTCAATGATGACATTGTGGGTGTGATATGATATATATATTGGTTTTCATCCATGGTTCCTGGTTCTTAACTCCCATAGGCCTCGTTACAGTCTTTTGATACAATGGTGGAGCACTTTAGGCCTCAGAAACAGACTCAGGCAACGGAACTTCTCTCTATCTCTCTGGCCACCTCCTGCCCTCCTTTCACCTGCCCAAGTCAGCACTCTAATCTGATTCTAGGTCATAAGATCCTCATTCCAGAGAGCGTCCTGCCCCACACCCTGGAAGAAGGAATGCTGCACGGAGAGGCCAAGGAGCATCTGAACAGACAGGGCTTGCTGGGTTCCCCCATTTAGTCTGTTAGCATTAGATCAGACCCTTTTTGTCCAATCATGTTTCAATATGGTTGTGCATGTTTTAATCATGCCTATCCAATGAAGTCTCCATAAAAGGCCAAAGAGGACAGGGTCAGAGAGCTTCCGGATAGCTGAGCACGTAGAGGCCAACAGGAAGATGAACAAGAACTCATGCATGTGCTGGGAAAGGGTGCACTCCAACTTCAGGGGGACAGAAGCTCCTGGCTTGGGACCCTTTCAGACCTTGCCCTTTGAATTTCTCTGTCTGGTTGTTTGTACCCTTTAAAATATCCTTTGTAATAAAGTGGTAAATGTAAGTGTTGCCCTGAGTTCTGTGAGCCACTCTAGCAAATTCATCAACCCCAAAGAGGGAATCATGGGAACCCCAACTTAAGGCCAATCAGATATCCGAGGCCCTGACTTGCTTGTGACAGGCAGTAAGGAGGGGGTGGTCTCATAGTATCGAGCTCCCAACCTGTGGCCTCTGAGGCTATCTCCAGGTAGATAGCACCAGAACTGAATTGAATTGGAGGACACTGAGCCAGTGTCCCCTGTAGAGCTGATTGCTTGCTCGGTGTGAGGGGAGAAACCCCCACACATTGGATTGCACAGGAGTTTTCTGGGTTGATTGCTCTTACAGAGGGACAACAGAAGAAAACACAGTTTGAGTTCTTCTACTCACAGTGGGCATACTTTTTTCTTTTTTTACAATAAGTATTTTCTTTTAAAAAAAAAAGCATATGCTAATTAAACACTAATGTTTTAAGAGTTTTAAAGAGTTTCATTAAAAAGAAAGAAAAATTTAAAAACCCAGATCTTTTTAAAGATAACAGCACATGTTGCTGAATGTCTCTAGGAAGATCATGTGATTTTGGCTGGGCCCCAGAGGACTTGCAAGGTGGAGATGTCCTGGAGGGAACTGTCCCCAAAGGGGCCACCCTGAGCAAAGTGAGAGAGACTAGTGCCTCTCTCTCATGAGGCTGACTGTAGCTGAGGCAGAGAGCACTCCAATAAAGGACACAAAAAATAGACTATGTTTGGTGGAGATTATTGACTTTTTTTTTTACTTCCGAAAATTATGAAATATTTGATTTTTAAACTATATAATTTATATATGTTCTGAAGCATAATAATAAAACAATAAAGGCTGGGCATGGTGACTCACCTCTGTAATCCTACACTTTGGGAGACCAAGACAGGAGGATTGATTGAGGCCAGAAGTTTGAGACCAGACTGGGCAATATAACGAGAACTTGTCTCTACAAAAAATTAAAAAAAAATTAGCCGGGCATGGTGGCACATGCCTGTAGTCCCAGCTGCTTGGGAACCTGAGGTAGGAGGATTCCTTGAGCCCAGGAGTTTGAAGTTGCAGTGAGCTGTGATTGTGCCACTGCACTCCAGCACGGGTGACTGAGCAAGAACCAGTCTCTAAAAATAAAAATCAACCCCCCCCCAAGAATATATCCATTACCCAAGCTTAAAAAATAGAACATGACTAATACATTTGAGACCCTCATATGCTGCTCCCTTCTAGAATTAACCACACCTCTGAATTTTGTGTTAACATTTCCTTTATGGTTTTATTGAAAATGTTTGCATCCTTAATAACAGTATTAATAACAGCTAATGTTCTTTGCTTGCTCTTGGTCAGACACTATTCTGTAATAAATTCTTTACATATGTTAACTATAATCCTCACAACAACCTTATGATGATAGAAATACTATTATCATCATCCCCATTCAGTAAGTGAGGAAAACGAGGCACAGAGAGGTCAAATGACTTGCTCAAAATCACACAGTTCGTAAGTGGCAGACCCTGGCTTCACTCCCAGGCAGCCCAGTTCAAGCTGTACCCTTAACCATTAGCTATTAGGTATCCATCTCCTGCAAACAATATATAGGAATACCCCATTTTATTGTGCTCTGCAAATATTGCAGTTTTTCCAAATTGAAGGTTTGTGACAATCCTGCGTGGAGCAAGTCTATCAGTACTGTGTTTCCAACAGCATGTGCTCACTTCATGTCTCAGTCACATTTTGGTAATTCTCGCAATATTTCAAGTTTTTTCATCTTTTATCTGTTATGGTGATCTGTGATTGGTGATCTTTGGCGTTATTATTATAATTGTTTTGGGGAGCCATGAACCACTCCCATAGAAGAGGGCAAACTTAAATGTGTTTGTTCTGACTGCTCCACTGGCCAATCATCCCCCCATGTCTCTCCTTCTCCTTGGGCCTCTCTATTTCCTAAAACACAACAATGTTGAAATTAGGCTAATTAATAACCTTACAATGGCTTCTAAGTGTTGAAGTAAAAGGGTGAGTCATGTGTCTCTTACTTTAAATCAAAAGCTAGAAATGATTAGGCTTAGTGAGGACAGCATGTTGAAAGCCAAGATAGGTTGAAATCTAGCCCTCTTGCACCAACAGTTACCCAAGTAGTAAAAACAAAGGAAAAGTTCTTGAAGGTAATTCAATGTGCTACTCCAGTGAACACACAAATGATAAGAAAGCAAAACAGTGTTATTGCTGATATGGAGAGAGTTTTAGTGGTCTGGATAAAGATCAAGCCAGCCACAACATTTCCTTAAGAGTTTCCTTTGGTTTAAGCTGAACCCTAATCTAGAGCAAGGCCCTAACTCTCTTCAATTCTAGGGAGGCTGAGAGAGGCGAGGAAACTGCAGAAGAAAAGTTTAAAGCTAGCAGAGGTTGGTTCATGAAATTGAAGAAAGAAGGTTTCTCTATAAAAAAGTGCAAAACGAAGCAGCAAGTGCTGACGTAATAGCTGCAGCAAGTTATCCAGAAGATCTAGCTAAGATGATTGATGAAGGTGGCTGCACTAAACAGCAGATTTTCAGTGTAGATGACACAGCCTTCTATTGAAGAAAGATGTCATCTAGGATTCAGGAGGAGAAGAGAAGTCAATGCCTGCCTTTAAAGCTTCAAAGGACAGGCTGACTCTCTTGTTAAGGGCTAATGCAGCAGATAAGTTTAAGCTGAAGCTAATGCTCATTTACCATCCTGAAAATTCTAGGGCCCTTAAGAATTATGCTAAATCTACTCTGAGCTCATTTATGCAGAACAATGAAGCCTGGATGACAGAACATCTGTTTACAACATGGTTTACTAAATATTTTCAGCCTCCTGTTGAGACCTGCTCAGAAGAAATGATTCCTTTTAAAATATTACTGTTCATTGACTACGCCTGTGGTTACCCAAGAGCTCTGATGAGATATACAAGAAGATTAATGTTGTTTTCATGCCTCCTAACACAACATCCATTCTGTAGCCCATACACCAAGGAAAAATTTTAACTTACAAGTCTTATTACTTAATACATTTTGTAAAGCCACAGCTATCATAGATAGTGATTTCTCTGAGGTATCTGGGCAGAGTAAATTGAAACCTCCTGGAAAGGATTCACCATTCTAAGTGCCATTGAGAACATTTGTGATTCATGGAAATAGAGGTTTCAAATATCAACATTGGCAGGAGTTTGGAAGAAGTAGATTCCAACTCATGTGGATGACTTTGAGGGGTTCAAGACTTCGGTGGTAGAAGTAACTGCACATGTGGTGGAAATAGCAAGAGAACTAGGACTACAAGTGGAGCCTGAAGATGTGACTGAATTTCTGTAATCTCATGATAAATCTTGAACAGATGAGTTGCTTCTTACCAATAAGCAAAGGAAGTGATTTCTTGATGGAATCTACTCCTGGTGAAGATACTGTGAAAATCGTTGAAATGACAACAAAGGATTTATAATTTTATATGAACTTAGTTATAAAGGAGTAGAAAAGTTTGAGAAGATTGACCTCAATTTTGAGTGAAGTTCTACTGTGGGTAAAATGCTATCAGATAACATTACATATCATAGAGAAATCTTTTGTGAAAGGAAGGGTCACTTGATGTACCAAACCTCATTGTTGTTTTATTTGTAGAAATTGCTTCAGCCACCCCAGCCTTTGGTAACCATCACCCTCATCAGTCAGCAGCCATCAACATCCATGCAAGACCCTCCACCAGCAAAAAGATTACAACTCGCTGAAGGCTTGGATGATCATTAGCATTTTTTAGTAATAAAGTATTTTAAATTAAGGTATGTACATTTTTTCCTTTGTCATGCGATTGCACACTTAAGATACTACAGTATAGGGTAAATGTAACTTTTTTATATGCACTGGAAACCAAAAAATTCTGTGACTCACTCTATTGCAATATTTGTGAACTGAACCAAGGCAGCCCTGTATTGCTGTTTTACTAATTTTCAAATCACATACATATAGAATCATACTATCTTAGTTTCATTTACCCAGAAGCACATCCCAAGATATGGATTCTAATGCAAATGTTTTATTTGGGAAGTGAGCCACAAAAGCCCAGTAGGGGAGTTTGGAACAGAGACAGGGAGAGAAAGGAGGCCAGCACAGGGTTGTTATCAAAGAGGCTATTGCTGTGGACAACTATATCTTAATCACACTGAGGAACTCTGGGCACCAGAGAGAGAGATATATACCTTAGAGTTATTCCACCCAAGGGGTAAGGGAGCTGGGGTATTTATACACATTGCCTACACTTCCCTGGCACATCTGGCCTGCCAAACAGAGAAACTCTCCTGGCAAAATGTCGTAGTTTCTGGCAGTTGGAGTTTGGACTGGCCTGTGATTATGGCCTAAAAGGGCGCGAGCAGGGCATTGCCAGTGTCTGCTTCAAACTCCATGAGATTCTGTAACATTCTTTGTTGGTTGTTATTGTCCACCATCATGGTTGTGTAATTCATCCTTGTTGGCATGTTGATACATATAACTGTGGTTCATTTATTTTCATTGCTATACTCCATTGTGTGAATATGTTCCATCTATTTGGCCATTCTTCTGTTAATGGACATTTGGGCTGTTTTTACCTTTTTGTTATCACAAACAATGCTGCCTTCAACCTTGTTGCACAAATCCCTTGGTGCATTTGGGCATGAGTTTCTCTTATACACCTAGGTTTATTGCTGAGGTAGGAGATATTTACATCTTAAAGTTTACTATGTAATGATTACAGTAGTTTTTCCAGTTATACCCCCACAAGCAAAGTATGAGATTTTCTAATATTTTTTATCTTTGCCAAAACATGCTATTGTCAGGCTTTTGATTTTTGCTAGTCTGGTGTGTATAAAATGATAAATAGTAAAATTTCTTCACGTTTTGGGAATATATATTTTTTTAAATTTAAAAATCATATGGGGTCAATTTCACCATTTGTTTCTACCATCTTAAGTTGTCTAAGAATAAAGATTGGATAATAATACTTGGAGCTGGACTATAAATTAATGAAATTGTTTTGCTTACATAACTTGCCAACAGGCTCTAATGTGAATACAAAGGAAGACTTTCAAAAGTGTGAGTGAGGCCAGGCACATGCAGTGGCTCACATTCCTCTGTAATCCCAGGTCTTTCGGAGGCAGAGGCAGTGTTTGAGGCCAGGAGTTTGAGACCAGCCTAGGAAACATAGGGAGACTCTACAAAAACTAAATAAATAAATAAATAATCATCCAGATGTGGTAGTGCATGTCTATAGTCCCTAGTCCCAGCTACTCAGGAGGCTAAGAGGGGAGGATTGCTTGAGCCCAGGAGTTTGAGGCTGCAATGAGTCATGATCATGCCACTTAACTCCAACTTGGACAACAGAATAAGATCTTGACTTACTCAAAAAAAAAAAAAAAAGTGAATGAATGTAGCAACTTGATTTAGGTATATAGTCTAAAGATAACATTGAAGTGTGACCACAAAAATTTTATGTCTATTAAAAATTCAGTGTCCTTAATTTATAGGTATATTTCATAGTGTATGGGTAATGGAGTTCTTACTCTGTACTCTTATGCAATGGTTCTCTTAAAACCCTTTTCACTTTGGAACAAGTAGTTCTTCTAGGGGTCTTGTCACAGGAGAAGGCTTTGTCAACATTAATAAATTCTTGCAACATCTTTAGTGAAAGAAGATGCACTTCCCAGTTTAAGAGTCATGGTGTTTCCTATGCATGTTGTCACAGATTAACAGAAACTGTGTGGCTTCAAACAACAGACTTTTATTCCTCACAGTTCTGGAGGCCAGAAGTCTGAAATCAAAGGCAGAGTTGGTTCCTTCAGGAAGTTCTGAGGAAGAATCCCTTCCATGCTTCTGGTCGCTGAGGCAATCCTTGGTGCTCCTTGGCTCATAGCTACCCTGCTCCCATCTCTGCCTCATCTTCACACAGCCTTCTTCTCTTGTAAGGGCAGTGGATTTAGGGCCTGCCCCAATCCAGGGTGATCTCATCTCAAGATCCTTAATTTAAGTACACCTGCAAAGAACCTTCTTTCCAAATAAGTTCACTGCCTTAGTCAGATCAGGCTGCTATAAGAAATATACATCAGGAGGCTTAAACTACGAACACATATTCCTCATAGTTCTGGGGGCTGGAAGTCCAAGATCAGGGTGCCAGCATGATTTGGTTCTGATGAGAGAACCTATATCTGACTTGCAGAGTCCTGGCTTCTTGCTGTACCCTCACACAGCAGAGAGAGAGAGAGAGAGAGAGAGAGAGAGAGAAAGAGAGAGAGAGAAAGAGATCATCTCTCTTATGTCTCTTCTTACAAGGACACTAATCCTACTCATGAGGGCTCTTCCTTCATGATCTAATTAATTACCTCTTAGGCCTCACCTTCAAATACCATCACACTGGGGATTAGGGCTTCAGCACATATATTTTGGGAGGACATAAACATTCAGTCCATATCAGTTGACAAAGATACTCTGCTTACCAAACTATGGTCAGGCCTCTGAACCTTCTCTTAGACCCATCTGTGCACTTCTTTGTAAAATCCATTTTAGCAAAGAATCCTGCTAAGTCAGTTTAGCCAGAACTCCCTACCCTCAATATCTGATCACCCTTGAGATCTGATCAGGTTCCTCATCCTCTACCATCCACCAGGTGATGTCTGATCACCCTGGCCTGTCTTCAGCAAGAAGATTGGTGTAGCCAGATGTTTGCTCCTGATGTTTCCTCTAGTAATTTTCCATCCATTGAATCTCACTCTGCTCCTTGGCTATAAATTTCCACTTGCCTATGCTGTATTCAGAGCTGAGCCCAAGACCCTATTGCAGTGATAATCCCTATACCTATTGCAGTAGTCCTGAATAAAGTTTTCCTTGTTTGTGATTTAACAAGCACCATTGAATAATTTTTTTTTAACACAGTCATAGTCACAAGTTTTAAGTGGACATATGTTTTGGGAGGCCACAATGAAACCTATTACAGGAGGCAACAGAAAACATGTTGGTGGGAGACATTAATTGCATTAAATTTTCAGAGGTTCTGGCCATGGCTCTCCTTAGGGGGGTAAGGTGGAAAACCACCATCCAGGATGGTAGAGATGAGATTTCTGCCTTTGTGTATTTTGACAGTTAATACCTTTTCCCTAAATAGAAGTTCAGTAACAGATGTTTGTTCTCACTACAGAGATTTCCCAAGGAACTCAGCCAAGGGGTAGAGGTGCTAATATTTTCACTGGGGAAATGACTCTCTAAGAAGGAAAAATACATGTGCCGTTAGATGGACAGATTATAAGAGAATTTATTCTGATTGATACTTATTTTATTTTTCATTTGCAATCTTGATGTCTTTAAAAAAAATATTTTCAAAAGTTTTTCCCTGGAGAGAGAAACAAATTGGACTTAAACCTGTTCTGTAATGTTCTATTTATTTTATCTAAAAAGTCAGAAAGTAATAATAACAAAATGTTAACTTTTTCATTCTTGGTTTTTTTGTCTGTTTGTATAATTATTCTGTATTTTTACACTTGAAAAGTTAACTTGATATATTGCCCATCATTAGAAAGAGATGCCATAAATATGCTAAGCAATACCATTTACTTCTTCAGATATTTATTTTTCTCTATAAAGCTGGAGTTTTAAGCAATAAGATTGTATTTTTGTCTAGTCTTCCTTAAAAAAAAATTAGAGTGGCATTATTTTAAGAAAAGAAGTGTGATTACCCCATTCTTATATCTATTTAGAGAACAACTTAAATAGTATGGAAAGTCGCCAGGAACAAAGCTAACAGGTTTGGGCTTGAATGTGTGCTGTGCTTAAAATTATCACAGAGAAAATACCTTTGTGAGAAAGACTTTAAACCACCTCTCCCTCCAACACACAAAGTTTTTTCTTTCTTTCTCCTCTTTAACATTAGATCTCTCTCGCATGGCTGAAAGTCACATGATTTCAGTGTCAGAGGGTTTTCAAAAGCAGTCTATTCCATTGTGCCCATTTTACAATGAAGAAATGGAAACTCTTAAGGCTAAATGAATAACGAAAAAAAAAAAAAAAAAAGCCAGGGTCTAGTGCATACATCTGCTAAAGCTACACCTGAATTTTAAATAATTTAATCAAAATCATTATCAGGAATATGCTAGATCTTGAATGAAATAATAACAAAATAATAATTGGTGTTATTCCATTATTTTTTCCTAAGCTTCCTTAAGAAATATAGTATAAACCTGAAAAAGTTATTTACCTGTCCTTGAATATTCTCAGTTTTTTAACTCATGACATTAATTAGTTAAAAACAACACACACAGACACACACAAATGAAAAATCCAAACATTATTGTAGGAACTTCAGTGAACTCTTTGTCTTGGTTTTTTGTCTGTTTGTATAATTATTCTGTATTTTTACACTTGAAAAGTTAACTTGATATATTGCCCATCATTAGAAAGAGATGCCATAAATATGCTAAGAATCTGTTTAAGAATCTGTTTGCTCATATTTGAGATGACTAGCTTAATGCACATACTTGTTTATTCTAATTTCTCTGTGCAAATTTTGTACTTTCAAATTGAGAACTGTGTGCATCGATGTTTGACAGACCAGCGCTGCAGATTATATCTGTTTCAGTAGCAATGCTAAATCAATTATTAAAACATCTAAAAATCACCTTTTATCCATTGTGGCTCATTCTAGTGAACAGCAATTCACAGTGTAAAAATCCATTTCACCTACGATATTTCATTTAATTTCCACAACAACTCTGAGAGAGAGGATTATTTTCTTATTTATCAATTGATATAAAAAGGAGCCTCTGAGATTTGCTCAAGGTCACAGGTCTCACTACACATCAGCCTTATTTAAAAATAGAGTGATTCATAGCTTGAGACTTCATTAAAAAAAAAAACAAAAAAAAGAAAGAGAAAAAGAAAAATTATATAATAAAAAGAAAAAAATAAAATTAAAAAAGTGAAAAAATAAAAATAAAAAAATAAAAATACAAATAAATCCTGTAGTTTAGAAAATAGTATTGTACCAATGTTGATTTCTTAGTTTTGTGAAATGTACGTGGTTTTATAAGATGTTAATGTCAGAGGAAACTGGGTAAAGGGTACACCGTACTCCTGTACTGTCTCTTCAACTTTTCTGCAAATCTAAAACTATTTTCAAAACATTAAAAAAATAGATCCTCTGATTATTTCACAGTGTGTTAGTATTTTAGATTTGTCAGGGTAGAATATAATCTCTCCTCTTACAGAGGAGGAAACTGTACCCAAGCTGCCTTTCCCCAGCTCAGACCAGACTCAAGTCTCTCAATTAGTGAGCTGGTTTTTCCACAGCACCAGCCTGATTTGCAAGGGATGTGTAGAAGTCTCATCCTTTGACTCAAAAAGTTTTATCAGTAGGCCCACATATCCTATCTACATGTAGGAGTACATAC
Source organism: Microcebus murinus (assembly GCF_040939455.1). Taxonomy (NCBI): domain Eukaryota; kingdom Metazoa; phylum Chordata; class Mammalia; order Primates; family Cheirogaleidae; genus Microcebus; species Microcebus murinus. Next base: position 50,976,304 of record NC_134112.1, read on the forward strand.
AGATTGATGTGTACAACTTGTTGCAATCTCTAAATTCCTTTTATCTGTGAATCCATTTTCCCATTATGTGACTGTTCTTTGGATCCCCAGCCTTCCTCACCTTCTCTCTGCCTCCTGCCCTTTAGAGACATCCCACTTTAGCAAGACTCAAGCACAGCTCACCTGGTATACTCCTCTCATTCTCGAGCACTGGGAACAGAAAGTATACATCTTCAACATTCTGTTCCAAGTGTGACTTCCCTGTATCCAACTACTAGATAGAATTCTGCGTATCAGTAAGGACTGCATGTGGATAATTGCTTCTATTATAACCCGCCTTACTGACAGGTATTGGATTCTGATTTTTTTCTTCAATTCAGTTCTTATTTCTTGAACTGACTTTGAGCATTGCTTCTTCTTTCACTCTCTCTTGATTCTAGTTTCAGTTTCTGAATAGTCTTGCACTTGGCTATTGAAAGATCATATAATGCCACTGTTGCTACTGAGCATACATTAAGAGTGAAAAAAAAGAATAAAGGAGCACAAGTGCATCACTGCCAGTTTTCCTGTCTTCTTATAAAGGTATGGAAGTTCAAAAGAGAGAAAGACTAATTTTTAAAAAAAACACCTATTTTCATATTTTTCATTGTTCCCTTCCAGTCTTAGTTCATAGGTAAAAGAAAAAACATGCTGTTTTTTTTTTCCTACCCTAATCTCAATTTCTGACACTAAGTAAAGTGGAAAAACAACCTATTTTTCTCTACTAACTACTTCACTTCTGACACTAACTACCTGGGGTTGATGTAGACCCCCAGGTTAAGGGCTCAGGTTAAGGGCAAGCCTGCCTCCCACTTCAGCTGCCCACTGTCAGTAGTGGGTCTCCCAGTTGCTCACACTTCTGTCTAACTTGGATACAAATCAGGGGTTGCTACGACCCCTTCCTCAGGTTTACTAATTTGCTATGATGGATCACAGAACTCGGGGAAACACTTTCCTACATTTACTGGTTTATCATAGTGTATATTATAAAAGAAGTGTATATTATTACAGAAGTGTATATTAGTGTATATTATTACATAGTATATATTATTACAGAAGAATAGACAGATGCAGTATGTAGGGTAAGGTCTGAAAGGGTCCTGAGTGCAGGAGCTCCTGGCTTCATGGAGTTAGGACATGCCACCCTCCTGGCACATGGATGTGTTCACCAAGCGAGAAGTTCTCCGAACCCTGTCTTTTAAGGATTTTTACAGAGGCTTCATCACATAGCCATGATCAAGTATTAATTCAATCTCCAGCCCCCTCCCTCAGTGGAAGTTTGGGGAGTGGGGCTGAAAGTTTCAAGATTCTAATCATGGTTTGGTCTTTCTGGTGACCATCCCCAATCTGAAGCTATTTAAGGGCTCAGCAAAAGCTGCCTCATAAAACCAATAGATGCTCCTATTACCCAGGAAATTCAAAGGGATTTAGGAGCTCTGTGTCACAAACTGGGAGCAGACACCAAATATATAGTTCTTGTTAAGTCTCAATATGTGTTGCTATCTCACAAGGTTATGCTACATAGGTTCTATTTTATATTTACTTTTTTCTTTAATACTAAATCATGCATTTTTCTACAATTGTCATGATGCTTATTTTAGTAGATGCATATTATGCATGATTTACAGTGTTAGCTACGTGTCAGGTGTATAGAATACATTATTTAATTCTCACAAAGCCCTAAAAGGCAAGTATTGTTTTACCCATTTTACAAAAGTAAAAAATGGAAGTTTATAGGATTTAAGTAACTTGCTCAAATTCATGCATCTGGTGAGGGATTAAGCCAGGATTCAAACCAAGGTCTGTCAACTTCCAAGTCTATGCTACTGACTTGTCAGATAATAGAGTGAGGAGCCACTGAAGAAACTCCAGGCTTAACCAGTGGTTCTCTGCCTTGGCTGCACACCAGAATCCTCTGGGGACCTTTACAAATACTGTTGCCAGAGCCTCATCTTGCAGGGGTGGGGGACCTGCAAGTGCGGCTCCTTGACTGAATCCAAACTTCACAGAATAAATCCCTTTATTAATACTTAGGATAATCCCCAAGTATTTTAATATCCAGCCAGAATTGAGAGCCACTGCTTTCTACCGTGACAGCTTTACTGTGGAGACAATGAAAGCAGAGAAACACAGTTAAATTGCATCCAAAATGAATAGAGTTATTTAAGTCAACTTAAAAAATGGCTTTATAAATTATATGTCTCCTGCCAAGTTGTGGAAGTCTATGCAGGCTTGACAAATTAGCATAGAGATATTAATTGAAACCACGGATGTAGATGATTAACTCTTCCAAAGCATGTCATGAGAAGAGAAAAAGGCCAAGGACAGAGCCCTTGGGGATAATATTTAAGAGATATGCACTCTGGGAGGCTGAGGCAGGAGGATCGCTCAAGGTCAGGAGTTCGAAACCAGCCTAAGCAAGAGTGAGACCCCATCTCTACTAAAAATAGAAATAAATTAATTGGCCAACTAAAAATATACAGAAAAAATTAGCTGGGCATGGTGGCGCATGGCTGTAGTCTCAGCTACTCAGAAGGCTGAGGCAGGATTGCTTGAGCCCAGGAATTTGAGGTTGCTGTGAGCTAGGCTGATGCCACGGCACTCTAGCCGGGGCAACAGAGTGAGACTTTGTCTCAAAAAAAATAAATAAATAAAAAATAAAAAAAAAGAGAGAGAGATGTGGAGGAAGAGCAGAAGAGCTATAGGGAACACTGTTTCCAGGGTTTTTAAATTTGGTTTTATTTTTATTAGAGACAAGGTCTTTGCTTTGTTGCCCAGCCTCGAGTGCAGTGGCACTATGTTAGCTTACTGCAGCTTCGAACTTCTGGGCTTAAGCGATCCTCATGCCTCAGCCTCCTGAGTAGCTGGGACCACAGGTGCATACCACCATGCCCAGCCAATTTATTCTTATTCTTTGTAGAGATGGGAATCTCAGTATGTTGCCCAAGCTGGTCTTGAGCTCCTGCCCTCAAGTAATCCTCCACCTTGGCCTCATGCTTGGATTATAGACATGAGCCATTGCACCCAACCTTTATTTCCAGGATTTTTAAATTCTATGTGCTGCTGAGAGGTCACATGGGAGAAGGCCTGAAAAGTGTTCACTGGATTCAGCAATAAACCCTCACTGGACTCTTCATGGGCAAAGACTTGTGGAGCAGCGAATGCAGGTAAATCAGATTTCAGTGAGTTGAGGCAAATGTGGGAGTTAAGGAAGTGGATACAATCTGTATGGACCTTTCTACAGAAATTTTGGCTTTAAAAATATGATCAATATGTTTCAGCTGTAAGTATGAGAGTATCCAAATAAAAGTGACTTACATAACAGAGATCTTCTCCACTCAACACATACGACACATAACAAGAAGCCGTAAGTGAGTGGTTCACAGCTTTGGACTATGATTGGCTTCCCTGGGATACACCTGGCCACCCTTCCTGGTCATAAGATGGACTCATCTCCAAACATCATGTCCTCATATGAAAACGTCTAGAGAGGTAGCTCTGCTCATGTGCCTCTCTCCTTTCATCAGAGAGGGAACCTTCCTGAATGTCCGCAGCTGACGTGCCCTAATGACCCATTGGCCTAAACACTCACATCCCCTCCTCCAGCTACAAAAGAGTCTCAAAGTGAATATCTGGCATTTCCCCCCTTTATACTGGGAGGTAGGTTCTGCTTTCAAGGAAGAAAGGGAAGAAGAAAGGTGGCTGTACAGCCAACCCAGGGTTCCTTAGAGGGTGTGCAGAGAGTGTGGTAGCCAGAAGGAGAGATGATGGCCTCAATGACAATTTTTTTGCTTGTTTGTTGTAATATGGTTGGAACTGAGCATGTTTAAATGCTTTTCATAGAGAAAAATATAATCAGAATAGTGATACTTCTGGGATTGTGGGATGCAATGGGATGTAAAATGTGAGAGCTGGGCAGGCATCTCTTCCATTCTAATCGGAGGGAAGGAAGAAATGGATTTAGGTGAATGTGTAGGTTCGTTGGGGAGTCGAGGGAATTCCCATCTGATGTCTTCTGTTTCTTCTCTGTGAAACAGGTGGCTGAGTTATCTGCTCAGGGGAAGGAGGGGTGGAGAGGGGGAGGAGTCTGAAGACAGTAGACAACATAAGAGAGGGAGAGTTGCCCAGGCAACACAAGATTTCCAGATGGTTTTAAGGGCACAGTTGAGGTTGGCTGTTGTTAATTTAAGAATACCACAATCAGGGGCATTTAGGATTTTTTCCCCTCCAGCTGCACTAGACACCTGGTCACAAGTGTTAAGAACACAGAAGGATTAGTATCTCAGGGGACTTTCTGCACAGGTGTGATAAACTAAATGGGGCAAAGGAATTAACAATTTATCAAAAGAGCAATTGCAGTGATAGAACACAGAATCTAAATTGGAAGAAAGTGAAAATAGAAGGTCCACCAGGAGAAAGTCAAAAGACCAAAAGATCAGAGACGCTAAAGTGGCCGAAGGAATGATATATGGACCATGGATGAAAGAACTGGAGGATAAGGCTTACCAAAACAGTCTGGGTTTATATCAGACATTGGTACAATTCTGGATGTTGACGAAGCCCAAAATGTGAAATGGGAATGAGTGGCTGAAGCAGAATGAAAAGCAAGAATTGAGAAGTCATGCTATTGGGAGGGTCAAGTATAGCGTGTTGGTCTCCTCTGTAAAAATAAAGGTGTATGAAATAAGTGCTTTTCAAACATCAATGTTCATATGACTCTCCTGGGTATTTAGTTTGCTAAAATGTAGATTATGGTTCAGTAGACTTGGGGTGGTTGGAAATTCTGCATTCCTAATCAGTTACAGAGTGGTGCTGATGCCGCTGGTCCGGAGCCCTGCACTTTGAGTGGCAAGGCCCTGGGAAACCCTATCACTGACTTCCACAATATTCCCTTCTTTTAAATAATCCTCTATGCCACCTTGCTGAAGGGGACAGACCTTAGAAACTGTGTTCCACTTGGTGCCTTTGGTTGGCTGGCTGGGAGTGGAGGGCCTGATGCAACTAGAAATCAACCCATCACCTGGACTGAGCCAGTCAAAATTCTTTAGGAAATTGTGAACTGAAAAACAGAGCCTGCCAAGCAGTGTGGGCACTGGAGGCTGTAAGGTCCACTTTTCCTTGATTTTAGCATCAAAACAAGCTAGAACCATAGGCGAGTTGAAGTTTTGGGAAGTTGTAATCACAAGGAAGCAGAGGAAACTGGGTTTTTAGGAAAAAGAATACATAAAATTGATGAGATGAGAATAAGCACCTCTAGAGTGAGAAGGTCATTATCCCTGACTCAACCCTCCCCCTACACAAATACCTGGCCTCTCTCGACTGGCTTCTTGCCTCTCCTCATCTTGGAAAACTCATAGTATCCTTTTGGGTTCTGATTTAGAGGCTTCCTCAAGGAAGTTGTCCCTGCTACCTGAAGCAAGTGAGTGCCCTTCCGTGTATCCCCATAACGTCCCATGGTGTCCAGTTCACAGCACTCATCACCATTTGTGACAACCACCATTTGGATGCTTACTATTTGCCGATGTCTTATATATTCTCTATTGTTCTTTTTTTAAAAAAATTGAAGTTAGATATTATAGTTCAATTTATTATCATCTTCACTTTTTACATATTAAGGGACTCAAGAGAGGCTAGATAAGAACACATAGTTTGTAGATGGTAGCATTAGGGTTTGAGGGTAGATATGATAAACTTCAAAGCTTTTACTCTTGGCCACTGTACTTCCTGTCTCTAGATGGCTATCATGTATCTCCATCTTCCACTCTAGCGCCAAGATTACGACTATGCCTGTGTCTTGATCACTATATTACCCTGTTTGGTACATAGCAGATTCTCAAAAGCATTTTGTTGAATGAGGCTGAATGTGAATGAATAAAATTATTTGTAGGACCAATAAACCTTCTAATAGAACTGGGTGCAGGATTGTATAGCATGCTGTTTTATCAAGAGGTCCTGAGCAAACAGAAGATCATCTGTAAAATATATAACTGGTAAATTAGATATGCACGATACTAATTCTACTCAGTGTTGCAAATAGCAAATCTACATATCTATGTGGTTCTTAGTTCATCCCCTTGTCTTAAACTGTTGAGTAACCACTGGGAATCATAGCTTGGATGCTAAAGTGTTGTATGGGTACAACATTGCAACCTAGACTCCTCCTGCACACAAACGTTTACAGAGCTTCTTCAACAGGTGCTACATAGCTGTGGTCCCCAACACCCTGGCCACAGCCCGATACACTGGAACCCCCCCCCAACTCCCCACCCAATCCGTGGAAAAAATGGTCATCCACAAAATTTAAGAAGGGGGGTGGTGCAGAGCAGGAAGTGAGCAGCAGCAAGCAAGCAAAGCTTCCTCTGTATTTACAGCCGCTCCCCATCACTCACATCACCGCCTGAGCTCCGGCTCCCCAACCCCCAACACATCTGTGGAAAAATTGTCTTCCATGAAACTGGTCTCTGGTACCAAAAAGGTTGGTGACCGCTGCATGGTGTCCCCTGAATCCAGTGTGGCTGTTTGTTTCCAAATCCTTATAAATGACTCAAAATGCAGAGAGACTTAAGTTACCTCCAATGGCCTGTCCACCTCCAGTTCTTTATACCCTAAAATCTGGAGAAGAGGTTGACACCAGCAGTGCTGGCTCTCCGCTGCAAACTTGCTTAGTCAGCACCATCACTGCAGAATGAATGGACAAGTCCAAAAAATACCTAGCATTATTACCTCCCGACTGCAAACAACATATGATCCCTATCACAGAACAAAACAAGACAGACATACAGTCAACCCTGAGCAAAGATAACCAATAACTCCCACCCTGTCCTAGTTAGTTGTGCAAAGACTGGGGTGGTTAAAGCAGGCTGATTGTTTTTAAGACGCTTTCAGCCAAGTGCAAAGCTATCTTCAGAAATGTGCTTTGCCCACGAGGACCGAGCAGACGCTAATTCCTAAGAGGCCGAGAAACGTGTAGCCGCGGAGATTGGCCTCCCCACAGGGAATAAGCTGGCACCTCTTAGAAATAAATCTCCGCAGCCAATGCGGCGCCTCGGCCCGGGGGATTGGCGGCCTCGGTCGTGACGTGGTCTGGGCGGGTCGGGCGGGTTTGCGACAGTGGCCGCGGGTCCCGGCCTGGGGAGCTGGGGGACAGCTGAGGGGGGACCCGCAGTGGCGCGCGGAAGGTTTCTTCCTCCCCGTCGCAGCGAGCCGGCGTCCCTGAGCCGAGGCACCGGATCCCGGCGGGGGTGTGGACCGGGGCCCGCGCTCCCAGGCGCGGCCAGGGCTCCTCAGCGTGCAGGAAGCCGAGGTTTGGCCTGCGGGCGCGGGGCGGCCACTGTGTGCAGGGCCGGGGCGGGATTCTCCGGCTCGCTGTGCCCAGGCTGTGCTCCCGCCTCGGCGCCTGCAGAGAGCGCGGGGAGAGCAGCGGCGGGCACGCCGGCCCTCGGGGAGACTCGACACGCGAGAGGGGATCCAACTTGCTCGCGCGGCCCCGGCAGCGACCCGAACCCGCCGCGCTGCGGGACGGGCGTGCGGAGCGCTCCCCTCTGCTCGGGCAACTTCACTTCTCCCGCCGCTCGGGAATGGAGGGGCTGGGGAGGCGCGGAGGACCCGGAGAGGTGTCCCTGATGCCTTCTTCCGTGAAAACTTCCCTCACCTCGAGCATGAAGGCATACGTGCTCACAGGAGAAAATCTGGAAACCCTGGGAAATTATTGTGTGGAGACGCGCGCGAGGCGTGGGATCTCCCCGGGGCGAGAGGAAACCCATTTGCCGGGCTAACCGCAGCCGAGGCGAGCGCGGCGAGAGAGCTGGGGTTTGGGGAAGTGGGAGCTGCTGGGCGGGGGCGTCCCGCGGCGACTCGGCCGCGCAGCGTTTGTTTCCTTTCACTTCCTGCGGCAGCTGCTCAAGATGAGGAGAGCGGGGCTTGGGCGGAGCGGCCGCGCGCCCCGGGAGTGAGCGCCCACCCGCCGCCCGCGAGTCCCAGCCCGCCGGGGGCCGGCTATGCGAGCGCCGTGAGTGGCCGGCGGTCGGAGTTGTGGGCCGGAGACTTCGGGAGGTAATGCTGCCTCGCTTTTGAGTGGCCTGGGGCGAGCGAAGAAACCCCAAAATGGAGGACTTTTCTACCAGGACCTACGGCACCACTCGCCTGGACAACAGACCTCTGTTCGGGGAGACGTCGGCCAAGGTGAGTGCGGCCTGTGGCTCCAGGCCGGGTGGGGGTGGGGGTGTAAGTGTCTGCCCTCCTGCCTGCCGCCCCTGGAAGCACTTTTAGGAAGAAAGCTGGTTCTGCAATCTGGCTTTCCTCTCAGGATGTTTGCCCCGCCACTCTTTGCCTGCTTCGGGACATGGTTGGCCAAGAGCCTTGAAGGCTTGGGACTGGAGAAAAGTTCCGAAAGTTCTGGGCTGTTGGAAGCCCTTTCGGGGAAGTGCGGAAGTCCCTCTCTGGAGGGGAGGTTTTGATGAGGTGGTTGCACAACCGCACCTGCAGCAGGGGTACTGACCTTAGGGCTTCTGGTGTGTTTGGGGGTGGGGGGATTCCGTAAGAAAGCCTTGGGTTTCCTGTTTACATAGAGTTCTGAGGGTTTATTGCTGAGGGGTGAAGCAGCCAAGCAGGGAAAAAGGGGAGAGGCATGAAATGAGGGTTTCTTTGATGATGCCCTCCATTCCAGGAAATGATCAAAGGGTACCTGGGCGCAAACAAGCTGTAGTACATTATTCTAGGCTTTTAAAAGTAGAACGCCTTTTAAAAAGCTTACTTATGTGATGTCCTGGGCCAACAATTGAGGAGAGCTCTTTTCCTGTTGTCAGCATTAACTTTCTGAGTAGTTTAGGCATGATTAGCCTGGGTTTTTTTCCCATTAGAAAGTGGCATTGGTGATCTTTGAACTCTAATATAAAGTGCTTTCAGCCTTTCAAAAGGTAAAGCACGTATAGAGTCCAGGGCTTCTTGGATTTCTTAGCTTTGGCAGGCGCCCTGTAGCAGAAAGGATTTGGAACTTGTACACCTGGCAGTCTGGGTTATAGCCCTCAATTTGGAAGCTGCCAGCCTGCCACAAGACTTTATTTTTTGAACTCCGTGTAGATTTTGGTGTCTCTTCTCAAAATGTTTTAATAAGAAAATGTATTAAGGTTGATCTCCAGGAAGATGCACTTGTTCATCTTGTGACTGCATAATCTCAGCCCACAGTGCTCCTGGTTTGAGAAACATGGCTAGTCCAGTATATGTTCCTGTTTCTATAAATATTGAGCATTATTATATACTTGGCCCTAGGGATCCAAGGGACCCAGTCAGGTGGGGGAAATATGCAGACAAGTGTGATGTGGTTGGATCTGTGCGATGACAGGGACAGATTGGGGTACAGAGGAGAACTGGTCTCTTTTATATGGGAAATTTGTCTATCTGTCCCAAGAGCTAAGAAGTTCATTGTCTCCCCTTGGCACATGATTGGGGTTCTGGGTGATCCAGACCTCTGACCTCTTTTAACCTCATTGCCCTTGTAATATAGAGATAGAAATAGGTGATTTGGACTTATTGATTTATGTAGACACTTAGAAATATCTATGTTTTCTGAGCAGCTTGGGCCAAAACTTTGAATGACTTTGTTTCCTATTGCCTGTGATCGATATCCATTTGAAATCCTATCCAAGAACTTTACTACTTCCAAATGTATCTCTGTTTATTGTGTACTTATCTAGTACAAGAGTATATTGCTCTGGGATTACTTAGGCAACTTTAGGGCATGATAATAGTAGCTTCAGCTACTTACAGAAAAAAGTTAATATAAATTCCTGATTTCTCAGAATTTCTCCTTTTAACTCCCATTGTGAGGCTGACAATGAGGTGATTGGATATAGTGAAATTCTACAGCATGGAGAGGGAGAGAGACCCCTGGTCTGAGGATAGGAGAAAAAACATTGTGTTTCTTGTAAATTGAGATGCTGCATCCGAGGGAGGAGAGGCATCTATCTTGGTTCACAGCAAATGAAGATTTTATTTGAGGGTCTGAGGTGGGTAAGGCACAGAAGGGGCAGTAATAATGAAAGGATAGGGCAGGTTAAAGTGGAGCCATTTCCGTGGAGGACAGTGACTGCTAGAGCGGTGGATTCCTGGGGACCCTGAGAAACTCATCACTGGCCCTTGTGTATGGGTGTCCCCAGCTTGCTCTCTTTTAGATGCCAGAAAATGACACAATAACCACTTCATAGTGGAAACTTGATGTTAGTGAACTACCACTTCTGAGGAGAGAAGATCAAGAAAGGGAAAAGCCCACTTCCTGTCATAGTCTGACAGATTTTCTGAGCTTTTTGTAATCTTACTTGCTTTATAGCAACTGACAATATACAGCCTCTGGATTTTAGGTGCAACCCCTAACTTGAAAGCAAGGGACTAAAGCCCAAAGAGCAGAATCTAGAGGGAAGTTTGTATTTCCTAGGTGCCAGGAAGCATGCCGCACATTCAGCTTTCCCTTACTTGATCACCAAATGCCTTTGTAAGATGAATATTCTTATTCCTGTTTTACAACTGAGGAAGTGGAACCTCAAAAAGCGTTGTGTGTTCAGTCATACAGTAGTTTTCCTCCAGTGATATTTTACCAACTTGCTTTCATGACTTGAATAGCGAAGTCAGTAGTAATTTAATTATGCAGTTTCTCAAGCACTTTAGACATTCACATACCTATGCCCTTTCACAGAAATAGGTGGTAAAATGGTTTGCCGCACATTATGTAGTGAGTGGTAGATGATGGAATCTGCTGTAGAACAATCAATATATAACCCAGTGGCACATGAGCAGCACCCTCGTGGGCAATCCCTGAAGGGACTTCTGTCTTCCCCATTACTGGGTGCACATAGTGATTGCAGTTACTGAAATCCCAGATTTACTAAATCTTTCATGTACTATGTAGAAATAATTTTACAGGTGGAGCTATGGAGTGAAAGGCAAAGTGAAATAGTTCTCTATTGTTACATAACTAAGAGATTTTTGACAAAAAGGAGAGGTGTCCATCTTTTGTAAAACAAAACAAAAAAACCATAGACCTCATTCCTTGATACTTTTGGAATGCCAAAAGTTAGGCATATTGTTAGGTGGGCTGTCTTATGAATTGTAGTCTGAATGTCCAGATGCTTTGTTCATTTCTTTTACACTGTTCCCAAGTTCTGAGCTATAGTACCTCTCTTTCAGCTGAAAAATATGGCACAGATGCTAAGATAATAAATATCTGAAGTTTCTAAATCTGTGTTGTGGCTTAGCATTTTCTAAGGGAGTGCTATCCAATAGAAATACAATGTGAACCATATATGTCATTTTAAATTTCCTAGTAGTCATATTAAAAGTATAAAGAAACAGGTGAAATATTAATAATTTTATTTAATCCTATATACCCAAAGTGGTATTATTTCAACACATAATCAATATAAAAGTTGAGTGTTTTAACAATCTTTTCTTGTACTAATTGTCTGAAATTCAATGTGTATTTTACACTTACAGCCCATCTCAATTTGGACTAGCTGTGTTTTAGGTGCTCGGTGACTACGCATGGCTAGTACAAGTTGAGCATCCCTAATCCGAGATCCTCCAAAATCCAAAATTTCCTGAGTTCCCACTTGACATTAGAAGTGGAAAATTCCACACGTAAGTGCATAACCCAAACTTTGTTTCATGCACAAAATTATTAAAAATATTGTATAAAATTACTTCCAGGCTATGTATATAAGGTATATATGAAACAAAAGAATTTTGTGTTTAGACTTGGGTCCCACCCCCAAGATATCTCATTATGTATATGCACATATTCCAAAACCAAAAAAAAAATCCAAAATCTGAAACACTTCTGGTCCAAAGCATTTTGGATAAGAGTATTCAACCTGTATTTACCATATTTTACAGCACAGTTTTAAAGCAACTGAAATATTACTTATGGTGGTTTCATAGTCACATTAATGAAATATTTTTCTTTATTGTGGGACTTTCTAAAGCTTTAATGTGCCAATTTTCATTGTAACTCTAGTTCAGGGGTCCTCAAACTGCGGCCCGAGGGCCACATGCAGCCCACTGAGGACATTTATCCGGCCCCCTGGGTGTTTTTGCCACTGCTGCCTGTCCTGCTTAGCAGCTGACTTATCTGGGGCCCACAGTGCGCATGTGTGGAATGTGTGCCGCACTCTCCAATGGTCTGAGGGACAGTGAATTGGCCCCCTGTTTAAAAAGTTTGAGGACCCCTGCTAGTTGTTGAGGGTGGGTAAGTAGTATTTCCTATTTCCTAAACTATTTTGATAATGTCACCTTTTTTTTTTTTATTTCGGCATAATATGGGGGTACAAATTTTAAGGTTTCAAAAAATGCCCTTTTCCCCCCTCCTCCCACAAGTCTGAGTTTCCAGCGTGACCATCCATGTCACCTTTTTTATCCCTAGCACAATGCCTTTCCCAGTGCTTACCCTCCCCCCTCCTCAGGAGTATTCACTAGACAGGTCTCTACAGGATGTACTCTAGGAAACATGGCTCCAGGAATTTCCTTCCTCTGCTTCTTCCTGTTAGGGTGTGAGCTAGTGAATGCAGGTTTTGAGAAAGATTTCTCCGAACAAATATTAGGATAGAAAGAAGGAAAAGTTTATTTTACTTTTTCCAGGTGGAAAAAGAACACAGAAGTCGAAGAGGGAGAGAGTGCTGGCTGTTAGCTCAGGAACTCTTCAAGGCTGTAGAAAGCAAACCCTCAAAAGCAGTTTTAGGTTTGGCAGTGTAAAAGAGAAAGATTTACATTTCTTTTCTGCTCAGCTCTGTTCAGAAGTTGTGAAAACAGAACTTCTGGGTGTGTGTGTGTGTGGGGGGTACTTGTTAGCAAGAGAGCTTATATAATTGATCTTAGCCTTTACTGAGAAAACTGTGGGTTAGATAATTTTTTCTGTTATTTTGTTAGCAAGGCCATCCTTCATTCCTTTTCCCTCCCCTAATGTGAACTAAAACCTGAAGATATATCCCTCTCTTCTGCCCACGGGGGCCTTTGAAGTTTGCTTTAGGACAACACATGGGCAGTCTTTCCCACTGTTTGTGTAATAGGAGGGCATTAAGTTATTCTCAGGGCTTGTGAGTCAGTCTTGATCTTTTGACTTGCTGGCCAGTGGCCAAATCATCTGAAATCATTTCGGCGAGTCTAGACTGGTGAACCTAGGAGAGAGAGGAGGGAGGGAATGGTTTTCTCAGTGGGAGAAAGCAAAGCAGTATCCCATAGCTACGGCAAATGGGAAAAGGATGAATTGTCCACTTGGTGGGATGTAGTATGAGCTGGTCTCTAGCCCAGCCCATTCTGTTGATTTTCAGTGATCACAAAATAAGTGAATTATTCTCTAAGAAGGATAGTGGCAGTTCTTGCCCCTTTATTCCTTCTTGTATATGATGTATGAAAAGTGAGTGAATTTGGGAGAAGGTGCGGGTTTTGAACTCCCCAGCAGAGGCCATGGGGAGGGAGGACCTTATGGAGGGGGCAAGTTAGTGGGCTTAGAGGCTCAGATCCTTGGTTCCAAAGGCAAAGGTAACTTCCTGCATCTCCTTACCCCCAAATTAAAAAAAATGATGGTGAAAAGCAAGGACTTTTCATGACTGGTAGTCCTAGTCAAGCAATTCAAACTTGCAAAATTAGTGTAAGATGAGAGTGCTATTTCATGCCTTTTTTGGGGGGTGGGGGTGCTGTTTAAGAACAAAGCTGTGGTTGAGATTGCTGTCTGTGCCCGCATTCCTTCTCCCTACCTAGAGCCCCCAAGGCTGTCCTTTGAGGAGTGCAGGCTTCTAGGTTCTGTCCTCCTTACAGAGCTTCTGGGTGATCTCTGAGCACATCTCTCTCTCTCTCTCTCTCTCTCTCTCTCTCTCTCTCTCTCTCTCTCTCTCTCTGTCCCCCTCTCTCTCCCCCTCTCTCTCCCCCCCTCTCTCTCCCCCTCTCTCTCCCTCCCTCTCCCTCTCCCTCTTCCTCTCCCTCTCCCTCTCCCTCTCCCTCTCCCTCTCCCTCTCCCTCTCCCTCCCTCTAGTCACCCCAGGGACTGCCAGGGACTGGAGTCTCCTCTCCTCTCCTCTCATCCAACCTGTCAAACTGCTATGTTGTTTCTTGTGCTAGAGAAGTGATTAAATAGATATGACTTTTTCTCTCCTACTTTGTGTTCTACATGTTTTCTCTCGCTGTCACACAGACCAGTGGACTGGAATCTCAGGGGGTGGAGCCCAGGCATTGGTGTCTTTGGAAAGTCCTCAGGAGATGCTGGTACATAGGATCCAGTTCCACCGGCCTTCCCCTTGCTCTGTGTAAGCCCAGTCCAGGTAGCACCTCTGCACTGACCCCTTTCCTTTAGCTGCCTCCCTGCTCTTTGCAGATGCTCTTCTCCTTTTGGGAGCGTCCTTTCTTCTCCAAATATCTGAATCCTGCCCAGACTAATTCCCCACTGTAGAACCTTCCTGGCCATCTAGCCTCTCCACACTTCCCTTCAATGAGCCTGACTGTCAGAGATGCCTCCTGGCACCTACTCCTTGTGCTGCGAGAGACTTGTGTAGGTCTTACTTCCCCAACTAGAGTATAAGCTCTTTGTTGGCAGGTACCCGTTTCCTCATTTCTGTAGGCTGTTTAGCACTAGGCACAGTGCCTTACCCAGTTCTTGATTTCATGTACATTAAGTTTTAAGTGACGTGAGACTCTAGCATCACCTAAAGTAACCTGCATTCTTGGAACATTCTGAAGTCACAGTTAGAAGGTGGGGGCTGGTGTTTAGATACCTGGATATGCTGGACATCAAAACAGGAGGTGGTGCTTGAAGCTCTCATGCAAATTAAAGTCATCTCTCTCTCTCTCCCTGCTGAGCCATATATAGCAGAGAGGTCAGTGGTAAGTGAGTAATACAATATTGTATAAAAGGAACTTAAACTGAGGCCTGGCCTTTCAGAACCTGATGGTCTATTGAGTTTCCTCCCTGTAGACATGATTTTTGCTGGTCTGTGGTAATATTCTGGGTCTACTGAGCTTAGTCATTTTTAATTTTTTTATGGTCAGCCCATAAGCCATGTATAAGTATAGTGACCATATTTTCTGCACTATTGAAAGGATGTGTAGGTTGGTAAACCTGAGTGTTCTGATGGGAGTGATGGCATGCATTTGAAATTGAGGCTGCTGTAGCTACTGGGGCCAGCGTAGCTCCCTCTCAGCACTGAGGAGCCTCACATTGGTAAGGCTCCCTGTTAGACATGGTATAAATAGTACTAATACCATATTAGCTACCATCTACCGATCCTCTGCTAGGTGTCAGGTACTCTGTTGTACAGGCTTTATGTTTGTTCTCTCCCAATCCTTGTCGTAACCCTATGTTAGACCACTGTACAAATATGAAAGCTAAGGCTTAACAGTGTGACTTACCCAAGGTCTGTGGCAGGAGAATAAATCTAAGTCAGGTCGGTCAGGCTGCTACTTCACAGTCTATGCTGTGCCTCCCATTCTGAAGCTTGGAGCACATCCAGTTAGGGTACTTCCTGCAGGTACCAACTCCAGAGGTCATTTTCTCCTTTAAACATATGGATTAGGTTTGTTTTCTTTTTTACTGTGATCTGATTTCCATAAATGGTGCTTTCGTGAAAATGTATTTCAGGTGCATGCATCTGTGAGGAGAATCTGGTAGTTTGGGTATATAGAAATATTCACAACGGAAAGATGCTTCAAAACATGAATCTGTGAAATAAGGGGAAAGTTAACAAATGTCTATAAATTTGCTTTCCCTAGCTAGAAATGAGGGGGGAAGTTGGTGTTCAGATCCACACGTAGCAGTGGAGGTTATGTGTTTGAGAGACAAAGTTCAGAGTGTGAGAGTTGTAAGAGCGGTTGTGCCTGTATTCTCATAAATGCTCTCTTATGCATCTTCTCTGCACTTGGCACCATTCAGAGTCTGGTATTTCTTAGGAAAGTCCCAGAACAGTAGTACCTATGGTCAGAGTTCACCATGCCCTAGGGTTAGCCAGGGACACAAGATGTCTCCTTGCTTTCCACCCATGTGGACACTGTCCCTCTGGTTGTCTCTGGTGACAGTGTGCGAGGATGCTCCTGTGTAGGCAAAGCTGTGTAGCTCTGGGGAAACAAATTAAACCATGGACAGGGCCTGAGGTTTCTTGCTTCACTTGGGCTCCATATAAACCACCTCCCACATTTTACATCTTCTCATTACATTTATTCTTAGAGGGCTGCCTCTTAGGCTTCTGATGGGGCCATTTTACAGCTTTCATGACAAGAAGTTTTCCACTGTGCTTTGGAAAAAGAGAAGCAAAGTCATTTCTAAGAGTCAAACTTCTGTATATGGTATTGGGACCCTTGAGTTTGAGAAATGCAAAACTTTAGAGGCACAGTTGTAGGATGTGGCTCAAGAGTCTGAATCACTCAGTGCAGGTAAATGATGGCAAGAGGTAGTGCCCTTGAGCATTTAATACCTGCTGAACCTATTGCCTTGCTTCTTTCGCTCTCCCAGGAAGAGATCATCACTGTGTCCAGTAACCTGAGGAATGTGTGGGCTAGGGGGATAAGTACTGAGTATAAAATGGGATGGAGCCCTTCAGTAAAAGTATGAGCAAAGTGCTGGGAAGCATGGAGGAAGTAGTTCCCCCTGGGGGCATCAAATCGGAGGACTCCTGAATCTTGGACCTAGAAGCAGGAGTAAGATTTTTGACAGGAGGTGACAAGAAATCCCAAGCAGCAGGTCCAGCTTGAGTCAAAAGGGTGGGAGCAGGAAAGTACAGGAAATGGTGAGGGAACTTTTAGTGTTCCACTATGACCAGACCTAGAACTTGGGAGGAATGGTCAGAGGAAAGTACAGGAAATAGTGAGGGAACTTTTAGTGTTCCACTATGACTGGACCTAGAACTTGGGAGGAATGGTCAGAGGAAAGATTGGGCTGAACGAAGAGCCTTGAATGCTGTGCTGAGGATTTGGATTTTCTTCTGGAGGCTGTAGGTTGTTGAGTGTGCATGTATGTGTTCTTCTATTCAGGTATTAATCAAGTGCATATTACATTCCAGGAAATGTGCTAGGTGTTAAATAGCATGTCTTTTCTCATGGGGTGTATGTATTGCAGGGAAGATAGGCATTAAACAAAATCCTTGTTCTCTCTCTCTGCTTTAGTTGCCTTGGCCTTTTTGTTCTTTCAGTTTGAATTAGTCTGTGCTGCTATAACAAAAATACCACACTGGGTAACGTATAAAGAACAGAAATTTACTTTCTCAGAGTTGTGGAGGCTCCAAAGTCAAGGTGCTGGCAGGGTTAGTGTCTGGCGAGGGCTGCTCTGCTTCCAAGGTGGTGCCCGTTGCTGCATCCTCTGGAGGTGAAGAACGCTGTGTCCTCACATGGCCGAAGGGATGGAAGGGCAAGAGAGCCCTTCCCTTCAACCTGAAGCCCTTTTATAAGGGTGCTGATCCCATTTGTGAGGGCAGAATCCTCATGACCTAATCTAGCCTCCCAAAGGCCATACTTACTGTTGCATTGGGGATTAAGTTTCAACATGAATTTTGGAGGGGACAGCATCTTGAAAACCATAGCACAATTCACCAAGCTCATTCCTGCTTCAGAGCCTTTGCACTTGCTGCACAGAACAAAAAGAAGGCCATGAGAAAAGACATGCTATCCAACACCTAGCGCATTTCCTGGGATGTAATATGCACTTGATTAATAACTGAATAGAAGAACACATACTGCTTGTCTGCAGTACCTTCTCCTAGATCCTGGTACATCTCATTCCTTTTTCTTGTAAAGGCCTCTGCTCAAATGTCACATCCTCAGAAAGGATTCCTTGACCTCCTTTTACAAAATAGCTCCTGTCTCCACTCTGGTCACTCTTCATCTGTTGTTTTTTTTTTGAGACGGAGTCTCACTCTGTAGCCCCGGCTACAGTGCTGTCGGGTCAGCCTAGCTCACAGCAACCTCAAACTCCTGGGCTCAAGCGATCCTCCTGCCTCAGCCGAGTCCTGACCTACCCAAGTAGCTGGGACTACAGGCATGTGCCACCAATTTTTTCTGTGTATTTTTAGTTGGCCAATTAATTTCTTTCTATTTTTCATAGAGACGGGGGTCTCACTCTTGCTCAGGCTGGTTTCGAACTCCTGACTTTGAGCAATCTGCCCGCCTCGGCCTCCCAGAGTGCTCAGATTACAGGCGTGAGCCACTGCGCCTGGCCTCATCTGTTCTTTTATTTTCTTCCTACCACTTAGAATGTAGAAAGCATAGAGAATGATTGTTTCCATCAAAGTGGGAACCAGGATGGGGGGAAGGCTCTTCTGATGTTGGAGGGACTTGAGATTTGGGGACCAGAGATGGACTCCATGAGGGAGAGATTGAATATAGAGGTAAAGATGGAGGTAATGAATTGAGCCAGGGATGGGTGCATGACTGGCAGAGAAATAGGTCACTTTTTGATCCTTTTCAGGCTGGAAGGAATGGAGATTGGAGAGGAGGAGCTTTCTTCTCTTTCTTGGCATCTTGTTTAAGGATGTCTACTGAACTAAAGGCTGCAAGAGTGGAACTGGGAACCTGAGGGGAGGTGGAGCTTCAAACCACTTTGTGGAGAGAGACAGGTACCCAACCTAAAACAAAAGGCCATGGATATACAGTGAAGGCCTAGCTGAGGATAGAAAATGTGAATTTGGCCGGGCGCTGTGGCTCACGCCTGTAATCCTAGCTCTTGGGAGGCCAAGGCGGGCGGATTGCTCAAGGTCAGGAGTTCAAAACCAGCCTGAGCAAGAGCGAGACCCCGTCTCTACTATAAATAGAAAGAAATTAATTGGCCAACTGATATATATAAAAAATTAGCCGGGCATGGTGGTGCATGCCTGTAGTCCCAGCTACTCGGGAGGCTGAGGCAGAAGGATCACTCAAGCCCAGGAGTTTGAGGTTGCTGTGAGCTAGGCTGACGCCACGGCACTCACTCTAGCCTGGACAACAAAGCGAGACTCTGTCTCAAAAAAAAAAAAAGAAAAAAAAAAAAAAAAAAAAAGAAAATGTGAATTTGTAGTAAACACAGTTAGTTCTTTCAAGTAACATTTGATCATCTCATGCTGGGCGCTGTGGTTGGCAGAGGAATATGGCCAGTGCCATCACCCACCCAAAAGGTGGCACCTTTGTGTCGTGGCCCGTTTGCAGGACGGAGGATAAACACAGAACATAAAACACAAATGTGCAGAATACAAAGAAAAACGCAGACACACATACAAACAGTTGACTCGAGTAGTAATACACCAGGTCCGTTTTATTTTTATACTCCAAAAGATTAAAGTTAGTTCCTTATATGTAACCACCCAGGCATTGCAGCAATGGCCATAAATTCTGGAATAGCCTTAGGGAAGCAGACATCCCCTGACTCAGAATCTCAAGGTATTTGCTCTAGGCACTAAGCATATTTAAAGGACTGAGATTAGCAAGGATGGGCAAGGTGAGCCACAGGGGGCATTTCTCATCCCTAACTTCTTTTAGGGTGACCCCCTAAGATCTTCGGCTGAACCCCGGCGCCTGTGCCTGGCTTAGGTAGCCCCTCCCTTGAGGGGTCTTACCTGTCATTGACTAACCAGCCATCTTATGGGGTGTACGCAGCAATCACAGGAACAATATGTTTATCGTGTGGCCTCCAGATCCCTAATGCCATGGGGCTGCGCTCAGATCCTTTGTTATGCCTCTAGGCAACACCTTTGTTTATCACAGGGAGCCTGTCCGGAACAGATTACTTTCAAATGCTCTGGGCAGAACACGTACATTACTCACTAACTTTAATTCTTAAACTAGGAAAATATATGTCAGTCCCCTACACCTTTGTACAATCAGAAGGAACTTATTTCTACTCTGGGTAGTGGCATCCCTCATAGGCATGTGGCTTGGCTTTTTCTGATTTAGAAAAAGGTCTTTCTGTCTCTAGGTGGATGCAGCTGGTGCCAGGGTATACAACTTGGAAAGTGTAGCTCTGGGCTGGACTTTAGCCATATGGCCATATGCAGTTGCCCAAAATGCAGTAGTGAACAAGTAAGGTATGGTCCTTGCTCTCCCAGACCTTACAAGGTAGAGGAGGAGTCAACTGGCACCTATAGTTAGGCAGTTCACAGGCCTCAAAGCAAGGCTTATCACTGGTGTCTACAAGTGGTTGGGGGTCTGGGAGTTACTCGGCGCTGGGTTTTCAAAGAAAGCATCAGAGCAGATGAACACATCCACCAGGGAGTTTTCCATGTATTGCTGGAACTACCGACCCCAGTGGTCAGAAATCAGTAGGGAAGCTCTCAATTCAGAGCTTTGGTGTAACAGACTGGGAATGTTCTAGTCAATGGATGTGGGTGAAGACCAGAGTTAGAGGAGAGGAGGAGGGTAGAGGGTTGGGGGAAGAGGGATTTGGCATAGTAGGTGCTGAAATAATCGAGGTAACTGAAAAGAGGAAGGGAAGAGGTTGACATGAGGACAAGGACATACATTTTTAAAATATGGGATATTACTGAAATTGCCATCCCAGGCTGGCCTCCCACGCCTTCCCAGCACAGTGAGCCCCGGATGAGTACAGGGGGGCATGGGCTCTATCGGCAGAATGTTCTGAGATGGGCAGCAGGGGAACTCCGAGTAGTCCAGGATGTAGCTGCTCACGTGGAACAGCTTTCAGAGAGTAGGATGGCTGATAGGGAAAGACACATGCAGGTATAGAGCGTGAAGACTGACCTGGATAGGACTGAGAGCACCTGGGGAGGGATGTGATGGGGCTTCCTGTGATGCTGAGGAGGATGACTTGTGGAGTCACAGAGAAAGTTTGAAGTAACACCAAAAATGGAATCTTCAGTCTCCCTCCCCTCTGTCCCACCTTTGTCCTCAGGAGTGCGGAAGAGAATGTCTTCATGGCATCGTGCTTCCAGGGTTTTTCTTTTCTGCAAGGAGCTTTCTGTTTTGTTTTGCCCCTTCCTGGGAGTGTTGAGGAGCATTGCTGAAGGACAAATGTGTTAGCTGGAGTTTAAGCTGTGGTGCACTGGAAATTAATGCTTGGTTCTGCTCTAGCAGAAAGTAACTGGGCTTGTACTCAGCTAGAAAAACCTGGACCCTCAAGATTCCCATGGTGTACTATTGATAGATCCTTGTACTCAACAGGGCCTTGCCAGAGAGGCCATTAGGGCAGGTGTCCCCAAACTACGGCCCATGAGCCACATGCGGGTGTTTTTGCCCATTTGTTTTTTTACTTCAAAATAAGATATGTACAGTGTGCATAGGAATTTATTCATAGTATTTTTAAAACTATAGTCTGGCCCTCCAGCCGTCTGAGGGATAGTGAACTGGCCCCCTGTTTAAAAAGTTTGAGGACCCCTGCATTAGGGTGTCCTCAAATTAGGGCCTTTGTGGTTGGAGAGCTACAACCTCTTGGGTTGCAGGACCAGGCCACAGCTTCTGCTGTGCTGTTGTGTGCCCGCCCTGCAGTGGTGAGGCCACATTCTGTTCTGACAGATCAAGCCCCAGATGAGTGGGGAGAGTAGCCTCTATTGGTGAGAGACATCAATGTTATCAGCCACTTCTGCTTTTATTAATTCTGTCATTTAACCATTATCCATAGAGTGCCAACAGTATGCCACACTGTAGGGAAGGAAAACAAGTACAGTAGTCCCCCCTTATCCAAAGTTTTGCTTTCCTAGGTTTCAGTTACCTGTGGTCAGCCACGATCTGAAAATTTTAAACGGAAAATTACAGAAATAAACAATTTATAAGTTTTAAATTGCTCATCATTCTGTGTAGTGTGCTTAAATCTCGCTCCATCTTGCCTGGGATGTGAATCATCCCTTTATCCAGCATATCCATGCTGTATACGCTATCCACCTGTTAGTCACTTAATAGGTATCTGTTACCAGATTGAAAAAGTCTAGTACTATACATAAGGTTAGGTACAGTCTGCAGTTCCGGGCATCTTAGAATATATCCCCTGCTGGTAAGGAGGGACTACTGTAGACTGTCTTCCTCACAGTTAACTGCCAGTCTTAGTGAAGGACGCAGGCAATATATTTTATTTCAAGGTAGTAACTATAAAGTCTAGGCAGAATGATTTGGGAGCTCTCAGAGAGGAGCCTGTCACATCCTGAGGGGAGGTGCCCAGAATGGTGTCCAGAAAGGATTTATAGTGGAGGTGATGGTTTGAGTTGAGCTCTGACTGATGAGTATTTAAATTGGGAGTGGCATTTCAACCATCCCACCTCCCAAACCACAGCTTAGTCTTTTGGGAACTGTGACCTGACATTATGCCTTCAGTTTTTCTTATAGACCAATATAAGAAATGCTACGTATGAAATAGTGGCATTTTCTGTGTTCCTGTATTTTTAACGACTCATGGGACAAACTCTGCTTAGAGCCAGAAGTTTGCCTCTTCTGATGATGATCCAGCATGCTTGCTTTTATTAGTGAGATTTAAAACACCCTGTTGTGTTTCACTTGGCTGCCAGGAATCTTCATGCTAACATTGAGTTTAAATCAGAAATGTAGTCTTTAGCCAAATTTTTTCTTATAAATTCTTTTACTCCTTTTTTCCATTCCCCATACCCCTTTAGGAATTTTGTCCTGGCCTTTTCATTGTTGCTTACCTTGGTTAGGGTTTTATTAAAGTAGCACAAGCCCTTCAAATCCATTTTGGAAGTAGGCAAAACATAAATTGCCATGGCAATGGAAGGTTGGACACAGTGTCACTTGTTAGCATTCCAAACTCTGTAGAACCAGGAAATTTCCAGGGAGCTGAGGACAGATGCCAGCTTTTGGATATTTGGGATGTTATTGCCAGTTTCCTCCTAGGGCCATCATTACCACCTGAGCATTTGAAATGAGTTTGCGGTGCTCAAGATGCTGCCTGATGACTGACCAGGCAAGTATAGGGGCTCCCTTGTCGTTTGATCATTTTACTCTGGTCCAAGTACAGTCCGAAGCTGATGATTCAGAACCATAAATTGTTAGAACTGGAGCTCAGGCAGAGATGTGAGCGATGATGGGGAGTGGATGTAAATACAATCCCTGGCCCACCGCTCATCTCCTTCACCTGCTGGCCCCCCCTCCCCCAAGTTTCATGAAGACAGTTTTTTCATGGACCCAGGGTAGGGGGAAGGGACTGCAGGGTTCTGCAGCCCAGTCCCTAACAGGCCACAGACTAGTACTGGTCTGTGGCCTGAGGATTGGGGACCGCAGGGTTAAGGGATTCTTTTGAGGGCACACTACTAGCCAGTGGCAGAATGAGACAAGCACTTTGGTCTCCTGGATTTAATTTCAGGGTCTATATGTATCAGTCTAAGGCAGGCGTCCTCAAACTACAGCCCAAGGGCCCACATGCGGGCCACCTAGCACATTTATCCAGCCCTCTGGGTGTTTTTGCCACTGCTGCCTGTCCTGCTTAGCAGCCAACTCGTCCGGTCCCGGGGCCACAGTGCGCTCTAGCCCGCTGTTTAAAAAGTTTGAGGATGCCTGGAAGGATTCTTAGATCTTTTGAACTGCTTATTAGGCTTAAATTTTGCAAACAGCATTTGATAGGCTTTTAGCCAATACTTAGTTGTGTGACCTTGGGCAAATCAGTTAGTCTTAGCAAACCTAGTTACCCATTGGTAAATGGTGATGATGTACTCCTTACTTGCTTTACAGGGTTACTTTCTACCATCCCAGACACAAACTGTTTGCATATATGCCCATCTTTTTCTCCTTATTTCAAAGGAGACAAAGACATGACTCCTTTGGGTGCTCAGGCTGATCTCTTTATGTTAATTTCATCCCAGCTCCTTTCCTCTCAGCTTTCATGAAATTTGATCAACTATTAACCCTGTCCATTTGCCCTATTCCTTTTTTTTGTAATAGTGCTTTTGTTCTTCCCTGGGTCTTTGTGGAGTTCCTTTTCATGAACCACTTTTCCTTTCCTTTTTATTCATCTGCTAGCTTTCAGGTTTTGATCTGATAGTCTTTTTCTGACTGCTCAAGATAACCTCACTCCCTTTCTCCTTAGTGTCTTCCAGAGCTCTGGATATTGTAAATGTCTAGAGGATATAGTTTTATTGTTGTATTTGCAACTGAAATATAATAGATGTTTAAATGCATAAATAAATGACTTAAGAGGTAACATGTGAGATCCCTCTCAAAACTATACATACATATATATACAAACATAGTCTTTCAGGAGGGATATCCTAAATCTTTTATCCTGTCTTCTCTGCAGGTAAGGATCCAGGCTGATCCTGATCCTGTCAGACTTCTTTGGGGAGTAAAAATAAGTTACAGTACAGGGTTTAAAACTCTCTCAAAAACAAAAACAAAAAAACAAAACCCCCAGGTTTAAAACTCTGGTAAAGGGAGTATGGTTTCAGTAGGTGGAATTAGAGTAAAAATAAAACCGAGAGGAGACAGAACTACCTTCTGTGAGAAATTGAGTTAGTTAATTGAGACTAGCTATAAAGGAAGAAGTAACCTGAGTTTCAGTTTATTTCATAAACAGCAAAGTTTAAATGCAATATTCACTTTTCTCCATGTACTCTAGTTCTGGTTTATAGCATATTAGTCCCCAAACTGTACTTTGAAGTTCTAATTAGCTTTTTAATTATTCGCCATTGTCCTGTTTGGAGACTGGGAGCTGGAAGAGCTACTAAAGCTCTGAAAAATAATCTCTGGGCCCAGGGAATCTCTGAAAAACAAATCTCTATGATTTGTTTTGTTTCTTTTCTTTTCGAGATGGGGTCTTGCTCTTGCTCAGGCTGGTCTTGGTGAGCTCATGTGATCCTTCTGCCTCTGTTTCCCAGAGTGCTAGGATTACAGGTTAGAGCCACTGTGCCCAGCCTCCACCCTATTTGAACTTAATACTCCAAATGGTTTAGACTCAGTGCTTCTCAACTTTAAGTGTGCACACAAATTACCAGGCGATCTTATTAAAATGCAGATTCTGATTCAGTTGGTCTGGGGTGAGGCCTGAAACCATTTCTGTTAGGCTATCAGGTGAGGCCGATGCTGCTGGTCCAAAGACTACATATTTTTTGAGTACTAAGCATTTAGAAGTCAAAAGCATTAGAAGTGGAGGGGGGGCTTCCAAAGTTAATTCTGTTTCTTTGATCTGAATTCATGGTTACATTGGTAACAGGTCTAAAGCCAAGGCCTTGGCTTGGACAAAGAAAATATTGTGAGAAACATTTCTGCCATATCCTAAATAGTTCATCCCACCTTGGGAGCCCCAGAGGGGACCACTGCATCAAAACAATAACTGATGTTCATGAAGATGACTTAGAATTCTGTTCAGTGAGTGGAAGGCAGGCAGGAAAGTAGTCATTGAAGTTTAGATATATTTTCATTAGAATGATTAAAACTAGTTATGCTTACATGGATAAATTAAATAGTCTGGAAAAAATCAACTTAGGCAATCTTAATTCTTGAAAGATAAGCACTGCAGCACTTCACTGATAGGCTTTTTGAGGTGCAATCTGCCTATTGATACCTTTTTCTAGAACTGGATTGCATAGCATTCTAGGTTGGTTTCTGTTGACAAGTATAAATGAAATCTCTGCTGGGGAAAGCAGGCTTGGCATTTAATCCTGTTTTCATCACTTATTGGTATTGAGACCTTGTGCAAGTTCTCAGTTTTCCTGATTCTGTTTTACCGCCTGTAAAACAGTCATCATTGTTTCATCTTAGGATTTTTAAGATGAGAAGGTATGTGAAAACTCTTGGCATAGTGTCATTTTACCATTATTTTTCCCCCAGCTTTGATCCTGGTGGGCAACTTGCTGTGTGCCATTTGGCAATTAGTGATTCATCTTCTTGGCTGTCTCTCACCTAAACTTCTTTTCTGGCTTCTATTGGTGGGAGAGCTGTTGTGAGGTATACAGACCTTTGTAAATCCCTAGAGGTCATAGAGATATTCTTGCTTCTAAGAATAGAATAAAAAAGACTGTAGTTTAACCTGTTTCACAAGGCAGAAACAGTGGGGTTCCCATAAATTTTGTCTTTATACACATTTTATGTTAAACACACACACTTGTCTTGTGTGGGACTAAGTTAAGGTTGATTGGTGACTTGTCCCTGGTTCTCTTCATTAACAAATGGTCCTAATTCCAGGGTCCTGTGTGCTGTGTAGGCTTTTCTAGCTGAGGGAGATACGATCTGTTGAGTTCTCTAAGTTTAGCAAGGGTGTGGCTGGAGTTCAGTGTCTTTTGTCCTGTAACCTTTGGATTGCAGTGGCCTTGATCTGAAGAATTGTGGTTTGCCCTTAGCTAGATCAGGCACACCCCATTTAATACTTGGCTTTCCTGTACAGCCGTGTCTCTCAACTTCTTTGGATTCTTATCTTTAAAAGCAGACAACTTGGAAATGAGAATTCATTTGCTGTTCTGTGATTGTTCCTATGTCCTTCCCATCTCTGAGGTTTTGTTTATTGGCTGCCCAGTTCTGTATCGTGCTGTTCTCTGTTCAGACCTTATCAAAACAATCTTTAAAGGCTACTGATCCATTAAGACTCAGCTTTGACTTAACTACCATTAAGACTCAGCTTTGACTATAAGGCATTCTCCTTGGCCTTAAAGTAGTGTTTCTAACCAACCTATTACGCTACTTTAACTTTTTAGTCCCTATACCTTAAATACTTCTACCCAGATTTAGGAATTCCTAGTTTCAAACTTGCTTCTAACTTGCTATATGGCTTTCAGCAAGTAATTTAACCACATTGGGCCTACATTTACTTTAACCTGTATAGTTAGGATTGGATCAGAAATTTTTCAACCATTCTGTGGTATTATTGGGGAGATAGGGATGAGAATGACAAGAAAGCTCAGTGGGTAGGACCCCAGGCTCATTTAATCAAATGGTTCTATTTTTTTTTTTTTAATATATTGAAGGATTTCACTATTAATAAGTTGGAAAAACCATTTCACTAGCTGGTCTTTGAGATTGCTTCTAGCTTTGGCTTGTCTATGAGCCTTGTTGGAGTAGTATCTATTTTTAGATTAGATGAGGACACCTCAGCTGTATCACAAGTATTGTTCCAGACTCATCAGGGTACTCTACATCATCCAGTCTGGTTCCTGATACTTTTGACCAAGGCTCTGACCTAATCATTCCAGTGCCCCATCCTTCTCCTTCTGCTCATATTGTTCCCAGCAGCACGTGGATTATTTGTAAGCCTCCCTTCCCCATTCAGTCCTACTCAGTCTTCAAGACTGGTGTTAATGTCCTGTGCCTTCAAGAAACCTTCCCCAGTTGGCCATTTTCCACTCTTATGGCTCAGTACACTTTGCTTTGCTTGGCAGTTTTATGTGTAAAGCTCAGAGAAGGGTGGCAGGATGCTGGTTTCTTCATTCTAAACCACTCCAATGCTTAGAATTGTACTGTTCTGAAAGTGCCATGAGTCCAAGTCATATGGCTTAAAAATTCTTTTTCTCTTTCAGGATCGAATCATCAATTTAGTTGTTGGCAGCTTAACATCCTTATTGATTCTCGTGAGTATCTTTATTTTATGCCTCACACAGGCTCTTAGCCAGTTTTGAAAACTTTAGTATTGTAGTCTAATTAACTCTCAAAATACTTAAAAAGGGTTAGGACATGAGTATGTGATGTATTTCACTCATAGTCAAATCAGTGCTTTCAATTTTATTACCACAAAACTGCAATTGGCAGCTGGAATAGCTAATGTGATTTTCACCCCTAATTGAATAAGTGAAATAGCACAAGTCAGACTACCTGGTTTTCAGATAACTTGAGTTTGCTGTGTTTGCCTGCCTAATTTACTAAATTTGAAGAATGTCATGGCTACCAGCAACTCCTTTCTGTTAAAACCCACCGTAACTCCCCATTTCTTTTAATACCTTATGTTCATTTTGAGCCTAAAGAATATCCTTTACCCTTTGGTCAGTTTTAAAAAGATTTCACCAGTGTACAACAATTTTTCATCCCTGTATAACATAGCTGGGTACTATCATAATAAAAAACTATATTTTCCATAATCTGATAACATTTTTCTGGTACATTTTCATGAAATTTGTTAAGAAAATTTTATAGTTTCTTCCATGGCTGCTTACTAAAAAGATTGTGTATAATGTTGTATCTGTGCAGAACTATATATTAGAAACCCATCTTTTAAGTATTTTTCATAATGGTAAAGCAAAACCAGCTTTGATTATATTCACTTTTGGTAGGAGTATTCAAAATGGTTAGAACTTGTTCCAGTATAGGGCCAGGGATGGTGGCTCACATCTGTAATCCCAGCAATTTGGAAGGCAGAGGCAGGATCACAGTGAGCTATGATGATGGCACTGCACTCTAGCCCAGGGTGACAGAGCAAGATCCTGTCTCACAAAAAACAACACACAACAAAAACCACAACTTTTTCCAATATAATCATTTATCCTATGAATGAGGTTTAAATGATTTTTAATCTTTATTAATGAAGTTATTTTGAGATTAGCTAGTTCTTAGCTAGTTTTTCTGATACTTTGTCTCTTACATGAGGGAAAAGTTAGTAGAGAAGTAGTACTGAAAATAACTCCAACATGTAACTATTAACATTCCAGAAAACACACCTGGTGATAGATATAATTCTATAGTGTGAAGAAGCATTTTGTAGTATCACATTGCCTAGACTGTAGTCTAACAAAGTCTTGGAATTACTCTTAAGGCCTTACATAATTTCTCTTCATCCAGGTAACGCTGATCAGTGCTTTTGTTTTTCCTCAACTACCTCCAAAACCACTGAATATATTTTTTGCCGTCTGCATCTCTTTGAGTAGTATTACTGCCTGCATACTTGTGAGTACTGTTTAGAATTTAAATGTTCTTGAGGGCTTAATGTTGCAGGGCTTAGGACAGAGATTTTCTGGGTCTATATAAAATGTTATCTCTAATCACACCCCCCCATGTCAGAATTCTCAGTGTTAATTGCACATTTTTTTGGAAATCTGTTTTTTTCCCTCAATCCCAATGTTGTAACCCTAAAGGAAAACTGTGCCTTTAATAGTTTAAAAAAAAAAAAAATGGGAGAAAACATTAGTGGAAAGACTTCAGGTAGCCAAAGATTTACTTAATTCATCTTCACCCAAGAACTATATACAGGGCCCAACAGGCACAGTAAAAGAAACAATGATAGTGGTGGCTCCTCAGTGTTCAGTTGTTCATTAGTTGGCTGTTTCATGTCCCTCAAGAAGCAGAATCAAAACAATAAACCCTTAAAAACATTTATTTTTACTTACATAGGGCTTAAATCATGATAGTAATTTGCTTCTTTGAGTTAAAATTAAACCAGGAGAGAGATCTCAAGGTTGTCATTGACTGATCTGCTATACTTCTGTGACCTGAAGAAAACTGGCCCATCTCACTTTGGCAGCCTTCCTGGCCCTGCAGCCTAAAGTGACTAACAATGAGCTAGTTTAATCCAAATATATACATTGTGGAAGCCCAATTTTGTAATGGGATCTAATTCAATTATGTGAATTTAAAAGTTGTCCTCCCTTCCACTACATAGAAGAGTTACACCTTTTACTTAAATAAATTTAAACTTATCCAGGTATATGTTCATGGATAGCCTGCCAAATGATTGGTGGACTACACAGATTTGAACATAGAAGTAAACTGAGGAAGTAGAAATAAGTATAAACTTGGATTTGGAAACTCAGATGGTACTACTTAAAGAATAGGAATTAAATTCTGGTTGCATTGATATGGAGGACTGTCTCATTTAGGTTAATAAATACTGATGGAATCGATGGTTTAAAAATAATTAGTCATATATTAAAATTTTAATAGTTGGCCCAGTGGGGATTAAATTTTATTTCTTCTTCTTTTATAGATCTACTGGTATCGACAAGGAGACTTAGAACCAAAATTTAGAAAGCTAATTTACTATATCATATTTTGTATCATCATGTTATGTATATGTGCAAACCTGTACTTCCATGATGTGGGAAGGTGAGCCTACCAAGGGGAAATACTTAACCAGGACTCTTCAAAATGACATATTAGAACAGTGACTAATTGTTGGATAAGGTTTGCTGAAGAATCTCCTGCAGAAGTCTGATACATGATTTTCATGTTAATTGTAAATCCAAATTCCCTCTTGCAAGGGAGATACATAGATCACTTTGCTTTTTTTTTAAGGAGCTGATGCTTCACTTAAACATTCCAACTTTCACTTTTGAAATTAAAATTTTTTATAATGTTATTGCATGGCAAAAGGCTATGTAACAAACAATCTTGCATTTTAAGACAAATATTCTTTTATTTCTGTTAAACTGAATATACAATTGTTCCCTAGGCAACCAACTTTTGCTTATAACTACAGTTTCACTTTAACAAAACAGACAGTGAAGACAACTTTGATTGTGAAGATCTAATTACAATAATAAATAAAATAATTTATACAAGGGTTTTTTTGTGACTTTTCTCTAGGGGTCATGTTCATTAAAAGCCCTATTGGCTAGTTTTGGCTTAACCCTTCTCTAGTATAGGAATGACTCTTGATTTGTTTCCTTTTGTTACAGAACCAAATTTTGTTTTGTTTTTTAAAATTGCCTGAGAGGAAGAAGGTATATTGTACCCCACCAGCTAATGTACTAAGTGAATGGCAAATTCTAATATCCCCAACTTTTTTCTGGGTAATTATATATACTATTTAATTTACTTCAAAGTGCTAACTTTGTAAACTAATGACAGTGGTTTCTGAAGGGGGAAAACTGCTTAGCTTTTGGTGGGTTTTGTTACTATGCTTATCCATATTCCCTTTAAAGTGATTAAAAAAAAAAAAAAAACCTGTAGTGAATGTTAACGCTTTTAATGCTTTCCTCTTTACCCTGACCAAATCAGCTCCCACTGCCAGCAATGGGTTAACCAGAAATAACCACCATATCCTAGGTCTATGTACTTGTGTGCTGGTCAGGTCTCAAAGTGATGATATTTAATCTTTTTGAAGGAGGTCACTGATAAACTGTAGACCATGTTGATATGACTTCTCTGAAATACCACCTGGCCTACTTGAGTCTGACCTTTAGAGATGAATAGTACTGTCTGTAAACCAGAGCAGTTAAACTGTGATTTTAAACGTTGCTCAGTATTTGAAGTGAATGACATTCCTACCAACAAAATAACACTAAACATAGGGATCTATGCAGTTAAAACTCCCATATTCCATTTAACTACACACTGTCATAAAACTGGACCTCAAATGATGTAATCAAAGGAGGTAAAAAGTCATAGCAGCAACAATTTGTGTGGCTTAAGCACTGTAGCTATTTAAAATGGTAAATTTAACCCTCTTGGGGAGAGTTGCTCCTATTTCCTTAGAGATGTTGTAATTAACAGTGTGGCTTCTTTACTTGAACTGCCTATTTCTAAGAATTACCTAATGACAGTTTACCAAATCCTCAACATCCTTTGAGTCTTCTGAAACAGGACTGCCCAAAGATGATCCAATGATATTTGATTCTTCCTGATGATGTTGGAGTATGGGATCTGAAACAGTTTCAAGTTAGTCTTAAATGTATATATTTATTCTTTAAATCACGTCAAGAATTTAAAGTATTCTACCTAAATGTAAGAATACCAATATCTTTATCGTTGGATCAAGAAAGACTAAAATAGCTGAGTATCTGCTTAATTTTTCCCCCATAAGATTTGTCAAGCACATGGGAGTTGTATTACAGTACCTGTTAGTGTTGTCAAAGGCAAGACAGATTCAGTATCTATAACATCAGATGCCTGGATAAAGCCATGTGGTGAAGGAACGATAAGTATTGTTTCATCATCAATTGTTTCATCAACTTGTTCTTCTATAGTAGGAGATCCTAAATCCTAAATAATATTAAAGAAAAAAGATGAGGGCTGGGCATGGTGGCTCACACCTATAGTCCCAGCTACTCAGGAGGCTGAGGCAGGAGGATTGCTTGGGCCCAGGAGTTTGAGGCTGCAGTGAACTATGATGACATCACTGCGCTCTAGCGAGGGCAACAAAATGAACTCTTGTCTCAAAAAAAAGATTGTGACTCATGTCCGTTATTAGATTTCCTTAAGATCCCAAGAACATATAGGTTGGATAGGACTGACTTAACTTTCAAACATATTCCATTTTAAATTTAGAACATAAATGAAAAATTAAGGTCTTCAAAAACGGACAAAAGTTAACTTTAATGATCTAATGTTCTAGGTATTAAAAAGGAACTTAGAAGAATTCAGTTATAGGTCACCTGAATATAGAAGACTTATAGGTTGCATTGTGGGATGAGGTTCCTAAGTTGAACCGTGGAGATCTATTACTAAACACTCAGGAAAATGCTTCTATGGGTTTCAACAAACATTTCTCAATCTATTGCAGGTGGAAAGGGAAAAGTTTTAGTGAGGAACTGTGGTAAGACAGAACATAGTTTTCTTATTCCCCCAGCTGCCTCAAGATCTCTTTGCCCACTTGTGTCAGCAACAACACTGTTGGTTCACTGATACTCGTGAGGCCAGAGGTGTAGGGATTTGTACTTTATTTTGTGAGACTAAAGAAAAAAGGAAGGTACCAGAGAATATTCTTTTAAATTATTTCTAAGCTGTTTCCAAACTAAACTGCAGGTTTGAAACTCAAGGCAAGAACCCATTCAGTTCTCTTAAGTGCAGCTTACCTCAGTAACATAAGCACTGGCTAAATCAGGGGACGATTCCTCCTCTTCTTTGAGGTCGGTGTCGGAGATTTCTTCTGTTCTGACCATAACACTATTCATTAGTTCTGTGCTATTTTGGTCACTGAATTTGGATACATGAGCATCATTAAATGATGACTCCACAGTCATCTTAGGCTGATGAATTTCATCTGGGAAGGTGTCTGCTTCTAGGGCATCTGGAGGCTCAGGAAAATCAGATGATTGAATATCACTATCTACTGTCAGTTCTGCTTGGGATATGGAAGAAGTAATGTCCTCTGTGGCAACAGTCTGAATGATGACTCTTGGTGTGTGACACTGCACTGTGACATTGTCACTTGTGTTCAACAAATGTTCTGGCTACAAAATATTAAAAAAAAATTATCAATGACAAATGAGAAAGTACCTATTAAAGGTATACAACAAATGACATAAATTTATAGGTGATACCCTGTCCCCTACCATACCTCTCACTTCTGGAGTTGGAATGTTATTACTGTTTTCCTAGAACCCCCATTCTTTGCCTGCTGGGCCCTTGCTCTCCTAATATACCTATTCTAATGTGCATCCATCTCACGTAAGGGGATGTGTGTGAGATATAGCCCGGCGAAGACACAGTGACGGTACAAAACATTGTGCTTGGGACAATAGGAATACTAAAAATTATTTAGACAACTGGACTACCTCATAGTTTGGTGCTTATCTTTGTATCAACTAATCCTAGTACACAACAGGTACCCAAAAATCAAGTAATTTATGTAACGTACGGATAAAGCGTGAACAATAATCTGTTCAGGAGAAGCAGGCGCAGCGGCTGTCAGGGTTACTGTGGGACTAGCAGTCAGAGTTAGGGGAAGGCCTTGGCTTGAGCTTGTTTGAAGTAGATAGGTGCCTGGAGTGCCAGTAGGCTGTAAATGGAAAGACTAAAAGAAAAAAGAGGTCAACAGACTATGATTAGTCTACTTTTATACCCCAAACAGGGACTTGCTTTAGTTTTACTAGCCACAAATGTACTTACCAATTGTGAAGTTATGAACAGGTAATAAAATGAAGGATATCCTATTCTT